>NC_060174.1:71203755-71812921 GCF_021184085.1 Oncorhynchus gorbuscha
AATAGGGCTGTTTTTGGTTTTCCACGTTTATTGTTTTTGTTAGTTTATTCATGTCTAGTGTCTTTATTAAAGAACATGAATAACCACCACGCTGCGTTTTGGTCCGCCTCTACTTCACCTAAGGAAAACCGTTACACTTACAGTTATGTACACTATGAACACTGAACCTAAAAACAACAGACTACACTATAGACTACATTATAACTTATGCATGTAGAGATTTTACAGGATAATGTGAAATGGGGGAAATATACAGTACCAGTCAAAAGCTCAGTTGGTAGAGCATGGCGCTGAAATGGGGGAACCATATAGAATGTATGCAGTACTGTAAGTCAGTGGCAATTATTATATAAAATTGGATACACCTAGTCATTCAAAGGTTTTTCTTAATTATTTACTATTTTCTACAATGTAGAATAATAGTGAAGATGTCAAAGCTATTAAATAACACATATGGAATCATGTAGTAACCAAAAAAGTCTTAAACCAATCAAAATATATTTTTGATTTGAGATTCTTCAAAGTAGCCACCCTTTGCCTTGATGACAAATTTGCACATTCTTGGCATTCTCTCAATGAGCTTCACCTGGAATTATTTTCCAACAGTCTTGAAGGAGTTCCCACATATACTGAGCACTCGTTAACTGCTTTTCCTTCCCTCTGTGGTCCAACTCATCCCAAACCATCTCAATTGGGTTGAGGTCGGGTGATTGTGGAGGCTAGGTTATCTGATGCATCACTCGCCCTCTTGGTCAAATAGCCCTTACACAACTTGGAGGTGTGTTGGGTCATTGTCCTGTTGAAAAACAAATTATAGTCCCACTGAGTGCAATCCAGATGGGATGGTGTACCTCTGCAGAATGCTGTGGTAGCCATGCTGGTTAAGTGTGCCATGAATTCTAAATAAACCACAGAGTGCATAGGGCAGTGAAAAGAACAATGTGCAGTCTAGGATGAAAGTACAGGTTGCATCGTTCATGGATGAATATTGCAGAATGCAAAGTCAACGAGTGAGAAGATCATTGTGGACCAGGTGGTTGGTTGGTGAGGGCCATGACACGGGAAGAAGCTGTTCAGGTGGCGGGAAGTGTTGGTCGTGATTGACCTGAACCGTTTGCCAGAGGGGAGGCTTTGGAAGAGGGAGTGACCGGGTGGTGGAAGGGGTGGGAGATTTTTCCGGCATGCTTCCTTTCCCTGGAGTGGTGGCAGGTCCTCAATGGAGGGCAGGTGATAACCGATGATCCTCTCAGCAGACTAGATAATCCGTTGCAGTTTGCCCCTTGGACCTGGCAGAGGCATTCCCCAACCAAAAAGAGCTATGCTTACTCTATGTGCACATATGTGGGCATCACAAACTAACTGTTTCCACTTCCAAATCATAGCAGAAGATGAACAAAAAATAGGGAAAGATATTCTTGTTTTTTACAATAAAGCATAATGGAGTCAATTAGTCCCTGTGATGTCTGCAATGGAGAAATGTGTGTCTATGTGGATTTTAGTTGAGGCACCCAGGTGGCTGTCTCCTTCCCCTTCTTCCCCCCATCGTCCCCCTCCTGATGTGCCAACTCTGTGGTGTGGTAATTGATGTGACATATTGATGGGCACTCTCCCGCGGCCAGGGAGACACGTACCTGCACACCCTTCCAGCTCGCTAATAATTGCTGATTAAAAACTAGTTAAGAGCCCATGAAGACTAAAATGTGCATTAACCAAATGACCTTCCAGGACTGGGACTGAAAAACAGTGTGCCTTCCTCCACCAAAGTGATCTGACTGCTTCATCTTTGAATATGACTGCAAAGCTGTTATTGAGGAAGTGCAGATAAGGAGGAAACAGGAGAGTTGTCTGTCATTATGTATACATCTTTTTTCTTAACAATATCCTTGTTGCTTTATCTTTATTGAGTGCTTATCAATCTGTTTATGAGCTTATATATTAAGGGAAGATGGTGACACATAAAGGTGCCTGCCAATGTCTACAGCCAGCCTCTTTTTTTGTGGCTGATCTGCTATACGGATCATGCTTGATCTCAATTTAATGAAACAAGTAGGTCTTATAATTATTTAATTCTATAAACATGTGCCTTGGAATAAGGTAAGGTCAATGAAGTTGCAATGACCTTTGCCAATCAAACGTCTGGTTACAGATGAAGAGTTTATTTCCAAAATGCTATATCCAACAATTTTTCACATTTGTATTTTGTCACTATAAATTAATAATGTGTGTGTAAAATATTACTGTTCTCAGATTTTTGGATGTGTATTAAAATGTGTGATTTTTTGCAAAACACTCTATCCCTTGTTTATCTGGAATGAAATGTTTGTATATGGAATATGTAGTTGTCTCACCTAGCTTTCTTAAGATCAAGTCGCTCTGGATAAGAGCATCTGCTAAATGACTAAAATGTTAAATGTTTTACATACAGATCTCATATTACTGTATATATTATTTTTTTGTATTTATACAGTACTAGTCAAAAGTTTGGACACACCTACTCATTCCATTCGTTATTTTGTTTTTTAAAACTATTTTCTAAATCAAATCTAATTTTATTGGTCACATACACATGGTTAGCAAATGTTAATGTGAGTGTAGCAAAATGCTTGTGCTTCTAGTTCCGACCATGCAGTAATATCTAACAAGTAATCTAACAATTTCACAACAACTACCTGAATGAATGAGAATATGTACATAACTTGACAAGACAAACTGTCAACAGACAAACAGGGAACACATGAATAAGTACCAGGGACTAATGAGGAAAACAGTTGACACCTGGAGGTGGGTGGAGACAATCACAAAGACAGGTGAAACAGATCAGGGTGTGACAGATCCTTGATGAAAACCTGCTCCAGAGTGCTCAGGACCTCAGACTGGGGTGAAGATTCATCTTCCAACTTGACAATGACCCTAAGCACACAGCCAAGACAATGCAGGAATGGATTCAGGACAAGTCTCTGAATGTCCTTGAGTGGCCCAGCCAAAGCCCGCACTTGAACCTGACCTGAAAATAGCTGCATAGCAACGCTCCCCATTCAACCTGGCAGAGCTTGAGATGATCTGCAGTGAAGAATGGGAGAAACTTTACTGAGTAAAGGGTATGAATATTTATGTAAATGTGACATTTCTAAAAAACTGTTTTTGCTCTTTCATTATGGCTTATTGTGTATAGATTGATGATGTAAAAAACTATTTATTCAATTTTCGAATAAGGCTGTATCCTAACAAAATGTGGAAAATGTCAAGGGGTCTGAATACTTTCTGAAGGCACTGTAGTATTTTGGAATGAAACTCTTCATATTAATTACAGAACTAATGCAGCCCAAATCTTGACTTACATCTGTATTATGTATAGGTTGAGACTATGAGGTTGGAACAATAATGTGAAATTGTGAAAATTATGATAATGCCCATTTAGTGTACGAGCTGTTGAAAAGTTTTGTAGGGATGGAGTTTTGGCCTTCCCGGTCACATCACCAGGCGGTAAATTGATAAATAGACCAATATAAGAAAGAGAGTTCAAAACCTCTCTGCCAATAACAGCTAGTTTTCAGCTTTCCCCTCCCCACTCAGACCACTCACAGACAGTCCTAGCAAAATTCTTGCTTGAGAAATTGCTCTTTGCTAAAGAAGAAATGTTGGTTTATTTTTGACCATTTTGATGAAAACAATGATGTTAAGGTACTTAATTGTTATCCAGAAATGATTTTAATATTGAGATAAAAATGGCTGCATTGGGCATTTACTCAAATATTATTTTGGAAGATTAGAATCATGAATGCATATCAACAAAATAAACTATATAATTGAAATATCTTCCTGAACTGTCAACTCTAAATGATACCAGTTATCAAATCAAATTTCAAATCAAATTTATATAGCCCTTCTTACATCAGCTGATATCTCAAAGTGCTGTACAGAAACCCCGCCTAAAAGCCCAAACAGCAAGCAATGCAGGGGTAGAAGCACAGTGGCTAGGAAAAACTCCATAGAAAGGCCAAAACCTAGGAAGAAACCTAGAGAGGAACCAGGCTATGAGGGGTGGCCAGTCCTCTTCTGGCTGTGCCGGGTGGAGATTATAACAGAACATGGCCAAGATGTTCAAATGTTCATAAATGACCTGCATGGTCAAATAATAATAATCACAGTAGTTGTCGAGGGTGCAGCAAGTCAGTTATAAATGTCAGTTGGCTTTTCATGGCCGATCATTAAGAGTATCTCTACCGCTCCTGCTGTCTCTAGAGAGTTGAAAACAGCAGGTCTGGGACAGGTAGCACGTCCGGTGAACAGGTCAGGGTTCCATAGCCGCAGGCAGAACAGTTGAAACTGGAGCAGCAGCACGGCCAGGTGGACTGGGGACAACAAGGAGTCATCATGCCAGGTAGTCCTGAGGCATGGTCCCAGGGCTCAGGTCCTCCGAGAGAGAGAAAGAAAGAGAGAAAGAGAGAATTAGAGAGAGCACACTTAAATTCACACAGGACACCGGATAAGACAGGAGAAGTACACCAGATATGACAGACTGATCCTAGCCCCCCAACACATAAACTACTGCAGCATAAATACTGGAGGCTGAGATAGGAGGGGTCAGGAGACACTGTGGCCCCATCCGATGATACCACTGGACAGGGCCAAAGAGTGATGACCAAAGTTATTAGGTCATCATTCTTATTGCATATTCCCAGATTCACATGTCCCCAAATGATTTATTATGTCTCTTAAATATGGGTAAATGTATACAAATAGAAAGATAGTTTGTAGTGTCTGTGTCAGATCTCAGCTGACAGAAATGTTGGTGGACGATTCTGGTTCATATAAAGAGTGGCATCTGTAGCTGGCACCCCTCTAGACTTGAAGTAATTATAGTAGCAGTAATTATAAATGGTGGCTTATGCTCTCCGTAGCCTACCACTGCAAAATAAAGACAGAAAGGGTGATACCTAGTCAGTCATACATCTGAATTACATTCAACCGAAATATGTCTTCTGCATTTAACTCAACCCCTCTGAATCAGAGAGGTGCGGGGGGCTGCCATAATCGACATCCACGTCTTCGGCGCCTGGGGAACAGTGGGTTAACTGCCTTGCTCAGGGGCAGAACGACAGATTTGTACCTTGTCAGCTCGAGCACAGAGCAACTGACACAAAACATACTGTCATTGTATCTCTTCTTTCTTGTATTATCTACTAAGATTAGGGTTTAAAAAGCTCCACGTAACAACAGTTTTGCCCTAGATCAAGCATGCAGCTGACTACTCATTATTCATCATTGTTATCACCCAGAAAGATTTGACTCCCTGAAATCAATAACTGCCTTAGGGCAGAAACTCTATTGAGTAACACACATAAGAAGCAGAGAAAGGCATCAGTCATTGTAGGACGACAGTACAGAAATACTGAGGGCAGAGGAGAGGTTTCACACGGAACCACAACAACCAGTGGTGCTGTCAATCAAGAGATACTGTACATACAGACTTTAAAAATATTGTGCCCATATAATTTCAAAGGTCACTAGCCTTATATCAATATATATATTGATATACGCTGTCAACATGTAGAAATAGAACACTAGGGTTAACGTTATCGCTACTCAAATCGAAACAAATACAATTTTATTCATCACATGTACCGAATACAAGAGGTGTAGACATTAATGTGAAATTCTTACGTACGAGCCCGTTCCCATCAATGCAAAGTTCAAAAGTAAGAAAAGATTAGCAAAAAAAAAAGATTTCTGAAATAGTAAAACAATAACAATAATGAGGCTATTACCGTTACCGATTCAATGTGCAGGGGTACGAGGTAGTTGAGGTAATATGTACAGTACATGTAGTTAGGGGTAAAAGTGACAAGGTACTCAGAATAGATAATAAACAGTGTGTGTGTGGTGTCAATATGCATGTGTGTGTGTTTTGTGTGTGTGAGCGTACTGTATACAGTGTGTTTCATTAGTCCAGGTAGCCAGGTAGTCTTATGGCTTGGGGGTAGAAGCTGTTCTGCTATCGTGCGGTAGCACAAAGAACCGTCTATGACTTGGGTGGCTGTAGTCTTTGACCATTTTTAGGGCCTTCCTCTGACACCGCCTGGTATAGAGGTCCTGGATGGCAGGGAGCTCGTCCCCAGTGATGTACCGGGATGTACACACTACCCTCTGTAGCGCCTTGCTATATGCGTCGGATGCATATCAGTTCCCATACCAAGCGGTGATGCAGTCAGTCAAGATGCTCTCTATGGTGCAGATGTAGAACTTTCTGAGGATCTGAGAGCCCATGCCAAATCTTTTCAACCTCCTGATTGTAAGTTAGTAAACGTAACCCTAGTAATACATTGTATTTACAGCAGTAGAGCGAAACATATCCGTAACCCTAACCCTAGACTGGTACTATATTGTACTTACAGCAGTGGAGCTAATGGTAGGCTAACCATAAACTTAACCCTAACCCTATCCTTGGCTACAGCCCCATCGATAGATGCACACACAAACACACAAAGGACTTTTTCGATATGTAATCCATCAAACCTTCATGCCCTGTATAAAATGTATAAAATGTGTTAAGGCTGTGGGATTTAAGAAGAAATCAGGGCCTACTGAAAATGACCGTTCGGTCATTCATAAAAGCTCATTCCAACATTTTATCGAAGGAAACATAAATTGACCAGGGATTGTGTTATTTCAAAGAAAGTGCCAATGCTAACTTGAACCAGTGTTTTCATTCAAAATGAATTTCAAATTGCCTGCTACTGAACAACTCTCGATAAAAACAATACTTTTCTTCCTTCATCTTTCAGTTATTGCAAAGAAAACACAATCCCCCCTTTAGATATCTTATACAATGTATTCCCTGGAGCAAGCATGTAGAGGACCACCAGGCAGCCCCCCAAAAAACAGACTTTATTTTTTCTATTTCAAATACACAGAATCCATCAAATTCAGCACAATGGCAGAGAAAGCAATTTGCTAATAAATGTTTTGACAATGGCTTTCCTTTTTTTTACCCGAGCATTCAGAGATGTACGCACAATTTAATACCCACAAACAATCAGCGCTGTGAATGGATCGACAGATATTCTGTATTTTTTCTCATTATTGTTCCTGTGCTATGGAAAAGCAGTCAATGGCCCATATCACACAAAATACATTATCTCATCCTGTCATCCTCTCCCTCAGCGCACACAGCTTAATTAATTCCATTTAGGACCAAACAATATTCACCAGCTTGGTCAGAGGTTATTATGAAAGTCTGTAGCTAATTGTTTTTAAGACAAACTCACCAGCATACTAAACACGCTAAAGAGTGATTAGAAAGAGATACAAAAGTGTGATTTATGGTCCATGTCCACAGTCTTTGTTAGGCACTGAATGTCCACCTTCCTCTCATGACACAGATAACCAAGATATTTAGCACAAGGTAAATTTGCATATCACATGACATGAGATATCAAGAACAGTAAAGACTTGCTTTGTACATTTTTCAGAAGAAAGACATCTATCTTTTAGGTGAAAACCAACCCCTGAGCACAATGATTTCAACATGTAGTTTTGATTTACATTTGGTTGAGTTGTCAACTAACATGAATTCCATGTAAAATCAACAAAATATTTCACAATGTCATTGGATTTTGGTAAAAATGTTGTGAAATAAAATACAAAATTCCCTTACGTTGATGATTTTTTGCAAATTCTATCAGTTTTACACATTGATTCAACGTCATCACATAAAATATTTTTGTTGAAATTATGTGGAAACATTCATGTTTTTGCCCAGTGTTTCCCACTGTATGTGCTTTCCTGACAAGACTGACAACATGAGTGAATCCAGCGGCTAGTAGAAGTTTAGATAAACTGTGTGTGACATAAAGGGCAAGCAGTGGAGTGTGCTGGGCACTATGCTACAAGCAGCCAGTGGTTCACCTGAGGCACTGTCCACAGGCACAGGAAGTTTACCCCACCATTCTCCCTGGGAACAGAGGCAATTTAGCATTCCACACACACAGAGAGCAGGGTGTCACTGTTAATGAAATGCCTTTTGGTCTAATCCAGCATTGCATCCTGAATAGATTCCAGCATATCTCGCCCTCATATCCACTTTCCTCTCTGTGCACTCTCCCCCTCTACCCCTCAGGTTATTAATCATGATGGCATTTGATGCTAAAACACTAGGGTATGCAGAAATGGGCCTTGTTCTCAGCATGGTGTTGTCGGCCTTTCTCTGTCTGATGTGTTCTGGGGCTCAAATCCTCTCTTTGGTGGATGGGCCGTTACTGTATCATCTATGATATGTACTGTACCAGAAAAAACTTGCCGACAAACTTGACAGCACCAGTCTGCTTCCTTTTTTTGTACGGAATAGAATAGAATAGAAATGTTTGACAGCAATATTTGCCTAGAATTTCTGATTGTTTAAATTCCCTTCTATTCTGGTGGATATCAGCTTTTCATCAATGAGGTGCTTCTTCTCTTGTGTATTTTCCACACACCATGTGCATTTAGTGCCATCCTGGCAACATAAATCATCGACAGAGCCTTCAGTAAGTATTCACACAGTTTTTCCACATTTTGTTGTGTTAAGGCTGAATTTTGTTATGCAGGTGAATGAGGACCCAAAAGCGACTTGGCGAAAACAGAGTCTTTAATCCAGTAAAGTAAAAATACAATCAAAAAACACAATTTCCACTCGTAATGACGAGAACAGACTGTTCAAGAACTGCAGGTTGCCTCGGGAAGGCACTTGAACGTAGCAGACTCAGACACCTGCTCACCACGCAGCATCTGAAAACACGACACGACAGGGCGATCACAGACACAGCACGGTGAACAATAGACAAGGATCCGACAGGGCAGGAACGGAAAACAAGGAGAGAAATAGGGACTCTAATCAGGGAAAAGGATTGTGGGAAGACAAATGATTGATTAGGGGAATAGGAACAGCTGGGAGCAGGAACGGAACGATAGAGAGAGGAGAGAGAGGGAGGGGGAGAGAGAGGGATAGAAAAAGGGAACGAACCTAATAAGACCAGCAGGGGAAACGAACAGAAGGGAAAGCATAATGACAAGACAATATATGACAAAACATGACAGTACCCCCCACTCACCGAGCGCCTCCTGGCGCTCTCGAGGAGGAACACTGGCGGCAACGGAGGAAATCATAGATCACAAACGGTCCAGCACGTCCCGAGAAAGAACCCAACTCCTCTCCTCAGGACCGTAACGGAAAACGATAAAAGGGAAACTAGGGTACTACTCTAAAAAAAAAATGAGACACGGGTAGAGAACTGAAAGCTTAAGAGCAAACAGAACCAAACAGGCCAGGAGAGTAACAACTAGGGACAGACTGAGACACAGCAAGGGCAGGAACAAGAATAGGAGAGATGCGATGGCAGGGAACAGACTGAGACCCAGCAAGACCAGGAGCAGAAGCAGAAAAAAAATTACCAGACTTCTTCTGCGCGCAGTCTGAACACGCAGCCACGAAACGGCGCGTGTCACGCTCCTGAGTAGGCCACCAAAACCGCTGGCGAATAGAAGCAAGCGTACCCCGAACGCGGGGATGGCCAGCTAACTTGGCAGAGTGAGCCCACTGAAGAACAGCCAGACAGTAGAAACAGGAACGAAAAGAAGGTTACTAGGACAAATTTAAATGCGCGGCGACGCAGTGTGCGTGAGTGCTTGCTTAACCTGTCTCTCAATTCCCCAGACAGTCAACCCGACAACACGCCCAACAGGAAGGATCCCCTCGGGATCGGTAGAAGCCACAGCAGAACTAAAGAGACGGGATAAAGCATGAGGCTTGGTGTTCTTAGTGAAAGAAATAACGAACTCGAAACGAGCTTGAGCATGACGCATTCAGTCGTTTGGCAGAACGGATGTACTCAAGGTTCCTTTGGTCAGTCCAAACGACAAAAGGAACTCGCCCCCTCCAACCACTGTCGCCATTTGCCTAGGGCTAAACGGATGGCGAGCAGTTCGCGGTTAGCCACATCATAGCACGTTCCGACGGTGACAGGCGATGAGAAAAATACGCACAAGGGTGGACCCCATCGTCAGTATCGGAGCGCTGGGACAGAATGGCTCCCACGCCCACCCCGACGCGTCAACCTCAACAATAAACTGTTTAGTGACGTCAGGTGCAACAAGGATAGGAGCGGATGCAAAACGCTTCTTAAAGAGATCAGAACAACAATCATACGACCGGTGAGGAGGAGAGGAGTTGGTTCTGGACCGACTGAAGACCGTGCGCAGACCATGATATTCCTCCGGCACTCCTGTCAAATCACCAGGTTCCTCCTGAGAAGAGGGGACAGAACAAACAGGAGAAATAGCAGACATTAAACACTTCACATGACAAGAAACGTTCCAGGAAAGGATAGAATTACTAGACCAATCAAAAGAAGGATTATGACACACTAGCCAGGGATGACCCAAAACAACAGGTGTAAAAGGTGAACAAAAAATCAAAAAGAAATGGTCTCACTATGGTTACCAGATACAGTGAGGGTTAAAGGTAGTGTTTCACATAATATACTGGGGAGAGGACTACCATCCAAGGCGAACATGACCGTGGGCTCCCTAACTGTCTGAGAGGAATGTCATGTTCCCGAGCCCAGGCTTCGTCCATAAAACAGCCCTCCGCCCCAGAGTCTATTAATGCACTGCAGGAAGCTGCCGATCCGGTCCAGCGTTGGACCTGTAGTACAGGTACTTGACGGAGAGGACCGTCTAGTAGCGCTTATCAGTCGCCCTCCGCTTACTGATGAGCTCTGGCCTTTAACTGGACATGAAATGACAAAATGACCAGCGGAACCGCAATAGAGACAGAGGCGGTTGGTGATTCTCCGTTCCCTCTCCTTAGTCGAGATGCGAATACCCCCCAGCTGCATGGGCTCAACACCTGAGTCAGTGGGGAAAGATGGTAGTGTCCGAGAGAGGGGAGACACAGTTAACGCGAGCTCTCTTCTATGAGCTCAAAGATCTACCCGTCCAATGCGAATAGCGAGTTCAATCAAAGAATCCACGCTGGATGGAACCTCTCGAGAGAGAATCTCATCCTTAACCTTAGCGTGGAGTCCCTCCAGAAAACGAGCGAGCAACGCCTGCTCGTTCCAGTTACTGGAGGCAGCAAGAGTGCGAAACTCTATAGAGTAATCCGTTATGGATCGATTACCTTGACATAGGGAAGACAGGGACCAAGAAGCTTCTTTCCCAAAAACTGAACGATCAAAAACTCTTATCATCTCCTCTTTAAAGTTCAGATAATTGTTAGTACACTCAGCGCTTGCCTCCCAGATAGCTGTGCCCCACTGCCGAGCCCGACCAGTAAGGAGTGATATGACGTAGGCAATCCGAGCTCTCTCTCTGAGTATGTGTTGGGTTGGAGAGAGAACACTATATCACACTGGGTGAGAAAGGAGCGGCACTCAGTGGGCTGCCCAGAATAACATGGTGGGTTATTAACCCTAGGTTCCGGAGGCTCGGAAGACCCGGAAGTAGCTGGTGGCACGAGACGAAGACTCTGATACTGTCCTGAGAGGTCGGAGACCTGAGCGGCCAGGGTCTCAATGGCATGCCGAGCAGCAGACAATTCCTGCTCGTGTCTGCAGCATATGTATCCCTGGAACTCGAGAGTAGAGTAGAGAGAATCCATAGTCGCTGGGTCCATAGGTCGGATCCTTCTGTTATGCAGGTGAATGAGGACCCAAAAGCGACTTGGCGAAAACAGAGTCTTTAATCCAGTAAAGTAAAAATACAATCAAAAAACACAATTTCCACTCGTAATGACGAGAACAGACTGGAGACTCGATCAAGAACTGCAGGTTGCCTCGGGAAGGCACTTGAACGTAGCAGACTCAGACACCTGCTCACCACGCAGCATCTGAGGGAAACACGACACGACAGGGCGATACACAGACACAGCACGGTGAACAATAGACAAGGATCCGACAGGGCAGGAACGGAAAACAAGGAGAGAAATAGGGACTCTAATCAGGGAAAAGGATCGGGAACAGGTGTGGGAAGACTAAATGATTGATTAGGGGAATAGGAACAGCTGGGAGCAGGAACGGAACGATAGAGAGAGGAGAGAGAGGGAGGGGGAGAGAGAGGGATAGAAAAAGGGAACGAACCTAATAAGACCAGCAGGGGGAAACGAACAGAAGGGAAAGCATAATGACAAGACAATATATGACAAAACATGACAAATTTAAAATGGATTAAATAGAAATGTTGTGTTGCTGGCCTACACACAATACTCCATAACATCAAAGTGGAATCATGTTTTTAGAACTTTTTACAAATTAATAAGTGTGGTGTCAGGAAAACAACCTCTCACTCAACGTCAACAAAACAAAGGAGATGATCGTAGACTTCAGGAAACAGTAGAAGGAGCACCCCCCTATCCACATTGACGGGACAGCAGTGGAGAAAGTGGAAAGTTTTAAGTTCCTCCGCATACACATTATGGACAAATTTAAATGGTCCACCCACACAGACAGTGTGGTGAAGAAGGCTCAACAGAGCCTCTTCAACCTCAGGAGGATGAAGAAATTCGGCTTGTCACCTAAAACGCTCACAAACTTTTACAGAAGCACAATTGAGAGCATCCTGTCGGGATGTATCACAAGCCTGGTACGGCAACTGCACCGCCCACAAATGCAAGGCTCTCCAGAGGGTGGTGTGGTCTGCACAACGCATCACTGGGGGAAAGTACCTGCCCTCCAGGACACCTACAGCACCCGATGGTCACAGGAAGGCCAAAAAGACCATCAAGGGTAACAACCACCTGAGCCATTGCCTGTTAACCCCGCTATCATCCAGCAGGCGAGGACAGTACAGATGCATCAAAGCTGGGACCGAGAGACTGAAAAACAGCTTTTATCTCAAGGCCATCAGACTGTTAAACAGCCATCACTAACACAGAGAGGCTGCTGCCTACATACAGACTTGAAATCATTGGCCACTTTAATAATGCCACTTTAATAATGTTTAGATATCTTGCATCACTAATCTCATATGTATCATGACACAAGGTGAGACCCAGATGCAGACACAGGAGGCAGATGGTTGAAGTCTTACAATATGTATTAATCCAATAGGGGAAGGCAAGAGAATGGTTGTGAACAGGAAAAAAGGTCAAAACCAGTTCAGAGTCCAGGAGGTACAGTGTGGCAGGCTGGCTCGAGGTTAGGGCAGGCAGAATGGTCAAGCAGGCGGGAAAGAAGTCTAGAGTCAGGCAGGGGGTCAAAACCAGTTCAGAGTCCAGGAGGTACAGTGTGGCAGGCTGGCTCGAGGTTAGGGCAGGCAGAATGGTCACGCAGGCGGGAAAGAAGTCTAGAGTCAGGCAGGAGGTCAAAACCAGTTCAGAGTCCAGGAGGTACAGTGTGGCAGGCTGGCTCGAGGTCAGGGCAGGCAGAATGGTCACGCAGGTGGGAAAGAAGTCTAGAGTCAGGCAGGGGGTCAAAACCAGTTCAGAGTCCAGGAGGTACAGTGTGGCAGGCTGGCTCGAGGTTAGGGCAGGCAGAATGGTCACGCAGGCGGGAAAGAAGTCTAGAGTCAGGCAGGGGGTCAAAACCAGTTCAGAGTCCAGGAGGTACAGTGTGGCAGGCTGGCTCGAGTTCAGGGCAGGCAGATTGGTCATGCAGGCGGGAAAGAAGTCTAGAGTCAGAGAGTCAGGCAGGGGGTCAAAACCAGTTCAGATTCCAGGAGGTACAGTGTGGCAGGCTGGCTCGAGGTCAGGGCAGGCAGAATGGTCACGCAGGCGGGAAAGAAGTCTAGAGTCAGGCAGGGGGTCAAAACCAGGAAGACTAGCAAAAAGAGAATAGGAAAACGAGTACGGGAGAAAACACGCTGGGGAAAACAAGCGACACCTGGAGGAGGTGGAGACAATAACGAGGACAGGTGAAACTGATCAGGGTGTGACAATATGTAGGTACTATATTTTATATCTATTGCATCTTGCCTATGACGCTCTGTCATTGCTCATCCATATATTTATTACAAATCATTTACATATTTCTGTGTGTATTAGGTAGTTGTTATGGAATTGTTAGATTACATGTTAGATATTGCTGCACTGTCGGAACTAGAAGCACAAGCATTTCGCTACACTCGCAATAACATCTGTTAACCATTAGTATGTGACCAATAAAATTTGATTTGATGAACTCACTCTGTGTGCAATAATAGTGTTTAGCATGATTTTTGAATGACTACCTCATCTGTACCTCACACATACAATTACAGTGCCTTTAGAAAGTATTCACACCCGTTGACCTTTTCCACATTTTATTGTGTTACAGCCTGAAGTTAATGTTTGATTAAATGTAGATTTATTTTGTCACTGGCTTACACACAATACCCCATAGCAGGACAAATCTACACTGGAGTTGCTTACCAAGAAGACAATGAATGTTCCTGAGTTCCAGTTACTTGAAAATCTATGGCAAGACCAAGACCTGAAAATGGTTTTCTTGCAATTATCAACAACCAATTTGACAGAAATAGTAATGGTGTGGAAACATCTTAGACCCATCTTAGACTTAACCATCTAATACTCACAGCTGTAAATGTTGCCAAAGGTGCTTCTACAAAGTCTTGGCTCAGGGGTGTGAATACTTACAGTATGTAAATATGATATTTCTGTATTTCATTTTCTATAAATCTGACAATAAATTCTAAAAACATGTTTTTAATTCATTTTGAATTTGGGCTGTAACACAACAAAATGTGCAATAAGTCAAGGGGTATGAATACTCTCTGAAGGCACTGTAGTCAAAGGAATCCAACAAGCCACTGAGCTCAGACGAGCTGCAGGAAATATTGGTTTACATTTGATAACACTAAAATGATCCCACTCTGTGGACCAGGTGCCAGCTGTGATCTGTTGGAAATGGAAAGTACTAAAGTACTTTCTGTTGAATTTGATCCTCTTAAAGATGCCATTAAATATTGATCAGGCCTAGGAATGGTCAATAAGGTGCTATTCAGATGTTTGGCTGTGAGCCTGGGATCCACAGTCTGGTGCCTCATGAGTCACGACTTACAGCCGAGGGGTACAGGCACAGACATCGGCATCTCCTGCCCCCCTTTAGCTACACACACATCCTATTCCTGGGGGGAGCGCGCAATTAAAATAAATATAGATTTACAGTGTGACTATATCTGATCACTTGAAATCACCGTACATTTTATCACACACAAACATATGGGAGTCACTAACATCATTCTCCGGCTCCCCTCTTTGGTTGAGAAGTTTCTGTTGTTTCATCTCTTGATGGCCCGGGGCAAAAGGTTGGGACACATATCATTCATCCTTTCCACAGCAACTGTTCCTGTATTGGACAGCTATGCAATCAGTGGCTCATCAGAGCTGCAGTCTGGATGTAGCCCCTTTGTCCCTCTCTGCTAGCCATCATAGTCAGATAAGATTATTGCAGACAACCTCAACTCTGACTGAGCAGCTCCAGTCTGGACGACAAGAATGAAAAAGGGAGGGGCTCCCTACTTCATTTTATTTATAGCCCAATCTCCAGAAGGAGCCTCTTCCTGTCTTGTCAAGCTGACGCTTCTATTTTCAAGCCCTGCAGAAGGAATTGCCTTTCAGAACCCAATTTGTCAAGGGCAAAGCATGGCCCTCCAAGGAAAGGCCTTGACAGCTGCATTGAGATCAGTGGCAACTTTATCAAACCACACATCAGGAGGATTTAAAGCTCCACATCAGTTCTATGAATAAGGAGATACATAAAGATGATAAACACTTCAAGAGACAGTCATCGTCCAGTGCCCTGAAGAAACTGAAATGCAAATGTTTCAAGAGGATTTATTTGTCACATCAGAAAAAGGAAAATCACAAAAGACATTTGATCATTTCTAAGTAGGAAAGAGTTGGCTAAGTTGAGCCGAAGGGGTAAGCTGAGCCACCCGTGTTTCTAGGAAACCATACTCAAAATGTTTAATTTGACCAAATATTTTGGAAGAGGTCATTATTTCATGTCTGAAGGAAGAAACCACATAGAAAAAGTGGTAAGCATGTTAGGTCCAAAAAAGTCTAATTAATGTATTGTATTAAGAGGTTTCATGATGCCTGTATCTAAACCAAAGTAGATAAGTTGAAGATTTTTCTATACATCAGATGGGGTCCTAGCATGAAAGTGCATCCTTGTAGCTGTGTGGGCTAATTGTTATGCCCATCGTTAGTGGTAGAATGACCGGACCAAGGTGCAGCGTGGTAGGCGTACATTTTATTTATTAAATGTTCCACCAAAAAAACAATAAACAACACAACGAACGTAAAGCTTCGGAGTGCAACACATGCAACAAACAAAGACAAGATCCCACAACCTAAATGTGGGAAAAAGGGCTGCCTAAGTATGATCCCCAATCAGAGACAACGATAGACAGCTGCCTCTGATTGGGAACCACACTCGGCCAAAAACAAAGAAACAGAAAACATAGAATGCCCACCCATCTCACACCATGACCTAACCAGATAGAGAAACGGCTCCGGTTCAGACGTAGACCCTGCTCCACACGCTGATCCCTCAGCTTCCGTAAAACTGGACCATGGATCATCGTCGGAGACTCTGGACCGTGGATCGTTGCCGGAGGAACCGGACTGTGGATCATCGCCAGAGGCTCTGGACTGGGGACCGTCGCTGCAGGCTCCGGATTGGGGACCGTTGCTGCAGGCTCCGGACTGGGGACTGTCACTGGAGACTCCGGACTGAGGACCGTTGCTGGAGGTTCCGGACTGGGGACCGTCGCTGGAGGCTCTGGACTGGGGGCCGTCGTTGGAGGCTCCGGACTGGGGGCCTTCGCTGGAGGCTCCTTTCACTGGATCGTCACTGCAGACTTCGTGCCATGGATCATCACTGGAGGCTTCGTGCCATGGATCATCACTAGAGGTTTCGGGCCATGGATCATCACTGGAGGCTTCATGCCATGGATCATCACTGGAAGCGTCGTCCATGGATCATCACTGGAGGCTTTGGGCCATGGATCATTACTGAAGGCTTTGGGCCATGGATCATCACTGGAGGCTTCATTCCATGGATCATCACTGGAGGCTTTGAGCCATGGATCATCACTGGAGGCTTTGCACGTGGAGCTGGAACAAGTCTCACCGGACTGAGGAGACGTACTAGACGCCAGATGCGTGGAGCTGCCACAGGGCGTCCTGGCTGGAAACCCACTTTAGCTCGGTGAGTGTGGAGAGCTGGCACAGGACGTACTGGGCTATGAAGGTGCACTGGAGGCATAGTGCGTAGAGCCGGCGCAGGATATACTGGACCGTGGAGGCACACTGGAGGTCTGGAGCGTAACTGGCTAAATACCCCCTGTAGCACGGCAAGTGCGGGGAGCTGGACCAGGCCGCACTGGGTTGTGCTGGCGAACTGGGAATACCGTGCGTAGAGCTGGTGCTTCTGATAGAAACATACCCAGTACATGGTTGCCATATTCACAAAAATGTCTGTACTTTCTCGCATTTGCCATTTAAGCAATAATGATGCCAGTTATACTAAAACAATACACAAGACAGAGTTCCTTCTCCAGGTTTTAATGTGGAAAAATAGACAAATTGCAGCTGAATCACTTGGGACCAGTGATTAGAGGAAATATATTCCTTACAGTAATATTACAGTAATACACTGAGTGTACAACATGTTAGGAACACCTGCTCTTTCCATGACATAGACTGACCAGGTGAATTCAGGCGAAAGCTACAATCCCTTATTGACGTCACTTGTTAAATCCACTTCAAGCAGTGTAAATCAGTTCCCAAACTGGGGTACGGGGGTACGCGCAATGCCGTCGGGGGTACGCCAAATAAAAATGTCATTCACATTCACATTTTTTTTTTTTTTTCCTTCACATTTTCAAACAGTCCATTTATATTTTCCAGTTGAGTGAGGTTTTTTCTCTCCCCTGAGTAGCTTCATTTCACTGCCAAAAATAAAATCAAACCATCTAGCGTTCAGCGAAATAACGCAATGTCAAATATAGGTAGCCTAGCCAAATAATTAACATCCAATCACATGAACTATTACTAACGGTCCGTATGTAGCCAAACGTAGCTGCTGCTCATTCCGTTTGCTCGAAATGGATAAATGGTTTAAAAAAGTAAGGCCTGTGTCTATAGAGACACATACCAGCTCTACTGGTAGTACTGCTACTACCAGCAGTACTAAACCTGCACCTGTCGACGACACAAGATGTTCTGCTTCCATGAGCACATCCAATGCTAGCATTAGCAATTCTACATTTATTGTTAGCCCAGCTAGCATGGACACTGACAGTTGTGAATTTGATGCAGCCGAAAAGCTACTGACCCCTTACCTGGAAAAGCACCGAACAACAGACAAGGACGTTGGACCATCGAAGAGGCGCAAATATGATGAGAACTACATTGATTTGGGGTTCACTTATATTGGGAGTATGTGTGTCATGCAGGTGAAAGAGGACCCAAACGCGACTTAACAGAAACAGAGTTTATTAAAGTCCAAAACGGAATAACAGAAATCCTCTAGATTTGTAGAGGGGAAAACAACTGGAGAAGCGGCCACAGACTGCAGGTCGCTTCGGGTAGGCGCAGGCCGTAGTCGACTGAGACACCTGCTCACACGCAGCATCTGATGAAGGCACAAAACACGACAGGACAGGGTGATACACAATCACGGCAAAAACACGACAGGACAGGGCGAAACGCAATCACAGCATGGTGAATACAATACAAGGAACCGACGGAACAGGAACGGATCACAAAGGAATAAATAGGGACTCTAATCAGGGAAAGGATCGGGAACAGGTGTGGGAAGACTAAATGATGATTAGGGGAATAGGAACAGCTGGGAGCAGGAACGGAACGACAGAGAGAAGAGAGAGCGAGAGAGTGAGAGAGGGAGGGGGAGAGAGAGGGATAGAACCAAACAAGACCAGCAGAGGGAAACGAATAGCATGGGGAGCACAGGGACAAGACATGACAATAAATGACAAACATGACAGTACCCCCCACTCACCGAGCGCCTCCTGGCGCACTGAGGAGGAATCCTGGCGGCAACGGAGGAAATCATCGATGAGCGAACGGTCCAGCACGTCCCGAGACGGAACCCAACTCCTCTCCTCAGGACCGTAACCCTCCCAATCCACTAGGTATTGACCCCGTCCCCGAGAACGCATGTCCATAATCTTATGTACCTTGTAAATAGGTGCGCTCTCGACAAGGACGGGAGGGGGAGGGAAGACGAACGGGGTGCGAAGAAAGGGCTTAACACAGGAGACATGGAAGACAGGATGGACGCGACGAAGATGTCGCGGAAGAAGATCGCACAGCGACAGGATTGACGACCTGGGAGACACGGAACGGACCAATGAACTGGAGTCAACTTACGAGAAGCTGTCGTAAGAGGAAGGTTGCGAGTGGAAAGCCACACTCTCTGGCCGCAACAATACCTTGGACTCTTAATCCTGCGTTTATTGGCGGCTCTCACCGTCTGTGCCCTGTAACGGCAAAGTGCAGACCTCACCCTCCTCCAGGTGCGCTCACAACGTTGGACAAACGCTTGAGCGGAGGGAACGCTGACTCGGCAAGCTGGGATGAGAACAGAGGAGGCTGGTAACCCAGACTACTCTGAAACGGAGATAACCCGGTAGCAGACGAAGGAAGCGACTTCTGAGCGTATTCTGCCCAGGGAGCTGTTCTGCCCAAGACGCAGGGTTTCTGAAAGAAAGGCTGCGTAGTATGCGACCAATCGTCTGATTGGCCCTCTCTGCTTGACCGTTAGACTGGGGATGAAACCCGGAAGAGAGACTGACGGACGCACCAATCAAACGACAGAACTCCCCTCCAAAACTGTGACGTGAATTGCTCTGTCTGAAACGGCGTCTTGAATTCTGAATACATTCTCAATAATGATTTGTGCCGTCTCCTTAGCGGAAGGAAGTTTAGCGAAATGAAATGTGCCGCCTTAGAGAACCAGTCAGAATCACAGTCTTCCCCGCAGACAAAGGCAGACCGGTAATGAAGTCTAAGGCAATGTGAGACCATGGTCGAGAAGGAATGGGGAGCGGTCTGAGACGACCGGCAGGAGGAGAGTTACCCGACTTAGTCTGCGCGCAGTCCGAACAAGCAGCCACGAAACGGCGCGTGTCACGCTCCTGAGTCGGCCACCAAAAGCGCTGGCGAGACGCAAGAGTGCCTCGAACACCGGGATGACCAGCTAACTTGGCAGAGTGAGCCCACTGAAGAACAGCCAGACGAGTGGAAACAGGAACAGGTTACTAGGACAAGCGCGCGGCGACGCAGTGTGCGTGAGTGCTTGCTTAACCTGTCTTTCAATTCCCCAGACTGTTAACCCGACAACACGCCCATAAGGAAGAATCCCCTCGGGATCAGTAGAAGCCACAGAAGAACTAAACAGACGGGATAAGGCATCAGGCTTGGTGTTCTTGCTACACGGTAAGAAATCACAAACTCGAAACAAGCGAAAACAACGCCCAACGAGCTTGACGGGCATTAAGTCGTTTGGCAGAACGGATGTACTCAAGGTTCTTATGGTCTGTCCAACGACAAAGGAACGGTCGCCCCTCCAACCACTGTCGCCATTCGCCTAGGGCTAAGCGGATGGCGAGCAGTTCACGGTTACCCACATCATAGTTGCGCTCAGATGGCGACAGGCGATGAGAAAAATAAGCGCAAGGATGAACCTTATCGTCAGACTGGAAGCGCTGGGATAGGATGGCTCCCACGCCTACCTCTGAAGCGTCAACCTCGACAATGAATTGTCTAGTGACGTCAGGAGTAACGAGGATAGGAGCGGACAAACGTTCTTTTAGAAGATCAAAAGCTCCCTGGGCGGAACCGACCACTTAAAACACGTCTTAACAGAAGTAAGAGCAGAGGGGCAGCAACTTGACCGAAATTACAATGAAACGCCGATAGAAATTAGCGAAACCTAAAAGCGCTGCAACTCGACACGTGACCTTGGAACGAATCACTGACAGCTTGGACCTTAGCGGAATCCATCTGAATGCCTTCAGGAACCGAGAAAAGTAACGGAGGAGACATGAAAAGAGCACTTCTCAGCCTTTACGTAGAGACAATTCTCTAAAAGGCGCTGTAGAACACGTCGAACGTGCTGAACATGAATCTCGAGTGACGGAGAAAAAATCAGGATATCGTCAAGATAGACAAAAACAAAAATGTTCAGCATGTCTCTCAGAACATCATTAACTAATGCCTGAAAAACAGCTGGCGCATTGGCGAGACCGAACGGCAGAACCCGGTACTCAAAATGCCCTAACGGAGTGTTAAACGCCGTTTTCCACTCGTCCCCCTCTCTGATGCGCACGAGATGGTAAGCGTAAAAACTGTCATTCCCTGCAGAATCATGATGACATAGGGGATTTTTAATTATGTTTCAGCCCTCGATATCCTTCCTTCTTTTTAACAAAAAGAACCCCGCCCCGGCCGGAGAAGAAGAAGGCACTATGGTACCGGCGTCAAGAGACACAGACAAATAATCCTCGAGAGCCTTACGTTCGGGAGCCGACAGAGAGTATAGTCTACCTCGAGGAGGAGTGGTCCCCGGAAGGAGATCAATACTACAATCATACGACCGGTGAGGAGGAAGGGAGTTGGCTCGGGACCGACTGAAGACCGTGCGCAGATCATGATATTCCTCCGGCACTCCTGTCAAATCGCCAGGTTCCTCCTGAGAAGTAGGAACAGAAGAAACGGGAGGGATGGCAGACATTAAACACTTCACATGACAAGAAACGTTCCAGGATAGGATAGAATTACTAGACCAATTAATAGAAGGATTATGACATACTCCAGGGATGACCCAAAACAACAGGTGTAAACTAACGGAAAATCAAAAAGAAATAGTCTCACTGTGGTTACCAGATACTGTGAGAGTTAAAGGTAGTGTCTCAAATTTGATACTGGGAAGATGACTACCATCTAAGGCAAACATGGGCGTAGGCCTGTCTAACGGTCTGAAAGGAATGTTATGTTTCCGAACCCATGCTTCTCCATGAAACAACCCTCAGCCCCAGAGTCAATCAAAGCACTGCATGTAGCACCCGAACCGGTCCAGCGTAGATGGACCGACATAGTAGTACAAGATCTAGATGAAGGGACCTGAGTAGTAGCGCTCACCATAGCCCTCCGCTTACTGATGGACTCTGGCCTCTTACTGGACATGAATTAACAAAATGTCCAGCAACTCCGCAATAGAGGCACAGGCGGTTGGTGATCCTCCGTTCCCTCTCCTTATTCGAGATGCGAATCCCTCCCAGCTGCATGGGCTCAGTCTCAAAGCCAGAGGAGGGAGATGGTTGCGATGGGAGCAGGGAAACACCGTTGATGCGAGCTCTCTTCCACGAGCCCGGTGACGAAGATCTACCCGTCGTTCTATGCGGATGGCGAGAGCAATCAAAGAATCCACATCTGATGGAACCTCCCGGGAGAGAATCTCATCCTTAACCACTGCGTGGAGTCCCTCCAGAAAACGAGCGAGCAGCGCCGGCTCGTTCCACTCACTAGAGGCAGCAAGAGTGCGAAACTCAATGGAATAATCCGTTATGGACTTCACCTTGGCATAAGGAAGCCAGGGCCCTAGAAGCCTCCCCACCAAAAACTGAACGGTCAAAAACCCGAATCATCTCCTCTTTAAAGTTCTGGAATCTGTTAGAGCAATCAGCCCTTGCCTCCCAGATAGCTGTGCCCCATTCTCGCCCGGCCAGTAAGGAGTGAAATGACGTAAGCAACCCGAGCTCTCTCTAGAGTATGTGTGGGGTTGGAGAGAGAACACAATCTCACACTGCGTGAGAAAGGAGCGGCACTCAGTGGGCTGCCCGGAGTAGCAAGGTGGGTTATTAACCCTGGGTTCTGGAGGCTCGGCAGGCCAGGGAGTAACAGGTGGCACGAGACGTAGACTCTGGAACTGTCCAGAGAGGTCGGAAACCTGAGCGGCCAGGTTCTCCACGGCATGGCGAGCAGCAGACAATTCCTGCTCGTGTCTGCCGAGCATGGCTCCTTGGATCTCGACGGCAGTGTAACGAGCGTCTGAAGTCGCTGGGTCCATTCCTTGGTCGGTTCCTTCTGTCATGCAGGTGAAAGAGGACCCAAACGCGACTTAACAGAAACAGAGTTTATTAAAGTCCAAAACGGAATAACAGAAATCCTCTAGATTTGTAGAGGGGAAAACAACTGGAGAAGCGGCAGACTGCAGGTCGCTTCGGGTAGGCGCAGGCCGTAGTCGACTGAGACACCTGCTCACACGCAGCATCTGATGAAGGCACAAAACACGACAGGACAGGGTGATACACAATCACGGCAAAAACACGACAGGACAGGGCGAAACGCAATCACAGCATGAATACAATACAAGGAACCGAACAGGAACGGATCACAAAGGAATAAATAGGGACTTAATCAGGGGAAAGGATCGGGAACAGGTGTGGGAAGACTAAATGATGATTAGGGGAATAGGAACAGCTGGGAGCAGGAACGGAACGACAGAGAGAAGAGAGAGCGAGAGAGTGAGAGAGGGAGGGGGAGAGAGAGGGATAGAACCAAACAAGACCAGCAGAGGGAAACGAATAGCATGGGGAGCACAGGGACAAGACATGACAATAAATGACAAACATGACAATGTGCAAAAGTTCTATCTCACAACTCGATGAAACCTTCACTCTTGCGCAGACATTTAGAAACAACATGCCAATTTGAAAAATAAGCCACGGGAGTTTTTTTTAGCAAGAATTAAGACGATTTTTGAGTACTAATACATATATAAAAGCAACAGATACCATTACTAAGAAATGGCTGGAAGCGTCTTATATGATGAGCTACCGAGTGGCTAGGACAGGCAAGCCCCATACTATTGACACAACAGTGGTAGGCCTGATCGTCGTGAAGCAGCACGACAAAACCTATTCCACCTCAGGAGATTGAAAAGATTTGGTATGGGTCCTCAGATCCTCAAAAGGTTGCATCACTGCCTGGTATGGTAACTGCTCGGCCTCCGACCTCAGAGGGTAGTAAGAATGGCCCAGTGCTTCACTGGGGCCAAGCTTCCTGCCATCCAGGACCTCTATACCAGGCGGAAGGCCCTAAAAATTGTCAAAGACTCTAGCCATCCTTGTCATAGACTGTTCTCTCTGCTACCACACGACAAGCGGTACCGGAGCGCCAGGTCTAGGACCAAGAGGCTTCGAAACAGCTTCTATCCCCAAGCCATAAGTCTCCTGAACATCTAGTCAAATGACTACCGAGGCTATTTCCATTGCTCCCGCCTCTCCACATCACTGCCACTCTCTGTTGTCATCTATGCATAGTCACATGTACATATTACCTCAACTATCCGGTGCCCCCGCACAATGACTCTGTACCAGCACCACCTGTATATATTGTTATTTTTTACTGCTTCTCTTTAATTACTTGTTATTTTTATCTTTATCTTATTCTTATCCGTATTTTTGAAAACTGCGCCGTTGGTTAGGGGCTGGTAAGTAAGCATTTCACTGTAAGACCTGTTGTATTCAGCGCATGTGACTAATAAAATTTGATTTCATTTGATTTTATTCTTCCTGCTGCGTTGGATATGGCTGGGACAATGCTGGGGGAAAGGCCAAAAAACTATACAGACCATGACTTCATCAAACACTGTTTCACGATGCATCAGTGACATGGCAGGAGATGTTTTGAAACAATTACTGCTTCGCATACATAAAGTTTGGGAAGGTCTACACCTGTGGTAGACGAACCACTGGTAGACGAAGGGAGGAGACAGGCTAACGAAGAAATGTTGAGCCTTGAGACAATCGGGACATGGGAGTGTGTATGTGTTCCATTCAGAGGGTGAATGGGCAAGATAAAATATTTAAGTGCCTTTGAATGGGTTATTGTCGTAGGTGCCAGGCGCACCGGCTTTAGTGTGTCAACAACTGCAGGGCCGCTGAGTTTTTCACGCTCAACAGTTTCCTGTGTGTATCAAGAATGGTCCACCCTTCTACGGGAAGCATTGGAGTCAACATGGGCCAGCATCTCTGTGGAACACTTTCAACACCTTGTAGAGTCCATGCCCTGACAAACTGAGGCTGTTCTGACGGCAAAAAAAGGCTGGCAACTCAATATTAGGAAGGTGTTCCTAATGTTTTGTACACTCAGTATATATTTGCCTTGACGGAGTGCTGCTGAATGTAGAAAATGTCTCAACTCTCCCCTACTAACATTGAATAATATTAGACTCACATACAACAAAGGAGACCACGTCAACATCTCAGTACAAAGAGCTACAGTGAAGGAGTATTACATGACAATGCATGCCCATGCAGTTTTTGTGCAGCCATGCTTTGGTGAGGGACATCACTTACCTTATAATGTAGACCTTTCATCTCAATATTGGGTCTCCGTTTGACTCTATTCCATTTTAGTGAGCGACAGAGTTGGTAAGTGGGACTCTGGGCTGAAGCTCGGTCATCACCATTTCCTACCACTGTCAGAAATGAATCCTGGTTTATTTAAAGCACAAATGAATAAGGTCAGATTCATCATAGTGTTCTTCCTCTCATAGTTTAAATTTTTAATGTTATTCAGAGGACAAAAATAAGCTTTCTCCTCCATTTCCTGATCTGTGATATCCCATTACTCATGAGTTCTCACTCTGGGACTCATATATCTGCGTAGGCCTGGTAGGTGCTGGGAATGCAACGACTTAAAGCATCAAGGACCTGGTACTGACTGTGAGGATTGACACTGTGAGGATTGACACAAGGTTATTTTTGATCCCAGAGAGAAAGAGCCCTTCCCAGGGGCAGACACAATTTAGAAATCAAAAATAAGTATTTCATGACCATACTCTCAGTTTATATCAAGGCTCTAACTTTTAGCACAACATTTAAAAAAGAGGTTGCACCAATGCCAAAGAAAGAGTAATACAGTTTAATATCTTTATATCTTAGACCTCAAGATGTTTTCATCCAGTCCCAACTAGAGATAATCCTTTTTTAAAAGACATTCTTATGAAATGGTCATTAAATGATCATTCGTGGGTAGCCTTGTTGAAGTGGATGAAGTGGGCATTTGGATTGCTTCAACCAATTACTGACAGCTTTTCCAGCTCATGAAAAAAGTCCTTGATGCTCAGAAACAGGTTGGTGTAATTTCTGCCTCGAGGGCCACATTGGGATTTTAAAATGAACATGAGTGCCACACAGATTGTTTTCAGAACGATTTGTTTGTCAAAAGCAATTTGTGGGCCAGCAAAGTGCAGTTATTTGAAAACATATAGGTCCATTATAATTTCTACATACTTTCTATTTAGTTTTATACATTGTACAGTGTTTTTTTTTTTACCACCAAAAATATATACATTTTTTTACTCAAACCTCACAGCATTGGTGCTCATAGTGTTGGGTGAGACAGGATCTTTCCAGCGCTAATCAGATTATCCTGCAGTGCTGTGCTTGGTGGAGGAGGCCCTGTCTTTGAACTCTCTCTCACACAAACACATACAGCCCACACAGCTCTCTCATATGTAAGAAGCTCTTCGGGGCTTTATAGGGGGAGGTATGTTAGCTCTCCCTAACCCACACCCACAGGTGTCTGTGTACATTCATTACACATGCTATCTCTTTTTCCTGAAACATGACTTATTTTTGCCTAGTGACATCAGGCATTAGAAACACTGTATCAGTGTAATATAGTATCATATTTCAAGATCCATGTTCATAGTGGTGCCACGCAAGCTTAATTCTGACTCATGCAGCCTGTCAATCAGGAGAGGACGAGATCCTGTTAGTTTGGGGATGATGAGAGTAAGAGCAACTTTGTCAGCCCTCACCATCATAGCAGGGGTGGCTCGAAGAAGATATATGTTATATGTTACATTAGATACAGTCAGTGGCTGAGAAACAGAGGCCGATTTGGCTGAGTTCCTTCACATTCTCCTGTACTACAGGGACACAGGGAGGGAGGGGGACTGGGCCTGCATCCTTATTTATTCTCAGCCAGGCTGGTGGCAGCAGGTGCGTCCCTAACTTGTAGTTATGGCATCAATTTAAATGACAGATAATTACTTTTGTGACAATGTGCCAATTAGATTAGGCCCAGGCAAACAACATAACAGCAATTTGCTATGCTCTGGTGAGCAATAACACACCGATCATCATTAAGAGCTATGACCAAAATAGCATGCTGCTGTGAACCGCAAATACTATTACAAACCAAAACGGAAAAGGAGAGATCTGCTTGGAAAGAAACCTGGAGGATTATATTTCTTTGACCTGTTGAATAACATGAATAAACTTTAATTAACTTATTTAGCCTTGCTTCAGGCCACAATGATTGGTAAAAGTAGGCTTCAAGACAGCAACTGTCTGCTAAGTTTTTCCAAAAAGATAAACTGACAACATATAGTGGATGTTGTGTCTACGACGTCAATGCGTCTCTGAATCTATATTTAACGGCCAAAATAAAGGAAACACTTGAGTAAATGAGAGATACAAAGAATATTGAAAGCAGACGCTTCCACACAGGTGTGGTTCCTGAGTTAATTAAGCAACTGACATTCCACCATGCTTAGGGTCATGTATAAAAATGCCCAGTTGTCCATTATTTTGGCTATCATGGCTAGAAGAAGAGATCTCAGTGACTTTGAAAGAGGGGTCTTAAAATAGCATATTGGGGTTTACAGGGTGTGTGTGTATGTTTCAGTCACCAGATCTCAACCCAACCCCTCTCAGGCGCCTGAGACGGCCTGAGAGCGGCGCCTGGAATTTCTCATGGAAGAATGGTGTTGCGTCCCTCCAATAGAGTTCCAGACACTTGAAGAATCTATGCCAAGGTGCATTGAAGCTGTTCTGGCGACTCGTAGTAGCCCAATGCTCTATTAAGAGAGTCCCTACAATTGATTGCGCTGATGTCATTCTCAGTTAAACAGAGAATAGCTCAGAGGTTTTCCATGAACACACATCTCTCTTCTCCGCTCTGCATGGAACAAAATGAGACTAAAGCAGCAGGGACATATGTTTATAATATTCAGTCTTCGTTTACAACCCATTTATGACTGCCTACCTGGGGAGTCTTCAGCATAATTCATTGTTATTATGATCTAATTGGTTTGCAAAAGGCTTAATCTTCCTTCAGGAATTAACAGGGTGGTGTTGGGGGTGGGAGGGTGCTGGGGGTACGGTGGTAAAGGATTTGAATAACTAAAGCTTGCGGAGAGGCATTCTCTCTTTTTTGTTCGCTCTGACTGACACTTTGGCAGCACCATGACGCATTGCTTGGGGTGGCTCCCAGAGCGAGGCACCTAGCTAACGAGAACTCAGTCATGGCAGCCAACTTCATGTTGTTTATCTGAAACAGACGCCGCCTCTTCCCCTCCGTCCTCATGCCTGAATGACCGGCATGAAGAACGCCAGGGGCCAACGTCAAAGCACGAGGGCACCTTTACCCATAAACGTCTCCTTTGAAATAGCCTTTGGGAGGTGCTACCTGTTGGAAACGGTGTGGGCCGGAGACGGCACAGTCACATAGAGGAATATGCACCAGGGAACTTTCCCCGGCTTCCTGTCAATAGAGCTTGGAGTGAGGCTCCATGAATAATATATCTTCTGGCATTTGCCGTCGGGGGTCTTAAGAGGGATGAAACGGCCGCGATGCCAGTCATCCGGCACGCAGCGTGACAATTGTTCTATCTCAGTTGTCATGGGGATTCTTATTTATTTATTCGTTCTCCAGTTTTATTGGGATATGGTGATGGACCGGGGGGGGGGGGGGGTTGTTTTGTGGATGATGCATGCCTCTCTAAAGGCTGATCTTAAATGTATTAATTTGCTCTGCTACGCTCCGAATAATTGTCATGCACTGCCAGATTTACCTTTTACAGGCCTGTTATTCCCAAATTCATATTTACACCTGGCTTTTTCAGTTCTGAGCTGCTCCCAGACTCACAGCTGTCACTCTAGTTACACACACACACACACACACACACACACACACACACACACACACACACACACACACACACACACACACACACACACACACACACACACACACACACACACACACACACACACACACACACACACACTCGCGCACATACAAGCACGCACGCACACATGCACAAACACAAACACAAGCACACACACACACTAATAGATATTTCAAATATATATACTGAACAAAAATATAAATGCAATAACTGAATGACAGTTCGTAAAATTAATTCAGTCAATTGAAATAAATTAATTAGGCCCTAATCTTTAGATTTCACATAAATGGGTAGGGGCGCAGCCATGGGTGGGCATGGGAGGGCACTTGGGAGCCAGGCCCACCCACTAGGAAGCCAGGCCCAGCAATTCAAAATTAATTTTTCCCCACAAAAGGGCTTTATTACAGAAACCCTCCTCTGTTTCATCAGCTTTCCAGCTGACTAGTTGCAGACGATCCTGCATGTGAAGAAGCCGGATGTGGAGATCCAGGGCTGGCGTGGTTACACTTGGCCTGCGGTTGTGAGGCCGGTTGGACATACTGCTAAATTCTCTAAACACCATTCGAGGTGGCTTATGGTAGAGAAATTAACATCCAATTCTCTGTCAAGATCTCTGGTGGTCATTCCTGCAGCCAGCATGCCGATTGCATGCCCCTTCCAAACTTGTGACATCTGTGACATTGTTTTGTGTGACAAAACTGCAAATTTTAGAGTGGCCTTTTATTGTCCCCAGCACAAGGTCCACCTGTGTAATGATAACGCTGTTTAATCAGCTTCTTGATATCCAACACTTGTCAGGTGGAGGGATTATCTTGGCAAGTAAGAAATGCTCACTAACAGACAAATTTGTGCAAAACATTTGAAAGAAATAAGCTGGGATCTTTTATTTCAGCTCGTGAAACATGGGACCAACACTTTACATGATATTTTTGTTCAGTATAGAAATGTGCACAAGCGGGAATGCTATTGTACAGTATATCTCATATGAGAGAATGCTCAGATACTCTGTCTGCCATACAGTATGGATAGCAATTGTGAAGGCAATTTCTGAAAGCTTCTGTCTCATCATCTCCCTCATTCTGGGCACTTTACTGAGATGATGGACAGAGATGATCTGTACGTTTTCAGCCTTCCGTCTGATTTCACGGCACCTAGTTTCTTTGTTACACTATACTTAACTACAGATTCAAAAATAAAGAACAAAAAGGGAAGCCAAAATCAAAGGCCTTCCAAACATCCGTGCTGCTTCGCATGGTTTCAGTAGGAAGTACACTGCAGCAGGCATCTGCCCTTCAATTTGCTACAGATGACAACTGCTCAGTGAACTGTGCCGCACGCACTTTAGACTGAAAGGCCTTCCTGTCCAGTCACAGATGGAGCTGAATGATAACAGCTTCACCCAGGGGCAGCAGAGGAACGTTACCCTCTCTTGTCAGAGAAACTCTCATGGCTTCAGGCTATTATTCAACAATGACATTTCCCGGCTAATCAATATCTCATCATTGGCAGTCAACACAGCCTGATCCCTGTCCCTGGAAATAGCTGGTGTTCTAAGCGCACATATACCATTGTGCACACTTGGTGTGTGTGTGTGTGTGTGTGTGTGTGTGTGTGTGTGTGTGTGTGTGTGTGTGTGTGTGTGTGTGTGTGTGTGTGTGTGTGTGTGTGTGTGTGTGTGTGTGTGTGTGTGTGTGTGTGTGTGTGTGTGTGTGTGTGTGTGTGTGTGTGTGTGTGTGTGTGTGTGTGTGTGTGTGTGTGTGTGTGTGTGTGCGTGTGTGTGTGTGTGTGCATATATCAGTCACATCTCACAGCAACTATTTCACGATGAAAACTTAGCCTACATCAATTAATTGATAAATATGTGACAGGCATTATTAGATTAGATTTCCTAGACATCCAATCTTCTCATACATGAGAATGAGGTGAGAAAATGTCCTCTCTTTACTTTGGTTTCTTTCTCTCTATGCAAATCATCAAAGAAACACATGAACACCACAAAACAAAACGCACATCAGGCTCAGAATGGTGAAATGTCAGTCATAGTTCATAAGCTAATAAGCTTTAAGGCCCCATGAGATTCCCATTCTTTTCTTGTGCAAGACAAAGCAGTTGAGGAGGCGGATGATGGAGTGAGGTGTGATGATAGGGGGTTTTTATGGTAAATATGAGCAGGATATAAGTCAACAGATAAAATAAGTCACTCAAAGCCGTTTCCTCTCCATTTCACACACTGCGATATAGTTACATTTTAGAGCTGTCCATCAAAGTGACTGGCAGCCAGGCCCTCTTCAGCGATAACACAAAAAAACAACTGTGCTTTCGATATAGAATAATATCCTGTTTTCTATGATAATTACAGACACCATGCCTATTTCATTGTTGTTTTGGGGACACCTTAGATATTTAATGACAAAAATGTGTCGGCTCAATCAGAAATTTCCTTTACATTTCTATCGCACAATCTGTAACACTTTAGCGATACAGATTGAATAGAGCCTATACCAAGGCAAGAGATAGAAACACAATAATTTATTGATAAACAAAATATTGAAAAATGTATTTTGCATAGAAGTGTGGGCTGTAGCATTTATGTTTTCTAATTAAGCAATAATGCCCGGGGAGGGGGGGGGGTATATGGCCAACTATACCACGGCTAAGGACTGTTCTTAGGCACGACGCAATGCAGAGTGTATAGATACAGCCCTTAACCGCGGTTTATTGGCCATATACCACTCCCCCTTGGGCATTATTTCTTAATTAGAAAACGCACAAATTCACGCACGCAAACAGACACACCGGCGCCGACAGAGATGGCCGCCTCGCTTCGCGTTCCTAGGAAACTATGCACTTTTTTCTTTTTTTTCGTGTTATTTCTTACATTGGTACCCCAGGTCATCTTAGGTTTCATTACATAGAGTCGAGAAGAACTACTGAACATAAGAGCAGCGTCAACTCACCATCAGTACGACCAAGAATATGACTTTCGCGAAGCGGATCCTGTGTTCTGCCTTTCACCCAGGACAACAGAATGGATCCCAGCCGGCGACCACAAAAAACGATTTCGAAAAAGGGGAAAACGAAGCGGTCTTCTGGTCAGACTCTGGAGACGGGCACATCGTGCACCACTCCCTAGCATTCTCCTCGCCAATGTCCAGTCTCTTGACAACAAGGTTGATGAAATCCGAGCAAGGGTAGCATTCCAGAGGGACATCAGAGACTGTAACGTTCTTTGCTTCACGGAAACATGGCTCACTGGAGAGACGCTATCGGAGACGGTGCAGCCAGCTGGTTTCTCCACGCATCGCACCGACAGAAACAAACATCTTTCTGGTAAGAAGAGGGGCGGGGGCGTATGCTTTATGGTTAACGTGACGTGGTGTGGCCAAAACAACATACAGGAACTCAAGTCCTTCTGTTCACCTGATTTAGAATTCCTCACAATCAAATGTAGACCGCATTATCTACCAAGGGAATTCTCTTCGATTATAATCACAGCTGTATATATTCCCCCCCAAGCAGACACATCGATGGCTCTGAACTTTATTTGACTCTTTGCAAACTGGAATCCATATATCCGGAGGCTGCATTCATTGTAGCTGGGGATTTTAACAAGGCTAATCTGAAAACAAGACTTCCTAAATTTTATCAGCATATCGATTGCGCAACCAGGGCTGGAAAAACCTTGGATCATTGCTATTCCAACTTCCGCGATGCATATAAGGCCCTGCCCCGCCCTCCTTTCGGAAAAGCTGACCACGACTTCATTTTGTTGATCCCTGCCTACAGACAGAAACTAAAACAAGAAGCTCTCGCGCTGAGGTCTGTTCAACACTGGTCCGACCAATCTGATTCCACACTCCAAGACTGCTTCCATCACGTGGACTGGGATATGTTCCGTATTGCGTCAGACGACAACATTGACGAATACGCTGATTCGGTGTGCGAGTTCATTAGAACGTGCTTTGAAGATGTCATTCCCATAGCAACGATTAAAACATTCCCAAACCAGAAACCGTGGATTGATGGCAGCATTCGCGTGAAACTGAAAGCGCGAACCACTGCTTTTAATCAGGGCAAGGTGACTGGAAACATGACCGAATACAAACAGTGAAACTATTCCCTCCGCAAGGCAATCAAACAAGCTAAGCGTCAGTATAGAGACAAAGTAGAATCTCAATTCAACGGCTCAGATACAAGAGGTATGTGGCAGGGTCTACAGTCAATCACGGATTACAAAAAGAAAACCAGCACCGTCACGGACCAGGATGTCTTGCTCCCAGGCAGACTAAATAACTTTTTTGCCAGCTTTGAGGACAATACAGTGCCACTGACACTGCCCGCAACTAAAACATGCGGACTCTCCTTCACTGCAGCCGACGTGAGGAAAACATTTAAACGTGTCAACCCTCGCAAGGCTGCAGGCCCAGACGGCATCCCCAGCCGCGCCATCAGAGCATGCGCAGACCAGCTGGCTGGTGTGTTTACGGACATATTCAATCAATCCCTATCCCAGTCTGTTGTTCCCACATGCTTCAAGAGGGCCACCATTGTTCCTGTTCCCAAGAAAGCTAAGGTAACTGAGCTAAACGACTACCGCCCCGTAGCACTCACTTCCGTCATCATGAATCGCTTTGAGAGACTAGTCAAGGATCATATCACCTCCACCCTACCTGACACCCTAGACCCACTCCAATTTGCTTACCGCCCAAATAGGTCCACAGACGATGCAATCTCAACCACACTGCACACTGCCCTAACCCATCTGGACAAGAGGAATACCTATGTGAGAATGCTGTTCATCGACTACAGCTCGGCATTTAACACCATAGTGCCCTCCAAGCTCGTCATCAAGCTCGAGACCATGGGTCTCGACCCCGCCCTGTGCAACTGGGTACTGGACTTCCTGATGGGCCGCCCCCAGGTGGTGAGGGTAGGCAACAACATCTCCACCCCGCTGATCCTCAACACTGGGGCCCCACAAGGGTGCGTTCTGAGCCCTCTCCTGTACTCCCTGTTCATCCACGACTGCGTGGCCACGCACGCCTCCAACTCAATCATCAAGTTTGCGGACGACACAACAGTGGTAGGCTTGATTACCAACAACGACGAGACGGCCTACAGGGAGGAGGTGAGGGCCCTCGGAGTGTGGTGTCAGGAAAATAACCTCACACTCAACGTCAACAAAACTAAGGAGATGATTGTGGACTTCAGGAAACAGCAGAGGGAACACCCCCCTATCCACATCGATGGAACCGTAGTGGAGAGGGTAGTAAGTTTTAAGTTCCTCGGCATACACATCACAGACAAACTGAATTGGTCCACCAACACAGACAGCATTGTGAAGAAGGCGCAGCAGCGCCTCTTCAACCTCAGGAGGCTGAAGAAATTTGGCTTGTCACCAAAAGCACTCACAAACTTCTACAGATGCACAATCGAGAGCATCCTGTCGGGCTGTATCACCGCCTGGTACGGCAACTGCTCCGCCCACAACCGTAAGGCTCTCCAGAGGGTAGTGAGGTCTGCACAACGCATCACCGGGGGCAAACTACCTGCCCTCCAGGACACCTACACCACCTGATGTCACAGGAAGGCCATAAAGATCATCAAGGACAACAACCACCCGAGCCACTGCCTGTTCACCCCGCTATCATCCAGAAGGCGAGGTCAGTACAGGTGCATCAAAGCTGGGACCGAGAGACTGAAAAACAAGGCCATCAGACTGTTAAACAGCCACCACTAACATTGAGTGGCTGCTGCCAACACACTGACCCAACTCCAGCCACGTTAATAATGGGAATTGATGGGAAATGATGTAAAATATATCACTAGCCACTTTAAACAATGCTATCTAATATAATGTTTACATACCCTACATTATTCATCTCATATGTATACGTATATACTGTACTCTATATCATCTACTGCATCCTTATGTAATACATGTATCACTAGCCACTTTAACTATGCCACTTTGTTTACATACTCATCTCATATGTATATACTGCACTCAATACCATCTACTGTATCTTGCCTATGCCGCTCTGTACCATCACTCATTCATATACCTTTATGTTCATATTCTTTATCCCCTTACACTTGTGTATAAGACAGTAGTTCGCTCCGTGGCTCCTCACAGAACTCTCCGGAAGGCAGCGGAAATGGAGGAAACCTTTCGGACCTGGACATCCTTTCTGTCTCTGCTGCTAAAGCCATCACTCATTCATATACCTTTATGTTCATATTCTTTATCCCCTTACACTTGTGTATAAGACAGTAGTTTTGGAATTGTTAGCTAGATTACTTGTTGGTTATTACTGCATTGTCGGAACTAGAAGCACAAGCATTTCGCTACACTCGCATTAACATCTGCTAACCATGTGTATGTGACAAATAAAATTTGATTTGATTTGATTTCATGCCAGAGGTGCCTTATTGCTGTTATAAACTGGTTACCAACATAATTAGAGCAGTAAAAATAAATGGTATACGGTCTGATATACCATGGCTGTCAGCCAATCAGCATTCAGGTCTCGAACCACTCAGTTTATAATTACAATCAATCTTGCAGAATGTGCAGACAGTGTATGGCACTCGCTAAAGGCAGCATGCATGTTTTGAAAAAGTCACTGCGAAATATCAAAATATTCTACAGCTTCAGCTACAGAAATGTGATAAAATTAGCAATTGCTCTTTGTTTTAGAAACTGCATTCATAACCAAGTGGGAAGGTGGTATTTACCACATTCGACTGGGAAAAATCCACTTACAGTTTTTTCCAACTGCTTACACACAAAATCTTTTCATGTCACACGATTTTTGAAACCTCTCACTCAAAGGGCAAAACTACACACCAAATATCCAAAACCATAAGCTATTTCTCAGCATTTGACTCAGTTTTCAATTGCATAAAACACTTTTTTCAAAACACTACACACAATTATCTACCTAAAACACAAAAATCGAACAAGAAGTGACTTGCTTTCCTTTTCCAAACACAACCAATCAAAATGCTACACTTATTCACCAGGTCACACTCACACTCCTCACATGTGCAAACACTAATAGCTTAACTGATCACTTACCAATCACTGCTTTACTGTAGTATAGGCCTATAAATAGGTCAAAGGTCAGATTACCTGTTTTGAACAATGGATGCCAACAATGGACAGAGAGCAAGAGGAGTAGGAGGGAGAGGAAGAGTACGAGGGCAAAGAAGAGAAGGAAGGAGAGCCATCTCTGATGAGATTAGGGAAAAACTTGTTGATAATGTGATCAACCACGGTTTGACCATGAGAGAGGCTGGACTGAGAGTCCAGCCCAACTTGAGTCGATTTACAGTGGCGTCCATAATTCAAACCTTCAGAAATGAGAACAGGTATGCAACTATCTAATTACAGCAATGTACTGTAAAATACGTACGACTGCATAGTATTGCATAAACATTTGTAACTCTAAGCCATCCATTTACTGCACTGCATTGAATGAATGAGGTTGGTTATCATGCTGTACTACATTTTTTTGAACATTGTTTACAGTTCCTATGCTGAACACATACTGTGTTTGAATTTTGTACAGAGTGGAAAGGCAAAGACATCATGGAGGACGAGGACGCTTGTTTACAGATGTACAAGAGACTGCAATTATAAATATGGTCTATGTGGGGCCATAGAGGTTGCCTCTGTCCAAGGTTGGATACGCCATTCTAGGAGATACTTCCCTCAATGTTTGGCAAGAGAAAACGTATCCTGTGATGTGGACGAAGATTCCCCCCCCTACCAATTTCTGGACTGACCCCCCGGGACCCCAAACACACAAATTGTGTTCTTTACTGTATTCTAAAGAATATACTTTTGGTTTACATATGTTTATGGTTTTGTTGTATGCTACTGTATACAACAGTAATGTTTGGCCTAATAAATATTTTCTGTTTCTACATTGCATTGGTGTTTACAGTGTACTTGTTGCCCCTCTCAGCAGATTACTTTCACTGTAGAACATTGTATTGAAATATAGATATACGCCTATGAAAGACCAAAGAGCTTTAGATTTAGAACAACAGTGTTTACATGGTATATCCAAAAATGTACTATTATGAAAGCAGTGTTTGCCATTTGATGCAAATGCTTCACTCTGACATGTGTTTATGGCATTTGGAATGCAGTGTTACATTTTGAAGGAGATGTGAGGTATTTTGCATTTTGTGTGTGCAGTTTTGGGAATTGTGTGTAGAGTTTTGAAAAAAGGAGACAGTTGTGAAAACTTGTGTAAGCAGTTGGAAAGAACTGTAATAACTAATAATAATGCTGCCCCTCCAACTCATAATTGCACCTAGGAAGACCTCGATCTTTCCCACATGCTGAACACTAACGCCATGAACCACTGAAAATGGAAGCAAAAATGGCCGCGATTTCAACTGTCAATGGTGAGAATAGTTCATTAGTACCTTCCACGCTCCAAGCACGTGAACACTCCAAGTCCTTCCTCCGAAATACACGGGTCGTTCCTCCGATCACTCCAACATGATGTAGTAGGAAACTCATCTATCATCCCTGGGGAGCAATTGGTATGATATGTTACGAATGACAATTTGTACAATATGTTACGAATTTATAAGTGCTTAAGATCCCGGACTGCATCTTTAAATGCAAAAACAAAACATTATTTATAAAAAGCAATATATTAATATGGTTTTCGTACACTATAATTTGTTTGCGAGTGTGATAGCTGTACTTTTAGTTTATGGTTGACGCAGCTTGACGTTGGTGTTTTACCCAATAAATTACTGGGAGTTTATAGAGAGAGAGAACGTGCAGCTCTTTTTATAAAATAATTTGTCGCAGCTTGTTTGCCATTAGCCAATCTGAGTTTCTCAACAAGTTTAAAGCATGTGAATGCATCCAACTCGTATTTACTAATTTACAAATGGAAATGACCACCTTCCCACTTGGTTATGAACACAGCATAATTTCAATAGCTCCAAATTATACTGCAAATGAAGGTTGTAATTTTCATCATAAATGGTGGATGGAGGGTGTTTTCCAGGTCAGAGTTATAATGCTAATTTAGAAAGTTTATAAATATCAATATTTTTTTACACATTTTCCTTTCAGAAATCGTACACAGATATTGAGTGTGAAATTTATGCAACAGTTATAAATGTGGCCCCTGGGCCCTGCTCATCCATACAGTCTTACGGCCGGCCTGCCTCCTGCCCATCAGGAGGACTGATGTCTGGGTAATGGGTCTCCCATCCCTGGGTGAGCCATTTTCCCATTTATCTTAGTTGGAGGGTGGCTGTGTGAGCTGGCAATGGGGTGGATTGATGGGTGGTAATCAAATGAGGGCCAGTGTTGCTGCATCACCTGCATAAGGGACGAGCCCTCCTGATGTGACAGCTCCATTGAAGGCCCACACTCAGCACTCAACGTGGATTCTGATATTAATTGGTGTGTTTGGCACTGCCCCCGCTGCTGCTTGGCACCACCAGGCGCCGTAAACTTTTCTCCATTTATTACACTCAGTTCACTTGAGTGGCAGAGTAGAAGGCATTCTGATCAATTCATTTCCAGTCCATGCTCCATTGGCATCATTTATACCTACACCGTAGGTCCTTGCCAGGAATCTAACCGAAAAAAACTAATTACCTGCATGGGAAGACGTTTTCAAAGGAAATATTGGGAAAGCTTGGACTGGTGCCAGCAGGAGGGAATACAGCTGAGTGTTGCAGTCCTTGTAGCATCAACACACACACTGACAACACCAAGCACACTCTTAGTCAATCTTCATTCCATCAAAGCATGCACGTATTGTAGTCGTACAGTGTATAAAAATCATATGCTTTTATTCCATTTTTTATTTTATTTTGATTTTAGCAGTCCCATTGAGACCGAGCTTTGAAGAGCAAGGTATGATAAGAGTCTCTCACTTTCTTCACATTACAGTAGGTTGGCTTACACCACTGCTACATCAACGGCAGGTAGAATATTTCATTGAGGGATAATTTGCAATACTGATCATGATGAGTCAATCACTTGACTACAACCCAGTCTGTATGTTTAAAGGTGCATTTACAGGAAAGAGAGCCGGGGCTTTTTTCACTTCATTTTGAGCTTAAAAACTCTAAATGAGATCCTCTGTTGAGCCATGTTATCATTGTCCACAGTCACTCTGGAATTCATAGACTATTTTTTACAATCTCATATCTATCATTTTCATTGCTGTGTTTATTACTCATCTCCACACCAAAGATAGGCCTCTTACTGTCAGGATTGCTTTCCAGTCGATTGTGCGCGAACAATCACAGGTTCTATTATCATGGAGGCATTTTTCCAGGTACAACAGGGTGAGAGGGAGCATCAAGAAAACCACTGTCTTTTTTTCACAGCAAAAATAAGGTTAATAATAAAAGACAGGGACAAGGTCATTGCTTTCAAATTACGCTTAGCCTGATCTCAAATATCTCCTTTGTCAGCTACAGGGACTGGAGAAATTGTGGCGGTGGGAAATTGCTAGCTTTCATGAAGCCAAACACCACAAAAGCCCCTTTCATTTAACCCCTTGGCTTTGTAAGCCCTGACTCGCTGGTCCTTTTGAATGGAGACCTGGGTGTAGAGACCAGAAATGAATAGGATCAATCTCCCTTCTGGTGCTGGGACATGGAAAGGAATTCTCCTTTGGTTAGGAACAGGTAGGGAGGGAGGCCATTCATACGCTCTGCCAATCCTAATTACTTCAGTTATGGTAGACTGGTAGATTCTGATGGTATGAACTGGAAATATTGCAAATATATTTCTAGGGTTTTTTGAGTTTAAATGCCAGCTTTTAGCAGTTATCTTAGAGTATGTGGTGAGCATCACTTTTTCTCTCACATGTCTATTTTTAATGCAGTTATTCTATTACAGCATCACACAAATATCCCTTTAAGAATACTGAATACACACAGACAGAATGGTATGCAAAACGATGTAACATGCTCTCCTTTTTCTCTACCATATCCTCGGGTGTATATCCACAATATACTTTCAGTGCTGACACAATACCATCATTATTTTTACTTGCTGTGGTATTTTGGCTTGCTGCACTCAAATGAAATAATAGTACAGTGACAGTGTGTGCATGGCTGTATTTAACAGCTTACATCAACCTCCTCCATTCACAGTATTCCATCCATACACTGAGAGCAGGACTGGAGCTGACAGAGAGGGGGGGGGGCAGATAGAAAGGACAGATCACAGCACTAAAAACACACCTGTATTTGTATTGTCCACATCCTGTAGGATCAGATCCATCAACAAAAGCTCACTGCCTCCACCCAACCTGGTCTCAGAGTATTTTGTATTATTCTGTACGTAAATCCGAGACACTCCATTTAGTATCATATGTTACGTTTGTTATGGTTAAATTCGTAACATATTCGTGACAAACACTTCAGCGAGCAGGCCTTTCTAATCGACCTAGCCCGGGTATCCTGGAAGGATACCGACCTCATCCCGTCAGTAGAGGATGCCTGGTTATTCTTTAAAAGTGCTTTCCTCACCATCTTAAATAAGCATGCCACATTCAAAAAATGTAGAACTAAGAACAGATATAGCCCTTGGTTCATTCTAGACTTGACTGCCCTTGACCAGCACAAAAACATCCTGTACTGCATTAGCATCAAATAGCCCCCGCGATATGCAACTTTTCAGGGAAGTTAGGAACCAATATACACAGTCAGTTAGGAAAGCAAAGGCTAGCTTTTTCAAACAGAAATTTGCATCCTGTAGCACAAATTCCAAAAGGTTTTGGGACACTGTAAAGTCCATGGAGAATAAGAGCACCTCCTCCAAGCTGCCCACTGCACTGAGGCTAGGAAACACTGTCACCACTGATAAATCCACGATAATCGAGAATTTCAATAAGCATTTTTCTACGGCTGACCATGCTACCCCTACCCAGGCACACAGCTCTGCACCCCCCACAGCAACTTGCCCAAGCCCCCGTATCGTATCCTCTGACATCCGTAAAGATTGGAAAGCTGCCGCGGTCATCCCCCTCTTCAAAGGGCGAGACACTCTAGACCCAAACTGTTATAGACCTATATCCATCCTGCCCTGCCTTTCCAAAGTCTTTGAAAGCCAAGTTAACAAACAGATCACCGACCAGCTCGAATCCCACCGTACCTTCTCCACTATGCAATCTGGTTTCCGAGTTGGTCATGGGTGCGACCCAAACTGTTATAGACCTATATCCATCCTGCCCTGCCTTTCCAAAGTCTTCGAAAGCCAAGTTAACAAACAGATCACCAACCAGCTCGAATCCCACCGTACCTTCTCCGCTATGCAATCTGGTTTCCGAGCTGGTCATGGGTGCACGTCAGCCAAGCTCAAGGTCCTAAACGATATCATAACCGCCATTGACAAAAGACTGTACTGTGCAGCCGTCTTCGTCAACCTGGCCAAGGCTTTCGACTCTGTCAATCATCACATTCTTTTTTTTACCCCTTGTTCTCCCCAATTTCGTGGTATCCAATTGTTTAGTAGCTACTATCTTGTCTCATCGCTATAACTCCCGTACAGGCTCGGGAGAGACGAAGGTTGAAAGTCATGCGTCCTCCGATACACAACCCAACCAAGCCGCACTGCTTCTTAACACAGCGCGCATCCAACCCGGAAGCAAGCTGCACCAATGTGTAGGAGGAAACACTGTGCACCTGGGAACCTTGGTTAGCGTGCACTGCGCCCGGCCCCCCGTGCCGCAGGTGTCGCTGGTGCGCGATGAGACCAGGAAATCCCTACCGGCCAAACCCTCCCTAACCCGGCCCTCCCTAATTGTGCGTCGCCCCACAGACCTCCCGGTCACGGCCGGTTACGACAGAGCCTGGGCGCAAACCCAGGCTCTCTGGTGGCACTGCAGTACAACGCCCTTAACCACTACGCCACCCGGGAGGCCAATCACCACATTCTTATCGGCAGACTCAACAGCCTTGGTTTCTAAATTACTGCCTCACCTGATTCACCAACTACTTCTCAGATAGAGTTCAGTGTGTCAAATCGGAGGGCCTGTTGTCCGAACCTCTGGCAGTCTCTATGGGGGTGCCACAGGGTTCAATTCTCGGGCCGACTCTTTTCTCTGTATATATCAATGATGTCTCTCTTGCTACGTACGTGTGATTCTCTGATCCACCTCTACACAGACGACACCATTCTGTATACTTCTGGCCCTTCTTTGGACACTGTGTTAACAAACCTCGAGATGAGCTTCAATGCCAAACAACTCTCCTTCCGTGGCCTCCAACTGCTCTTTAATGCTAGTAAAACTAAATGCATGCTCTGCCCCCGCCCGCCCGACTAACATCACTACTCTGGACGGTTCTGACTTAGAATATGTCAAAACTACAAATACCTAGGTGTCTGGTTAGACTGTAAACTCTCCTTCCAGACTCACATTAAGCACCTCCAATCCAAAGTTAAATCTAGAATCGGCTTCCTATTTCGCAACAAGGCCTCCTTCATTCATGTTGCTACGCATACCCTCGTAAAATTGACTATCCTATCGATCCTTGACTTCGGTGATGTCATTTACAAAATAGCCTCCAACACTCTACTCAGCAAATTAGATGCAGTCTATCACAGTGCCATCCGTTTTGTCACCAAAGCCCCATATACTACCCACCACTGCGACCTGTATGCTCTCGTTGGCTGGCCCTCGCTTCATATTCGTCGCCAAACCCACTGGCTCCAGGTCATCTATAACTCTTTGCTAGGTAAAGCCCTGCCTTATCTCAGCTCACTGGTCACCATAGCAACACCCACCCGCAGCACACGCCCCAGCAGGTATATTTCACTGGTCATCCCCAAGCCAAGTCCTCCTTTGGCTGCCTTTCCTTACAGTTCTCTGCTGCCAATGACTGGAACGAACTGCAAAAATCACTGAAGCTGGAGACTTGTGTCTCCCTCACTAACTTTAAGCATCAGCTGTCAGAGCAGCTTATTTTTTTAAACTTTATTTAACCAGGTAGGTCAGTTGAGAATAAGTTCTCATTTACAACTGCGACCTGGCCAAGATTAAGCAAAGCAGTGTGAGATAAAGAACAATACAGACACAAACAACACATGGGACAAACACAATAGAAAAATCTATATAAAGTGTATGCAAATGTAGAAAGATTAGGGAGGTAAGGCAATAAATAGACCATAGTGGCAAAATAATTACAATTTAGTATTAACACTGGAGTGATAGATGTGCAGATGATGATGTGCAAGTAGAGATACTGAGGTGCAAAAAAGCTAAATAAATAACAATATGGGGATGAGGTAGTTGGGTGGGCTATTTACAGATAGGCTGTGTACAGGTGCAGTGATGTGTAAACTGGGGAGGCAGGTAACCTAGTGGTTAGAGTGTTTGGCCAGGAACCGAAAAGTTGCGAGATCAAATTCCTGAGCTGACAAAGTAAAAATCTGTCATTCTGCCCCTGAAAGAGGCAGTTAACCCACTGTTCTTAGGGCATCATTGTAAATAAGAATGTGTTCTTAACTGACTTGCCTAGTTAAATAAAGGTGACATGAAAAACATATCACACATTTGGAAAATTGGAAAATATTGTAGATTTTGTAAATTCGTAAAATATATGGACATCCACAAATTAATACATACCATACGAAACGTAATATATCATACTAAATGGAGTAACTCAGATTTATGTACAGAATAATACGAAATGCTCTGAGACCAGGTTGCTCCACCATGCAATAAAAGAGGTTCATGTCACAGACAAAGACACTATCTGAGACAACTCAGTCTTATCCTTCCCGCCCCTATGTCAAGGGTAATCTTGTTCCTTGTTCGTCATATTGGCCACCACAATGAGAGGCATCATCACTCTTGCCTGGGCCAGCAAAAACGGACAATGATGGTGAACAGAGAGGACCCGTGTTGGACCACAGATACTGTCAACATAAAGCTTAAGTGAGAGATTTGAGAGAAAGGGGAGGGCGAGAGGGACGGACAACAACAACAACAACAACACTCACTCTTGCATTCAAAGCCAAGAGGTCTGGAGGCCATCTTTTCAAAACCCACTTTATCTGTGCATTCTTTCAATGATACAATGAATAACAAATACTTGCTTCACTTTGCAAAGGTCACATTTTGGCAACATGTAGTCTTATTTCATAGAACATCTGTTTTTACATTTGATTTGAACAGTTCACTGATGGCTCATGCAAACATGCACAGTGCATCTGTGCTGCTATCTTAGTTGACCTGTCTTCTTATTCAGGATTCAGCACTATGTATATGTCAATAGACATATTTTTAGATGGCCATCATACAGTACCCTCTACTGTATTTAAGCGTTGTTGCATTGCAGACAACAAAATCATAATAAAACGCATACCATACTGTAAATGTAAATATTTGAATAAAAGTCCATTTAAACCCAACCACATCTGTTGTGACTGCAGCCGGTCATATCAAGCTTTATTAGATAACATGTTTGAGCTGAAAAGCTTTTAAGAGGCATGTTGAAGGGGCTTCTCCTTTTCCTTTCCTTAGGAATAATCATGGGCCCACAGCACCATCTACAGGGGATCAGCATTTATGGTAGCCATTGGTAGTGGTAGTACAGCTGTCGTGAGACTCAAACAAGATTAGGGGGCTCAAACGTTTCTCTTTTTTATCACCAAAAATGTTACAGAACCATTTTCCGTTAATAATGTCACCTCCTGGTGCTGTGAATTTGCTCTCATCTACAAGAAAAAAACTAAGAGAAGAACAAGAGAAAACACCGCACTGCTGTTGATGTCATTCGTTGGAAACCTTATTAAAGGTCAAACAGGATGGGATGACATGCTAAAACATTGCCAATGTTTAGCCAGGTGAGTGGATGAGAACTAAACCACAACACAGGGAAGTGATTCAAAAGAAACGGGACTGCTTCAGAGTCCAATAAAGGCCACTGTATTTACCACTCAAGTGGATATGCTGTCAAGGGCTGGTGGAGTAATCTGTTCATACTCACGGCCATTTCCTTCCAGCATCGGATAGCAAGGGTTTTTCAGAGTATTCATGGCATCCCCTTTGTTCCTTTTGGTCTCTAGTGAATGCGTATAGCTTCAACTCCTGTTCAGTGGAAGGATGTGTGTGTGTAGGTTGGCCCTGATAGGTCTAATACAACACAGCTAGAGGACATACCGTGACCTTGGGACTGACTAGAAGGTTCTATCTGACATTTTGGTCAAAAAATGAGTTGTTCATAGAATTACTGTTATAGTGACACTATATATACAAAAATATGAGGACCCCTTTTCACCTTGATTTAACCAGGTAGGCAAGTTGAGAACAAGTTCTCATTTACAATTGCAACCTGGCCAAGATAAAGCAAAGCAGTTCGACACATACAACAACACAGAGTTACACATGGAGTAAAACAAACACACAGTCAATAATACAGTAGAGAAATAAGTCTATAGACGAAGTGAGCAAATTAGGTGAGATAAGGGAGGTAAAGGCAAAAAAAGGGCCATGGTGGCGAAGTAAATACAATATAGCAAGTAAAACACTGGAATGGTAGATTTGTAGTGGAAGAATGTGCAAAGTAGAAATAGAAATAACCTGGTGCAAAGGAGCAAAATAAATAAATAAATACAGTAGGGGAAGAGGTAGTTGTTTGGACAAAATTATAGATGGGCTATGTACAGGTACAGTAATATGTGAGCTGCTCAGACAGCTGGTGCTTAAAGCTAGTGAGGGAGATAAGTGTTTCCTGCTGGAGCACGTGCTACGGGTGGGTGCTGCTATGGTGACCAGCGAGCTGAGTTAAGAGGGGACTTCACCTAGCAGGGTCTTGTAGATGACCTGGAGCCAGTGGGTTTGGCAACGAGTATGACGTGAGGGCCAGCCAACTAGAGTGTACAGGTCACAGTGGTGGGTAGTATATTGGTGACAAAACGACAAAACGGCACTGTAATAGACTGCATCCAGTTTATTGAGTAGGGTATTGGAGGCTATTTTGTAAATGACATTGCCGAAGTCGAGGATCGGAAGGATAGTCAGTTTTACGAGGGTATGTTTGGCAGCATGAGTGAAGGATGCATTGTTGCGAAGTAGGAAGCAAATTCTAGATTTAACTTTGGATTGGAGATGTTTGATGTGAGTCTGGAAGGAGAGTTTACAGTCTAACCAGAAACCTAAGTATTTGTAGTTGTCCACATATTCTTCATATTCTTCATATTCAAATGAGTGGATTCGGCTATTTCAGCCACACCGGTTGCTGACGTGTATAGATGTTGTTATTGTAAAGTTTAAAGGTTTTGGAGCAACAACGACAAAACAGCTCTGAGGTCTGGGACTCGAAAAAGACTCCTTATCTCAAACTATACATTTTGCAGATAGAACCTTATAGTCCCAAGTCCTTGATTATTAATATCATAGGTTTGTTCTGGTCCACTTTTTCAACTACTTAGATTTTTTTCCCACCACTTTTTCAGAAGAAAGGCCATAATGTAAACTCTTTTTGGTAAAAACAAATAAATACATGTGCCTTGGAGCATGTTTAAGTCCCTTAGGAGAGACTGCTGTTTTTGGTCTTGTTCTATATCAATATAAAAACCTCCATGGAAGGCGTACTTCACAAAAATGACAAAGTTACCACATTTTATAGATTAATAACAAGTAGTTTACTAACTTTTTTCAGAGACCAAAAAAATATATCAGTTTATTCATCCAGTGCTAAGCTTTAGCAATGTTGCTAGTTATCCATAGGATATAGTGTACTTGTCATTTTAGGGAACTATCACTTTAACAAATGTGTGATGAACATGAGTTAATATATTGATGATGTGATTAGAAAGAAGGAAGTGTATTCTTTTTTATTGAAATCTGTCCCAGCCTTATGGCTGAACTCAAATGACATGTCCGACCGCACCCCCCTAAAAAAACGTATTTACAAATATTTTAGGATTTTGATCATCTGCACTTCAGGTAGCTTTAAGGTAAAGACCTTAATGGGTTATGAAAGAAAAAAATACTACAAAACAATTCTGAGATCTGGGATAAGAAACTTTGAAACTCAACATCTCAAAATGATGCTTTGCGCAGACTGAAACTTATAGTCCCAAGGTCTCAATACACTAAGCCACAAACCAACTCTCTACTTTAAGGAGAAGTAGACAGACTACCCAGGTAAGACACATAGTCCAAATTGTAGGAGGGGACAGATACACTGCTTAGGCTGAGATATGGGTAGATAAGAAATCCACAATGTGGTAAAGAAAAGCGATTAAATCAACGCAATGTGGAAAAGTGTTCAAGATGCTACATGCATCTTCCCTTTCCCTGGTACATGGCAAGAGCTCATGGCCATCCCAAGGGACTGGATGATCATTCATAGGGTCACACAAAGAACACACACCACACCCCATATCGTACACCAGTCATATGTACCAGGGATAGGACTTTATGTCAGCAAACAGTTGGCTACCAGGAGACAAGCTAATCCCCTGGTGGAGATAATGCCCAGAGAAAGAGAGGAAGGAGACCCAGTTTATTTTGGTAGAAAGTCTGCCTTAAGCCCACAGCCTTCTAATACCTGCTGACAGACTAGGCCACAAATCCAAGGCCGTAGCGCAGGATGACAGTCCATTACAGGAACACACGTCCCTGGGGGGATTTCACCAGGCCATGATGGAAGCATTATTACTATCAGCAGAGTAATAGCCTCGGGAATGGATCAGTGTCATAAACACTGACTGATGCGCCATATGCTCCCATAGGAGGTGAGCCACCGGAGGGCTCAGAGCAGAGCCCAACAGCAGTCTGAACCGCTAACCAGGAGGCAGGAAGGGGAGGCGAGAGAGAGAGAGTTACATAGAACACGTTTGTTGGTGGATGAACTTTCACCCCTTCAGACAGCAGAGAGGTCATTCTTACAACGCCATCATAGAACTTATAAGCAGTGACAAGCTGAAAGTGGCATGTTTAGACCTGGCTGGTAAAGGCCAAGCCAAAATATCCAACAAAGGTGGTGACCAGCCTCATGAGAGGTCGAGTTGGATAAGTAGAACAGGGTATAAAGTAATGCTTATGAGGGTGAACATCAACATTATCAACCTTTTTCATCAAACATTCACTTAAATACATATTGACTGTAATGACTTCCCACGTGAGAGTTGCTGCATTCAGGGAACACTGATGGGTTGAGGTATAATGCACTGCCCAGGTAGCACATAACATTCTGAGAACCATATGTTTTTTAGATTTTGGTGAGAGCGTGGTTGTCCTATGGTTATTTTGCATAAAACCTTCCCACAATGTTCTGGGAATGGTGCACAATACCCAGATAGCACATGACATTTTGAGAACCATATGCCAATGGGCACACACTGGTTGAATCAATGTTGTTAAATTACGTTGAACCAACTTGGAATAGACGTTGAATTGGCGTCTGTGCCCAGTGAGATGTTTCTTAGGTGGGAATTTCAGTACTTCAGCATAGCTGTCATGTCTACTCCATCTCCAGCGCGCGACATCGGCAGTTTACTCATTATTACGCACACCTGTCACCATCATTACGTGCAGCTGCGCCTCATGAGACTCACCTGGACTCCATCACCTTCCTGATTACCTCCCCTATATCGGTCACTCCCTTTGGTTCTTTCCTCAGGCGTTATTGTACGCTATTCGTGTTTCTTGTTTTGTTCCATGTTCTGTCATTTATTATTAAATACACTCCCTGTACTTGCTTCCCGATTCTTAGCTTACACATTACAATAACGTTTTCTGCAGGTTTACACAAAGTCATGTTTTCAAAACATAAAGAAAACTGCATAAAAACCACAAGAAACAGTAACATTCAAATAATGTTTAAAAAAAAATACATTTCATTCTTGGCGTCTACAAAACTTTCTCTATCCTCTATGTTGTTAAATGTGATCCAGTGTGTTGGTCGCACCCACTAATTGGCAACACCTGATCTAAATGAGTGCTTGTTTCCTTTGAAATGGGGTCTGTTTAAATAGAAAAAAATGGCATGCTAGCTCCATCCTGGTGGCACAGTAGACTAATTCCATAGATAAAAACAGAAGATCAAAGGTTTGAATCTCACTGATGCTATGCCACAATAAAAAAGAAAAGTGTTTGCATGATTAATGCCTAAGGAAATTAATATCCATGTGTCCTATCTGTGCTTGTAGTTCAACACAGTTAACCTAAGCTAGAAATGTTATTAAAACTCTTATTGAAACATGTTTTCAGAACATTAATTACCCTCAAATAACCTAGAATTTTCATTCTCAGAACATTAATAAAACCTCCCAGGAAAGCTTTCAAGGACCCATAGTAAAACGTTCTCAGAACCTCCCTGTAACCTGAAAAATAACATTCACCGAACAGGCTAAAGTTTCACTTCCGCTCTCAGAGAGTTTAAAAAACGCTCAGATTTAACGGTAAAAAAGACGTACGGCTTTGTTCCTAGAATCAATTGGAAACCCAAAACGTACATTCCCACACCTTCCAAGGAACTAAATGTGCTGAGTGCATGGCCATTGCAATCCTTCCCCTTTCTCACTGCACATTCTCCCAGTGGGATTTAAAAATGAGCTTCAATTATCCTTTTTTCCTCTTGATTGCATTTTCATGAGCAGCCAGAAGTGTAGTAAACTGACTGGTGATTAACTCATGAGGTGATGACTTACTGCCCTCCCAAACCCTCTTCATCAAAACAGATAGCAACAGTAGCTCTGCTATACCAACCCATCCACCCACTGATAAGAGCAAAGGTCATGGACTGGCAGGTGCTGTTCATGAAAGAGGCGGCTTGGAGCCCCAGGAAGTCAAAATGAGACAGTGCACATCCTGTGCACATCCGGACCCTTGAATTACATCCTCCATAATTGTTGTCCTCTGACTTACTCCAAAAAAAGTCCCAAATGGGCTGGAGACATCTCAGAGCTGTGTGAACTCCACTGTCAGAAATCTCTGGGTTTTCAACTTTCCTTCCCCTCGACCAAATACCTTCATTTGGAACTTCTAAGACTACATCTTGAGAGGCCTCATCTGTCCCGCCAAGGTCCTCTCAAGCCTCACTCCGGCTATCAACAAATCTTCTCACTGCACCACTCCTGTCACCCACCACCTCGCTCACTTTTCTTCTCATCTGTAGGCACCCTTTACCCCCTCCACCCTTTAGAGAAAAAAAAGAGATACAGAGAGAGTGAGCTGAAGAGAAATGAGATAAACACTAAGTGTGTCTTTGAATGGTAGAGATAGAGACCCAGACACTGGCAGTCTGGGAATGAAAGTATGTTGACTTTCCTTTCATCTCAGTCCTCTCCTCCACACCTCCTGTCTACCCTGAAACTGACAGACTTTCTTTCAGACATGAGGACGCTAAAGGAACCACAACAAAACACAGATTTAAGCTTTGCTGATGCTAATCTGTCTTCAAGCCATTCCAGACTTGACGGGATACACAAAAAATCTCTGGAATTAAGCAGGATGCCTAGCTGATTCAGAACAGGATAACAACATGCTAGTCGTTTGCAGCTAAGTGAATCTAAGCCTTTACATAGTTCCCAAAAAAATCTATGGCAGGAAATAGCAATATCATGTCCATGCTCCACAGAATACATAATCCATCGAACACTACGGAACATACTAATACTCCCACTAGCTCTACCGCAGTTCAATTCATGGTTCCCTCCTGAACACACTCCTCCTTTTTTAGAGCTGTAACTGACAAGGCTAAGTGAAAAAAAGTCTCAAAGGTAGACTCAGCAATTACATCATCATACACAGGGCAACTTCCTGCAGACGGAAATCAACAACAATAATATTCAGAGACCTTTTGTCATTAAAGACAAAAATATGATTATTAAAGAGTATAAGCGATGGGTTAAACAGGCAAGTTGTGTAGGTGAAAACACCTCATGACTGAGACGAAGCTAAATAAAGAAAATAATGGCCAATCCTCAAAAAGGGCTTTAGTTTTTGAGATACCTCTACCCCTGGTAGATCAAAACACAACCATGTTTTTTCACATCTATACATTTATGAAATTGATGGTTGTGAAAAAAAAATTATTTTGCTGCCAAAGTGGTTAAATGTATAGATATTGTGACACTCCATAAATGCAAAACGTGCAGAATAATGCATGGTCGGCCACGTAAGCCAATATCTAACCCAATAGTACAAGCACTGATGTTGCTAAATGTGAAATAGCATTCGTCAGTTGTCTGGACTACATACACAAATAAACAGCATTGGGATATTTTATTGCAGCTTGGACATATAGACTTGTAAACATAGAGATACAATAGGCTGAAAAATCAACTATTAATATTTATCACAAATGTAAGCTTTACCTTTTGGTAGCTGATTGAGGCGTCACTACAGCCCTGGGTTCAATCCCAGGCTGTGTCACAGGTGTTCGTGACCGGGAGACCCATGAGGCGGTGCACAATTGGCCCAGCGATGGGACAAGACAGTAACTACCAATTGGATGTCATGACCTCAGGAGGCTGAAGAAATTCGGCTTGTCACCAAAAGCACTCACAAACTTCTACAGATGCACAATCGAGAGCATCCTGGCGGGCTGTATCACCGCCTGGTACGGCAACTGCTCCGCCCTCAACCGTAAGGCTCTCCAGAGGGTAGTGAGGACTGCACAACGCATCACCGGGGGCAAACTACCTGCCCTCCAGGACATCTACACCACCCGTTGTTACAGGAAGGCCATAAAGATCATCAAGGACATCAACCACCCGAACCACTGCCTGTTCACCCCGCTATCATCCAGAAGGCGAGGTCAGTACAGGTGCATCAAAGCTGGGACCGAGAGACTGAAAAACAGCTTCTATCTCAAGGCCATCAGACTGTTAAACAGCCACCACTAACATTGAGTGGCTGCTGCCAACACACTGTCATTGACACTGACCCAACTCCAGCCATTTTAATAATGGGAATTGATGTAAATATATCACTAGCCACTTTAAACAATGCTACCTTATATAATGTTACTTACCCTATATTATTCATCTCATATGCATATGTATATACTGTACTCTACATCATCGACTGCATCCTTATGTAACACATGTATTACTAGCCACTTTAACTATGCCACTTTGTTTACTTTGTCTACACACTCATCTCATATGTATATACTGTACTCGATACCATCTACTGTATGCTGCTCTGTACCATCACTCATTCATATATCCTTATGTACATGTTCCTTATCCCCTTACACTGTGTATAAGACAGTAGTTTTGGAATTGTTAGTTAGATTACTTGTTGGTTATCACTGCATTGTCGGAACTAGAAGCACAAGCATTTCGCTACATTCGCATTTAACATCTGCTAACCATGTGTATGTGACAAATAAAATTTGATTTGATTTGATTTGAAAAGTACATAATATATCCACTACCATTCAAAAGTTTGGGGTCACTTAGAAATGTCCTTGTTTTTGAAAGAAAAACACAATTTCTGTCCATTAAAATAACATAAAATTGATCAGAAATACAGTGTAGATATTGTTAATGTTGTAAATGACTATTGTAGCTGGAAACAGCTGATTTTTTATGGAATATCTACATAGATGTACAGAGGCCCATAATCAGCAACCATCACTCCTGTGTTTCAATGGCACTTTGTGTTAGCTAATCCAAGTTTATAATTTTAAAAGCTAATTGATCATTAGAAAACCCTTTTACAATTATGTTAGCACAGCTGAAAACTGTTGTCCTGCTGATCAAGGAAGGAATAAAACTTGCCTTATTTAGACTAGTTCAGTATCTGGAGCATCAGAAATTTTGGGGGGTTCGATTACAGGCTCAAAATAGCTAGAAACAAAGAACTTTCTGATGAAACTTATCAGTCTATTCTTGTTCTGAGAAATTAAGGCTATTCCATGTGAGAAATTGCGAAGAAACTGAAGATCTCGTACAACGCTGTGTACTACTCCCTTCACATAGCAGCGCAAACTGGCTCTATCCAGAATAGAAAGAGCAGTGGGAGGCCCTGGTGCACAACTGAGCAAGAGGACAAGTACATTAGAGTGTCTAGTTTGAGAAACAGACGCCTCACAAGTTCTCAACTGGCCCGCTTCATTAAATAGTACCCCAAAAACACCAGTTATTTAACACTTTTCTTTAATAAACAAGGACATTTCTAAGTGACCCCAAACTTGTGAACGGTAGTGTATATATGTTTTTTTTAAAGGTATGTCGGCTCTAAGGAAAACAAGTGGGCTGAGACATTGAAAACTGTCATTTGTTTTCAGTCAAAGGTTCCTGTGTGGATTTTATATGTTCAGCCTCTTGCAATTGCGTTAGGAGACCCCCCCCCCCCTAGATTTGAATGCAAATCCATTATGGTGTCCAAAACCAATATGGATACCATTAAACAATACCATTAAATGGTGGTTTAATCACTGCATGTTTTAAATGAGAGACATTTTTCAGATTTGTGTACTGTACTTATGACCTGTACGTAATACCATTTTTGTGTAATTCAACTATGATTGGAATCAATATGCCTGCCATAGCTACACTCAAAGACCACTGTTTGGATATAGAAGGCAGCAGACTGCTTGGCATGGCAACATCAAGTATTTATTCAATCTAGAATCAGCTGCCTATTTCGCAACAAAGCCTCCACTCATGCTGCCGAACATACCCTTGTAAAACTGACGATCCTACCGATCCTTGACTTTGGCGATGTCATTTACAAAATAGCCTTCAACACTCTACTCAGCAAATGATGGGTCTCGGAGGTGGTGATTGACTCCAGCAGGCCCAGGGGGAGGAGCAGCGAACAGTTTTGGATGAACGCTTCCTCAGTGGTAGGGAGGGCGAGCAGGCCAGAGGTGGATTTAAGGGCCTGATCAGAGCCTGGAAAGGTGCCGTTCACTCTGTAAAGCACCATGGTCTTGAGTCTATCACAGTGCCATCCGTTTTGTCACCAAAGCCCCATATACTACCCACCACTGCGAGCTGTATGCTCTCGTTGACTAGCCCTCGCTTCATATTCGTCGCCAAACCCAATGGATCCAGGTAATCTATAAGTATTTTCTAGGTAAAGACCCGCCTTATCTCAGCTCACTGGTCACCAAAGCAGCACCCACCCGCAGCACGTGCTCCAGCAGGTATATTTCACTGGTCACCCCCAAAACCAATTCCTCCTTTGGCCGCTGCCAATGACTGGAACGAACTGCAAAAATCACTAAAGCTGGAGACTCATATCTCCCTCACTAACTTTAAGCACCAGCTGTCTGAGCAGCTCACAGATCACTGCACCTGTACATAGCCATCTGTAAATAGCCCATCTATTCGAAATGGTCAGTAATCTGTTTGTTAACTTGGCTTTCGTAGACCTTAGAAAGACAGGGTAAGATAGATATAGGTCTGTAGCAGTTTGGGTCTAGTCGGCCTTCCGAGCCCTGTTCTGTCATAGGGGGATGACCGGCCTGAAAGATTTCCAATCTTTGAATCCAGACGATACGGGAGGAAAGAGAGGTTAAACAGGCTATGGGTAAGGGTTGAGAAAGATGACCTTTGAAGAGGGGATGACCGCGGCAGCTTTCAATCTTTGGGAATCTCAGACGATACGAAAGAGAGGTTAAACAGGCTAGTAATAGGGGTTGCAACAATTTCGGCAGATAATTTTAGAAAGAGAGGGTCCAGATTGTCTAGCCCGGCTGATTTGTAGGGGTCCAGATTTTGCAGCTCTTTCAGAACATTGGCTATCTGGATTTGGGTAAAGGCGAAATGGTGAGGGCTTTGGCGGGTTGCTGTGGAGGGTGCCGGGCAGTTGACCTGGGTAGGGGTAGCCATGTGGAAAGCATGGCCAGCCATAGAGAAATGCTTATTGAAATTCTCAATTATAGTGGATTTATCGGTGGTGACAATGTTTCCTAGCCTCAGAGCAGTGGGCAGCTGGGAGGAGGTGCTCTTATTCTCCATGGACTTTACAGTGTCCCAGAACTTTTTTGAGTTAGTACTACAGGATGCAAATTTCTGTTTGAAAAAGCTTGCCTTAGCTTTCTCAGGAGAGGTCTGAACCTGGAGAAGAGAGAACACCCGGGTAGGTTCTAACTGCCTGTGTGTATTTGTTCCTAACTTCCCTGAAAAATTGCATATCACGGGGGCTATTCAATGCTAATGCAGAACGCCACAGGATGTTTTTGTGCTGGTCAAGGGCAGACAGGTCTGGCATGAACCAAGGACTAAATCTTTTCCTAGTTCTACATTTTTTGAGAGGGCATGCTTATTTAAGATGGTGAGGAAGGCACTTTTAAAGAATAGCCAGGCATCATCTACTGACGGGATGAGGTCAATGTCATTCCAGGATACCCCGGTCAGGTCGATTAGAAAGGCCTTCTCGCAGAAGTGTTTCAGGAAGCGTTTGACAGTGATGAGGGGTGGTCGTTTGGTCGCAGACCCATTACGGATGCAGACAATGAGGCAGTGATCGCTGAGATCTTGATTGAAAACAGCAGAGGTGTATTTGGAGGGCGAATTAGTTAGGATGACATCTATGAGGATACCCGTGTTTACTGATTTGGGGTTGTAGCTGGTAGGTTCATTGATAATGTGTGAGATTGAGGGCATCAAGTTTAGTTTGTAGGATGGCCGGGGTGTTAAGCATGTCCCAGTTTAGGTCACCTAGTAACACGAGCTCAGATGATAGATAGGGGGCAATCAGTTCACATATAGTATCGAGGGGACAGCTGGGGGCAGAGGGAGGTCTATAGCAAGCGGCAACAGTGAGGGACTTGTTTCTGGAAAGGTGCATTTTTAGAAGTAGAAGCTCAAATTGTTTGGGTACAGACTTAGAAAGTAATACAGAACTCTGCAGGCTATCTTTGCAGTAGATTGCAACACCGCCCCCTTTGGCAGTTCTCTCTTGGCGGAAAACGTTATAGTTAGCAATGGAGATTTCAGGGTTTTTGGTGGTTTTCCTAAGCCAGGATTCAGACACGGCTAAGACATCTGGGTTGGCAGAGTGTGCTAAAGCAGTGAGTAAAACAAACTTGGGGAGTAGGCTTCTAATGTTAACATGCATGAAACCAAGGCTTTTACGTTAACAGAAGTCAACAAATGAGAACACCTGGGGGGTGGGAGTGGAGCTAGGCACTGCAGGACCTGGATTAACCTCCACATCACCAGAGGAACAGAGGAGAAGCATCCCCATACTGTTATTTATTTATTTATTTATTTAGCTCCTTTGCACCCCAGTATCTCTACTTGCACATTCATCTTCTGCACATCTTTAATTGTTATGTTGTAATTATTTCGCCACTATGGCCTATTTAATGCCTTACCTCCCTTATCCTACCTCATTTGCACATACTGTATATAGACTTTTTCTGCTGTGTTATTGACTGTATGTTTGTTTATTCCATGTGTAACTCTGTGTTGTTGTTTGTGTCGCACTGCTTTGCTTTATCTTGGCCAGGTCACAGTTGTAAATTAGAACTTGTTCTCAACTGGCCTACCTGGTTAAATAAATAAAATAAAATAAATAAAAATTCAAGTCACAAGCTTCTGTAACAGTATAACTTTAGACCGTCCCCTCGCCCATACCTGGGCGCGAACCAGGGACCCTCTACACACATCAACAACAGTCACCCACGAAGCATCGTTACCCATCGCTCCACAAAAGCCCCCTCTGCAAGGGGAACTACTACTTCAAGGTCTCAGAGCAAGTGACGTGAAGGATTGAAACACTATTTAGCGCACACCGCTAACTAAGCTAGCCGTTTCACATCCGTTACACTTCTTTGAGGATCATTCGGGCAACTCGGATTCTCCAACGAAAGGAAAGAGAACCCTGGATACGCTACAACTCGAGGTATGACAACTGTGGTAGGACTTGTGCCTCCAGGATCTTGAGTCTCCTCCTTTAGAGGTAAGCTTTGATTCATTGCGAGTCCAATACGGCTGCCTGAATCCAACATGACCTTCCACTGGCTCACTACATTCTTGATGTGCAGTGGGATGTTCCGGTGAACTCTTATGCTGTTTGGGTTGAGCAGGCACATTTCAGTCAAATTCAAACAAATATGTCTGTCCACCATCCTGGCTGTCTGCCCTGGATTTGCCGTATATGTTGACTTGGTGACATTATGAAGTACTCGTTGACAAGAAATGCTATCAACTCAGTGGGCCTTCACAAATGTCATAGGAACTGTGCCTATTCAATGTCATACTGAATATCCCAGTCTGACCTGGAGTTGCCGTACATGTTGACATTATGATGGAGAATGCAACCAAATATGATGACAAGCTCATGAGGCAGATGTTCACCACATTGAACCAACATACCCCTCCAATGCAATGCCATCCTGAATCTCCCAGAATTGTCCTCGATAGGCCCACTCTAACATCAGTCCCCCATCTGGCAGTTATTAAAGATAGAGACAGCATGGAACTGGACTGCCACATGAGGAGGAGGCCATCAGGAGGCCATTCAGCCAAAATGCCACCTGGAAAGTGCTGGTGTCCATTGCCCTAATATGTACCTATTTTGTTACCACCCATAGCTGGTCAGCCCATGTGACACCTGAACTGGACTCGCATATGAAGAATGAGCTAAGAAAAGTTCATCCATTGTTTAAAAATTGCCTTTTGCCTTTGTGCAGATTGCCATGTCTCATTTTCGATAAAAACTGTTTTTTAAATTATACTTATTTCAAAGTATCTCTCTTTTTCAAACAAGCATTGCAGAGCTGGCTACAATTTACATTTCATCCCCCTGAAAAGATAGAACAAATATTACAACAAACATTATAGCTGAACTCAAATGTGCTGGTTGATAAAATACCTGTATTTATGGGAAAGATGTTTGAAAAGGGTATTTTGTTCTTAAATTATATTGTAAATTGTAATGGTAGAGTTTTGTCCTTCATGGAGTTATCAGAATTGTACGGAAAGGTCTGCTCAATCCAAGAGTACAACCAATTGATTACAGCATTACACCAAAAATGTAGGAGCCAGGTGGCAGCGGGAGGAGGTAGGGAACTGCTCTGTCTGCCCAATATAAAGGATCAAAACTGGAGGAGGATTAAAAATAGCATAAATAGGAATGTATACCAGTTTCATTTGAGGACCAGGATGTTGACAACTGTGCCATACAGATTGCAAAATAGTTGGGAAGAGATATTTGATGTACCGATTCCATGGTATAGAGTGTATGAGTTGATATATAAAATGATGCAAGATTCAAGACTTTGTGCTTTTCAGCTAAAATTATTATATAGAATTCTTGCCACCAACAAAATGTTGAATATTTGGGACATAAAATCATCGAAGCTCTGCAGATTTTGTTGTGAGGATACAGAATCAATAGACCATTTACTTTGGTATTGCCCTCAGGTAGCCTGTTTCTGGTCCCAGGTTCAGGGATGGCTGAAAATGCATAGCATTGATCTAAAATTGACCCTAGAAATATTACTGTTAGGATATCTGGAGAGACCGTGTCAGTCAGTTACTAATATACTAATACTCTTAGTAAAGTATTTATCTTCAACTCGCAATCTGTAGATACTATTAGATTAGATAGATTGAAATTGTACGTTAAACATCACAGCATAGTTGAAAGATATGTGTTGCGTAGAAATCCGAAGAGGGTGGCCAGCAGTGATAGATGGGATGGGCTGAGGGTGGCCAGCAGAGATAGATGGGATGGGCTGAGGGTGACCAGCAGAGATAGATGGGATGGGCTGAGGGTGGCCAGCAGAGATAGATGGGATGGGCTGAGGGTGAGGGATGACCAGCAGAGATAGATGGGATGGGCTGAGGGTGACCAGCAGATAGATGGGATGGGCTGATGGCCAGCAGAGATAGATGGGATGGGCTGAGGGTGACCAGCAGAGATAGATGGGATGGGCTGAGGGTGACCAGCAGAGATAGATGGGATGGGCTGAGGGTGACCAGCAGTGATAGATGGGATGGGCTGAGGGTGACCAGCAGAGATAGATGGGATGGGCTGAGGGTGACCAGCAGAGATAGATGGGATGGGCTGAGGGTGACCAGCAGAGATAGATGGGATGGGCTGAGGGTGACCAGCAGAGATAGATGGGATGGGCTGAGGGTGACCAGCAGAGATAGATGGGATGGGCTGAGGGAAGCTGAGGGTTGGGATGTGGAATTGGAGACAAGTGGGAGTGGAGTTGCTGTGCGGGAGATAGAATGAGGGTCAAATATAAAAGTAAAAAATAAAGTAAAAATAAAACATATTAAAAAGTATGTTTGAATGACAGTGAGGGGCAGTGTTTTTACAGCTAATGCCGGTTTGCTTGAGGCTGATGCCGTGCAGGTGTTTGTACACATGCATATACACACACTCTCATTCAAATAAACGCAGACAAGAACACACACATACATGTAATAGTGCCAGACATGCACACAAACATATACAGTTGGCATTGATGTTATGATTTGAGTTGTCCTTGATGTCCTTTGTTTTTTTTAATTATTATTTTGCATTGTTGTTTGCTGTTTTCTTCTGTCTTCTTCTGGTTCTTGGGGGTGGGGAATGGGTGGGGAATGGAATTCATTACATTTTTTATGTATTTTTTTCCTCTTGAGGGGGACTGTGGGAGGGGTCTCGAATGGTTGAGGGACAGCTATTGGGGAACTGTGTGGGGATCTTGGAGGGTTCTGGTTCACGTTTTTTGGCCTGGTGGGATATCTGTCAACGTCCCCTTGAGCAGGACATTGACCCTCGATGCTTCTGTGTGTTGCTCTGAATGGGAGTCTGTTGGATGACTGGTATGATGTAGTTGTTGAGCGGCTTCACTGCAAGTATATTGTATGTTTCAATACTCAATAAATAAAATGTAAAAAATGTTAAAAAACACAAATTTGAATGAGCTTTCATGCTGTGGTGACTTATGTTTTGGTCTGGGAAACTGTTCAATTATCTCAACAAGGACATAATTTTAAATAAAACACAAATTATTTAACATTTATTTAATTAGGCAAATCAGTTGACGACCCACCCCGGTCAAACCCTAATCCGGACTACCCTGGGCCAATTGTGCGCCACCATATGGGACTCCCAATCACGACCAGTTGTGGTACAGCCTGGAATCGAACCAGAGTATGTAGTGACGCCTAGCACTGAGATGCAGTGCCTTAGACCACTGCACCACTCAGAATCCCAAAAATGCCATCTATGGCAAAGAAGAGGCCCCTTAGGATAGTCAAAGTTAAACAAAGATGCTGCATGTGATTGTTTACTGCAGCTGGGGATTGACTGTGAGATAGTGGTCTTTGTGCACCATGTTTGGTCAGTTCCACCACCTGTTCAACACCTTTACGTTCCATCAAAGCCCAGGCACCATCTTCAAATGTTTATGTGCTACGTCCCTCATAACCAATGCTTTATAGTCATAGTCTATGACCTACACTCTAAGTAACCTCTAGGTTCTGTCACTCTCTTCATCTTCTGCTTGACCTGCCTCAGGCAATAATCACAACCAACTACCCACAGTAAATATCAGCCAAATAATCATACCTAAACTCTTAGAAATAAAGGTGCTATCTAGAACCTAAAAGGGGTTCTTTGACTGTCTCTATCGGATAACTCTATGAATAACCCTTTTTGGTTCCTGGTAAAACCCTTTTGATTTCCATGTAGAACCCTTTCCACAGAGGGTTCTACATGGAACCCAAAAGAGTTCTACCTGGAACCAAAAAGGGTTATACTATGGGGACAGCCGAAGAACCATTTGGAACCCTTTTATTCTGAGAGTGTACCTGATTCCAAATAAATATAAAGCAATATTGAGCATGTGACCTGCAGGACTTTCTGCCACATTCAACATAAACAACTTAAACCGCAGGTCAATAAAGTGTTGAAAAGATGTACGGGCAGGTCTGTTTGTGACAGCCCTTTCACAGACTCTCCTTCACAACCAGACAACCAAACATTTGATAACATTCCAGTTACTTATTGGCATGAAAGCTGCATCTGCTGAGTCCCAGCCTAAAACCCCAAACAGCAAGCATTGCAGGTGTAGAAGCACGGTGGCTAGGAAAAACTCCCTAGAAAGGCCAAAACCTAGGAAGAAACCTAGAGAGGAACCAGGCTATGAGGGGGGGGCAGTCCTCTTCTGGCTGCGCCTGGTGGAGATTATAACAGAACATGACCAAAATGTTCAAATGTTCAGAAATGACCAGCATGGTCAAATAATAATAATCACAGGCAGAACAGTTGAAACTGGGGCAGCAGCACGGCCAGGTGGACTTTGGGACAGCAAGGAGTCATCATGCCAGGTAGTCCTGAGGCATGGTCCTAGGGCTCAGGTCCTCCAAAAGAGAGAACGAAAGAGAGAGAGAGAAAGAAAGAGAGAAAGATAGACTTAGAGAGAGTATACTTAAATTCACACAGGACACCGGATAAGACAGGAGAAGTACTCCAGATATAACAAACTAACCCTCGCCCCCCGACACATAAACTACTGCAGCATAAATACTGGAGGCTGAGACAGGAGGGGTCAGGAGACACTGTGGCCCCATCCGATGAAACCCCCGGACAGGGCCAAACAGTAAGGATATAACCCCACCCACTTTGCCAAAGCACAGCCCCCACACCACTAGAGGGATATCTTCAACCACCAACTTACCATCCTGAGACAAGGCCGAGTATAGCCCACAAAGATCCCCGCCACGGCACAACCCAAGGGGGGGGGGGGGCAGCCCAGACAGGAAGATCATACCAGTGACTCAACCACTCAAGTGACGCACCCCTCCTAGGGACGGCATGAAAGAGCACCAGTAAGCCAGTGACTCAGCCCCTGTAATAGGGTTAGAGGCAGATAATCCCAGTGGAAAGAGGGGAACCAGCCAGGCAGAGACAGTAAGGGCGGTTCGTTGCTCCAGACCCTTTCCATTCGCCTTCACACTCCTGGGCCAGACTACACTCAATCATATGACACACTGAAGAGATGAGTCTTCAGTAAAGACTTAAAAGTTGAGACCGAGTTTGCATCTCTCACATGGGTAGGCAGACCATTCCATAAAAATGGAGCTCTATTGGAGAAAGCCCTGCCTCTAGCTGTTTGCTTAGAAATTCTAGGGACAATTGGGAGGCCTGCGTCTTGTGACCGTAGCGTACGTGTAGGTGTGTATGGCAGGACCAAATCAGAGAGGTAGGTAGGAGCAAGCCCATGTAATGCTTTGTAGGTTAGCAGTAAAACCTTGAAATCAGCCCTTGCCTTGACAGGAAGCCAGTGTAGGGAGGTTAGCACTGGAGTAATATGATCAATTTTTTTTGTTCTAGTCAGGATTCTAGCAGCCGTATTTAGCACTAACTGAAGTTTATTTAGTGCTTTATCCGGGTAGCTAGAAAGTAGAGCATTGCAGTAGTCTAACCTAGAAGTAACAAAAGCATGGATTAATTTTTCTGCATCATTTTTGGACAGAAAGTTTCAGATTTTTGCAATGTTACGTAGATTCCAAAAAGCTGTCCTCGAAACAGTCTTGATATGTTCATCAAAAGAGAGATCAGGGTCCAGAGTAACGTCGAGGTCCTTCGCAGTTTTATTTGAGACGACTGTACAACCATTAAGATTAATTGTCAGATTCAACAGAAGATATATTTGTTTCTAGGGACCTAGAACAAGCATCTCTGTTTTGTCCGAGTTTAAAATTAGAAAGTTTGCAGCCATCCACTTCCTTGAAACACATGCTTCTAGCGAGAGAAATTTTGGGGCTTCACCATGTTTCATTGAAATGTACAGCTGTGTGTCATCCACATAGGAGTGAAAGTTAACATTATGTTTTCGAATGACATCCCCAAGAGGTAAAATATATAGTGAAAACAATAGTGGTCTTAAAACGGAACCTTGAGGAACACAGAGGACAAACCATTCACAGAGACAAACTGATATCTTTCCGACAGATAAGATCCAAACCAGGCCAAAACTTGTCCGTGTAGACTAATTTCGGTTTTCAATCTCTCCAAAATAATGTGGTGATCAATCAAAAGCAGCACTAAGGACAGATGCAAAGCCTCGGTCTGATGCCATTAAAAGGTAATTTTCCACCTTCACAAGTGCAGTCTCAGTGCTACGATGGGGTCTAACACCAGCCTGAAGCATTTCGTATACATTGTTTGTCTTCAGGAATGTAGTGAGTTGCTGCGCAACAGCCTTTTCAAAAATTTCTGAGAGGAATGGAAGATTCGATATAGGCCGATAGTTTTTTATATTTTCTGGGTCAAGGTTTGGCTTTTTCAAGAGAGGCTTTATTACTGCCACTTTTAGTGAGTTTGGTACACATCCGGTGGATAGAGAGCTGTTTATTATGTTCAACATTGGAGGGCCAAGCACATGAAGCAGCTCTTTCAGTAGTTTAGTTGGAATAGGGTCCAGTATGCAGCTTGAAGGTCAGTTGCGCAAGTCAGGCCCCAGGACTACATTCATTACTGGCTACTTTCTCTTCTCACTCTGTTAGCACACACTCCCCAGCTAGCACATTTGCTTCCTTGGAAGTTGTGGGAACATACTGTCTGTTTTTGATTTCACATTGGTTGTGGGAACAAAGCCACATGACATGTAAAAACTGAAGGAATAAAATTACGTTCTGGTAACAGAAGTTAATATTTTGCCTGTTCTGGGAACATATATTTTTAGTTTGCAGGGAGGTTCTGAGAATGCTTTACTCGGCTCATTGAAAGTTTTCCTGGGAGTTTTTATTAACGGTCTGGGAACAAAAACTATAGGGTATTTGGAGGTTTTTTAATAACTTCCTTTAAACTTTCACTGAATGTTTCAATAAGACTTGTATTTTGTACCCACTTTTGTTATTTTGTACATTTTGTTTTTTGGAGTTTTATCAGCATTTATTACCCACTTTTGTTATTTTGTACATTTTGGTTTTTGGAGTTTTATCAGCATTTATTAAACAACTCAGTTTTTACCAAGTTCGTTCTCCTGCGTCTGACTTTCCTGCCACCAACACGCACCCATTACACACAATACCCCATAATGAGCAAAAACAGGTTAAGACATTTTTGCAAATGTATAAAAAAATAATAACAATGAAATATCACATTTACATAAGTATTCAGACCCTTTACTCTGTGTTGAAGCACCTTTGGCAGCGATTACAACCTCGAGTCTTCTTGGGTATGACGCTACAAGCTTGGCACACCCATATTTTGGGACATTCAATGCTGCAGAAATGTTTTGGTACCCTTCCCCAGATCTGTGCCTCGACACAATCCTGTCTCCGAGCTCTATGGACAATTCCTTGGACTTCATGGTTTTCTTTTTGCTCTGACATGCACTGTCAACTGTGGGATCTTATATAGACAGGTGTGTGCCTTTCCAAGTCATGTCCAATCAATTTGTAGAAACATCTCAAGGATGATCGATGGAAACAGGATGCAACTGAGCTCAATTTCGACTCTCATAGGAAAGGGTCTGAAAACTTATGTAAATAATGTATTTCTGTTTTTTGTTTTTAATTGGAAAAAAATGGGTCAATATCATTAAAAGTGTTATTTTTGTCTGCAAGATAAATCATTCAACATTGTGTATAAAAAATATACATTGGTTCAAATTTCAAAAAGGATCCTTGTGTGTGTATGCCATAATGATAATAGAAGCATAATGACATAGACTTCAAAGTCAAATTTATACATTTTTGACAATTTTATTTCAGTGGTAGGAGGCCATTTTTAAATGTCCCAAGTGCTGCACAATCAATTTCAATGAGAATAATTAGGAATAGAATTCTACATTTAAAAAAATATTTCAAAACGTGAACATTTTCTTCATTAAATGTTATCTTGTGTATAGTGTTTTTATGTTAAATGCTGCACTTTTTATGAGAATATTGACTATTTTCTGTACGTCCTCAAAATCAATGACATCACAAACAGGAAATTATGTCACTTCCTTAGCGAGAAAACAACTGTGGTGAACTTGGTGAGTATATAGATTTCATACTATTATATTTTCATCATTATATGTTGGTGATGTGATGTGGGAAAGCATAATATGTCCACACTGTTAAGCAAAAATACAAAAGATGATTTCACATTTATTCTCAAGTGGCAGCCATTATCCTAGCTTCATCATGATCACTTGGAGCATAGTTGCTCATTTTAGCAAAATGTCCACCCTGTTATTGTCCACCCTGTTATCCATGTACGTGTAACAGGGTCGACATGCACTCAACAGGGTGGACAAATGGATATCTTGTAAAATATGTTTTTGTTCATAAATTGTATTACATAATTACCAGTATATATGGCATGTATAGTATTTTAAGAATAAATACATATCAATTGAATCCGTTCTCTCTGAAGGAATGGCACCTCCTCTTAGCGCAGCTGAAAGACAGCGGCAATACAGAGAATGACATAATGCTGACCCAGAAAGAAGAGAGTATCTAGAGAAAAAGAGGGAGAAATGGAGGAAAGATAAAGAGACAGGGAAGAGAAGAAGGCAATAGCTGAACTCAGTGACAGAGTGCAGTGTGCAGAAAGGAAGAGATGGAGAGATTCAAAAAGAATACTCAGAGCCAGGGTCAAGGCTAGTGCGTTGCTGCAATCTGCAGAGGTAACCCTCCTTCCTCCCCTTACATACATACATTAAAAAAATTGTACAGTAGCTGGTTGAGTATTGAAATGTGTTAGGTGTTTGTTACTCTTTCTATCTTATCATATGCTATATCTCTTCTCACCTCAGATGCCTGCCTTAGATGCCATTAAAGGAACGATGAAGATTCATCAGGTTGTCAGTGTCTCACCAGGCCAGATAAAATACAGGGACATTACTTGTCTGTGCAAGAAGGATAGTTGCATGTTGGACTGTCCTTGTTTTCAGCTCAAAGAGGCAACTCTGGGTGACCATGCAGCATCTAACCAGCTCCCTGCATCTCATGACAAGGCTGACACCACATGGCGACCTGGCACCATTGAACTTAATCACGTAGGGGAGTGGTGTGTTGTCAATTATGACCATGAACGATACCCTGGCATCATCATGGATATAAAGGAACATAACATCTGGCCAAGTCCAAAGGAAGATATTTGTTGTTACTCTGATGGACAGATACTTTGTCTGATGCCAGAGCCACAGGCAGTTAATAAACGCTCTGTGCAGATGGAAAAATAAAGTATGTGGAAGAGCATTTGGGGTGAAAGGGGGGAGGAAAGAGGGGGAGCGAGATAGAGGGAGAGGAAGAGAGGGACAGGAATGTGTTTTAATGCTAATTCCAATTATTTTGTACCGGCAATGTATTTTTGGGTTGTTGTTTTTCACAGTGAAACTAAATAGCAGTTCCAATGTTGTTACTATATCTATTTCTATGTAGATGTCTATTCAGTGTTCAGTATTCAGTGTCCAGGGTTTAATTTATGTTCTGTCCCGTTATAGCTGTCCACCCTGTTATTTGGAATCTTTTTCAAATGAATTTAGTTACATTGTCAAATATCAAAAATGTGTGTAATGTATTTTAAAGAGTAAGACACGACCAACACCACACAATTATAAACATGGATAAAATATCATTAATACCTGTCTCAATTTAGAAAGATAAGGTGCAAATTAGATGAAGTTCAGTATAAAACCAAACATTGTAAACAAAATCTGCTATTTCTTTATATTTTGACCAGAACAAATGGACAGGGTTGACAAAAGGACACAATAGCTTTATGAAAATTTAAATATTATTAAAATATTTGAATGAAAGTCATTAAAGACAGTTAAGTGCATGTCCGTAACAGGGTGGACATAGCATATGGCTGATTCACTGAAAATGTGTTTATAATTATCTAACTCCTGGAGCTTGGCCAACATGTTTTTCTACCAGTCTAATACTTCCTTTTTATAGTAAAACACTAAAGGAATACAACAATTGTAAATGTTGCATGGTCCAAATGGTACTGTTTTGTGATATTGACCCAAATATCTTCAAACCTGTTTTCACTTTGTCATTACGCGGTATTGTGTATAGATCGCTGAGGAAATTTAACCCATTTTAGAATGAGGCTGTAACGTAACAAAATGTGGAAAAAGTCAAGGGGTCTGAATACTTTCCGAAAGCACTGTAAGTAACATCATTTTAAAAATCAGTCAGTTCAAGCTAGAGATATTGGCGGTGGAAGACGGTCGAGCAACAGCAGCGTTTGTCAGACCATGAGACATCCTGGAAATCGGTATTCTCACGAAAACATCTGTAGCATCCGAATGGGTGGGCCTACAAACTAATATGACAATTCTATGGAAAGATGAGAATCTCTGTTTTGCCCTATGACCCCCCACAAGCCAAACGGGACTTGTCTGATGTCGGTATGGTTGATGTGATTGCATCCTGAGACCTGACCTCTGTAGTGGTCATTAGGATGCAAATATAAAAGAATTGACATTACAGTCAATGGGAACAGTAGGTTAAAAACAGTTACGGCATCTGGGTATCCACTACAAAGGACATTTCTTGATAAGCTATACAAAGAAAGAATTATTACACATCCCTGACAACTCACTTAACTATTTCTGATATATTCACTTACAAGAAACAATTTCAAAATCAATCACACAAATTATGCAATGAACAAAAGTATAAATGCAACATGCAACAATTTGAAAGATTTCATCGAGTTGCAGTTCATAAGGGAATCAGTAAATTTAAAAAAGGTAGGGGCGTGGATCAGAAAACCAGTAAGTATCTAGTGTGACCACCATTTGCCTCATGCAGCACAACATATCTCCTTCACATAGAGTTGACCAGGCTGTTGATTGTGGCCTGTGGAATGTTGTCCCACTCCTCTTCAAAGGCTGTGCAAAGTTGCTGGATATTGTTGGGAACTGGAACACGCTGTCGTACATCTCGATCCAGAGTATCTCAATAAGTGCTCAATGGGTGACATGTCTGGCGAGTATGCAGGCCATGGAAGAACTTGCATATTTCCAGCTTCCAGGACTTGTGTATAGATCCTTGAAACATGCATTATTAACATTCTAAAACATGAGGTGATGGTGGCGGATGAATCGCACTACAATGTGCCTCAGGATCTCTTCACGGTATCTCTGTGCATTCAAATTGCCATCGATAAAATGCAATTGTGTTCTTTTTCCGTAGTTTATGGATGGAAACCTGGTTAATTTAACCACTTTTTCAGTAATATATTTTTACACAACCATCCATTTCATAAATAGCTGAAAAAAGCTGAAAAATGTGGAGGCCTTGCCCCTAGCTTAAAAAGTGCTGAGGCAGGTTCAAAGTGGCAGTGAACAGGAAAAGATGGGGGATGGAGGGAGAGCAAGGCCCAGCAGGAACTGTACAGGATATTAATTGAACCAAGCGTCCCTTGTATCAAATCAAACTTCAGCAGTATTCATACAGTACATGGATCATACACTATTGAAAATAAATGTATTATTTATTAATATTGCCTTATTTCTTAGATAAATATCAAGTCTACAGTGAATTTGTTTGAACAGCAGCCATACTTACTGGATGAGGCTGTGGGCCTGGAAGAGGATTTGTCAGATAAGACATGCGATTAATTTAAACCGCAACTAACTTAGCTACAAACATATGATACACATGCAGAAAGAAAAGTAGTAAAATACTAAACTAAGGATAACAGAAAGCACAGAAGGCAATGGATGAAACAGAGAAGAGAACAATATTTGACAAGTGGGTTGTTGTTCTGGCTTCAGGAATGGAGGTTCAAATCCACTCTCTTCCCTCCTGTTGCTGCACTCCAGTTGGGCTTTGCGGATGGATGCCACCAACGCCACCGAGCAAGACAGACAGTCAAACTAGATCAGGGAAAAATGTAAAATCTGCTATGCAGCCCCTGAGACAGTCAGAGAAACAGAAAGCCCAGACACAGGCATCAGCATTACACATCATTCCAACTAACAGCAAACTCAATCCCAAGGCGCTGCCTGCCACAATGTATAACTGGCTATACTGTAGTGGTTCAGAACAGCCAGGAGATGGGGGATGTTCTGAGGGTAACAGACAGTGCTTCACCACTCGTGTTCATTTTTTAGACAAACACAAATGACAGGCTGTTTCTCTGCTATCTGAAGTATTTTTATGGACAGGTTGCCAATGTAGCCTGCTTTGGGTACTTTGTTGTTCCCCATTTCCCACAGTTTCCATGTTGTCCTCTACCTGTAGCATGGAAGGAACTGTGTTTAGAATCACAAACAACATTTTGTTGTTCCTTGCCAGACCAGGGCAAAATGTTTCAACATCTGTCAATCCCAAAATACTGATATAAAATGGCAGAATGGTACCAGAAATCAAACATGATATTACTCAACTTTCAAATGCTCACCAACATAGCCTATATACCATGACGTGAGGTGCTGCAGCAAACTTCAATTTTCATGGAAAATTCAGCAATAGGTGAGTGAGGTGCACTTAATTTTCCACGCCTTGTACAGGACCTACTGTGAAATCCTTTGTTTTCCTACAATGAGATCTCAATTGAAAATAGTAGAGAACAAAAAAACTGAAACCAGTGAGGATTTTTAAAGAAAATTTTACAGTTTAATGGAAACTGAAATTGTGAACACTGAATTTCTTGCATTTATTTGGAAATTGAGGGATATTATCATGCTAAAAAAAATGCATTTGTTAAATTCTGAAAATAAGACCATTTCACACTAAAACTTGTAAATGTCAACTTGTAAATGCCTCAAATTCTGAGGGGCAAATTTCCTAGGAGCCAATTGATAATCCATCAACAGGCACAGAGATGACAGAGAGAAAGAGTACAAAGATGGTCTTGGCACCACACACAGCTGTTTTCTTCAGACACACATCTCAGCATGACCACACCATCTTTCAAAAAGCTACTGTGGAGCCCCAGAAATAAACACTTTTCACTTGTCTTTAACATAATGTGCATCTACAAATAGCTCTCATGTGCCAAAGAGAGTAAACAAAATAGCCCCCCCCCTCCAAATGTTTTTACAGGAGGCACGGGAGACGGTGTTCGCTCCATTTTCACCTCGAGTCCAGCATTTCCCATTACAGACAATCGATAACTGGATGAAGAAGCAGCACTTTCGGTATTTGTGATTTCTATTTACATGTTTTTATTTCATTTAAATTTGTCCTCACTCATACCAACACAGACTCCCACAGTGGCATTCAGCTGCTGTTGGCTCAGACAAAGGCTGGCTTAAACCATCAGTCTTTCCAATCTAAGAGCATGGACCATACAGCGGCTAAATATCTGAAAGTACACTAGTACCTTTGGCAAACAAAAAATAAGACTTGTCAAACAGTATATCAATCCCTTTTATGTCGCTCCCCTTTAACACATGTGATGAAGAACATCAGGGACAAATTCTTTATAGGAACACTGGATTTCTTTCAGTGCTCATATCTCCACCATTACCATTTGTTTTCAGACACAAAGATCTGAACATTGGGGATTTATATAACATTATGAGAATTGAGATTCAATAATGAAATGGTCTTAAAAAAGTAGGTACTTGTTAAAGATGTTTAAAAACGAGACAGCTTAGCCTAATTCTCCCCATCATTTTCCTTTGAAGCAAAATAGTTCCATTCTAGTTGTGCATCTACAAATAAATTAAGTGACTCAAAATAAAACAAAAACAGCTTATTAAACATACAAAGTTAATACATGAATGCGTTAGATCAATTCAAAAGTCAAATTCAAAATTGCTCTACTAACTTAACGATGGACAGACTATAACATACCACCAAGCAGGTTTCATTAAAAGCCCACTGAAAGATGTTGCACATCATTCGATTTTGAGCTGTGAAATTTATTCAAAACGTCTAAAAACGCACATTGCTTTCAGCTTCTTCCATGTCAGTGAAAGGAAGCAGCAAAGGAAGCTGTAAAAAAATGTTAAACAACATTGCAAATGTAGATTATTTTTTTATAACAAAAAGACATGGCACAAATGATTTTCAAAACAAACAAAAAAAGATCCAAATCACTGTAAAAGCATACTTTTCACACAGGCACATGAACATGATACAAGGGTCTTGGGGAAAAGGGGGAAACTTGCATATAATTGGAAGAGCTCACTTTTACACACACATCAAACAGCAGTCCTCCTATTCAGAAGTCTGAGGACTGTGCAAGAATCCTTGAGGTGATTGCACATCCTAAGGGGGATGAAAATACAGACAGAAATCACTTTCTCAATTTTCTTTCACCACACAAAGCACAAACGCGCTCTCTTGTAGCAAATCATTTCTCAAACCAACTCCTCTTAAGAATCGGTTTTTGGTTTACATCCTATTACACTATCGTTGAATTAATATAGCTATATTATTTTCTTAAATACAAAAAATACCCATTTTACTTAAGTGCTTTAAAATATCTAAGGGGGAAAACTTATGCGTTATTTCCCTAGAGATCAATGAGCCCTCTTAAGACTCAAATAAAAGGGGACATGTTTGGATCAAAACAATGAACATAATATGTACTGTTAGAGCACTTTTACACACCGACTTCAAAAGAGATTGCCTGCCCGCTTTTCACAAAGAAGCATACTTGTTCTCACACTCAGGATAAAAAAAATAAAAAAAAGAGATTAGGGTTATGAAAATTACAAACTTGTTTTGTTTTTTTACCCCGTGGTATGATCTGGTGTTTTCTATTCCAATATTTTGGGGAACCAAGTAAAGTAACATAAATCGACTGCATGAACATTCAAAGTACAAGTAACATTTTTAAAAGAAGATATACATTTTATTTTTTTGCCGTCAATGTCACTATTGCAAACTATTCAAACTTGGTTGTCCATCGCAAAAACAATTCCCACTGCCGATCAAGACAAAAATAAAACAGATACATTTCGCCATTGTCCAGCATTAGCCAAATAAGATATTATTTTGCTCGATGGGAGTTTCCCCATCTGATAACACTTAGTAAAATACCACATCCCAGAGGTCTATCCTTTGCTTTGAATTCCACAGCGAAGTAACTTAAAAAGGGTAATCTCACCACTTTTCATGATCTCCAGCACAATACCAGTGTCTACACATGTGAAAATGGTGCATTACTAAAAAGTTCTACCTGATGACAAACAATTTCTCAAATGCAATGAGATTCACAATGATACGGGGAGCAAGAAAATACACTCCCCCTGGCTAGAAATGTGTTGGTTTTGGAAAATCAGTTTCTTACTTTTAAAACCTACCCTGTGATGTCACAGAGAATACTTTTTTTAGTACTTTTCTTCTAAACCACAGAAATTTATGTTTTTCATACGTAGAGACACTGGTATGGTGCGGAGATGATGAATGAGGTTGAAAAGTGACAGAATTGCCCTTTAAGTGTATGTGAGACACAGTTTTGTACACAGCAGGGGTATGTGTGACCTTCTTGTAGTTCCCTCTCAGTCTGCAAGAACAAGCCATGACGTGACCAGAGAGGGCTGGACTAGGAAGCACAGACATAGATTCCTGCCATTGCATATAACCTGGACTGGGAACACAGAAGTGCTTCAGGTCATGAATGACAAAAGAATCAAGGACAGTAAGAGATCACCCTGTCCAATAACAGGTGGAAAACGGTGCAAATCAAGTGTGCTTAAAGTGAAATTGCCTAAACAGAGAACTTTAAAAAGTTTGAAGCCTACATAACATGTATTGACAGCTGCTTGCAAGCAATGTCAGTGTTTTCTGTAAGCTAAACATTTTGGTATTTTATTATTAAATATGACTCCAATTCAATATTTTAGCAATTCAAATTTGAGCACAATATGAGGATCTTGTTCTGAACCATTTGGCAGAAAACAATTGTTCCAACATAGTCATGGCTTTACCAATGCTACCTGAGTGACATTTTGTATTTATTCATTTATTTTTCTTAAAAAGAACAGTCCAACCAAAGCCATTCTTAAAAGAAGTTAGTATGTCATTATATAAATATATATATACACACAGTACCAGTCAAATGTTTGGACACACCTACTCATTCAAGGGTTTCTCTTTATTTTCACTATTGTAGAATAGCGAAGACATCAAAACTATGAAATAGCACATGGAATCATGTAGTAACCAAAAAAAAAGTGTTAACTCAATAGAGTTCAGATTCTTCAAAGTAGCCACCCTTTGCCTTGACAGCTTTGCACACTCTTGGCATTCTCTCAACAAGCTTCATGAGGCAGTCATCTGGAATGCATTTCAAATAACAGGTGTGCCTTACATTAATTTGTGGAATTTCTTTCCTTCTTAATGTGTTTGAGTCAATCAGTTGTGTTGTGACAAGTTAAAGTTAGGGGTGGTATACAGAAGATGGTCTTTTACCAAACAGGGCTAAGTCCATATTAAGGCAAGAACAGCTTATTACTCTAAGACATGGTCAGTCAATTCGTAAAATGTCAAGAACTTTGAAAGTTTCAAGTGCAGTCGCAAAAACCATCAAGCGCAGATGAAGAAACTGGCTCTCATGAGTACCGCCACAGGAAAGAAAGACTCCGAGTTACTACCTTTGCTGCAAAGGATAAGTTCATTAGAGTTAACTGCACCTCAGATTGTAGCCCAAATAAATGCGTCAAAGTTCAAGTAACAGAATCATCTCCGCATCAACTGTTCAGAGGAGAATCAGGCCTTCATGGTCGAATTGCTGCAAACAAACCACTATTAAAAGGACACCAATAATAAGAGACTTACTTGGACCAAGAAACACGAGCAATGGACATTAGACCGGTGTAAATCTGTCCTTTGGTCTGAGGAGTCTAAATTTGAGATTTCTGGTTCTAACCAGTGTCTTTGTGAGATGCAGAGTAGGTGAACGGATGATCTCCGCATGTATGATTCCCATCGTGAAGCATGGAGGTGTGATGGTGCTCTACTGGTGACACTGTCAGTGATTTATTTAGAATTCAAGGCACACTTAACCAGCATGGCTACCACAGCAGCAATATGCCATCCCATCTGGTTTGCAGTTAGTGGGACTATCATTTGTTTTTCAACAAGACAATGACCCCAAGACACCTCCAGGCTGTGTAATGGCTATTTGACCAAGAAGGAGAGTGATTGAGTGCTGGCCTCCACAATCACCCAACCTCAAGCCAATTGAGATGGTTTGGACCGCAGAGTGAAGGAAAAGCAGCCAACGAGTGCTCAGCATATGTGGGAACTAATTCAAGACTGTTCAAAAAGCATTCCAGGTGATGAATGCCAAGAGTGTGCAAAACATTCATCAAGGCAAAGAGTGGATTCTTTAACACATTTTTTAGTTATTTCATAGTTTGAGGTCTTCATTGTTATTCTACAATGTAGAAAATAGTACAAAGAAAAACCCTTGAACAAGTAGGTGTGTCCAAACTTGACTGGTACTGTATATCTGTAGTAATTGAAAGATTTAAAAAAACTGTTAAATAAAGTGCTATTAATCCACAAAACCAAATAATTTATGCTAGAGAAAAGAAACTAATGTCCTTCCTTAGCACAAAACCAAAAACCCAACTGAGAGGGAGATGGTAGTACCAATGACATCGTGGTTGTCCACTCAATGTATTGCCAAATTTGGCCTGCCTTGACATGTTTAGGCCCCTTGACAGTCAATTTGATCAAAGACTTAACTCGATGATACGGTATTATGAAACGCCATCACCACCAAATCTCTATGCACAGTATAACAAAGAGCGGCTGGTCTGGGACATGAAATGATTAGTATTGCGATTGTTTTCTGTCTAATATTTGCTTGGTTATATTATACTGCGACTTCTCACATCTCATCCACACCAGTAAACACGTGCAAGAAATACATTGTCGTGAGAGAGAGATTAAAGACCAAATGCTGAAAGGGCAAATAGGATACTATGCTGAACAGGTTGGTCAGCAAATCAAAAGCAAATTGCTTGAGCAAGAAAATAAGAAATTTGCCATTTCTCCACATGGTGTCAGCAAATATAGCTTAGACAGGCCTAATGAATTAGACATTTTGAACATTACTGATGAAATACACCAAACAAAAAAAAGTCATTTTGAAATATCACATACATAGATAGCCCTTGCTCCACAATGTCACTTTTCTCATCTTCCCGAAAACTCCCACAATCAAGTGAAAAGCTCAAGAGAACCTACATCTAAAATTAAGGAATCGCCTACATCAATCTTAATCTGAAAATAATGAAATATGTAGACGGAAAACAGCAAGGATTAAGAAGAAATAAAAGTACAAATAAAGCTAAACTCAGATGAACAATTAATGCCACAACTTTTTTACTGATTAGCACGGCTAACAAAAACTGACAACCGAACCACGAGATTATGACATGGCTTTAGTTTAAATTCTGATTTGACACGTCTCTATCTGTGCTCTGGGAGTTTGTTGCTACTGTAGATAACATCTGAAATCACTAAACCATACAAAACAGAGTAAAATAGTTGTCAAAACTGATACCAAGCAGTCAGGTCTTTGCTGGGCATAGTTAATTCACTAAAGTAATTAAGACAAATGCGTTCCCTAAACATATATATTTCTCATTTAACCTGCAGCCTAACAGGCTTATCAATACTACCAGCCTTCTCATAATCTTCACATTTTGTAAATTACAAGGCATTCTTAGAATTTCTAGTTCATTTTCTTTTAAAATGTATTCAAATGTGCACATATACGGATGTGTATGCATAAATCATAACACATACACAAATCTACATATATTGGACTAATTTGAATGCATGAGGAAATAAAACGATTGAGGCATCCTACTGTCAGACATAGTCACCACAGTTCAATGGGCAAGAGGATAAAGGCTCGGGAGGTGCAGTTTGCGCCTTCCTCAGTCTTATGTCCTCAACACCCAGACGAAGGAGCTATGAGACCAACATCTATTACAGCAGAAAGTGTCACAAGTGTCCATTCACATGGGAGAGGTACCCAAAATTTATTTCAAGTGTTTGAGTCTTTGTGTAGTCCAGAGCGTCAGCCGAAGCTCCTGCGCTCAACTTAATGCCAATAATTGGATTCATATTTCCTCATATTACACCTTCCCTTGTCATCTTCCTCTTCTCTGACGCACCCCCCAAAAAACAAATCCCATTATCCCATTCTGTATTCCAATAAATGTATGTCACAGGACATGCATCTTTCTGTCCCAATATCACAGTTGACTCGATTTTGTTTTCCAAAGGGACCATAACCGCCAAAGAAGACATCTGCAGCACCCAGGTAGGGAGAAGGTACATGTAATTGTTGACATTCACTACCTCACTGATAACGTCCATCCTTGGTCTTGTCATAACAGACTACTCTTTTTGGATCTGGGGGGATGAGAGAAGGACAGAAATTGAGTGTGAAGGCCCTGGGAAACTTAACGCATAATAGATGTTATTCAAACTTCAGCTGTATACCTTTGAACATCAAATAGAAAACCCAACTTCACAACTTAAAAAATACACTACACAGAAGAGACCTTTTACTTTACCTTGTTTTTGCAAATTGAAAACATATTCCATTTCTGTAGAGAAAAAAACAAACAGATTATCATCTCCAGATGCATAAGACAATTGTATTATTAGACACATTGTCTTTAATGTGAAGCTAATGGATTTAAAGCTTTTGGTGCAAGTGAAATAGTAGGTTAACGCTACCAATGTGTAATACATATTAGAGGTCAACCTATTAATCAGCATGGCCCATTAAATAGTGCCGATTTCAAGTTTTCATAATCTGTAATCTGCATTTTGGACTCCGATTATGGTCGATTACATTGCATTCCACGAGGAAACTGCGTGGCAGGCTGACCACCTGTTATGTGAGTGCAGCAAGGAGCCAAGGTAAATTGCTAGCTAGCATTAAACGTATCCTATAAAAATAAATCACTCTTCACTAGTTAGCTACGCATGGTTTATGATATTACTAGGTTACCTAGCTTGTCCTGCGTTGCATATAATCAATGCTGTGCATGTTAATTTATCAAGTCACAGCCTACTTCGCCAAACAGGGGATGATTTAACAAACGCGCATTTGTGAAAAAAGCACAATCGTTGCATGAATGTACCCAACCATAAACATCAATGCCTTTCTTAAAATCATTACACGGAAGTATTTTTTTAAAACTTGCATATTTAGTTAAAAGAAATTCATGTTAGCAGGCAATATCAACTAGGGAAATTGTGTCACTTCTCTAGCACGCCGAGTCAGGGTATGTACAACAGTTTGGGCCGCTCGTTGTGAACTAATTTGCCAGAACTACGGTTCGGTTCCGAATTTCACTGAAAGAATAAATGTTTTGTTTTCGAAATGATAGTTTCCAGATTTGACCATATTAATGTCCAAAGGCTCATATTTCTGTGTCTATTATATTATAATTAAGTCTATGATTTGATATTTGATAGAGCACTCTGACTGAATGTTGGTAGGCAGCAGCAGGCTTGTAAGCATTCATTCAAACTTTACTGCTTTTGCTAGCAGCTCTTAGCAATGCTTGAGACACAGCGCTGTTCATGACTTCAAGCCTATCAACTCCTGAGATGAGGCTGGCAATACTAAAGTGTCATTAAGAACATCCAATAGTCAAAGGTATATGAAATACAAATGGTTGAGAGAGAAATGGTTGACGCGTCATAATTCCTATAATAACTACAAACTAAAACTTCTTAACTGGGAATATTGAAGAACTGGGAATAATGAACCACCAGCATCATATGTTCTCATGTTCTGAGCTAGGAACTTAAACATGATCTTTTTTACATGGCACATGTTGCACTTTTACTTTCTTCTCCAACACTGCATTTTTGCATGATTTAAACCAAATTAAGCATGTTTCATTATTTATTTGAGACTAAATAGATTTTATGAATGTATTATATTAAGTTAAAATAAAAAAGTGTTCATGCAGTATTGTTGTAAGTCATATATATATATATAAAATTAATTAATGAATCAGTATCTGCTTTTTTTGGTCCTCCAATAAATCGGTATCGGTGTTAAAATCATAAATCGGCCGACCTCTAATACATATGTTCATAGAATTGATAAAGCAGGGGAAGAGGAGTTACCTTTAGTGTGATAAGTAACAGCAGCTTTCAGATCAAACGACCCCCAGCAACCTCTGTCCAGGCTCTTAGAATGGGGCGGCTCTTTAGACAGTCCCAACACTAGGTTGGTCAGGGGGGCCTGGGCAGGCTCAGCACTAATATCTTTACAAGAGGCCAACAACACTGCACCTGGACTCTTAGCCTCGCCCTTTGTCTTCTCCTGTCGAGACAGCTGAGTCTTTTCCCCATCCTCACCCTTCACTGTAGCAGGTGGGCAAGCTGGGGCACTAGTCCTTTTCTCTGAGTCTTGAGCCAAAGTGAGAGGCAAAGGCTCTGGGATTGATAGATTAGAGTCAAGGCCTGGTTTGGCAGCAGGGCATTGCTCCCCTTGAAATGTTACCACCGCAGCCTTGCCCTCCACGGCAGCCACCGGCCCACTTCCTCCTTCTGGCCCCACGTTTGGCTCATTAATGAAAGACAGCCCCCACTGATTCTGGAAAATGTCTCCCAAGGCTTTCTGATTTGTCTGAACAGCCTGGGTGTCCACTTGGCGAGCACTAGGGAGCACAGGTTGCATATTTAAAGGGTTTAGGGGGTAAATGAAAAGAGTACACTTTCTCAGAGATACAGCTGCAGGGTTGGTTAAAGAGTTATAGTCATTGTCCAAAGTTGATGCTACGTTCTCCCCACATGGGAGAGAGGTGGCTGGCGGAATACTACTAGCAGCAGGGGTGAAGAAGGTACCAACAGACGGGCAACTATTTCCATCTCCAGAAACGGGGCCATTAGTAAAGCTAGCTGAGATGATGGTTTTCATAGCAGACATGGGGACCTGTGAGAGTCTACCAGGCACCTGAGGAGTCTGCACCTCTCCTCCAGCCTGGGCTGCTTTGTTGAGGTTCTCCTTAACTTTACTTGCATAACTAATCTTGGGCACTATTTTAGCACTACTGTTGTCCACAGGAAATACTGGAGGGGGCTTGAATAAAGTCCAAGAGTCCTCTTTTGAAGAGGAGGAGAGCTTGGCTTTGGGCCTATTCTCAAACTTTTTACCAAAGGCACCTGCAGCAGTCTTACTGTCTGAGTTTTTCTTCTGCAGTTCACCCATAGCCACCTCTGGAGCATCCATCCGCTTGACTGCTGTCTGGGCGTCTGCTTTATGGTGAATTTGCGAGCTCACCAATTTCTCTGTTGGTTCAAGTTCAGAAACCTCTGGCTCCCGTGTGGCATTGCCCTGCTGCATGACTCTCTCCCTTGCTCTTGTCACATGCTCTATGTTCTTGATGCTGTTGCGTCTGGTCTTGCGTTTCTTAGGAGTAGTATATCCACCTTCTGAGCCACTGCCATCATTATCAGGGGGTGACTTGCTGGAGTAACCATTTGTAATATGAGCAGAGTTTACCACCCCATTCAGAAACAAAGCAGATTCCTTTTTGTCCAAAAACTTTCCCTCATAGTGATTAGTGAAATCCTGGGCCTTGTCAGTTATGCGGTCCATATTCTTCTTGTGAACAAGACCCTCTTTGCTGCCCACTTTTGAAAGAGTGGTAAAAACATTGCGTTTTGACTTCTGTTTTACGTTAGCATTTATCAAATGTCTGTTACCATTGCTGTAGGTGGGAAGAGGGATACCAACAAAATCCTTTGCAGACAGAATCTTCTCCCCCTCCACCTCACCGGTGTTTATTTTTCCATTGCCTGTAAAAGAAAACAAAAGTTAGTTGCACTGCCAATAATACATGTAGACTATAAAGTCCAAGCAAAGTCCATAATTCCCTACCACCTCACTCTCCAAATATATCAAAAGGGACTAACAGACCTAATCTGTCAACAAGAATGCAAGTTCGCAGCTCCTTTTACAGGAAACATGCCAAGGCCTTTATAAGATGCTGTATCATGTCTATTTAGACTGAATAGGTCAGCTGGCAGCAAACAACCACACACCAGTGCCAGATCAGATTCCATTGAACATAGTAGTCCCATAGCCTACTTGTGACTAGATACCATACAGAAATCACTTAAGAAAAATGTGTGCTGTAGGTAGAAATTACCATGACATTATCCTATAAACGTTTGATAAGGGGAAGGTGGTTGACAATGTAACTGGGCTTGACTTCGCTAGCTAATACAAAAATACGTTCCATAGTAGCATCTAAAGACATTTTAAACCAGCTTAAAGATTGTCATTGCGCGTAAGATACATGTATAAAATATCGATTAACAAAACATCTTAATGTTATAGCCAGAATAACTAAATTTGTGTTCAATGGTGTTCCATTTTCTTGTCTGAACTGAAGCCAAGGTATGTAACATTTTGTTTTATGCATGCCATCAAGTGTGAACTTGTCGAAAGAAACTGGGGAGGCTACAATTACATTTCAAGTCACGTACTTCGTTAGCTAAAACAAGCATAAATTGGTTCTGAATTGTTTATTAAAATCAAAATCCCATGAATCAGCCCGCTTGCTAGCAAGAAAATGCTATGTCGTCAAATCACCTACCCAGGCTAACATGTTTGCGTGGCTTCATCATGGTTAAATAAACGCAACAGGCCCAACCCAGCCGAACCTGCTCGCAAGTGTAAAATGTCTTGCGCTAACTAGCTATTTCATCCCCGAAAAGTCTCAAAAGTAAGTTAGTTAGCCATCTTGCTTTTGCAGACCTGTCTGCAGCCAGGTGGTAGTAAACAAAATCAAATTGAAACTTGTTTTATGGACAAATATCACTCTCGTTGCTAGGATTAACTAGCTAGCTTTCCATCTCGCCTTTTCTAACATGGCCGACGGGAAACAGCAACTCAGAACATTCCAGTGGAGCCGGCGTGTTGTTCTTAGCAAAACATGTCACGGAATTCCGACCAAATTTGCATGAGTTTTTTGACAAAGTCAACGTATGCACGTGACAAAACAATTGAACTACAAAATGACTAATTAGTAACACAGGGGAATTTGGTCAGGGAGTAGCATAAATTTAGAAATGGGTGGTGAAACCGGCGCACAAGGTCAATCCGCATCCGTCAAACCATCAGCTGTCACGCGATGTTTAACTACCCCATCCAGCAATATGCAGCGCTTGACCCAGCTAACTAATGAGCTAAATATGTTTTTTAACAGCTTGCAACCACTGCTATGAGTCACGCAAGCTACATCGACGTAAGTAATAAACTGGCTAGCTAAGTCATTGACATTAGCTAGCTTGCTAACTTTTCCGGATGGCCCAACCTGTTTTCTTCGTCTGCGTTTCCTGATGCTGGTACTGGAAGGAGATCTGATCATTTTTTAGAGATGTTTTGTATTGAATGGGGTTTCTTTCTTCTCCATGGTGGTAATATCGTCTCTCTTGTGCCCGATCTTTGGGCTGTTCCTCCATTGAAGTGTAATATAATATCCGAGCTCGTCTACCAGTATGCACCGCTCACTGGGCAAGCGGAGAGCAGACTATTGAACTGTCCAATCAACGCCAGTGACAAACGGAAGATATTCGAGGCCTCTGTATTCGTCAGCTGTATATCTAAGAAGTATTTAACAAATGTTGGTGGTTCCCCCAGCAACATTGCGAAGGTATTGCCAATATATACATTCATGCAGGTTGAACAACTGGAAATATTATATAAATTAGAAGCTTGGAGAGATTACATTTTATTCAAGCAAATCTGAACTGCCCTAAGTGGTCCTCACAGTCACACACCATTGAGACCTGCTGAGACATGTATCCATATACGTTTTATGCATGTATCACATTGTGGTTGGTTGGATTTTACAATACATAATTCTGTATCATGCATCATTCTAGCCGGCATTCAACTGACATGGGAAACAATTTAATAAAGATACTAATAATGTCTGCAAAAAGCATACCAATTATAAAATATAGTTTAACACATTTTGAAATATGCGTTGTTAGCCATCTGATATGGTGTGGTGAACAGCTCTTCCCGACAGAGCTACTGTAAGTTGCTATCCAGGCACCAGGTGGTGGCATTTCATAGTTTAGAGATTTCATCCCACCCTAATCTTCAAATACTGGTAGTCAATGTTTGACCACTAAGTGACCACTCAATTTGTATTTTAAAAGCATATAATGAAACAAATTATTGTACAGCAATATAACCTAAGGGTACTACTATGCCATAAGAAGGATTAAGCTGTGAATGGCTTTCATACACCATGAAGATGAAACCCACTATTTCCCATTACCTATTGATGAATGTAAGGCACCAGCACCACTTGACATCTCACCACAGAGATGTAATATTGGTTTATGCACATCACATGTGAGTCCTTCCCCATAGAGAACCTATGCACTGCAAGTCTGAGTGATTCAGCCACCCCCACCCTTCCTCTCCCAGCATGCTCTCTAAGGTGCTGGATGTCACTGTGCTTGTGTTGCCGTCTGGACGTCTACTTGAGTGCAGTGAAGATGAATTCATGTGAAATACCTGGTCGGTTCTGTTGCTGCTGGCTTCTTTCGTTTGCTTTTCAATCTCTCTCCTCCATTTTGGCGCTGTGGGTGATGCAGTAGGACGGGTGGCAGTGAGCAGACTGGACGTTCTCTCACAGGAGCCACAGAGAGGTTTGGTGGTCCTGGGACCATTGTCATCTGTGGAACAACTTGAGTTTCTCCACCTGCCACTGGGCTTCTCAGCACAATGGTAAGATTCAGCTGTGAGTATGTTCACTTTTGTCAAGTCATTCATTTCTATGTAGTTGTTCATTGTTTTTAAGTTTATAAAAAGTACCAGTCAGTTTATTTTTTACTATTTTCTACATTGTAGATCATAATGAAGACATCAAAACTATGAAATAGCACATATGGAATCATGTAGTATCCCAAAATTTTTTTTTTTATATTTGAGGTTCTTTAAAGTAGCCACCCTTTGCCTTGATGACAGCTTTGCACACTCTTGGCATTTGAGCCAATCAGTTGTGTTGTGACAAGGTAGGGGTGTTATACAGAAGATAGCCCTATTTTGAAAAAGACAAGTCCATATTATGGCAAGAACAGCTCAAATAAGCAAAGATAAACGACAGTACATCATTACTTTTAGTACATCATTACATGAAGGTCAAAATTCCGTGTGTGTGTGTGTGTGTGTGTGTGTGTGTGTGTGTGTGTGTGTGTGTGTGTGTGTGTGTGTGTGTGTGTGTGTGTGTGTGTGTGTGTGTGTGTGTGTGTGGTGTGTGTGTGTGTGTGTACCACTATCATTGTGGAAACTGTTGACAAAACCCTTTCAAACGTATATTTTTTAATGTTCATTCTTAATTAAGGGCATTTCACTCATTCAAAAGTTCTGGTCCTAAGCCGGAAATGGCATCTAAACAGCTTGTATCAGATCACGTATCAAGGAGCAGACAGTGTGAGACAGACTTGCTTCTTGTCAGGCAACAGAGCTCTTCCTGCACTAGCTAATCCCCATATTCCTTTGGAAACATCACTCATTTCGCAACCATAGGCAAGGTTCTCAATTGTTATCAAAATTATGTTTTTAATATTGTTAGAGGGTAACCCTCTCTCAAACAGCACTACTATACTACTACCATAATACATGCCTTATGGTAGTAGTGCTGGAGAGCATGATACCCGGTGGCAGGTAGCCTAGTTGTTAGAGCGTTGGATCAGGAACTGAAAGGTTGCTGGATCGAATCCCCGACCCTAACAGGGTCATTCTGACCCTGAGCAAGGCAGTTAACCACTGTTCCCCAGGATGTCTATTAAGGCAGACCCCCGCACCTCTCTGATTCAGAGGGGTTGGGTTAAATGCGGAAGACACATTTGAAGGCATTCAGTTGTACAACTGACTAGGTATCCCCCCTTACCCAGTTTGCAGTAATGCCAAGTTTCATAGAATGGTTTCCTTATTTGCAGTGGCACATCTTTCGGGGCTCCTGAGTGGGGCAGCGGTCTAAGGCACTGCATCTCAGTGCTGTAGGAGTCACTACAGACCCTGGTTTGATTCCAGGCTGTATCACAACCGGCCGTGATTGGGAATCCCATAGGGCGGTGCACAATTGGACCAGCGTCGTCCAGGTTAGGGTTTGCCCAGGGTAGGCCGTCATGTAAATAAGAATTTGTTCTTAACTGACTTGCTTAGTTAAATAAAATAATAACAAATCTTACTGCAGTGTGTACAGTGGCTTAGTGGGTATCACAACCATTCTTAAAGGTCAGAACAGATACAGTATATGGTTTGCAGGAAGAAATCACTTTAAGATTCACTCATATGTGTCTATATTTGTTATCTGTATTTTAATGGCCATCTGACTATACTGTCATGTGTCCCTGCTTGTCTCCTCTAGCTCGGGCACGCCTCTCCATGCCACAGTGTCCGTGTGACCTACAGCCACGCCCTGGAGGTGCTGGGGACCAGTCCGGCAGAATACCAGCCAACCAGCAGGGAAGGCAGTTTGTAGACTCTTAGATGTGTTCCTGGTGTAGGGAAGTCCAACAGAATCCAACAAAACCAGGTAGGACCGTGCAAATGGAAGGTTTGAGTGTGGAAGTCTCCTTACTCGTCTCTGGTATACAGTCCCTTTACAAGTCAAAATGTTGAATAAACATCATTTTAATTTACTCTACCTGTTGTCTGCTAATTTTGTTCTTCTGCTGTTGAACATTTTAGACGAAATATCAACAGGAAAGTATTTTATTTATTTATTTATTTTATTAGAAGACATTTATTCAACATTCTGGCTTGTAGATCTCGTGAGAGAACATTTTCCAGACAAAAGTACAGCATTGCCTCAGACAGCGGTATCACAGTCTGATGTATTAGATTTGTGTATAACGCATTATTCCTAATGCTTGGAGAGAGAAGTGTATAGCACTGAGCAGAAGGGATTTATCTCTATTGACGGGCCCTGTCTGAAATGTTATTGTTGGCCTTGGGTCTGCAGAGACCATACATACTTACTATGAACTGTATGTAATGTATGCACATATTAATATACAGTGGGGCAAAAAATATTTAGTCAGCCACCAATTGTGCAAGTTCTCTCACTTAAAAAGAAGAGAGAGGCCTGTAATTTTCATCATAGGTACACTTCAACTATGACAGACAACATGAGAGAGAAAAAATCCAGAAAATCACATTGTAGGATTTTTAATGAATTTATTTGCAAATTATGGTGGAAAATAAGTATTTGGTCACCTACAAACAAGCAAGATTTCTGGCTCTCACAGACCTGTAACTTCTTTAAGAGTCCTCCACTTGTTACCTGTATTAATGGCACCTGTTTGAACTTATTATCAGTATAACACCTGTCCACAACCTTAAACAGTCACACTCCAAACTCCACTATGGCCAAGACCAAAGAGCTGTCAAAGGACACCAGAAACAAAATTGTAGACCAGGCTGGGAAGACTGAATCTGCAATAGGTAAGCAGCTTGGTTTGAAGAAATCCACTGTGGGAGCAATTATTAGGAAATGGAAGACATGCAAGACCACTGATAATCTCCCTCGATCTGGGGCTCCACGCAAGATCTCACCCCGTGGGGTCAAAATGATCACAAGAACGGTGAGCAAAAAATCCCAGGACCACACGTGGGGACCTAGTGAATGACCTGCAGAGAGCTGGGACCAAAGTAACAAAGCCTACCATCAGCAAGGGCATTGAAGATGAAACGTGGCTGGGTCTTTCAGCATAACAATGATCCCAAACACACCGTCCGGGCAACGAAGGAGTGGCTTCGTAAGAAGCATTTCAAGGTCCTGGAGTGGCCTAGCCAGTCTCCAGATCTCAACCCCATAGAAAATCTTTGGAGGGAGTTGAAAGTCCGTGTTTCCCAGCAACAGCCCCAAAACATCACTGCTCTAGAGGAGATCTACATGGAGGAATGGGCCAAAATACCAGCAACAGTGTGTGAAAACCTTGTGAAGACTTACAGAAAACGTTTGACCTCTGTCATTGCCAACAAAGGGTATATATTGACCAAGTACTTATTTTCCACCATAATTTGCAAATGAATTAATTACAAATCCTACAATGTGATTTTATGGATTTTTTTTCCCTCATTTTGTCTGTCATAGTTGAAGTGATGATGATGAAAATTACAGGTCTCATCTTTTTAAGTGGGAGAACTTGCACATTTGGTGGCTGACTAAATACTTTTTTGCCCCACTGTATGTAATGTAAAATATTGTGCATGAATGTGTTTGTATAATATTATGTATATGAGTTGGGTCTTATAATATAATAATAATATATGCCATTTAGCAGACGCTTTTATCCAAAGCGACTTACAGTCATGTGTGCATACATTCTACGTATGGGTGGTCCCGGGGATCGAACCCACTACCCTGGCGTTACAAGCGCCATGCTCTACCAACTGAGCTTGGTCTATAAGAGTCCACAAAGAGCATGCGTATTTGTGTAGTGTGTGTGTGTACTTGTCTGTGTGTGTGCTTGCTTGTTTGCGCCTGTTCATGTGTGTGCCTTGTGTACGCTGATGCGAAGACTGATGTTTCTGGGTTAATGAATACATAAGGTAAGCTAGTCAAGCAGAAGAAGAGAGATGCAACCATGCGTTTCCCCAGGCATTAGCTTTCAGCTTCAATACAGAAGAACCCATCTTGATTTTTACTGTGATGCCAGTAGAAGTCAAGCTCAACCCGGAGAGTTTGAAGGATGCCTTTGTGTGATGCTAACATCACATAATAGATACTTAGTCCCACAGTATCCTTAAATGGGGTGTGTTGTCTTTAGCAAATGTGCTGTGATGTGCCCTTCTAGATGTGTTTATCATGGGACTTATCATCTGCTATCTGTTAATTTAGCCCCAGACATTCTGTACCTGTTACTGTGGCCCTGTTTTTCAATTCCATATTTTCCTGTTTGTTTATGGTTTACAGTTTTGGTAAATTGCTACTTTGTTTGTGCTGTGTTGTTTTTGTCCCTACCGAGGAGGATGGAACTCATTGAACCAGGCAGAATTCTATGGAGAGCGGAGACATTAGCGCTAACACACAGCTTATCTCGGAGGCTTTAATTGGCACATGAACCATGAAGGGACCCCCACTGACTCTCACAGCACTTAGACAGGCTGTATTTAGCATTTTGATTGCTGATGTTGAACTGACAAAGTAGATGTTGCTCAATCATAGATAACACAGAGGGAAACATGCTCTGGAAGAGTGTTACTTGTCATGACCATGTTGGATTGAGCCATTTGAGGGTTCCATCTTTCAGACTGCTTGGCTCAGAGGTGGCCTCTGTCAGGGTATTGATTGGCTCTGGAGGCTGAGGTCAGGTCATGGGTCACTAGGGCATCTTTTGTCTGGTGTGAGGAGGAAGTAATTACAGTACATTTCAAACACATCCATTAACCCCCCCACACACACACGCACACGTAATGATTTCACAGATTCAAACTTTTCACATGATTTTTTTAGAAAAATACTGTATTTAAAAATACAAGATTAGTGTTTGTATTTCCTATCCACACAGTGTAGGATTGGAGAATCTCTGTCATCAATGAGACTACAGCATTTGCTACAGTACATCATTAATTTATCTCATCATACAAGTATTTGCTAGACGGTACACTGTCCTTCTCTCAGCACATATCTAAGCTGCAGGCTAGAGTTAAATCTAGACTTGGTTTCTTCTATCGTAATCGCTCCTCTTTCACCCCAGCTGCCAAACTAACCCTGATTTCAGATGACCATCCTACCCATGCTAAATTACGGAGAAGTAATTTATAGATCGGCAGGTAAGGGTGCTCTTGACCGGCTAGATGTTCTTTACCATTATTGTCGACACAGAGCCCCGCCGATCCATCACGACTGGACTGCCGACGTGATCGCCCGATGTGGTCTCAACAGGCTATTCTGTTACGATCTCGCAAAGAACCATCTACTAGCCCCGACCCGCTAGCTTTTCTGAATGCTGTGTCCCCTGCTCGCCTAGCATAGTAGTCACCGAACAGCACCCCGATTCACCTATTGCTGCTCTTTTGACCCTATTATCACTCGGCTACGCAGCTGTTGCCCCCTGGACTGTTTCAATAACACGGTACCTCTTTTTGTTTACCTGTCGGCCCCTGCCTCGAACTCAGGTCCTGTATGTAACTAACTGACCCGCTCTGCCCATTCATCACCATTTACCCGTTGTTGTCTTAGCTCTCCTGATCAACACCTGTGATTGCATTATAGGTCTGTCTATAATGTCAATATGCCTTGTCTACTGCTGTCTTGGCTAGTTTTTGTTTTTATTGTTTTACTTCACTGTAGAGCCCTCAGTCTCGCTTAAAATGCCTTAGATAGCTCTTTCATCCCACCCCACACACATGCAGAGACTTCACCTAGGTTAACTGATTCCTCCAGAGACGAAACCTCTCTCATCGTCACCCAACACATAGGTTTACCTCCACTGTACTCACCTCCTACCATACCCTTGTCTGTACATTATGCCTTGAATCTATTCTACCACGCCCAGAAACCTGCTCCTCTTATTCTCTGTCCCCAGTGTACTAGACAACTAGTTTTTATAGCCTTTAGCCATACCCTTATCCTACTCCTCCTTTGTTCCTCTGGTGATGAAGAGGTTAACGCAGGTCCTGTAGCGCCTGGGGAATAGGAGTGGAACTGGGGGCTATCATTTGTTGGCTTCTGTATCCGTAAAAGCCTTGGTTTCATGCATGTTAACATCAGAAGCCTCCTCCCTAAATTATTTTTTTCACTGCTTTAGCACACTCCGCTAACCCTGATGTCCTAGCCGTGTCTGAATCCTAGCTTTGGAAGGCCACCAAAAGTTTTTGAAATTTCCATCCCCAACTACAACATTTTCCGCCACGATATAACTGCCAAAGGGCGTGGAGTTGCAATCTACTGCAGAGACCGCCTGCAGAGTTCTGTCATGCTATCCAGCTCTGTGCCCAAACAGTTCGAGCTTCTACTTTTTTTAAATCCACCTTTCCAGAAATAAGTCTCTCCCTGTTGCCGCTTGTTATAGACCCCCCCTCAGTCCCCGCTGGACACCATATGTGAATTAATTGCCCCGCATTTATCTTCAGAGTTTGTACTGTTAGGTGACCTAAACTGGGATGTGCTTAACACCCCAGCCGTCCTACATTCTAAGCTAGATGTTCTCAATCTCACACAAGTTATCATGGACCCTACCAGGTACAACCCTAAATCCGTAAACACAGGCACCCTCATAGATATCATCCTGACCATCCTGCCCTCTAAAAAAAAAACCCTGGTCCTCTGTCAATCGACCACCCCTCATCACTGTCAAACGCTTCCTAAAACACTTCAGCGAGCAGGCCTTTCTAATTGATCTGGCCCGGGCATCCTGGAAGGATATTTACCTCATTCCGTCAATAGAGGATGCCTGGTTATTCCCTAAAAGTGCTTTCCTCATCATCTTAAATAAGCATGGCCCATTCAATTTAAAAAAATGAAGAACAGATAAAGCCCTTGGTTCACTCCAGACCTGACTGCCCTCCCAGCTGCCCTCTGCACGGAGGCTGGGAAACACTGATACACTGATAAATCTACGACAATCGAGAATTTCAATAAGCATTTTTCTACGGCTGGCCATGCTTTCCACCTGGCTACCCCTAACCCGGTCAAGAGCTCTGCAACCCCTGCAGCAACTTGCCCAAGCCTCCCCATTTCTCCTTCACCCAAATCCAGATAGCTGATGTTCTGAAAGAGCTGCAAAATCTGCACCCCTGCAAATCAGCTGGGCTAGACAATCTGGGCCCTCTCTTTCTAAAATTATTCGCCACAATTGTTGCAACCCCTATTACTAGCCTGTTCAACCTCTCTTTCATATAGTTTGAGATCCCCAAAGATTGGATAGCTGCCGCGGTCATCCCCCTCTTCAAAGGGGGAGACACTCTAGACCCAAACTGTTATAAACCTATATCTACCCTACCCTGCCTTTTCTAAGGTCTTCGAAAGCCAAGTTAACAAACAGATCACCAACCATTTTGAATCCCACCGTACCTTCTCCGCTATGAAATCTGGTTTCCGAGCTGGTCATGGGTGCACCTCAGCCACGCTCAAGGTCTTAAACGATATCATAACCGTCATTGATAAAAGACAATACTGTGCATCTGTCTTCATCGATCTGGCCAAGGCGTTTGACTCTGTCAATCACAGCATTCTTATCGGCGGACTCAACAGCCTTGGTTTCTCAAATTACTGCCTCACCTGGTTCACCAACTACTTCTCTGATAGAGTTCAGTGTGTCAAATCGGAGGGTCTGTTTTCCGGACCTCTGGCAGTATCTATGGGGCTGCCACAGAGTTCAATTCTCGGGCCGACTCTTTTCTCTGTATACATCAATGATGTCGCTCTTGCTGCTGGTGATTATCTGATCCACTTCTACGCAGACGATACCATTCTGTATACTTCTGGCCCTTCTTTGGACACTGTGTTAACAAACCTCCAGACGAGCTTTAATGCCATACAACTCCCCTTCCGTGCCCTCCAACTGCTCTTAAATGCAAGTAAAACTGAATGCATGCTCTTCAACCGATTGCTGCCTGTACCCTCTAGCATCACTCCTCTGGTCGGTTCTGACTTAGAATATGTAGACAACTACAAATACCTAGGTCTCTGGCTAGGCTGTAAACTCTCCTTCCAGACTCGCATTAAGCATCTCCAATCCAAAATTAAATCTAGAATTGGCTTCCTATTTCGCAACAAAGCATCCTTCACTCATGCTGCCAAACATACCCTCGTAAAACTGACTGTCCTACTGATCCTTGACTTCGGCGATGTCATTTACAAAAAGCCTCCATCACTCTACTCAGAAAATTGGATGCAGTCTATCACAGTGCCATCTGTTTTGTCACCAAAGCCCCATATACTACCCACCACTGCAACCTGTATGCTCTCGTTGGCTGGCCCTCGCTTCATATTCTTCACCAAACCCACTGGCTCCAGGTCATCTATAAGTCTTTGATAGGTAAAGCCCCACCCTATCTCAGCTCACTGGTCTCCATAGCAGCACCCACCCGCAGCACGCAGGTATATTTCACTGGTCACCCTCAAAACCAATTCCTCATTTGGCTGCATTTCCTCCAGTTCTCTGCTGCCAATGACTGGAACGAATTGCAAAAATCACTAAAGTTGGAGACTCATATCTCCCTCACTAACTTTAAGCATCATCTGTCAGAGCATCTTACAGATCATTGTACCTGTACATAGCCCATCTGTAAATAGCCCACCCAACTACCTCATCCCCATATTGTTATTTATTTTTTCTGCTCCTTTGCACCCCAATATCTCTACTCTACACATTCATCTTCTGCACATCTATCACTCCAGTGTTTAATTTCTATATTGTAATTATTTTGCAACTATGGCCTATTTATTGCCTTACCTCCCTAATCTTACTTCATTTGCACACACTGTATATATTATTTTCTATTGTGTTATTGACTGTACGTTTGTTTATTCCATGTGTAACTCTGTGTTGTTTGTGTCGCTTTGCTTTATCTTGGCCAGTTCACAGTTGTAAATGAGAACTTGTTCTCAACTGGCCTACCTGTTTACATAAAGGGGAAATTAAAAATGAATTTAAAAAAACATTCGGCCATCAGAATTTCTACCAGTGGTCCTTATAGGACACATCACTGCACTCCATAGTCATCTATAAACGGGTCATCTCTGTATACCTGTCGCAAGACCCACTGGTTGATGCTTATTTATAAAACCCTATTAGGCATCACCCACCCAACCTGAGGTATCTACTGCATCCCTCATCCTCCACATACAACACCCATTCTGCCAGTCACAATCTGTTAAAGGTCCCCCAAAGCACACACATCCCTAGGTCGCTCCTCTTTTCAGTTCGCTGCAGCTAACGACTGCAACAAGCTGCAACAAACACTCAAACTGGACAGTTTTATCTCAATCTCTTCATTCAAAGACTCAATCATGGACACTATTACTGACCATTGTGGCTGATTTGTGTGATGTTTTGTTGCCACTACCTGCTTGCCCTTTGTGCTGTTGTCTGTGCCCAATAATGTTTGTACCTTGTTTTGTGCTATTACCATGCTGTGTTGTTATGTGTTGCTGCCTTGCTATGTTGTTGTCTTAGGTCTCTCTTTATGTTATGATCAAAAGTACTTATATAGCCCTTCGTACATCAGTTGATATCTCAAAGTGCTGTACAGAAACCCAGCCGAAAACCCCAAACAGCAAGCAACAAGCAATGCAGGTGTAGAAGCACGGTGGCTCGGAAAAACTCCCTAGAAAGGCCCAAACCTAGGAAGAATCCTAGAGAGGAACCAGGCTATGTGGGGTGGCCAGTCCTCTTCTGGCTGTCCCGGGTGGAGATTATAACAGAACATGGCCAAGATGTTCAAATGTTCATAAAGGACCAGCATGGTCAAATAATAATAATCATGGAAAGAGCAGGTGTTCCTAATGTTTGTACACTCAGTGCTGTATATAAATCAAACATTAAAATTGCCTTGTAAAGCTCTTATACATTGTTTATGAGGTGGTTGGCAAGAATGTTTTCTATAGATGATCTTTATATGCCCAAATCATCTCTACAGTCTGCTGGTTGTACAGAATCACAAACTCCCAACGCATGCAACATATAAAATGTAATCCAAATGAAATTATAAATAGAGACAGAGAGTACCTTAATCCACATTATCGGCTCCCGAGTGGTGCAGTCGTCTAAGGCACTGCATCTCAGTGCTAGAGGCGTCACTACAGACCCTGGTTCGATTCCAGGCTGTATCACAACCGGCCGTGATTGGGAGTACCATAGGGCGGCACACAATTGGCCCAGCTTCGTCTGGGTTTGGCCGGGTTAGGCCGTCATTGTAAATGAAAGTTTGTTCTTAATTGTCTTGCCTAGTTAAATAACGGTGAAATAAAAATGATGTAGTCTGGATATTGTCATTGGAAAGCAACACAGCTTCAGTCTGGAGTTTGTGACTATTTCTTCTCTTGTTTGCTCCTGATTTGATTTGCCAGTCCACAAATGTCTTATCTAATTCAGTTACAAGGTAGAACCAAACAAGATATATTATGTATACTTCAGTTTTCTGGTTTTGTTAACATCAAGTCTTGTTATGCTGTTATGTGCAGCACTTCAACCAGAGCGATACAAAGATCATGGAACGGATGTCTGTTTTGTTGATCTCATCCGTAGGTTTTTGTTGGGAAGTCACCTTTTATTTACTCATTGTTGGAGTCTGCTCAGGCCTTCCTCTCACAATGTGCCACTATGGGATCAGAAGACTGCAAAGAAAGTCGGCAGGATATGGCAAAACCAATTATCAGATCGTTAAGTCAAGAAATTAGCAGTACTGGTGCGTGGGTAAAATCACTGGTGAAGCCACGTCGGTAAAAAAAGTCATATTACATGTTGTGATAATTGCATTGTTTGCTCTATAGCCCGTTAAGTCATATGCCTTGTGGCTGTGATATACTGTGTCGGCCCAAGGCCGAGACAGTAAGAAGACACTGGCAGAAAAAATTCAACCACATCTTTGCTTCATCAGAAAACTGGAGAGCAACCTCTGTCCAGTGAAGTCCACAAAGCATATTGTATGTAACAAACAGTTACATGACCTACAGCATGGTCAAGCCAGTTAATGTTTCTGACATTTTCGGACTACTAAACAACTGTTGATTTAGAACCATGGAGAGTTACCTCAAGTTGCAAAGAAAACAGGAGCTGCCTTCACTATTCCAGCAACATTTCAAAATCAACATTTTACATAATCAAATCACCCATGCTTAGTCTAATACAGTGATAACTAAAATATACAAAAAATATTTAGTCCAAAATCAACTTAAGCTAAATATGATGTGGCTGTCCATGGTTCTGATTTCTGTGTGTGTGTGTGTGTGTGTGTGTGTGTGTGTGTGTGTGTGTGTGTGTGTGTGTGTGTGTGTGTGTGTGTGTGTGTGTGTGTGTGTGTGTGTGTGTGTGTGTGTGTGTGTGTGTGTGTGTGTGTGTGTGTGTGTGTGTGTTTCATGTTGTGTGTGTGTGTCTGTCATACAGTGTGTCTATGACTCTTGTTTTTTAAAAAACATTTACCCTACTTGTAGAGAAAAGCTAATCCTCTTCTCTTTCATGTTGCAGTAACGGTCTATGACTCTGTCATACAGTAAACGGTCTATGACTCTTGTTTTTTATTGTCCAAGACTAAAATGTTAGCTTGCTAGCATAACTTAATTTCATGGGAACGTTAGCCAGTTAACATTAGCCTTCTACATCTAGCTAAATATTGAACTTCCTTCCTCTCAGGCAAGGGTCACAATATATACTTTGTTTATCAAGGGAGGCCAAATGCTCGCTGGCTTCCCTTACGTTTAATGCTATGGGTGGCAACAAAGTCATATTCTTTTTGACCAGACCGCATCACATGCAGAGACAGAGGGGTGCTGTTTTGCTCACTCGAATGCTTTCTCTAGTGAGATACATTCAGCCTCTTGATTAATTATGTTATATGTTTCATTTTATTTTTCTTGGTCAGTTTTTTTGGAGAAGCTTTGCTTCCCTTGGCATCCATGAATACACACCACTGGGAATGAGTTATGTGTTCCTGGTTGGGAAGAAAATGCTAATAACATAATTAGCTAGATCCATTGTCATTGACTCTGCAGTGAGATCTGCCCCTCCTTTTCCTCTGCCTTTCCTCTCTGTAGATATGAGTCCTCAGCAGCAGAGTACCGGTCGCTGGGTGTCGAGGCAGGCTGCAGTGGCTGCAGACATGTGGGAGAGAGTGATGTCACGCAGTGTCCAGCGCCACAAACGCATGCAGTGTACACGGATGGGTGGGGATACAACGCGAACGTCTAGCAACCCAAAGGTTGCGTGTTCGAATCTCATCACGGAAAACTTCAGGAATTTATCTTATTAGCAACTTTGCAACAATTTACTACTTTTTAATAACTACTTCGCATGTTAACTAACCCTTCCCCTAACCTTAATCCCAAACCTTAACTTTAACCCATAACCCCTAGCCTAGCCAACTAGCTAACGTTAGCCAAAACAAATTGGAATTCGTAACATATCATACTAATTTAAGTGTCACAGATTTACATTTACAATATTGGCCCAGGTTGAGTCCAGGTTGGCCCACACAAAATTGCATTAAGATTGTTCAGCCTTCCTATTGGTCAACAAAAGATGGTCTGTCTCTGGTTGTCAAATTGGAAGGCTGCACCCTTCCTCTCTTCCATCAGCGTCAATCAGAGGTGTGGTTAAGCACAATCATCAATGGTAGAAATTACACTGCCATTACATGGTTGCTAAAATTCTATCATGTTCGCCTAATTTCAGTTTGTGACAAAACAAGCAAAAAATGTCTGAGAGAAATGCTGTGTAGAGAATCATTGTACCATCTAAATTGCTGTGAAATATATTTTCAATAATGAAAAATAGCGTACTTTCAGCTGTTAGAAGCTGGTGTATAAAACTGAAACTAAAAACACAGAAATTGCCCTGCCATTACCTGTTTGCTAAATTCTGCATTGTTCACCTAATTTAAGTTTGTGACAAAACAAGCAAAAAATGTCTGAGAGAAATGCTGTGTAGAGAATCATTGTACCATCTAAATATTGTTTGAAGCTGGTGGACAAAACCGAAACTAAGAGGCTCAAAAGTGGGGAGGGGATGGGGAGTAAATCCTGGAGGGGGAAGAGTTGTTTAGATTCAGCATAAGTGTTGTTGCAATTCGTTCAGCTTCAACAATGTTTTATTTTTTATATAACCTTTATTTAACTAGGCAAGTAAACAAGGGGGAAGCATCTTAGAAATAGTTCCTTTAATGCAGGGGTTCTCAACTTTTGGGGCCGGGGACCTGTTTTGTGATAGCAAATTCCTCAGGGACCCCTCATAATCAGAACACAACAGGTGAGATTAAAAATAGCATACAAGGAGTTTTACTATGACTTCGGCAGTGCATGGCCGGACGAACCAAGTCTCGGGCCCAGGGTAAGAACATTGCCTCTGCAATTCTACAGAGTTTGTCATGTAGCAGAGAGATGTTTTGTTGTTGTAGCATTAAAGCTAATATCCTGCCAATCTTAAAGATGTGTGTGCTGCAATGTTTTGTGTTTCCCCGTTGCAGGAGTCCACTGAGGAGAGGCTGAGGCAGTTACTGGAGGTCCACAGGCACCTTGGGCCCAGGTCCCAGCATTGATTTACATTTACATTACATTTAAGTCATTTAGCAGACGCTCTTATCCAGAGCGACTTACAAATTGGTGCATTCACCTTATGACATCCAGTGGGACAGTCACTTAACAATAGTGCATCTAAAACTTAGGGGGGGTGGGGTGAGAGGGATTACTTAACCTATCCTAGGTATTCCTTAAAGAGGTGGGGTTTCAGGTGTCTCCGGAAGGTGGTGATTGACTCCGCTGTCCTGGCGTCGTGAGGGAGTTTGTTCCACCATTGGGGGGCCAGGGCAGCGAACAGTTTTGACTGGGCTGAGCGGGAGCTGTACTTCCTCAGTGGTAGGGAGGCGAGCAGGCCAGAGGTGGATGAACGCAGTGCCATGCATTGTGCAAAGCATTGATCTCTTGGTTAAATCTGCCATGCTACATAGCTGTGCTTGCTTGATTTACAATGCTGTTTGTTTTATTTCCATGGGAATGTGCCATATTTCCCAACAAAGTGCCATACTACAGTCGTGGCCAATTTGAGAATGACACCAATATTACTTTAAATCTGCTGCCTCAGTTTGTATGATGGCTATTTGCATACACTCCAGAATGTTATGAAGAGTTATCAGATGAATTGCAATTAATTGCAAAGTCTCTCTTTGCCATGCATTAACTGAATCCCCCAAAAACATTTCTACTGCATTTCAGCCCTGCCACAAAAGGACCAGCTGACATCATGTCAGTGTTTCTCTCGTTAACTCCGGTGTGAGTGTTGACAAGGCTGGAGATCACTCTGTCATGCTGATTGAGTTTGAATAACAGACTGGAAGCTTCAGAAGGAGGGTGGTGCTTGGAATCATTGTTCTTCCTCTGTCAACCATGGTTAACTGCAAGGAAACACGTGCTGTCATCATTGCTTTGCACAAAAAGGGCTTCACAGGCAAGGATATTGCTGCCAGTAAGATTGCACCTAAATCAACCATTTATCAGATCATCAAGAACTTCAAGGAGAGCGGTTCAATTGTTGTAATGAATGCTTCAGAGCGCCCAAGAAAGTCCAGCAAGCACCTGGACTGTCTCCTAAAGTTGATTCAGCTGCGGGATCGGGGCACCACCAGTACAGAGCTTGCTCAGGAATGGCAGCAGGCAGGTGTGAGTGCATCTGCACGCACAGTGAGGCAAAGACTTTTGGAGGATGGCCTGGTGTCAAGAAGGGCAGCATGGAAGCCACTTCTCTCCAGGAAAAACATCAGGGACAGACTGATATTCTGCAAAAGGTACAGGGATTGGACTGCTGAGGACTGGGGTAAAGTCGTTTTCTCTGATGAATCCCCTTTCCGAATATTTGGGGCATCCGGAAAAAAGCTTGTCCGGAAAAGACAAGGTGAACGCTACCATCAGTCCTGTATCATGACAACAGTAAAGTATCCTGAGACCATTCATGTGTGGGGTTGCTTCTCAGCCAAGGGAGTGGGCTCACTCACAAATTTGCCCAAGAATACAGCCATGAATAAAGAATTGTACCAACACAACCTCCGAGAGCAACTTCTCCCAACCATCCAGGAACAGTTTGGTGACGAACAATGCCTTTTTCCAGCATGACGGAGCACCTTGCCATAAGGCAAAAGTGATAACTAAGTGGCTCGGGGAACAAAACATTGGTATTTTGGGTCCATTGCTAGGAAACTCCCCAGACCTTAATCCCATTGTGAACTTGTGGTCAATCCTCAAGAGGCGGGTGGACAAACAAAATCCCACAATTTCTGACAAACTCCAAGCATTGATTATGCAAGAATGGGCTGCCATCAGTCAGGATGTGGCCCAGAAGTTAATTGACAGCATGCCAGGGCGGATTGCAGAGGTCTTGAAAAAGAAGGGTCAACACTGCAAATATTGACTCGTTGCATCAGCTTCATGTAATTGTAAATAAAAGCCTTTGACACTTATGAAATGCTTGTAATTATACTTCAGTTTTCCATAGTAACATCTGACACAAATATCTAAAGACACTGAAGCAGCAAACTTTGTGAAAATTAATATTTGTGTCATTCTCAAAACCTTTGGCCACGACTGTACATTAAGTAAGCCATCAAACCCAGACCACTTATCGGGATCATCCTCAATATGAAAGTGCTCTACTAGGCACTTGGTATGATTGGATTATTACAGTATAACAATAATGTGTGATATACAGTGTCTAAGATGAAGAGACAGAAATTAGCTCTTTGTCACTGCAAAAAATCTGGATGCAGCTGAAGTGAGGACATTATATGGTGCTGATCTAAACATGTCCATATTTCCCCAGCTGATCTGAACAACACCAGGTTCTCTGCCTATCGAACAATACATGAAGCTGCGACGTGTACAACATGCCTTGAGATGTGTAATTTAGCAGACGCTCTTATCCAGAGCGACTTAGTAGCAATTAGGATTAAGTGCCTTGCTCAAGGACACATCAACAGATTTTTCACCTAATCCCTCAGGGATTCAAACCAGCAACCTTTCAGTTACTGTCCCAATGCTCTTAACCGCTAGGCTACCTGCCTCTCCTACTTCTGAGTATTTTGTATATTGCATTACACTGGGCTGACTCTTTACCGGCACCCCCCTGTATATATTGTTATTTTTACTGCTCCTCTTTAATTACTTGTTTTATCTCTGAGGGCCCGTTAAGCATCTGCTAAATATTTTCAAAAATACAAAATCATTTTCAAAAACCATTTCGTGGATATTCTGCCATGGACTAAATTTTCCATTTGTTTTGTTTTGTTTTCCCACACATGGTTTAATTCAATTATTTTTACTGCTCCTCTTTAATTACTTGTTTCTTTTATCTCTTATTCTTATCTGTATTTTTTAAAACTGCACTGTTGGTTAGGGGCTCGTAAGTAAGCATTTCACTGTAAGGTTGTATTCCGCGCATGTGACTAATCAAATTGGATTTGAACTACACTCCATTGTATTTTGTAACAAGATACTTTCGAAAGCTGTACTTTAGTATTTTCAAAATACAAAATCATTTTCAAAACCATTTCGTTATAACGGTTCACAATTTTGTGGCTGTCACGACTTTTGCCGAAGTCGGTTCCTCTCCTTATTCTGCCAGCGTTCGGCAGTCGACGTCACCGGTCTTCTAGCCATCGACTATCCACCTTTCATTTTCCATTTGTTTTGTTTTGTTTTCCCACACATGGTTTACATTCCCTCATTACTTGTCGTGTATTTAACCCTCTGTACCCCCCATGTCTGTGTGTAAAATTGTTTGTTGTAAAGTGCTTGTGCACTCTGACTGGTTCGCGACGGGTTATTTTTGTACCCATATTTTGTTGTTCTGGGTGCCGTTGGTTTTGCATATTAAACTGCTCTGGTTATTACCCAGTTCTGCTCTCCTGCTCCTGACTTCCCTGCAGCCGCACCACTTACAGTGGCTTCCTTTCATCCTGCATTGGTATTAAAAGTCTGATGGCACTATGGTGTGATAAGAGCATCTGCTAAATGGATATGTAAAAATGAACAATTGCAAAACATGCGGAGTATTGCTCTGATGAGCTCCGCCCCAAAACAAGGTCAATGACAATACCCAGTGTGCTTTGCAGTTGTTAATTTTCACATACACATTTACATTTGTCATTTAGCAGATGCTCTTATCCAGAGTGACAGTGCTCCCAGATGTCTTGCTCCCAGACAGACTAAATCACTTTTTTGCTCGCTTTGAGGACGATACAGTGCCACCGACGGTGCGCTACCAAAACCTGCGGGCTCTCCTTCACTGCAGCCGACGTGAGGGCACTCGGAGTGTGGTGTCAGGAAAATAACCTCACACTCAACATCAACAAAACAAAGAGATGATTGTGGACTTCAGGAAACAGCACCCCCCCCCCCCCCTTATCCACATCGACAGGACAGTAGTAAGTTTAAAGTTCCTCGGCATACACATCACGGACAAACTGAATTGGTCCACCCACACAGACAGCGTGGTGAAGAAGGCGCAGCAGCGCCTCTTCAACCTCAGGAGGCTGAATAAATTTGGTTTGTCACCAAGAGCACTCACAAACTTCTACAGATGCACAATCGAGAGCATCCTGTCGGGCTGTATCACCGCCTGGTACGGACACTGCTCCACCCACAACCGTAAGGCTCTCCAGAGGGTAGTGACGTCTGCAGCGCCTCTTCAACCTCAGGAGGCTGAATAAATTTGGTTTGTCACCAAGAGCATTCACAAACTTCTACAGATGCACAATCGAGAGCATCCTGTCGGGCTGTATCACCGCCTGGTACGGACACTGCTCCACCCACAAACGTAAGGCTCTCCAGAGGGTAGTGAGGTCTGCACAACGTATCACCGGGGGCAAACTACCTGCCCTCCAGGACACCTACACCACCCGATGTCACAGGAAGGCCATAAAGATCATCAAGGACAACAACCACTCGAGCCACTGACTGTTCACCCCGCTATCATCCAGAAGACTAGGTCAGTACAGGTGCATCAAAGCGGTCCCAGAGAGACTGAAAAACAGCTTCTATCTCAAGGCCATCAGACTGTTAAACAGCCACCACTAACATTGAGCATTTCGCTACACTCGCATTAACATCTGCTAACCATGTGTATGTGACAAATAAAATTTGATTTGATTTGCATTCAACTAATGTAGATAAACAACAACATATCACAGTCAAAGCAAGTAAGACGTTTTTGAGAATGTTGTTGATGTTTGTCCGGCTACTTGCAAATGTATTTTCGTATTTTAAAATACATATATTTGAATTAAATACAATACTTTGGTCTTTAGGGTACTTTGTAGTTGTATTTTGCCATTTATGCTCATCCTTGTCTGTGTCCTATTTCCTGTCTAAGGGGAGGATGTTCTGGCAGGTGTCTGGTCCTGGTGGATGTGCTGACCAGCAACACCACAGTGCCCTGCTCCAGGAGCTCATCCAGGTCCCACGGCAGCTAGGAGAGGTGGCTGCCTTCAGAGGGAGCAACGTGGAGCCCAGCGTGGCCAGCTGCTTTCGCATGGTGAGCTAGGATTTACGTTGGTCAAAATAAGCATTTAGCTATTACTGTTAAGTACAGCCCAAGGTTTTCCCCATGTTAGTCGCTGTTTTAGTACAATATTACAAGAAGTGTAGAAATAAAATCCAATCTGTGTTAAAAACTCTCATTTGATTATCTCCAATCTTGATATGTGATGTTATTGATTTTCAAAATGGAATGTGAACATTCTTTATGCACTGGTAAGGTGTACTTTAATCCATTATGTGAGCAGCAGACTAATGTCAAGAGAGGATTTGAGGCTATTTATACATCTTTGAGAGTAGCTCTGAGACCATGGTAGAGAGATGCAGATGCCTAAACACTGAGTCCTATTAAACTGAGCATCTAATTTATGATGACAGTTATGTTAACTCAAACCTTATGTCAAACATTCATGATGAATACGGTGAGACATCAATGCCTTGTTTCTGATAGACTCTTATAGATGAGTCAGTCATATGTCTGCTGCCTCAGTCTCATCTTGACGTGTCTGAGATTAGTGTACACTAAATTGTTTGAAGGGGTGGCAGGGTAGCCTAGTGGTGAGAGCGTTGGACTAGTAACCGAAAGGTTGCAAGTTCAAATCCCCAAGCTGACAAGGTGCCAAACTGTCGTTTTGCCCCTGAACAGGCAGTTAACCCACTGTTCCTAGGCCGTCATTGAAAATAAGAATTTGTTCTTAACTGACTTGCCTAGGTAAATAAAGATTAAATAAATAAAAAATGTAATGGACTGTGTTATCCGAAAGGGCTAATCACCTCAGGCCCTGTCTCTGACCTTGTGCTGTCTGGCACTTATGTGTACGTTGTGTATTTGTTCATGCACACACGTTTTGCATGTCTTTGTATAGTAAATATGTGATTTGTTCTCTGTTATGTACTCATGAAAGATACCCAGCAGTCTCTTACTCCAGGAGAATTGGGATGCTACTATAGTAGACAGGCTTTATCAGGCTCCACAGCTGGATTAGAGCACACCACTGGAACCCAAACGGGAATAGCAACTTAATTATGTCATTTCTCTCATGTAGACCCTTAAGAAATTAAACATGGAGTGACTTTCAAACCCTTTTAATGAGAATTGTGTCCAGTAATGAACATTAGTGACTCATGAGAACTTTCTTTAACATTTCTCATCATCAATTTCATGACTTATTTCTGGAAATAAAGGACTGAGACTAGAGTAATTTACTACAGCTCTACTAAGTCAGTCTCTGAAGGGAACTACTGTCCCCAGGCTTCCAGAGAGCATATGCCCTGCCTCTGGATCTTTGGTGGTCTCATGGTCCTCCTCTCCTCTCTTCCCCACCATGTGGCTATAGGCTCCTGGGAAAACCTCCATCCAGCTGTCCCACTTCCTGGAGTGGATGAGCCTGGAGCTCCAGTCCGTGGTGTGGCTGTCTGTGCTGCAGCGAGTGGTCCAGGCAGAGAACGCCTAACACCAGGCCAAGTGCTCCACCTGGAAACAGTTTCCCATCAAGAGCTTTAGGTGAGCCACAGGGCCTCAACAGGTGAATGCTATTTCAACCATATAGGGAATGTCAAAGCTGCTTCCTGTCCTGGCATACTACCAAGGGCAAGGCTTTAATTTACCCCATCATTGAGTACTACAGTACACCCCAGTAAAAAGCATAAATCATAGTCCACAGAAGCTGAGATACGATTGTCTCATGTCCCATCTGAGACCACCAAAGTGGGGGATGTACATCCACACATTTCCTAGCCAACGCGTCTCCGGTACGTACGTGTCCTCTATTCATTTGAATGTGTTGACAGTTGGTGAAATTGCTTGAGCTGTGCTGAGAATTTGAAAAGTATGAATGACAACGGTCCAATGTTGGAGAACACTGCTGTGCGTACGCATCCACATTTTGGACTCTGATAAACCCATAAGACTAATTTCATTATGCCATCAGTATTTCTTATGTCACTCTCAGCCCATCCCAGCTATCACCATAAACCTCCCTCATTTGGTTTCCATGTGTCATATATTTTTTAATTGTGATATTTTACAAACATTGAACCTTTCTAATCGTATATTTGTTATTTTTATTTAACATTTATTTAACTAGGCAAGTCGGTTAAGAAGGCATTTTTATTTACAATGACGGCCTACCAAAGGGCAAAAGGCCTCTTGCGGGGACAGGGATTAAAAATAAAATGTATATAGGACAAAACACACATCACGACAAGAGAGACAACACAACACTACATAAAGAGAGACCTAAGACAACAGCATAGCATGGCAGCAACACAAAACATGGTATAAACATTATTGGGTACAGACAACAGCATAAAGGACAAGAAGGTAGAAACAACAATACATCACGCAAAGCAGCCACAACTGTCAGTAATAGTGTCCATGATTGAGTCTTTGAATGAAGAGATTAAGATAAAACTGTCCAGTTTGAGTGTTTGTTGCAGCTCATTCCAGTCGGTAGCTGCAGCAAACTGAAAAGACGAGCGACTCAGGGATGTGTGTGCTTTAGTATCCACAGATTGTGAGCTAAAGATGAAAACCTTTTCTGCAAGTATTATTTGACTGACTATGGCTTTCTAAATCGCCCAACACTGCTATTTGTAAGGTTAATTTTAAGTGATTTTTTAAAACCAGAATAAATGGGATCCCGGGTGGCGTAGTGGTCTACGGCACTGCATCTCAGTGCTTGAGGCGTCACTACAGACTCCTTGGTTTGATTCCAGGCTGTATCACAACAGGTCATGATTGGGAGTCCCATAGGGCAGCGCACAATTGGCCCAGCGTCGTCCGGGTTTGGCCGGTGTAGGCCGTCATTGTACATAATAATTTGCTCTTAATTGACTTGCCTAGTTCAATTTAAATGTAAAATTAATCTAGGGATTCTGTCTATTCGCAGCAAAATCTACAGAGCTGAGATTGTTGTACTGCGGATATAATAATTTAAATTGAAAAACATCGTGTTGTTTTTGTACCAGTTCATAAACCATGTAATCGGTATGTCAAATCTCTTCCCATTTATTTTGAAACCTGTATGGTGCTGCTGTCAACATTTTTGTCCTCAAACTAAACTCTTATATTTTTCTATTTGTGCCAAATCCTTACAGCCAATTTGCATCTTTAATATATGGCAGGCAAACAAGTGCCCTACCTTCTCCCTTTTCCACTTGTCTCCTCCATCAATTTGGATTGAGCAGACATTCCCATATACAGTGGGGCAAAAAAGTATTTAGTCAGCCACCAATTGTGCAAGTTCTCCAGAAGAGAGAGGCCTGTAAATTTCATCATAGGTACACTTCAACTATGACAGACAAAATGAGAGAGAAAAAAATCAATTTATTAATCCATATGTTATTTTCTGATCTCAGAACAAACCACTTCAGGGGAGAGGATGTGATTTTGCCAAAACACTGAAGAACAAGTTCAAATGTACAGCCTGTCTTGGGGGCAAGGAGTGAGGATTATTAGTCCTAAAGCCTGGGAGGTCTTATGTGATGGAACATCTGGAGACTGTCAGCACAAATTGACACTCCTTATTTTGATAGACATCTCTGTGCTTCAGTTAGGTCCAGCTCGTCCCCAAGGCTTCCCCTCTGACACACACTCCAGAATTGAGCACTATACCTGTAGGTATGAGTCAATAAATAATTCTATAGCATCACCTGCCTGCTGATGCCCACTAGTTGAGTAGGCTTCACCCCAGGGGTATTGATTTAGTTGTAACACATCTGTGAATAAGGCTCAGAGAAGTGGGCCAGCCCTACCAGACAGCACAGGAGAGCACGCTGAAGGTCAGCAGGGTCCGCAGAACTTCATAACCCAGTTTTTATCAGGCAATGACTCCTGCAGACTATACTTTGAACAGCTGGGTTGACATCAGCAGACTTTGCATAGTGAACACTACTTGCATGCAAAGGATAGCCTGTCAGTTTCTTAACTTTTCCCCCTGACATTTAAGTAATCTGTAGTAGGCTAACTCCTTCATTTTAATTTGTCCATTATACATGCATGCAGTCTTTATATGTCATTATATTCTGCCCTCAGCAGCACTGCCCACAATGTGCCTTTTCTCTGAAATGATCTTCTCCACACAGATGAACATGATGCCACTAACGAGTATGGTGGAGTGGCGTGACTCCTTTGTTTGGGTTTAATCATATTAAAACATTTGGTCTGGTGTGTCCTCGTTCTCTGCCAGATCATGTTTATAAAATGTAAGCAATGAGTGAAGAAGGCACAGTAGTGTAATTCTGACAAAGAAAAGCACATAAACCTGACTTAGCAACAACGGCTATGGTTTCCCTTTTGTAATGTTAAGACTGCTGGATTTGAACTTCTTGGAATTCCCTCCCATGACACATTTAATTTTACAGTGAACTGTTTTTACTCTCTGCTTCTGTTCAAGACTCGTTGAGATGGAGAACTGCTCCTTCTTCACTGAGAGCCTGTGAGTTTATCATATAAAGCTCTTACGATACAACAAGATGAGACTGTTAGAAATCATTAGATTAGCTTCACTCAGGTTTCCTCACGTCCGCATGGTTCATTCTGTCCTTCCCTCTGTTCTGGTTGAGGATTCTGGTTGAGGATCAGTATCTTGACCGCCTGGAGCAGGACTCCCTGGCATCCTGTGATCATTACCTGGGTTATACAGGCTGTGACCGAGGATGAGCTGCAGAAAACACTGGCCATGCTGTAGAATGAAAACAGGTGAGAGGTCACGAACCCTCATGTCCTGTTCATTTTATGAGTACCAAAGTCAGTCCAATCACACCCAAATAAAAATATTTCTGGCATCAGGGCCCAGTTTTTCAATGGTTATCTATCTGGATTTTGCCTATCGGATAGGATTAAATGCATAGAAACATAATGATTAGAACAGACAAACCATTGACTTTAATGGGAACTCCCGTTCTAAACATTCTATTTTTATGCATTTAATCCTATTCAATAGGTGAAATCCAGATAACTTTTGAAAAACCGGGCCCAGAGTATCTAATCATAATGGGTTTACCTCAGATCTAAGAAAGAAAACAAGTAGGTGGCCAGTACGATGCAGAACACTTTAGTTAACTATTTACAGATAATATATACATACATTAGGAGCCAATCAGCCTATAGTTTATATCAGTACGCACAACTACAACGCGTTTCGAGTTCTACAAGAGTGTTCTTCAGGCAGTGTTTACCTTAGATCTGCCATCATATCAGAGCACAGTTGTAGACATAAAACACAAAGTACCTTGGGTCACAAAAGTGTAATTCCCCCCAAGGTACTGCAGGGGGAGTACTGACATCTAGAGTGGAGGCATGCTGTGGCCAGGCCTGACCACATCTGAGGGAGGGCTCCGTGGAGCAGTAGGACTACCAGAACCAGGCCTTGCTGGCTGAGGCCAGGAACCTGAGGTACCATCAGGGCAGGCTGGAAACCTGCATGCAGATCCTGGAGTACCCCAACAAGGAGCTAGAGTCAGCTCCACCGGCTAAGGGAGATTCTACAACAGGGAGTCCCAGTCAGAGGTTAGCAGACGGGGGATGCCTTGAATGCAGTCCTATCAACATGAAGTTGCATCCTTTTATTTCCTCATGATATTGGTATATGTTTAGAGAGAGAGGATTTCAAGGACAGTGTATTGACTGGAACCCCATCATCAGTGTTACAAAGAGACCAGCTGGGGAGACAGCTAAGCACAGGAGCCAGCAACACTGAACCCCCAGGTAACAGTACGCTCGTTTGATATGAGGATTAACTGTCAAAAGGCATTAGGGGACTGTCTAAAAGGGAGCCCTCATGCCTTTGTTTTCCCAATGTGTAAGCAGGACGGGCCTTAGGCTGGATCACCCTGCTCCAGCTCCATCACCTTCAACAGGCCATAGAGCAACTGAAGAACGTCTTTCCCTTACACGGAACCCAAACCGGCTGCGCGCGTGCGCCATCGTACATACATTTATTTTGTCCCCCCACACAACGTGATCATGACACGCAGGTTAAAATATCAAAACAAACTCAACCAATTATATTCATTTGGGGACAGGTCGAAAAGCATTAAACATTTATGGCAATTTAGCTAGTTAGCTTACACTTGCTAGCTAATTTGTCCTATTTAGCTAGCTTGCTGTTGCTAGCTAATTTGTCCTGGGATATAAACATTGAGTTGTTATTTTACCTGAAATGCACAAGGTCCTCTAATCCGCCAATTAATCCACACATAAAACGGTCAACTGAATCATTTCTAGTCATCTCTCTTCCTTCTAGGGTTTTTCTTCTCTCGACTTTATATTGCGATTGGCAATTTTAATAAATTAGGTGCATTACTGCCACTGACCTCGTTTGTCTTTCAGTCACCTACGTGGGTATAACCAATGAAGAGATGGCACCTGGGTACCTGCTTCTATAAACTAATGAGATGGGAGAGGCAGGACTTGCAGTGCGATCTGTGTGAGAAATATAACTAATTTCTATTTTAGCCCTTGGCAATGCAGGCGCTCGTTGGAGAGCACAAGCAGTGTGGGTGCAATAATTGAATAACATAGATTTCTACATTTTATTTTGCAACACATGCGACGCGAGCGGTGTGGTCAGCCTGTTAGAGAGAGAACTGTGAGTTCCCTTTCAGTCAACTTTTGTACAACATACTATGGGGAGTCGCTCTCTCGTGACTTCTGTTGAAGCATCTACAATCACGCCAGACAAGGCCAATGAAATCCGCACCTCGCTGGAAGCCCCGCTTTCCACCGGTGATAAGCGTGAGGCTTGGATTCATTCCTTCCATTATTCCACATTTCACCTCTCAGGGCTGTAACCAGGGTTTGAGTTTTAGTGAGGTCCAGAAGGGGGCTCCCATGACATTTTCTGAAAGTTGAAGCTCATTTTATGCATTTCTATAAAATAAAAAAATGTTAAAATGCTATTTGGAGAACAGCAAAAACAAGCAAAAATGACCCCAGCAATTATCACCTTGGCTGCTGTAGGTTAATTCACCTCAGTCGCTCTACAAACATATAGCATATTAGCTATACAATTCTAATGTTATATCCCTGAAAGGGGATATAACATGCCAAGTATTGTGTATTGTGTTCCCTACGGGTTGCAGAAAAGAGCAGAAGGACAACATTTGCTCTTTTAGTATTTCTTCAGTACACTATAAATACTACAGTAATATCTGCAAAAACTCTACAGTAAATACTACAGTATACTACAGTCTGCAAAAACAACACATAAATACTACAGTATACTACAATCTGCAAAAACATTACACTAAATACATTATACTAGAATCTGCAAAAACACTACATTAATTACTATACTTTATACTACATTGTTATATTACTACAGTATTCATACTATAGTCAACTATAAGTACTACAGTAAATACTACAGTGAATACTACAATATTTATACCACAGTATAATATAGTATTTTTTTGTTGAAGCACCTTTGGCAGCGATTATAGCCTTGGGTCTTCTTGGGAATGACGCTACAAGCTTAGCACACCTGTACTTTCTCCCATTATTTTCTGCAGATCCTCTCAAGCTCCGTTAGGTTGGATGGGGTGTTTTGCTGCACAGCTATTTTCAGGTCTCTCCTGAGCTAAGCAATCGGGGGAGACGGGCCTTGGTCAGGGAGGTGACCAAGAACCCGATGGTCACTCTGACATAGTTCTAGAGTGCCTCTGTCGAGATGGGAGAACTTTCCAGAAAGACAATCATCTCTGCGGCACAGATGAAACCTACGGCGAAGCACGGTGGTGGCGGCATCGTGCTATGGGGATTATGTTCAGGGGAAGGGACTGGGAGACTAGTCAGGATCGAGGGAAAGATGAACGGAGCAAAGTACAGAGTGATCCTTGATGAAAACCTGCTCCAGAGAGCTCAGGAGCTCAGACTGGTGCGAAGGTTCACCTTCCAACAGGACAACGACCCTAAGAACATAGCCAAGACAACTCAGGAGTGGCTTCGTGACAAGTCTCTGAATGTCCTTGAGTGGCCCAGCCAGAGCCCGGACTTGAACCCGATCGAACATCTCTGGAGAGACCTGAAAATAGCTGTGCAGCATCATACCCAATAAGAATCAAGGCTGTAATCGCTGCCAAAGGTGCTTAAACAAAGTACTGCGTAAAGGGTCTGAATACTTACTTATGTAAATGTGATATTTCAGCTTTTTATTTTATTAAAATTTGCGAAAATGTCTAAAAACCTGTTTTTGCTTTGTCATTATGGGGTAATGTGTGTAGATTGATGAGGGAACAAAAACAATTTAAATAATTTTAGAATAAGGCTGTAACGTAACAAAATTTGAAAAAGTCAAGGGGTCCGAATACTTTCTGAAGGCATTGTATATATTGGAATAAATAAAAAAGTATACGGACCAAAAATTGACAGCTGCGCCATACAGGTTGCAAAATAATTGGGAGATTTTCAATGTACTGATTCCATGACACGTGGTCTATGAACTGATACACAAAACGACGCTGGATTAAAACACAGTTTCTAAATGTAAATTATCATACAACATTTTTGCAACTAATATAATTTTATATATATATATGGGGGATACATCCATCTCATCTCTTCAGATTTTGCTGTGAAGAGAGAATCATTAGATCACTATATATGTAGCTTGTTTTCAGTCACAGGTTCAGAAATGGCAGAAACATTTGTACATTTACTTAAAGCTAACTCTGCAAATAGCACTGCTGGGTGATATGAAGTCATAGTAAATTGATCAATAATATAATAATAATCTTAGCAAAGGTGTTTATCTTTCATTTGCAATCTGTAAAAACTATGAGAATAGAAAGGTTCAGAACTTTTGTGAAACATCACAGCACAGTGGAAAAATATATGGCAGCTAGAATTCAAAACTGGATGTTCTTCAGAAATAGATGGGAGGGGTTGAGGGTAGCTGAAGGCTGGGACTAAAAACAAACAAGATAACTAACGTAAAATATACTATCCATGAAATGTATGTAGTATGTATATGGTGGAAGTGGAAGCCTACGTATTGTTGTCCATTAGTTTAGGGGAGGGGTGTATTATGGGACGTTGCAAGAACATTCATGTGTCTAGTTTTCTGAGAGTTAGGGAGTGAACGTTATTTATAATAAGGGTTACATGGAGAATATCCATTGCAGTGTGTAATGCAGCCTAGTTGTATTTACACCATCGCAGCAGCTATTTTAGAAACATAACCTTGCTCTGTGCTTCTCCAAGCATGCACTTTGTAGCCTATAGCTTATAGGCTATGGATCATTTGATTGAGACCACACTAATAGTGTGTTCGATCCCCGGGACCACCCATACGTAGAATGTATGCACACATGACTGTAAGTCGCTTTGGATAAAAGCGTCTGCTAAATGGCATATATTATTATTATTATTATTATTATATTAATAGCCTTTAGGCGCACTTGATATTGCACATCCAGCAGAGAATCAGAGATGAGGGGCGGCGTCAGGCACACATCGATATATAGCCTAATAAGCAACTAATTCTAAAACACTGAGACATATTGAAGTTACATGACCCCCCCTGGACTAGATTTAGTAAATACTAAACCCTCCCCTTGAAATTGAAAAAGCATGACCCTCCCCCATGTAACCATTCTGTACATGTTGATTCATCCTTTAGGAGAATATTCCATTAATGTCACATCAAACATACACAGAACAATACATTCATAATTCAATGTTTCTAACATAATTATTTTCCACAATAGTACATTTCTACATGTAGTTATCCATGTCAATATTACATATTCTAGTCTCTCAGTAATGGTTTCAGTAAATGAAAGTCAGATTCCATTGTCACAATGTAGTCATTTCTTCATTCTTACATCTGTGGACTGGGAACAGCCATACAAATGACTTGCCTGTAACAAAGATGGTTTAAGTATGGATTTAGAAACTCTGTGCCAGTAATTTCCATTAAATTATTTTCTCTTCTGCTACGCGGATTTAATCCACAAGACGGCACTATTGTATTGCACAGATCTCTTCTGTCCAGCTCACTCACGTATTTCCGGTTTCATCTACATGCGGTCTCCTGACTTATTTTTCTTCCTTTGACCTCCTGCATCAAGAGTGTGCAGTCATGGTACGTTTTCGCTACCAATTGCTAAATTGTAACCCACAACTATTTAAAATATGTATTTAAGCTAGTAAATATTGTATGCAGGAGATAATGTGTTGCAACTATTGTTCTCCCTACTGTTTCATACGAGCCAGTTGGTTGTGGCCCTAGAGCGTATTAACAGGAATTGGGCTAGCGAACGTTAGCTAAGCAAACACTTACAATGCAATGTGGTTAAGCTACTTGGCAACTAGCTAACGTTACTGAAATTGTTAGAACGCAACGGGGCACATGTTAAATCGGAGAGAAGCCTTAACTATAGTATCTTTGGTACAGTCATTTACTTATTTTTGTATAATTTATCTAGGTAAACGTACCGAAGACCCGCAGGACTTATTGTAAGAAATGTAAGAAACATCAAACTCACAAAGTTACCCAGTACAAGAAGGGGAAGGATTCTCTGTATGCTCAGGGTAAGTTTGCTATAGTCTAACCACAAATAAAACAATGAGACCGATATTTCACCGGATGTATAAATGTAATTTGGCTGACATTCTGAAAATTCTCATCCATGAAACATTTGACTTGAGTAGTTGTCTTGTTCCCACAACTATAATCTGTTATGAACAGAGTCGACTACATTTAGTGGACTTTACCTTTTGCCAAAAAAAGAAAAAGTGTAGTATAGAAGTGCTAAGGTAAATTGAGTTATTGCACATGCACCTCACAGGGTAGGCAGTCCCTAACGGATATATGCAGATACATGCTAGTAAGTGCCAGTAGGATCTCGCTAGCTCGTGCTTGGGTCTGCCTTCCTTGCATGATATGACTAATTTGTTCCCATTGGAAACGACAGGCTGTGGTCTATCTTGGTTTAGTTAGAATAAATCTTTGGTCTAAAGTTACTTCCCTTGCCTGCTTGAACATTCACATGTATTATGTGTGGTATCTACCTTGGCATGCATTTATCGGGTAACTGTCTTTCAGGCAAAAGGAGATATGACAGAAAGCAATCTGGCTATGGTGGCCAGACCAAGCCTATTTTCAGGAAGAAGGTATGGAAGAAGATTTACAAATTCACCTAGTCTTCCCCTCCTACAGATAGGACATGTTTGTTTGCAAATTGCCACTGTCTTCGGGTTTAGTCTCCATGTCAATACTCAGTCTATTAGTCAGCACACATAATTTCCATCTTTTTATGTTACTTGCTCAAACCCTTGTGATTTCTCCTGCAGGCTAAAACTACAAAGAAGATCGTGTTGAGGCTGGAGTGTGTGGAGCCCAACTGTCGGCAAAAGAGAATGGTGCCCATCAAGAGATGCAAACACTTTGAACTGGGAGGAGACAAGAAGAGAAAGGTGAGCATACTGGTTCTCCCCAGTTTTGAGAGCCAGCAAACTTGGCTTCTACTCGAAACCTAATGGCAAACCAGAGCATTGTTTGGAAATAAGGCAGTAGGCAGACAGTGGTGTTAATGAGATTGAGTTAATGGGTGGTGATTTGAATTTCTTTGCAACAATCTGAAATACCAATTTCGTATGTCTTTTTTTCTCACTCTTTCAGGGCCAGGTCATCCAGTTTTGAGCTCCCTTTTCTTGGGTCACATGTCAATAAAATATGTATTCTAACTGTTCCTGAACTTGTACTGTATTTACTGTAAGTTAATAAACCTTTATGCGTTGAAACATTGGAACCAATCAGAAGGGATCTTGAGTTGTCTGGCACATGTAGTTACACATTAAAGGTGCAATATGCAGAAATTGAGCACCATTTCCTGGTTGCTCAAATTTGAAAAGTTTTGCCTAATTTCATTTTGATGAATCATTGTACCCTAACTGAAATATGTTTTCCATAACCTAAAATATTGTATTTTCAGCAGTTTGAAGCTGGTATAGAAAAATGAAACTTCGGGAAGCATAGAAATGGCACACATAAAACTGATCTACTGCTTCTTAGACCTGTTTTCAATGAGAGTGACTGATCTATAACTCGCATTTCTGTGAAATTTGGTCAGGTCGCCCAAAAAGATACATTGCAGCATTACATGGGTCTAGTGAAGCTTGGGGATGATACCTTCGCCCGAAGCAAATGCTACATAGTCATCTTGCTTGGGGGCAGAATGTTTAGTTGTTAAATACCTCTGATGGAAAACAAACTAGATAGTGACTATGTATTATTCAGTTTTTCTAATGGAGTAGTTGTGGATTTTACATTGACTCGGGAAGATGTACGCTTCATCCTGAACTTTCATTCCCCTCTTATGTATGTTTTCATTCACTGACTTATAAATAAATACTTCCTCAATGGAAGCAAGCTTAAAACATTGAGACATCTGCATGAATTTGTAGTGGTGACAACAGCCATGGTTTTATATTTAAACAAATTATTCATTTTCACACTAGCCATTGACATTGGGAAAAAAACATCCAAGACGAGATGCATAAAGAAAAGAAAGACAATTAACGAAGAACATCGCCTAACTAGACAATTCAAAATGTCCAGCATTCACTTCTGTTGATTCATGTACCAATAGTACTGTCCCATTACATAGTATTCCATATTAGGTAGAAATCATTTGTAGGGATTTATTAACAATTTGCCAATACTGTAATGTGGCAGAAACGAGTACAAAATACAATTCCGGGGAGGGGGGGAATCCAACATTTCCATGCAGTCCTGCCTCAATATCTGGGCTTGCGTTTGCTCCATGAGTGACAAAAGTATCCATAGTACAAGGACTACAATATTTGTGCTAATTAGTGCATTCCATTGGAATTGTAAAAAATAGAAAGTTAAAGGGGCAATATGCGTTTGGCACATATTTTTGGACTTAATTTAGATATACTCATTTGATTCTTAAAGCACTAGCCTAAAACATTCTTAAGTTTATCATGGAGGGTCATTAACTGCATCCATAGCGGTTTGAGTGGTTATATCTCTCCAGCCTAATCCCATGGTTGTTTACCAAATCAGTGGCGTGGTGGAAACTGCAGATTGCCCCCTTAAGGATGACACTTGGACTACATCAGGTTTGCTAACTTCGGTGAAAAAATGAATGGAACAGGACATGCAGTCAATTATTTTTCCATTGGCACAATGAATGGATTTGACATTGTCTGTAAAAGTGTTCTGTGGAAGACTAGGTTCAACTCCGTATTGGTTTTTAGTGCTGTAATTCAGTCCTCGTGTTGGTTTGTCACAGAGTAGCTCGGATGGCTTCATTCCGCAGCACTTTGTAGGTGAGCCAATAGAAAACATTGAAGCAGAGAAAACTCAGAGGGAACACAGCCCTAGATATGGTGTCGATTCTTTTTGCCCGATCTACAAACTGCCTGCGGATGTCATACAGTGGGAACCCATGAGGTAAGGCCTGAAAGATCGGGGCGTCCATCTCTGGTGGTGCATCGCCTGCTACTCCATAACTATGGAGAAAATAGGCTTGGCTCTGCTCCACCAGCTCCTGCTCCTAAGAAAGAACAAAAGGATTTTGTGATAAATACATTTCACGAGGTTAAACAGACAACCTCAACACTAAGTGAGATCTACAGTGCCTTCAGAAAGTATTCACACCCCTTAACTTTTTCCACAATTAAAGTGTGATAGAAAAAAAACATTTGTCAACACAATCCTCTGAAATTGGAAGATTTTTATTTAATGGAAAATAAAATGTCTTAGATAAATATTCAACCTCACTGAGTCAATACACGTTAGAATAACTTGTGGCAGCGAATACAGCTGTGAGTTTCTCTAGGTAAGTCTAAGGGCTTTGCTCATTGGGATTGTACAATTTTTCAAGTTAGTTGTTGATCATTGCTAGACAGCCACTTATTTCTTGCCATAGATTTTCAAACCTAAACTTTATAAACTAGGCTAGTCAGAACCAGTCAACATTCAATGATTTTTCCTGTGCTTCTCTATTCCATTTATTTGTTTTAAAATAACTCCCTAGTCCTTGCTAAAGAAAAGTATACCCGTAACATAATGCAGCCACCACCATGTTTGAAATGAGTGTTACTCAGTGTTGTTGGATTTGCCCCATACACAATTCTTGTTATTCAGGACAAAAAATACATTTTCAGTTTTACTTTAGTGCCTTATCGCAAACAGGATGCTTGTCCTGGAATATTTTTATACTGTACAGGCTTTCTTTTCACTCTATTTATGTTAGTATTGTGGAGTAACTACAATGTTGTTGACCCATCCTCAGTTATCTATCACAGCCATTAAACTGTTAAAATCACCATTGGCCTTATGATTAAATCCCTGAAGGAAGGGCACCTGTATCTTTGTAGTGACTGGGTGTATTGATAACAGCATCCAAAGTGTAATTAATAACTTCACCATGCTCAAAGGGATATTCAATGTCTGCTTTTTTCTTTACCCATCTCCCAAAAGGTGCTCTTTTTGCGAACCATTGAAAAACCTCCCTGGTCTTTGTGGTTGACTCTGTGCTTGAAATGCATTGCTTGACTGCAGGACCTTACAGATAAGTGTTTTTGTGGGGTACAGAGATGGGGTAGTCATTGAGCCCATGCAACTTGTGACTTAAGCACATTTGTACTCCTGAATTTATTTAAGCTAGCCGAAAGGGTTGAATACTTATTGACTCAAGACATTTCAGCTTTTCATTTATTAATTTGTAAACATTTCTTAACAATTCCACTTTGATATTATGGGGTATTGTGTGTAGATCAGTGACACAATCTCAATTTAACCTCAGGCTGTAACACAATGTGGAAAAAGTCAACGGGTGTCAATACTTTCTGAAGGCACTACCATTTTGTTTTTCTAAGTGAACAAACAGTGGAATACCCCATTAAACTAAACTCCAGTCAGCATGAGAAATGTAGGAGTTTTTACCCTGGCACAGACGCTGCATTGCTGAGGGCCAGGCAGGGTCCCCTGGGAGGAGTTGTTGCCTGGCAAGTTGTTACCTTTCACTTGGCTGCTCTCCCCACTTCCACTTCTCTGCTAATAAACCCAGAGCAACATGGAGGTCTAGCAGGCATACATGAATACTGTGATTCAATCTAAACAACATGCAATGACACATTACTGATTTACATTCATTTTTCAAATGTACATTTAATAAAGTTGTAATAACATGTAACTGGTGGTATTTGTGGTCTGTAATTACAGAGGTGTAACAACAAATGCTTGTTACCATGCTTGTTACAAATCGGCAAGTTTCTACTAAATTCGCCTATTTAGTGTTTAGTTTCTTCCCTGCTCCATCGGATTTAGTGATAACTGTCACAAGGACTATAATCTCTTGTGCACTGGGTGTCTGAGATTAAAGATTGGAGGCTCAATAGGCTCCAATTACCTACCCGTGAATGTGCACTCTTCAATATTTTTGCTAGCACTTGCCACAAAAAAGTACCATCTGGGTTGACCTGGTTAAATGTACAATTACAGATCAGACATAGGTTCACCTTACTGACTAGGGTCTACCATACGGGTGTCATCTCAGATTATTTATTTACAGTTGAAGTTGGAAGTTTACATATACTTAGGTTGGAGTCATTAAAACTAGTTTTTCAACCACTCCACAAATTTCCAAAGATGCTGGAGGAAACAGGTACAAAAGTATGTATATCCACAGTAAAACGAGTCCTACATCATCATAACCTGAAAGACCACTGCTCCAAAACCTCCATAAAAAGCCAGACTACGGTTTTCAACTGCACTTGGGGACAAAGATCGTACTTCTTGGAGAAATGTCCTCTGGTCTGATGAAACAAAAATAGAACAGTTTGGCCATAATGACCATTGTTATGTTTGGAGGAAAAAGGGGGAGGCTTGCAAGCCGAAGAACACCATCCCAACCGTGAAGCTCGGGGGTGGCAGCATCATGTTGTGGGGGTGCTTTGCTGCAGGAGGGACTGGTGCACTTCACAAAATAGATGGCATCATGAGGAAGGAAAATGATGTGGATATGTTGAAGCAATATCTCAAGACATCAGTTAAAGCTTGGTCGCAAATGGGTCTTCCAAATGGACAATGACCCCAAGCATACTTCCAAAGTTGTGGCAAAATGGCTTAAGGACAACAAAGTCAATGTATTGGAGTGGCCATCACAAAGCCCTGACCTCAATCTTACAGATATTTGTGGGCAGAACTGAAAAAGCGTGTGCGAGCAAGTAGGCCTACAAACCTGACTCAGTTACACCAGCTCTGTCAGAAGGAGTGAGTTGGGAATAAGTTGGGAATTCACCCAAATCATTGTGGGAAGCTTGTGGAAGGCTACGCGATACGTTTGACCCAAGTTCAACCATTTAAAGGCAATGCTAGCAAATACTAATTGAGTGTATGTAAACTTCTGACCCATTGGGTCATGTGATGAAAGAAATAAAAGCTGAAATAAATAATTCTCTACTATTATTCTGATATTTCACATTCATAAGATATATTGGTGATCCTAACTGACCTAAGACAGGGAATTTTACTAGGATTAAATGTCAGGAATTGTGAAAACTGAGTTTAAATGTATTTGGCTAAGGTTAATGTAAACCTCCGACTTCAACTGTATATTTTAATACAACTTGTGTACATTACCCATTATGACAACCTGAACCTCCTTGCCATCCAAGTGAGATGATAAATCCATAAGTACAATGTAACTTCTAGGTGTGATACAGGATTTAGCTGTTTAGAATGAAGTGTATTTTGAGGTGAACTTACATAGTACATTACCCATCCTGACAACCTGGTCCTCATTTTAAGGCTTCCGGAAGCACCATCCAAGTGGGAGGATAAGCACACTAGTACACCAGAATGCATGTAATATCTGTAAGTCCAATGCAATTACTAGGTGCTACACAGGATTTAGGTAGTTAAAATTTAGAGTATGTTGGGGAGTAATTGTAATTAATGTGTACTTATATTGTACGTTACCCATCCTGACCCTCATTTTAAAGCTTCTGGAAACCCCATCAACGTGAGAAAATAAACACAAGTACACTACAGAGTACATGCAATATCTGCATAAGTACAATGTCATTACTAGGTGTTACACAGGATTTAGCTAGTATCTTGATGAGTACTTGTAATAATTGTGTACCTACAAAGTGCGTTACTCATTCTGACAATCTAGTTGTCAGAAAATAAACACACTAATAGACCACAGACTACATATCTGTAATGATTACATGGTTGTTGATAGTTCTGTACCTATGAGCAATTTCTATATAATTACTTATTACCAAGTGAAAATACCTACCAAAGAGTTTCTACTTCAGTCAGCTTTATTGCAAAATACCCTTACATTTTTAAAAAACTTTTGTGAAGGAATTGTGCAGGTGTCCTGCAGGAATCCTGTAGAATTGACAAAATCCTGCAGTGGTATGACTTGTCCTGCAGAAATGTTGAAAATTCTGCACAAACATGACAATTCCTGCAAGAATCCTGCAGGACCAAAACCTGTAGGATATGGCAATTCCTGCAGGACCAAATAAATCCCAGCACGAATCCTGGCAAACCACCCTTAGAAAAAAAATATTACAGTCAGAGTGCAGTATAACTGCAGTATGTTGCAAATACTGCGTAAAGTTCTTTTTACTGCAGTACTTTTACAGTGTAACTGCAGTTACGGTGCAGTATAACTGCAGTTATTCTGCAATTATTGCGTCCAAAATACCACAAGGGTGAATCCTGCAGGATTTTGATATTCCTGCAGGGTTTATGGCGGCGCACAATTGGCCTAGGGTCATCCTGGTTCGGGGAGGGTGGCGCACAATTGGCCCAGCTTCGTCCGGGTTAGGAGAGGGTTTGGCTGGGGTAGGCTGTCATTGTAAGATAAGAATTTGTTCTTAACTGACTTTCCTAGTTAAATAAAGGTTCAATAAAATTAAAAACATTCAATGGCAATTCCTGAAGGACCAATTCCAGAACGAATCCTGCAGGATTTTGATATTCGGTAAGGCCATATCAGATAGTCAAACTACTGGAGGAGATAAAGTGTGTGTGTGGTGAGTGCACATCATTTTGTATATAGCTAGCTAGTTTGTGATTACCCAAAAATGTGTTTTAAACTTTCCTTTACAATCTATAACAAGAAGATGCAGGGTCATGTGACATCTTGGTCACCAGATCAACAGTTGAGAAAATAGCTAGCTAGTTCAAGTACTGCTAATATAACTTTTTTTTTTTAACAGGTAAAGAGTTAGAGAAACATACTAAAACTGCAACAAATGTCTATATAAACATGTTAGGGGTCGCATAGTTATTTTTTAATGTTGTTTGGTCTGCTGCTACATCATTTTTTTTCTGCTGCTACATTATTGTGGACGTATGACAGGTAATCTTTCAAATCAAATCAAACTTTATTAGTCACATGCGCCGAATAGACCTTACCGTGAAATGCTTACTTATACAAGCCCTTAACCAAAAGTGCAGTTCAGGAAAGAGTTAAGAAAATATTTACCAAATAAACTAAAGCAAAAAATAATAAAAAGTAACAACAAAATAATAACGAGGCTATATACAGGGGGTACCGGGTCAATGTGCGGGGGTACAGGTTAGTCGAGGTAATTTGTACATGTAGGTAGCGGTGAAGTGACTATGCATAGATAATAAACAGCAAGTAGCAGCAATGTACAAAACAAATGGAGGGGGGTGGGGGGTCAATGTAAATAATCTGGTGGCCATTTTATTAATTGTTCAGCAGTCTTATGGCTAGGGGGTAGAAGCTGTTATGGAGCTTTTTGGTCCCAGACTTGGCTCTCCGGTACCGCTTGTCGTGCGGTAGCAGAGAAAACAGTTCGTGACTTCTGTGACTGGAGTCTGACAATTTTTTGGGCCTTCCTCTGACACCGCCTAGTATATAGGTCCTGGATGGCAGGAAGCTTGGCCTCAGTGATGTACTGGGCCGGACGCAGTAGCAACGGTCAGATGCCGAGCAGTTGTCGTACCAGGCGGTGATGCAACCGGTCACGATGCTCTCGATGGTGCAGTGGTATAACTTTTTGAGGATCTGGGGACCCATGCCAAACCTTTTCAGTCTCCTGAGGGGGAAAATGTTTTGTCGTGCCTTCTTCACGACTGTCTTGGTGTGTTTGGACCCTGATCCCCTAACTCTCGACCCGCTCCACTACAGCTCCGTCAATGTTAATTGGGGCCTGTTCGGCCCGCCTTTTCCTGTAGTCCACGATCAGCTCATTTGTCTTGCTCAATTTGAGGGAGAGGTTGTTGTCCTGGCACCACACTGCCAGGTCTCTGACCTCCTCATTATAAGCTGTCTCATCGTTGTCTGTGATCAGTCCTACCACAGTTGTGTCGTCAGCAAACTTAATGATGGTGTTGGAGTCATGCATCATCACGTGGGTGAACAGGAAGTACAGGAGGGGACTAAGCACACACCCCTGTGGGGCCCCAGTGTTGAGGATCAGCGTAGCAGATGTGTTGTTGCCTACGCCTTATTACCACACTGATGAGTCTAAACATGTAGGTATTAGACTCGGTCAAGGAGAGGTTGAAAATGTCAGTGAAGACACTTGCCAGTTGGTCTGTGCATGCTTTGAGTACACGTCCTGGTAATCGATCTGACCCCACGGCTTTGTGATTGTTGACCTGTTTAAACGTCTTGCTCACATAGGCTACCAAGAGCGTTATCTCACAGTCGTCCATAACAGCTGGTGCTCTCGTGCATGCTTCAGTGTTGCTTGTCTCTCAGCGAGCATAAAAGGCATTTAGCTCATCTGGTAGGCTCGCATCACTAGGCAGCTCGTGGCTGGGTTTCCCTTTGTAGTCCGTAATAGTTTAAGCCCTGCCACATCCGGCGAGCGTCAGAGACGGTGTAGTAGGATTCAATCTTAATCCTGTATTGACGCTTTGCTTGTTTGATGGTTACTCTGAGGGCATACCGGGATTTCTTATATGTGTCCGGATTAGCGTCCCACTCCTTGAAAGCGGCAGCTCTAGCCTTTAGCTTGATGCGGATTTTGCCTGGAATCCATGGCTTCTGGTTGGGATATGTATGTACGGTCACTGTGGGGACAACGTCGTCAATGCACTTATTGATGAAGCCGATGACTGAGGTTGTATACTACTCAATGCCATTTGATGAATCATGGAACACATTCCAGTCTGTGCTAGAAAAACAGTCCTGTAGCGTGGCATACGCGTCATCTGACCACTTCCGTATTGAGTGAGTCACTGGTACTACCTGCTTTAGTTTTTGCTTGTAGGCAGGAATCAGTAGAATATAATTATGGTCAGATTTGCCAAATGGAGGGCGGGGGAGAGCTTTGTATGCATCTCTGTGTTAGGTATGCGTAACTGGCTGTAAGGGAGTTTGGTGCACGAGAGCAGAATTTGGGTAGCAAACGGAGCCTTTTATTTAGGCGAACAAAACACAAAACACACAGCACAAAGAACACTAAACACAATACGGGTCGACATAACCCAGCGCAACCAGTCTAACGTGCGCATACACAAAACAATAAACAATTTCACACACAGACATGGGGGGAACAGAGGGTTAAATACATGACAAGTAATGAGGGAAATGTAAACCAGGTGTGTGGGAAAACAAGACAAATCAAATAAAAAATGAAAGGTCGATCGGCAATGGCTAGAAGACCGGTGACGCCGACCGCCGAACGCCTCCCGAACAAGGAGAGGAACCGACTTCGGCGAAATTCGTGACAGTACCCCCCCACCCCTCTTAATGCTTGGCTCCAGCAGCGCGCTGACACCGGCCTCGGGGATGACCCGAAAGGGTGAGACGCAGGGTGATCTGGACGGAGGCGGTGGAAGTCCCACAGCATTGAAGGGTCCAACACGTCCTCCACCGGAACCCAGCATCTCTCCTCCGGACCGTACCCCTCCCAGTCCACGAGGTACTGAAGGCCCCTCACCCGGCGTCTCGAATCCAGTATAGAGCGAACAGAGTACGCCGGGGCCCCCTCGATGTCCAGGGGGGGCGGAGGAACCTCCCGCACCTCAGACTCCTGGAGCCAGCCACCACCGGCCTGAGGAGAGACACATGGAACGAGGGGTTAATACGGTAATCGGGGGGAAGCTGTAACCTGTAACTCACCTCGTTCAGTCTCCTCAGGACTTTAAATGGCCCCACAAACGGCGGACCCAGCTTTCGGCAGGGCAGGTTTCGGGTCGAGAGCCAGACCCGGTCCCCCGGTGCGAACACTGGGACCTCACTGCGGTGACGGTCTGCGCTGACTTTCTGTCGCAGCACGGCATGCTCAAGGTGAACATGAGCGGCATCCCATGTCTCCTCCGCACACCGGAACCAGTCGTCCACCACAGGAGCCTCGGTCTCACTCTGATGCCAAGGAGCCAGAACTGATACCCCAGTACACACTGGAAGGTGGAGAGGTTAGTGGAGGAATGGGGGAACGAGTTCTGGGCCATCTCTGCCCAGGGCATGAACGCTGCCCACTTGCCTGGCCGGTCCTGGCAATAATACCTCAGAAACCTACCCACATCCTGGTTAACTCTCTCCACCTGCCCGTTACTCTCGGGGTGAAAACCCGAGGTAAGGCTGATCGAGACCCCCAGACGTTCCATGAACGCCCTCCAGACCCTCGACATGAACTGGGGACCCTGATCAGACACTATGTCCTCAGGCACCCCGTGCTTAAACAAGGCCTCCACAGTTTGTAGGGCCGTAGGGTGACCGTGCAGAGGGAGGAGATGGCAGGACTTAGAAAAACGGTCCACAACAACCAGGTTTGTGGTGTTACCCTGTGAGGGAGGAAGATCCGTAAGGAAATCCACCGTCAGGTGCGACCAAGGCCGTTGTGGAACGGGTAAGGGGTGTAACTTACCTCTGGGCAGGTGCCTAGGAGTCTTACACTGGGCGCACACCGAGCAGGAGGAAACATAAACTCTCACGTCCTTAGCCAAAGTGGGCCACCAGTACTTCACACTCAGACAGTACACTGTCCGACCGATACTTGGATGACCAGAGGAGGGTGACGTGTGGGCCCAATAGATCAGCCGGTCACGGACTGCAGACGGAATGTACAGAGACCCAGCGGGACACTGGAGGGGAGTGGGCTCTGCACGTAGCGCCTGCTCAATGTCCACGTCCAGCTCCCACACTACCGCCACTTCCAGGCAGGAGGCCGGGAGTATCAAATTAAATTAATTTATATAGCCCTTTCATAAATCAGCTGATATCTCAAAGTGCTGTACAGAAACCCAGCCTAAAACGCTAAGCAAGCAATGCAGGTGTAGAAGCACGGTGGCTAGGAAAAACGCACCAGAAAGGCCAAAACCTAGGAAGAAACCTAGAGAGGAACCAGGCTATGTGGGGTGGCCAGTCCTCTTCTGGCTGTGCCGGGTGGAGAATATAACAGAACATGGCCAAGATGTTCAAATGTTCATAAATGACCAGCATGGTCCAATAATAATAAGGCAGAACAGTTGAAACTGGAGCAGCAGCACGGCCAGGTGGACTGGGGACAGCAAGGAGTCATCATGTCAGGTAGTCCTGAGGCATGGTCCTAGGGCTCAGGTCCTCCGAGAGAGAGAAAGAAAGAGAGAATTAGAGAGAGCACACTTAAATTCACACAGGACACCGAATAGGACAGGAGAAGTACTCCAGATATTACAAACTGACTCTAGCTCCCTGACACACACAGGAGGGGTCAGGAGACACTGTGGCCCCATCCAAGGACACCCCCAGACAAGGCCAAACAGGAAGGATATAACCCCACCCACTTTGCCAAAGCACAGCCCCCACACCACTAGAGGGATATCTTCAACCACCAACCCAGACAGGGGGCGCCAACCCAGACAGGATGACCACATCAGTGACTCAACCCACTCAGGTGACGCACCCCTCCCAGGGACGGCATGAGAGAGCCCCAGTAAGCCAGTGACTCAGCCCCTGTAATAGGGTTAGAGGCAGAGAATCCCAGTGGAAAGAGGGGAACCGGCCAGGCAGAGACAGCAAGGGCGGTTCTTTGCTCCAGCCTTTCCGTTCACCTTCCCACTCCTGGGCCAGACTACACTCAATCATATGACCCACTAAAGAGATGGAAGACTGATGGAGCATTCATCAACCCGTACGGCATGACGAGGTACTCATAATGCCCTGAGGTCGTACTAAACGCCGTCTTCCACTCGTCTCACACATGACTCCTGGGAAGTGCGGCGTCTACCAGGAGATTTATAGCACAATCCCCCCATCTATAGGGTGGTAATTGAGTCACCTTCTTTTTGGAGAAGGCGAGAGCCAAATCGGCATATTCGGGTGGAATGTGCACCTACGGAAACCCCTAAACACCTCCCCGTGCACTCTCGCGACCACTCCATGAGAGCCTTCCGCTGCCATGAAACAGTGGGGTCATGACAAGCTAACCAGGGTAGGTCTAGCGCCAAGGGAAACGCAGGAGAGTCAATGAGGAAGAGACTGATTCTCTCTGTGTGACCCCCCTGCGTCACCATGCCCAGAGGAGCGGTGGCCTCCCTAATCAACCCTGACCCTAATGGTTGACTGTCTAAGGCGTGAACTGGGAAGGGCAATAGCCACTGGAACAATGGGGATCCCTAAACTATGGGCGAATGATCTGTCTATAAAATTCCCGAGCCTTTTATTTAGGCGAATAAAACACACGGCACAAAGAACACTAAACACAATACGGGTTGACAAAACCCAGCGCAACCAGTCTAACGTGTGCATACACGAAACAATAAACAATTCCACACACAGACATGGGGAGAACAGAGGATTAAATACATGACAAGCAATGAGGTAAATGTAAACCAGATGTGTGGGAAAACAAGACAAGACAAATGGAAAATTAAAGGTGGATCGGCGATGGCTAAAAGACCGGTGACATCGACCGCCGAAATGCCGCCCGAACAAGGAGAGGAACCAACTTCGGCGGAAGTCGTGACACTCTGTGTGTGGGGGAAAGGTGGTCTAGTTTTTTTCCTCTGGTTGCACATGTGACATGCTGGTAGAGATGAGGTAAAACAGATTGAAGTTTGCCTGCATTAAAGTCCCCAGACCAGCATTTTCTTGTTTGCTTATGGCCTTTTACAGCTGGTTGAGTGTAGCCTTAGTGCCAGCATCGGTTTGTGGTAGTAAAAAGACTGCTACGAATAATATAGATGAGATCTCTTTTGGTTGATAGTGTGGTCTACATTGTACATTCATACATTGTACAGAGGCAGAAGCAAAAAATAAATAATTGTAAAATAAATAATTTTGCTTACTGTTTAAAAATGATAAATAGTCAGGATAGTGGGGTTTCGCTGTGAAGCTAAAATTACATTGCATTAGGACCACTGGTGTTTTATTTCCAATGAGCAGGTTTGCATTGTGATAAATTCATACAACTATAACACCCATGCATATTATTAAATGATGCTGATGTTCACGATTAGCTTGGTTTTATATTCACCTTATGCACTGAGGCGACATGATGCAATACAACTAGATTAGAAGGCCTAGACCAGGGCTACTAAAGTACTATTTGAGGTCCAGTCACACACATTTCCTAGGTGGAAAAGGTACGGATGGATAATGTAATTTATCGGCGTAGTAACAAACCCCCACCTCGCAACCCATGCGACCTCAAAATGTTCACACCCCTCTTGTTGGCATTTAGCACGGGGCAGATTTTTTTGGCTGTTTTAAAGTTCATTTCCTGCAATTATATGCATTTTTCCATGTCTTGTGTGTGTTTATAGTATACCAGGGGTCGAAGCCCAACCGAGTAAAATAAATAATAAAATAAAAAAATATTTTGGGGGTGTGTCAATCTGTGGTCCGTATTGACCCCGTTCTGTGTCCGAATCCGTTCTGCCAGATGAGTATGGAAGGCCTAAACTATTTCATCCTAATGTAAGCTAAATGCATTGGATACAAAACAAACACTGGCAATGTCCACTTTAATTGTATGCATGCATTTCAAACGAATAATATTAAATTAACACACCATTGTAATATTACTCCCTACAAGGGATTAGACAGATGAACTGCAGCCCAAATTCCCAAGCCTCAAAACCAGAACAGTAGGGAGACATCAATACTTGTCATTTTTTTATAGATGTTCACCATTTTATTGGTCTCCCTGTATCTGCATGATCACATATCATTGTAGAAAAGTTGTATTAATCGTATGTACAGGATACACATGGTCCAACGAAATGATTACTTGCAGGTTCATTCTCAAAGTCTACACATTATAGTTATCAGATTCACATGGAATTGTTGTGCAATTTAAATGTTTAAATATGAAACTATTTGTGAAAAGATTCAATGTAATTTAGCTTCGTAATAAGAGAACGGTTTGTCATAGTGTAAACTCTGCCAACTTAGTGGCCCCGCCCATGTGAACAGAGAGTGGTTGTAAACTATGAAACACGGCCCTCTCTCCCAATCCTATATAAGCCCCTTGACGAAAATGTAACTTCCTGTTCCAAGGACGTGAGGACTTACATTACCCATGTTGAAAGGACAAAGACCACATACAGAACTAAGCCAACCTCAGCAAGAACCTTAAGAAATTGGCATCAAATTTCAATGTGAAGGTGACGACCTACACGCCGGAAGGATGAATTTTGACTATACCAGCCAGAATATAGCATGAGCTTAAAGTATGGCGACTTGGTATAAACTTTGAACTCTTATTCACTAAAGAAGTGCTACCCCCTCAGCCCGCTAAACGTGGGCTAGGAGAGGATGGACAGAGTATCAATTCTACCACGCTCCAGTTCACCACTAGACAGTCTTCAGAGGACCAGAGATCTATGCTGGACAACCCGGCCTTCCATCTACGACCAACTGATCGAAGCGCAGCTCAGAGTAAATATTTATTCCATTTTCCTTTTCCAAATGGGTGATAATTTAGAATGCATAAGATACTGTATTTACGATAGCTTAGCTTCCCTCTTTGTTACTCAGTCTTCCCGCTCTTTCACTCCAACCTAACCCCCCTCTCTTTGTGTAGCCAGCTGTCATATCTGTTCCGTCCACCAGGGACATCTTGGGTCTATACATAGTCAATGATAGGCTTCGAGGGGACCACAATGGTAGGTACACCTACAGCTCAACCCTTGGCAATAATACTGTAGATTACTTTGTCACTGACATCAACCCAGAGTCTCTCATAGTGTTCACAGTCAGCCCACTGACACCCCTATCAGATCACTATCTGCATTATCAGTAACAGCAGACTTGCACCTTTCCTCAGTGAAAACAATGTACTGAGTAAATGTCAAATTGGCTTTTTACCAAATTATTGTACAACAGACCACGTATTCACCCTGCACACCCTAATTGACAAACAAACGAACCAAAACAAAGGCAAAGTCTTCTCATGCTTTGTTGATTTCAAAAAGCTTTTGACTCAATTTCTCACGAGGGCCTGCTATACAAATGGATGGAAAGTGGTGTTGGGGGAAAAACATACATTATAAAATCCATGTACACAAACAACAAGTGTACAGTTAAAATTGGCAACAGAAAAAAACATTTATTTCCATAGGGTTGTAGGGTGAGACAGAGATGCAGCTTGAGCCACACCCTCTTTAACACATATATATATCAACAAATTGGAAAGGGCACTAGAACAGTATGCTGCATACTTCTGTCATCATGAAGTGCTTTGAGAGACTAGTCAAGGATCATATCACCTCCATCACCTCCATCCATCTCATCTCCTCCAACTCAATCATCAAGTTTGCAGACGACACAACAGAGGTGGACTTGATTAGCAACAGCAACGAGACGGCCTACAGGGAGGAGGTGAGGGCACTTGGAGCATGGTGTCAGGAAAACAACCTCTCACTCAACGTCAACAAAACAAAGGAGATGATCGTGGACTTCAGGAAACAGGAGCACCCCCATATCCACATAGACGGGACAGGAGTGAAGGTTGAAAGTTAAGTTCCTCGGTGTACACATCACAGACAAACTGAAATGGTCCACCCACACAGACAGTGTGGTGAAAAAGGCGCAACAGTCACCTATAACCCTCACAAAGTTTTACACAATTGAGAGCATCCTGTTGGGCTGTATCACCGCCTCAACCGCAAGGCTCTCCAGAGGGTGGTGCGCTCTGCCCAACACATCATCGGGGGAAAACTACCTGCACTCCATGACACCTACAGCACCTGATGTCACAGGAAGGCCAAAAAGATCATCAAGGACAACAACCACCCGAGCCATTGCCTATTCCCCCCGCTACCATCCAGAAGGTGAGGTCAGTGCATCAGGTGCATCAAAGCTGGGACCGAGAGACTGACAAACAGCTTCTATCTCAAGGCCGTCAGACCGTTAATCAGCCATTACTAACACAGAGAGGCTGCTGCCTACAAACAGACTCACTTTAATTAATGGATCACTAGTTACTTAAATTAATGCCACTTTAATAATGTTTACATATCTTACATTACTCATCTCATATGAATACACTGTATTTCATACTATCTATTGCATCTTGCCTATGCCGCTCGGTCATCCATATATTTACATGTACATATTCTTATGTGTATTAGGTAGTTGGTGTGGAATTGTTAGATAACTTGTTAGATGTTAGATATTACTGCAATGTCAGAACTATAAGCACAAGCATTTCACTACACTCACATTAACATCTGCTAACCATGTGTATGTGACCAATAAGATTTGATTATCACCCAGCCTCACCCAACTAGAATCTGAAGTAAAATGTCTACTGTTTGCTGATGATCTGGTGCTACTGTTCCCTACCAAGAAGGGCCTACAGCAGCACTTCGATCTTCTGCACAGTTTGTCAGACCTGAGCCCTGACAGTTAATCTCCAAAAAAGGTCCAGTTGCCAGGACGACAAATACAAATTCCATCTAGACACCATTGCCCTAGAGCACACAACAAACTATAACTAAACATCACCACCACAGGTAACTTCCACAAAGCTGTGAATGATTTAAGAGAAAAGGCAAGAAGGGCCTTCTACGCAATCAAAAGGAACATCAAATTTGACATCCCAATTATGATATCTCAATCAGTTGTAGAACCCATTGCCCTTTGTGGTTGTGAGGTCTGGGGTCCGCTCACCAACCAAGAATTCACAAAATGGTACAAACACCTGCGTATACAGCACCAAATAATGCATGCAGAGCAGAATTAGAACGAAACTCCGCTACATCCAGAAAATAGAAGCGGTTAGAGTCTACAACCACCTAAAAGGAAACGATTCCCAAACCTTCCATAACAAAGCCATCACTTACAGAGAGATTAACCTAAATAAGAGTCCCCTAAGCAAGCTAGTCCTGGGGCTCTGTTCACAAACACAAACAGACCCCACAGAGCTCCAGGACAGCAACAGAATTAGACCTAACCAAATCATGAGAAACAAAGATTATTACTTGACACATTGGAAAGAATTAACAAAAAAAACAGAGCAAACTAGAATGCTATTTGGCCCTGAACAGAGAGTACACAGTGGCAGAATACCTGACCACTGTGACTAACCCAATATTAAGGAAAGCTTTGACTATGTACAGACTCAGTGAGCATGTCTTTGCTATTGAGAGAGGCCGACAGTAGGCAAACCTGTCTCTGAAGAGAAGACCGGCTATGTGCACTCTGTCTACAAAATGAGGTGGAAACTGAGCTGTACTAACCTCCTGCCAAATGTATGACCAAATTAGAGACACATATTTCCCCTCAGATTACACAGACCCACAAAGAATAAAAAAATTAATCACATTTTGACAAACTCCCATATATATCAGGTGAAATACCACAGTGTGCCATCACAGCAAGATTTGTGACCTGTTGCCACAAGAAAGAGGAACCAGTGAAGAACAAACACCAATGTAAATACAACCAATATTTATGTTCATTTATTTTCCCTTGTTACAACACTGTACATAGCCATAATAAGACATTTCAAATATCTCTATTCCTTTGAAACTTGTGAGTGATATGTTTACTGTACATTTTTTGTTTATTTCACTTTTGTTTATTACCTATTTTACTTGCTTTGGCAATGTAAACACATGTTTCCCATGCCAATAAAGCCCTTTGAATTGAATGAAATTGAGTGAGTGGTGGTGGGGGGGGGCATTGAGAATGAGCACTGAAAGCAGGCAGCTGAGCCACATGAGTGAGAGGACACAGAGCAGCATATGTGTATGTTGTTTTACCAGTTGTAGGTGGGCTATATAGATTGTCATTATGGAGACACCTATTTCCAAGCCTTTTTCCAGGGATAAATACACTGGGGAAAATAAGCGACACCTGGAGAGGGTGGAGTCAATCACAGGAAAAGGTGAAACAGATCAGGGCGTGACACCTGGAGCTGTCAAATGGATTTAATCAGTGGTGGAAAACGTACCCGTGAAATTCACCCAGTAAAATACTACCTGAGTAAAAATCTAAAAGTATTTGGTTTTAAATATACTTCATTATTAAAAGTAAACGTAATTGCTAAAATATACTTAAGTATCAAAAGTAAAAGTATAAATCATTTCAAATTCTTTATATTAAATTAAGTAAACCAGACGGCACCATTTTCTTGTTTTTATTTATTTATGGATAGTCACGGGCTATTGCCGTCACTCAGACATAATTTACAAACGAAGCATGTGTGTTTAGTGAGTCCACCAGATCAGAGGCTGTAGGGATGACCAAGGATGTTCTATTGATAAGCGCAGGATTTTGACAAATTTCCTGTCCTGCTAAGCATTTAAAATGTAACGAGTACTTTTGGGTGTCAGTGAAAATGGATGGAGTAAAAAGTACATACTTCACTTCATTCCTAAAAAAGTAAAAGTAAAAGTTGTCAAAAATATAAATAGTAAAGTACAGATAGTCTGCAAAAAACTACTTAAGTATTACTATTACTTAAGTACTTTACACCGCTGGATTTAATAAATAGGCTATTTTATAACTTCAGTTTATTGTTGTTGGAGACTTGTGTTATTATGCAATTATTAATGCCAATGTTTAGTAAATTAAATTGAAAGTTATTTAATTGTGATCATGGTTACAGTTCTATCGCAATTTTTAATATTATTTTTAATAGAATGCATTCGATTGAAGGTAACAGTTAGTCAGATTAGGCTACGGGTAAAGAAAACACTGGCTGTTGTTGACAAGCATAGGCCTAGTCAGTTCATATTATATAATTAAGTGATTGAAATGATGACCCCATTCCAGCAGGCTATTGGGCAATGGAAGCACTTCTTACGTCAATCTCCTTGCTATTCATGTTGAATAAATTAGTCTGTCAATTTGAACTAAGCATCTTGCCTAGGCTAATGTAGGCTATCTGACATGAGATGTAGGCCTATCAGGCATTATCAGGCGTTATAGGCTACCTGCATCTAGCTAACCAAACCATAGCAAAGTTAAATTACAATCATAAACCCAGATTTTGGTCAGTAGGCCTAGCCTATGCCTGTGGAAATGACAGGTCAATCGTGCAAATAGGCCATTTATAGCGGTTTGTAGTCATAACATCTGGCACATAATAAGGGCACAATGGCTAGAAAATAGCCTAATATTTGTTTTTTGAAGTTTAATAAGGGCAAATGATATTTTCTCTTGCAACATATTCAAATTCCTTTATTAGTCACATTATAGCTTACAATAATTATTATTTTGATGGAAAACCTTCTTAGGTTGTTAGAAGTTAAGTCGATATCCCTTCTTATTTCACTCGATAACGTTATTGAAAAAGGGTTTATTGGCTAAATGTGGCAACTTCCCTCTTGCTGTGAAAAAAAAAACATTTAGGCTAGCTTTCAGGGCATTTTGAGTAGTCATTGGGCTAGACATTTTAAGACCGGGTAACTATGGGGCAAAACATACGAGGTTGGCTTAGATTATTGACATGTAAACTATATTTCATTTCCAATGTTTATTAAAAACATTAAAACATTTGCACAATGAGCACTTGTTGTCCCTCATGTTGTCAATGAGGTGGTTGGTTTTCAATTGGCTTACAATTATCACATGGTTTGTGCAGGCTGAAATATGGTGCGTTTGGATGCTATCAGAAACTTTAAGGTTTGTAATGAGCATTCGTTGTTACACCCCTGTAATTACAGACTGCAATTACCACATGTTGTTATTACAGTGTAACTATGAATTATTACAATTAATTACAATACTTGTTACAATGTAACTTTTACACTATAATAAGGACTACTTAAAATGAAGTGTTACCAGAATTGTCATAATATTGTGGGCAGGCTCGCTCTGGAGCTACACACAAACTACTACCACAATTCAGTTAAATAATTCCTGACAAAAAAATGTTTTAGATCATTCTCTTTTGCGTTACTTGTTTACTTTCATATTTGTCTCATTATTTTGAGATGCAAAGGGAAACGGCAAGCGAAGCTGTTGTACAGAGCACATATTGACAGAAGAAGCAAGAAAAGGACTTGGATTTAGCACAGGCCAGTGGATCTGTGGATCTCCCAGCATGAGATACGACAGCCAGCTGAACTGTGTAGCTGCTGCATAACTGGGCTTAGATGGAATAGCAGGCGACAGCAGCCTGAGGGGGTGGGCTGCACAGGGGCTTGTACCAATGATTTATACACTAGATGACGGATAGGGGAGCACTGAGTTGAAGCCATCATGCCGCTACCTTGGCACTCCCCCATTGTTGTAAAAAAAAACATCTTGGAAGCTATAGAAATGCATTTATTAATGTCTACATTTGTTTTTGCCAAATGTATTCCATTACAGACACCTAAATGCATACTTTTTTGTATAACTAACCTTACTGACACTCTACAACATTTAAATACTTTTTTGTCCTTGAAACATTTAATTGAAATACTGCACAATTCCATTCATTCCTATGGAGGATTGCTTTTACTGGGGAGTGCAAATATGGCTACCCAGTGGCGTCAAAGCCTCTCAATGGCCAAATGATAGCATCAGCAATGCAATGTTTATATACATCATTGTAGTGTACTCACAGTTCTCTGCCGCTGGTGTTCTTTGATCCTTTTCCTCAGTCTGAAGAACTCTTTGTGCTGCCGTGAAACAAAGTTTACTGCTGCATACTCCAGCAGTGCAGCGAACACAAAAAGAAGACACACAGCCATCCAGATATCAATGGCCTTCACATAAGACACCTACACAACCCACAAAATAAATGAATAATGGTTAGAATCACAACTTTAACATGCAGGTAAACAACACGGTGATGGTGCTCTTAGTATAGGAACGTTCCCACCACTGAAATAATGTGGGGGCCTCCCGAGAGGCTCAGTGGCCTAAGGCATTGCATCGCTAGCGGTGCCACTAGAGATCCTGGGTTCGAGTCCAGGCTCTGTCACAGCCGGCCGCGATCAGGAGACCCATGGGGCGGTGCACAATTGGCCCAGTGTTATCCCGGTTAGGGGAGGGTTTGGCCCGGCAGGGATGTCTTTGTTCCATCGAGCTCTAGTGACTCCTGTAGCGGGCTGGGCACAGTGCACGCTGACATGGTCGCCAGGTGCACAGTGTTTCCTCCGACACATTGGTGTGGCTGGCTTCCGGGTTGAGTGGGCTTTGTGTCAAGAAGCAGTGCGGCTTGGTTGGGTTTTGTTTCGGAGGACGCACGGCTCTCGACCTTCGCCTCTCCCGAGTCTGTACGGAAGTTGCAGCGATGAGACAAGACTGTAACTACCATTTGGATACCACGAAAAAGGGGTAAAAAATTAAATACATAATGTGTGGATTGGGAATTACATATAGAACTGGTAGCTTCTGAGTTAAAACATATTTTAAAATAAATGTTTATTGACTATATGTTGGTTGTCCAGACAAAACACCTGAGCAGAATACAATATCACTTCTCTCTGACCTTAGGCAGGGATGCCCTGGACCCAGAGCTTTGGGTTGTCATGGTGAGCACTGTGGTGATACCAAGGCCCACTCTAGCTGGGGCGGCATCCATGTTGATCCAGAAGGAGACCCAGGAGAGGATAACGGTTAGCAGGCTGGGGATGTACATCTGGATCAGGTAGTAGCCCATCTGTCTCTCCAGGTGGAACTTTACTTCAATGCAGGCAAATTTACCTGCCAGCAGGCCAGATGGTTAGATTACATTAAAAAAATATATATTTCACCTTTATTTAACGAGGTAGGCCAGTTGAGAACAAGTTCTCATTTACAACTGCGACCTGTGACACTGTCATAAGGATTGGACCCTTTAAAAAAAATGTTTTGCCTAAAATGATATACCCATATCTAACTGCCTGTAGCTCAGGACCTAAAGCAAGGATATGCATTCTCTTGATACCATTTGAAAGCAAACACTTTGACGTTTGTGGAAATGTGAAATTAATGTAGGAGAATATAACACATTAGACACCCCCCATCTTTGAAATGCAAGTGAAAGGCCAAAATGTATGTCTGTCCTTGGAAATGTTCTTGTTACTTACAACCTCATGCTAATCACATTAGCCTACGTTAGCTCAAACGTCCTGCGCGGGGACACCGATCCTGTAGAGGTTTTAAGCAAAGTGTGGCATTAGCATACCATTGGGAGTCCAGAATCTACCTGTGTTGTAGTGCTTGGTGCAGTAGCCCAAGTCTTTCTCCTCCTTCAACACAAACTGAGGAAGCATCAGGTCATCAGCCACCTGGACAGGACCAATGTCCAGCCACTGGAAACACAGGTCATTCATGGTGTAGCCAACTAGAGCACAGTGGAGAAGAAGGGAAAACATGGGTTTCTTTTATTCATGGTATAGCCGGTGACAGAGAGAGTTTATTTATAAAGTTGTCAACAGAAAAAGCCGGTCTAGTCAAGTGTAGAGAATGGGGAAAAAGAGGCATCAGGGAGTGAAACTAGCCAAGTGCAAAGAATAGATAAAAAGAGGGAAAAGAAAACTCACAGCTTTCCAGCTGCATAGAGCACGTCTGAATGTCCATGGGGAAATTCATCAGATCCATGGGGCAGGACAGGATCAGAGTTAACCTGGCTCACAGAACCAGACGCACATAGTGAGAAGATGAATCAAAGACAGGTATGGGGAGCTTTGTACAATCCAACATTACCCGTGGCTTCAAATTGAGTGTATAAAGTCAAAGATGTGAACTTTTGCTAATTATTGTTACTGATCACGTTATAACATTGTATTATTATCTATCATTATGAGGAGACACTACTGTTTTAGAGACACCGGTCACCTGATACTGTAGAGGACATTCCCATCTTGGAATATCCGCAGCAGTTTGTTGTCTGTGGTGACTTCGTGAAAGTTTGCCCCCTTTTCATTGGCAAAGAAAAGGTCAGGTTTCCAGATGGAGTCCAACATGGAAGGATCCAGGTCCAGAGAGTCATCAGGGTATTCCTTATAGGCCAGTCGCGGGTCATTCCATTGTTGACGTAGAAACACATTGAGACGATAATCCTATGGTAGTTATTGTATAAAAGAGACTATTAAATGGAGCGAACAGCCACTGTTTGGATAAAAGGTGGATGACGATAGTGAAAAGACCCTCACCATTGTGGTTTCTGTGATGGATCCAAAGCTGTTGATGAAGAGGTTAATGGTGACATTCACAGGAGGACCTGAAAAATCGTCCATAAGAAACTCAGCCATTCATATGTAATATATCTGTAATATAAATATAAATTCCATGTTTCATTTTATGCTGCTTTCTGAAACAGGCAGTGTTCTTAGCTTCAGATGTACAGTAAAATGCATTACTTATACATGTTCATTCATACATGTTTATTATCTCACTGAAAAGATGCAGCATCTGTGGTAAACACAAACTGATCAGAAAACATTTTCAGGTCTACAGTATCTAAATTGCAATGACATGAGGATTGTATTGTCTACCATTGCATAATGGAATAACAGCTTACATTCATATTGTGGCAAGTTGTCTTATATTAGATTGAGTTATCACAAACAGACAGAATAAAATGGTGTTGTCATTTCCAATACACTCCCATCAGTATATTGCATCTCTCAACTACTGACATCCTACATTTTTCATAATATAATTTCATAAGAGGGTATAATTTATTAATTCTACTTGAGTTACATTAGTGTATTTATAGACATCAGCAGGGAGTTACCCTGCAAGGCATGTACTGGCATATTTCAGTGATGTGGAGCAAGCATGAAATATATATGACGAGATGTGACCCCTGAGAAATGAAGAGGAAGTATGTCAGAGGGAATCTGCTGGCTTCGCTGGCTGTGAAGAAACAAAATAAACTAGGCCTGTGGGTGAACATGCATTCAAAATGACACTTCTAACCAAAAACAAACACTCTTGAGTTATTCTGGGTTCAAGTACCACAATAAATAAAAAGTGGAAATCTTTCTGATTTATGTCACATTGTGTCTTAGATCTATTCTGTAAAACTACTGTACTATACCCACCTGTTTAGGGTGTACTATACGGTAATGTGTATTACTGTACTGTGTAATCTACTGTACTATGTATTGCAATATACCTTTGAAGTTGGGTCTAATGCGGGCGTCATACCCAGATGTCCTTCCCATAAGTTTATCCAGAAAGTCAGATGGGGAAGGGGCCTTCCCTACCCTGCTAGGTAGCTTAATCTCCTTACAGGACCCAGGCCTGCCAGAGGGGAGGAGGAAACCGTGAGAGGAAAAGCAGGAGTGCTATTATCTGGAACTGATGGGCAACTACTGCTTCAGATGATGGCCATGATAAAGGGATTTGAGTCATACAGGTGAAGGTGAGGAGTTACCCTCTGTATCTCAAGGGATTTTCTGCTCAAATATTTCTCAGAAAACATAAAGAAATAAGATATGCTCTTTTGTATTTGCAATCTTGTTGTGATGAACCACATGCACTAAAGTAAAGTTGTTTTTGGTAATACAATTGTAATATTCATAAAATTACAATTAAAAGGATGGTAGTTCAGTGGGAGTGATCGGTTATATATTATATTGAAATTAGAAACACGCAGGTCATGTAGCTTGCCCCTCCCTCTATGTAGACGGTTGTATATCTCATCCAATGGACAACATCCTCCAACATCCAACATCCACCAACATCCTCCTCTCCACCGTGTCTTTCCCAACATTCCAAGTCGTCTCTTTCCGTCTCTCAGCGGTTTACAAATCCTAGTTATTGGTCATTCCTTTTACAAAATGCAATGTAAAACATGCTGAGCTCGTCACCTCAATAAAATATATATGTTACATGTGTTCCTTAGGCACATTTAAATAACATGAACCTTTCAAATAACTATATTTCTCTGTATGTAATTAGCCTGATTTTCATTTAATTGGCAAAACATTGTAAATTCCCTATGGTTCAACAACTTCTCTCACTTCAAAAGTAGCTGATCTATATTTCTTCATTTTATTACACATTATAAATGTACACTGAAACAACATATTTCGTTTTTTTTAGTCTCCTACCCAATTTGACTCAAAACAGCCAGAGGCATAGGCTATAATAAAACAATAATAAGTACCTAAAGGCTTAGTAAGCCTAAGGTCAAGACAATAATTAGATGTGTCTTACCTGCCTTGTAGAAAGCAGACAGACGAGACCCATACCATCCATGGGACTAGTGAAAGCATTCTCTGCTTACAGCAATACACATAAAATAAAGGACAATTTTATTAAGTATTCAGAGGCATATAACTCAGTGAAGAGTCTATGAACCTATGCAGAGAACCATGGTATTGCTCCGCTACCCAGACAAATCCTTATGGAGCCCTCTGACCCTCACGCTCTCTGCAGGTGTAACATCCAAGATGATGCTTGTCTATAACTCAAGGTCTGGGGAAGTTTTGCTATATGAGAGTTTGTGTGGAAGAACACAAGCTTTATCTCTTTTTCATGGCCACATGCATGCTGCAGGAATTACGTCAGGAATATTTAAAGAGACAGCAGCATTTTAGACTCTCTTTTCAGTGCACTTTTTGGGCCCAAAATACCTTGAGATTTCATCTAATGATGGCTTTAGACTTTGAGCACAGTTTGGATCCACACTCTTATGATGGCATTTCATGTGGAATAAATCACCCCCCCCCCACCCACAAATAAAAACACATTCATAACAGAGAACATGGACATGCATTCCCCAAATATATATGTATGGATACTTTCATTATTAAAATAGTAATTAATTTCAATAATTATTTAGTAAATAAATACTAATTGGTAAAAAGGATTTTGAAGTCTAGCATGAGAAGAGGGGCACTCAAGGCAGTCAAATGCAATAATCAAGGGTACAAAGTTAAAGGAAATTACTTTCAAGAAGTCAAATAAAAAAGGGCAAATGGGGAAGATATTTTGCATATTTATTTCTTATGAAAAATGTTAGTTGTCTCAACTAGTTAATTAAACTCTCCCTCGAAGGGTTACATTTTCTGTTCACAGGTTAATCACTTCAGTATCTTTGAACACCTAGATAAATTACAACACCTATGTAGTAACCCCCCCCAAAAAAATAAAATAAAAATATATATATATATATATTAAAAATAAAGGCACTTCCCTTTTACCACAAGTACAAACTTTGCTGATAAATACTTTGAGGGACAATGTACATGATATGATTGTGTAGTTGTCTCACCTAGCTACAGTACCCTAAGATTAATGCATTAATTGTACGTCTCTCTGGATAAGAGCGTCTACTAAAATGTAACTCAGATTTATAGTAAAAGTCAGACATGAGGCGGCAATACATTTCACACAGTTAAAAAAAATAGTAATTATGCCTACGACTACCTTAGCAACAGGGATGTTATCTGCACATGTTGTCATAAGACCTTTCCCTCACATCTGTAAGACCTTTCCCACCTTCCCACAAGAAGGTCTTTAAGAGCCAAAGTGTCAGCGGATGGGGAAAAATCATTACAATCATGAAGTAAATTTTCTGCATGTAAAACCATTTCCAGTCCCATAGTGGCAGCCTTCTTTAAGATCATAACGTATTCTGCAGAGCATACTGCCGACCTACTTTTCCAGTGAGTGGTTCTGTGTGCTATAACCCGCACAGGTCAGGTACTCTCTGAGCAGGACTGCCTGTTCCCAGCCACTCCAAGGAGAGCCATGGCACTTTTACCAAGCCAGGAACAGTCTGTAGGAGCAGTGCAGGCAGGTTAGTAGTGATGGTTGAAATTTGCGAATGGCTCTTTTGATTAACTAAACTTTGTTTCAACATGGGTAACCCTGGCATAATAGATTCCAAATTTGAGCTTGTGTAATTTAATTACCAACATTTCAACGATGCGAAACCGTGATGTCTTAATAAAGTACATTTCCAAGAAAACATGTATCAAAGTGCTAGACTATAGTGCTAACATTCCATATCAGAACCAGTTCCCCTAACTGAGAGGTCATATCTTTGGACATAATAATGCAAATGGTGGGATAATTCAAAATATTTTTTATTGCAGCCTTTAACATAATGAACTGCTCTGATCACACTGAAAAATAACCTCCACGTACCAGTATATTGTTAGTACTTTGTACACGTAATTCCCGGGATGAACAATTTCACCTTGATCACAAAATGCAACATTTAGACTATAGATTGATTAGACAGGGTGAATATTACTATTCACTATCTTGAATAGAAAATTTAAAAAACACATGCATGTGATATAAATTACCAAAATATGAAAATATTCCAGCGACATGAAATGTAGATGTACAGAGTAGATGTGTCAGAGAGTCTCCCTTTTCTCTTCAAATGCATCATCATATTAGGGTCTGCCAAAGCCTGGCGATGACTGTGAAAGTTCAAAGCCTTCATGAGTAGTGACAGCGTACATCTCCCTGCATAGGCTCAGCCTCCCCAGAGGAGAGAAGACTCAGTCATCGTGAATGTTGAAGAGCTTAGCCACTTCATTCAGATCGGCATGTTCCTCTCCATCTTTAATGATCTGCAAAGACAAGAATGCAAAGCAAATCAGTCTATATTTAACTCTGTTTTGATCTTCACTTTGGTGACACTAAGTGTTAGAACAGAGAAAATATTTATCCTCCGACATTTGTGACGGTTCTCACTTTCCTTGCGACGGGCATTCTGTTGAACACGTTTCACAGGATAATGCCGACCACCACTTTGTCTCGAAGTTCACTCCTTTCCCGTAGTCGTCCTTGGTATTGGAGGGGGTGCACGGGTGGAAGAGGCTACAGGGCTACTGGTCATTTCCTCAGTCTCTCCCTGAACGGATTCCAGTTATTACAGCAATCAGAGGAAAGACGCTCAGTCTATGTCTTCAAATCAATTGTTTTGGGGGGATATTAAATATGTATTCTTGATTTGTAAAGTACACAGAGGTACCACAGAGCTAAGTGGTATCCCATAACACACTGCATTGTTTTTTAGCTTGTGCAAATTCACACAAAATAATGAAAAGGCATGCATAGTTATGAGCCACCTGTATTTGTTTGTGTCTGATTTCGAGGCTTGACACTTGAATACAAAATACCTCCAAAATAAAATGTTTCATTGTTACTGAGGTTTATGTCTTGTAAAACGACAGCGGACATTTTTTAAATTTGAATTTCATGCTTGTTTTATTATTTAAATGTTTTATTTATTTATTTAACCCTTATTTTACCAGGTAAGTTGACTGAGAACGCATTCTCATTTACTGCAACGACCTGGGTAATAGTTACAGAGGAGAGGGTGGGGATGAATGAGCCAATTGGAAGCTGGGGATGATTAGGTGGCCATAATGGTATGAGGGTCAGATTTGGAATTTAGCCAGGACACTCGGGTTAACACCCCTACACTTATGATTAGTGCCATGGGATCATCTCTTATCGGCTCTTAACCAACCATACTATTTTTTGTTTTTGTTTTTTGCATTGTTCGTAACTTGTTTGGTACATAATGTTGCTGCTACCGTCTCTTATGACCAAAAAGAGCTTCTGGACATCAGAACGGCGATTTCTCACCTCAGATTAGACAAATCGTTTTTCTTCAATGAGTCGGACGGGAGCGATATTCAACTGAAACCTGACCAGGTCCAGATCCCCGTCCTTCACTGGAGAAGGAAATTGAGATTTTGCGGAAATGGGTCAGGGTGCCTTGTGATGATCAGGCGACAAGTGACTAATCTGCCTTTGCCGTCCGTCCTGCTAGCTAAAGTTCAATCGCTGGAAAACAAATGGGACGAATTCAAAGCACGTATATCCTACCAATGGGACATTAAAAACTGTAATATCTTATGTTTCACTGAGTCGTGGCTGAATGACGACATTAAGAACATGCAGCTGGCGGGTTATACAATCTATCGGCAGGATAGAAAAAGCAGCCTCGGGTAAGACACGGGGCGGGGTCTTTGCATATATGTAAACAACAGCTGGTGCACGATATCTAAGGAAGTCTCGAGGTTTAGCTCGCCTTAGGTAGAGTATCTCATGATAAACTGTACTATTTACCAAGAGAGTTTTCATCTATATTCTAAGTAGCTATCTATTTACCACCACAAACCAATGCTGGCACTAAGACCGCACTCAATGAGCTGTATAAGGCCATAAACAAACAGTAAAACGCTCATCCAGAGGAGGTGCTCCTAGTGGCAGGGGACTTTAATGCAGGGAAACTTACATTTGTTTAACCTCATTTCTACCACATGTTAAATGTGCATCCAGAGGGGGAAAAAACTAAACCACCTTTACTCCACACACAGAGATGCGTACAAAGCTCTCCCCCGCCCTCTATTTGGCAAATCTGACCATTATTCTGTCCTCCTGATTCTTGCTTACAAGTGAAAAACGAAAGCAGAAAGCACCAGTAGAAACAGATGCTAAGCTAGAGGACTGTTTTGCTAGCACAGACTGGAATATGTTGCGGGATTCTTCCAATGGCATTGAGGAGTACACCACATCAGTTACTGGCTTCATCAATAAGTGCAATGACGTATGTACGTACGGTCACTGTGAAGCCATGGATTGCAGGCAACATCCACACTGAGCTAAAGGGTAGAGCTGACGCTTATAAGGAACAGGACTGTAACCCGGAAGCTTATAAGAAATCCCGCTATGCCCTCCGACGAACCATCAAACAGGCAAAGCGTCAATACAGGACTAAGATTGAATTGTATTACACCTGCTCCGACCTGGTCTGATGTGGCAGGGTTTGCAAAACAATTATAACTACTAACTACAAACTACAAAGGCAAGCACAGCTGTGAGCTGCCCAGTGACACAAGCCTACCAGACAAGCTACAGCATATTACTTCTATGCTCGCTTCGAGGCAACTAACACTGAAATGTGCATGAGAGCATCAGCTGTTCCAGACGACTGTATGATCACGCTGTCCGTAGCCGATGTGAGTAAGACCTTTAAACAGGTCAACATTCAGAAGGCCGCAGGTCTAGACAGACTCCGAGCATGCGCTGACCAACTGGCAAGTGTCTTCACTGACATTTTCAACCTGTCCCTGACTGAGTCTGTAATACCAACATGTTTCAAGCAGACCAACATAGTCCCTGTGCCCAAGAACACTAAGGTAACCTGCCTAAATGACTACTGACCCGTAGCACTCACATCTGTAGCCATGAAGTGCTTTGAAAGGCTAGTCATGGCTCACACCAACACCATTATCACAGAAACCCTAGACCCACTCCAATGTGCCTACTGCCCCAACAGAGCCACAGATGATGCAATCTCTATTGCACTCAATACTGCCCTTTTCTTCCTGGACAAAAGGAACACCTATGTGAGAATGCTATTCATTGACCACAGCTCAGTGTTCAACACCATAGTGACCTCAAAGCTCATCACTAAGCTAAGGACCCTGGGACTAAACCCCTCCCTCTGGATCATGTACTTCCTGACGGGCCGACCGGAGGTGGTAAGGGTAGGTAACAACACATCCGCCTTGCAGATCCTCCTATTGTACTCCCTGTTCACTCAAGACTGCATGGCCAAGCATGACTCCAACACCATCATCAAGTTTGCTGATGACACAACAATGGTAGGTCTGATCACCGACAACGATGAGACAGTCTATAGGGAGGAGGTCAGTGACCTGGCCGTGTGGTGCCAGGACAACAACCTGATCAAGACAAAGGAGATGATTGTGGACTACAGGAAAAGGAAGACCAAGCACGCCTCCATTCTCATTGATGGGGCTGTAGGAGAGCAGGTTGAGAGCTTCAAGTTCTTTGGTGTCCACATCACTAACAAACTAACATGGTTCACACACACTAAGACAGTCATGAAGAGGGCAAAAAAAGCCTATTCCCCTCAGGAGACTGAAAAGATTTGGCATGGTTCCTCAGATCCTCAAAAGGTTCTACAGCTGCACCATCGAGAGCATCTTGACTGGTTCCATCACTGCCTGGTATGGCAACTGCTCGGGCTCCAACCACAAGGCACTACAGAGGGTAATGCGTATGGCCCAGGACATCACTGGAGCCAAGCTTCCTGCCATCCAGGACCTCTATACCAGGCGGTGTCAAAGAAAGCCCCTAAAAATTGTCAGACTACAGCCACCCTAGTCATAGACTATTCTCTCTGCTACCGCACTTCAAGCGGTGCCGGAGCACCGTGTCTAGGTCCAAAAGGCTTCTTAACAGCTTCTATCCCCAAGCCATAAGACTCCTGAACAGCTGATCAAAGGGCTACCCAGACCCATTTTTTACACTGCTGCTACTCTCTGTTTAATATCTATATATATGCATAGTTACTTTAACGCTACCTACATGTCCACTACTGTTCAAAAGTTTGGGGTCACTATGAAATGTCCTTGTATTTGAAAGAAAAGCTCATTTTTTTTGTGAAGAGGCGACTCCGGGATGTTGGCCTTCTAGGCAGAGCTCCTCTGTCCAGTGTCTGTGTTATTTTACCCATCCTAATCTTTTATTTTTATTGACCAGTCTGAGATATGGTGTTTTCTTTGCAACTCTGCCTAGAATGCCAGCATTCCGGAGTCGCCTCTCCACTGTTGACGTTGAGACTGGTGTTTTGCGGGTACTATTTAATGTAACTGCCAGTTGAAGACTTGTGAGGCGTCTGTTTCTCAAACTAGACACTCTAATGTACTTGTCCTCTTGCTCAGTTGTACACCGGGGTCTCCCACTCCTCTTTCTATTCTGGTTTGAGCCAGTTTGCGCTGTTCTGTGAAGGGACTAGTACACAGCGTTGTACAAGATCTTCAGTTTCTTCACAATTTCTCGCATGGAATAGCCTTCATTTCCCAGAACAAGAATAGACTGATGAGTTTCAATAGAAAGATCTTTGTTTCTGGCCATTTTGAACCTGTAATCGAACCCACAAATGCTGATGCTCCAGATACTCAACTAGTCTAAAGAAGGCCCGTTTTATTGCTTCTTTAATCAGCACAAGAGTTTTCAGCTGTGCTAACATAATTGCAAAAGGGTTTTCTAACGATAAATTAGCCTTTTAAAATTATAAACTTGGATTAGCTAACACAACGTGCCATTGAAACACAGGAGTGATGTTGCTGATAATGGGCCTCTGTATGCCTATGTAGATATTCCATTTTAAAAAATGTACTGTTTCAGGCTACAATAGTCATTTACAACATTAACAATGTCTACACTGTATTTCTGATAAATTCTGATATTATTTTAATGGACAAAAAATTGATTTTAGCTCCAAAACAAAGACATTTCTAAGTGACCCCAAACTTTTAATGGTAATATACATATTCCCTCAATTACCTCGACTAACTGGTATATAGCCTTGCTATTGTTATTTTCAGCTGCTGTTAAATTATTTGTTACTTTTAATTTCTATTTTTTACTTAACACTTATTTTTCTTAAAACTGGATTGTTGGTTAAAGGCTTGTAAGCATTTCACTGTAAGGTCTACACCTGTTGTATTCGGCACATGTGACAAATAAAATCTGATTTGATATGGTTGAGAAAGAATCTATTGAATCCATTTTGAATTTAGGCTGTAACACCAAAATGTGGATTAAGTCAATGGGTATGAATACTTTCGTAAGGCTAAACTTCACGTCAGTTGCATGTTCTACCGCTTTCCCTTTAGGTACGTTGGACATTTGATCTACTACATCAAAATGTCTTTGATTGGTGGTGGTCAAAACCTATTTCCTGCACTTGAAATGGACAGAATAAGGTAGCCTTTCATTCCACCGCCAAATACGCAAATTGAAATGTAGGCTATAGGTTTTGGGTTAAAAGTGATTGAGTTTATATCCCCCTTTCATCTATTTATACAATCTCTTTCAGATATTTTCCTGCAAGCTGACATTTTAATTCAGCAGCATCTTAGAGATCCTAGTATTATCCCCTGGTGCTTTTGAAGTGACACTTGGTGAGCTAGTCTTGTTGTCCTTGAAGTGTCTTACTTGTACCATTTGTTCAATTTTCTCTAAAGATACACCAGTGTGGTCCAAGCTTGAATCAGGATACATCCCTACTTCAAAGACCTTTCTGAGATCCTGGATGGTAACTTTGGAGTTGAAACATACATTCTTATAAAACTACACATCAAGCTAACCAGCAACTCCTGAGATCTATGGACTGTCTCATGGCGAAATGAAGGTCTGCACTAAAAACAGCATGCTCTGGGTCCAGGCCTGATGTCGTCACGTCACATTCTTGCTGCCTCTGGAAATACAGAATACCTCAAAGCTCGCATTGTTTCGCTTAATGGCCAACTATTAAAGAGAAATCTAAACAGACCTGAAAAATGTCAAAACATTTACGCTATTGTTTTGATCTGCAAATAAATGGTAAGAGCAGGTTGTCAATGTGGTAAGTTGTAGACTGATGAGTGGAGAATGGCTCATAATAATGGCTGGAACGGCATCAAACTCATGGAAACCATGTATTTGATACCGTTCCACTAATTCTGCTCCAGCCATTATCACGAGCCCGTCCTCCCAAATTAAGGTGCCACCAACCTCCTGTGGTAGACTGGCAAAAAAAACAGTTGATGTTTGTTGGACAAACACTTGAGTTCAATGTTTAAATGGCCAGAGTTAAAAGCCCTATTTTACTGTACACCAGTTTGTACAGTATATTAGACAAGAGGAACAATGTTATTTTATAAGACAAATATATCTTTATACTATTTTTATTCCATCTCATTTTCACTGAGAAGCGTAGCAGTGTTTTGAAGTATACTGAACATAAATATGAATGCAACATGCAACAATTTCAAATATCTTACCGAGTTACAGTTCATCGAAGGAAATCAGGATTTGACATGATCGGGCAGGGGCGCAGCTATGGGTAGGCCCACCCATTGAGGAGCCAGGCCCAGCCAATACTGTTGTGAATCGATATTCTAGTTTTGTCCCTTTAGTGCACCTATAACCCCCCCCGCTTACCCACATTGAAATGCTTGGAATGTTCTTCCTGTTAATTTCTACTCCCATCTCATGTCCTGTCCTTATATTAGTTGTTTAAGCAATACATTGTGCCATACATTTACATTTACATTTAAGTCATTTAGCAGACGCTCTTATCCAGAGCGACTTACAAACAACAAATACGAATGAGTTTTCCCCCACAAAATGGCTTTATTACAGACCAAAATACTCCTGACTCCTTCGCTGAACCAGCCTTTTGAAGGAAAGGATTACATTCTAACACGGTTAACTCACAAATAAAACACATGAAAAAGTACCAAGGAATTACGATTTTATTTAAAACTGTCCAGAAAGGCTTATTGAGAGAGAATGAGTGACACATTTACTATTGCTATATAAAACATTGCTTTGAGGAATAAAATAAAAAAAGTCTATACAGAATCAGTATTCATCTGAAATACGAAAATGCCAACTTGTGATGCTATTTTAAAACAAAAACATTCTGAATATTTTCCATGCAATTTTCACAGTACATAACATACCATGTATGCATTTTTAAATATAGTACAGTTTCAAAAGTTTAAAAAATGTAATTGACCATTTTAGAATCTGCGACGCTTGTTGGCACCAAAGTCCGCAGGGCCTTGGCCAGGGACTCTTGGGAACACAGGCTGGCCTCCTACGGGCATGTTGTTGTTCCCTGCCACCTGCTGGGAGAAAACAGAAAAGACATGCAAGATGAGTGATAATGACAAATGAAAGAGTCTTATTTACAAGAGATTTACAAGATTAACAAAGAGGTGAAATGATCAAATACATATTTGGTTACCCTATCCCTGTTGGCACAATAAATGTGTTGATCTTGGTTTGTAAATATATTGTTTGTTATTCTAAAATGTCTAACATTACCATTAAAGGGGGGTTCTCAGCTGGTATGTTGGCAGCTCCAGGGATGGGCACGCTGGGGTTTCCTTCACCAGCACCCATCGAGTTTCTGTTAATTCCTTGACCTACACCAAACCAAAAAACAGACAGCACATCAGCAAACCAATACAATACAGTGGGGTCAGGAATGATTGGATCCCTTGATTAAGACTAGAAAAAATATATATAAAAATAATCCTGAGCTATATTGTATGCTAAAAATAAAATACAAAATATATTTTATCCTAATTCAATTGCTCAGCAAAAAAGGTTGCAAGAAGTACTTTTTTTTAATTCTAAAAAAGATAAAGTTCAAAATAACACATTGGGAGGGATCTAAGACGTATCAAGGGATCCAATAATTCCAGACCCCACTGTATATACTAGATAACATGGTGACCATCACCCTTGACAGCTCAGTGAAGATCTGAAAGCTAATGTAAACCTTACCTTGCATGTGCATCCGCATCTCCTGCTCCCGCTAAGAAAAATTATAATGCATTCTTTAATCAGATAGATTAATCAAATCAAATCAAATGTATTTATATAGCCCTTCGTACATCAGCTGATATCTCAAAGTGCTGTACAGAAACCCAGCCTAAAACCCCAAACAGCAAGCAATGCAGGTGTAGAAGCAATAGACAGCTTAGAATAAGCAACCAAAATATTGTTTTAGTGAATTACGGTCATTTTTCCAATTGCTTTACCACAAACACAATTGCAAAGGTGTATAGAAACATTTAGGCAACTTCCATTTGAGTATAGAGGAATAATGATATATATATATAGAGATTGGTTTAAAATATATATATATATATTTTTTAAACCAGTCTCAAATAGCGATGACTCACATTTCCAGGGAAGTTCCCCTTGAAGCCCTCCTGCTGCCGCCTCATCATCTCCTCACTGTGCATCCTCATCTCCTCCTCCCTCCTGCGACGTTCCTCTTCATGACGCAGCTCCATCTGCTTCCTCTTCTGCATCTCCTGGTTATGGAGCTCCTCCATTCTCCTCAGCTCCTCTTGACGCCTCAGCAGGTCTGTAATGAGATTAACACCCCATTTGTTAGTAACCTAGTCAAAAGACCTACATCATATGAATCAATTACCAACAGGATTGGATTTAAGTGGTGTATGACATTGACATCTGGGCTACATCTGTGGTAGGACACTTCAAGAAATACATACATTTCTCCATAAGACACCCTGTTTTGTGTTTATTAGTGTCCTTAACCTTGGACTGATAAGGTGTCTGTAGAGTGGACCCAGACCATACATACCTTGTCTCATCAAGATAACCTGGTGCTCATGTCTAGCTGCCTCCATCTCTTGCTCCAGCTTCTCATGAGCCTCCTTGATGTTCCTGTCCACCTGCTCATACTGTTGCTTCTCCATCTCCATCAGGGCCTTCCAGCGCATGGCATACTCATACTCAAATGTCCCTGGCTGAGCAAATCTCGGTGGCTGCTCCCGCTCCCTGGCAGAGAGATTTTACACAAGAAAACCAGATCAATATGCAACACTTTGTCATGGATTGTACCTCTTTTCAGCAGCATGGTGCAAGATTGTTCTATGCACAGTTCTGACCAATGTATTTGGAGAAAGTATGCCAAAACCCAAAAACTATGATTACGCACTTGTGAAACACTTGGTTTTTGTTTACAATCCTCTCTGGCAGTCCCTCATCCTCATCAAACTGCTCCATTGGCTCAACTGTCACTGGCCTGGGGAATCTGAAAAGCGTAAAACAATCAGCATTACCTCTCCCATTTTGAAAACATTACAACAAAATGCATTTGAAACATCACATGTTTTCATTTTATTTACAGCCTGATACTTACGCAGTCAATAGAAAGGCCCCATCTGCACACCTATCCAGAGCCTTCCTTGCTGCAGGCTTGGCTGTGTATTCCACAATCCCTTTTCCTGTGGGTCTCCCTCTATCATCTACTATGACTATGGCCCTTTCAATCTGGCCAAAGACAGAGAAAGCCTCTTCCAGGAGCTCATTGGAAATGAACTGTGGCAAATTCCTCACAGTTAGGGCAGCACCATGTGTTGCAAATCGCACGCGCAACTGTCTGCCTCTGAATGAAGTGTCATCAAGCTCGGCTTTAGCAATCTCAGCCACTGTTTTTGTCTCCTGTTGGTAGAAAAGTACAAAATAAGAACATGTAGAAAGTAGTCACACGTGAATGCTTTCCCATTCATTTAAGATTGAGGAATATAACTTCTATCCCTTGAACATGCTACTGTGACAGAGTGGAAATTAAGCCCAAACCAGAGTGCAAACCTACGACCCTCCCCACTGTAACAAAAACTCAAGAGGCACTGTCAATACAACTGACCCAGAAAGCTAAGGCAATTCTGAATCGAGGGTGACGGTACACATCTCAGGAAGGCAGTAGTGATGCACTCGGTCATCCGCTACACTAACTACTTACCAGTCTAATGAATCCAAACCCCCGGTCCTTGTTGATGAAAATCTCAGCTGCCTTGCCATACTTGGAAAACAACTTCTCCACCTCTGCCTCTGTAACACCAGTTGGTAAATTTCCCACAAACAGACGGCTGCGCTGAGTGTAAGTCTTCTCTCCAGGTTTCCTGAAGTTTTGTAGATCTATGGTTATCCCTGCATCTAAAGAGAAGAAAATATTATAATCATCTAATACTGGATGATTTAATTTATTTCCAATACAGGGCTCAGGAGTCAATGAAACCTAACTTACTTGGGCTCTCCTGCTCATCTGCATGCTGTCCATTACTGTTGACTCCAGGATTATTCTGGTTTTCAAACTGGTGTCTAGATGGGCCATGATACTGCTGTTCTCCACGTGGGCCCTGGTTTCCTTGCATCTAATTAAAAGGACAGTCATTAACAGAGTCACTACATTTTTAAAAAAATAATTAATTAACACCATCGGGCAAAAAAAATTATGCATGAGGATACACGAGATGTCAAAGCCAGAGGAAGGCTAAAGCTAACGTTAAGCTGGCTAGCAACGTGTTTCGTTATAACGTTAGCTATAACAGATACTTTCAGTCTAAAACACATTTTAGCTAACGTTTAACAAGCTAATCGTATATGGTAACGAGTGGCGTTGAGAATTACCATTGGCTAGGTAACTAAATGTAATATACAGTAGCGAAATCAACAAGCTAGCCAACGTTAGTTACTGTAGAGTAACGCAATCAAAATGTGAAAGCCACCGTCTTTGTTTGCTAGCTAGCATAGCTAGCGAACTAGTTCAAGACGGGCAGTGGCAGCTAGCAAACCAATATCGATTGTTCAACAATCTGTTAGTTAGCTAACGAATTAAAACAGGTTAGTTAACTGTTAGCTACGTATGTGAAGCTGGCTAGTAATTTCGCTACTTACCTAAGCTAACCTCCTCACCACTAAGCTAACATAGCTAACTAGCACAACCGTTTTGTTCCTAGCAAATGTATGTAACATATTGCAAGTTAGCTAATATAAGCAACTTCTCAGATGAAAGCAAACATGTTGCATATTCAACTAATACGTTTTCATACCTTCACAAAATAAATGTTTGGGGGTTCCAACACACGTAGAAGGGGAAATCGCTCTTTACAAAGAGCATATAATGGATTTCACAAACAACCTATTGATTCCACTTGAGGAAGCAGATTGGCTGACTGGGAGAAGGCGGATGTAGTGTAGACATGCAGTGATTGGAAGAATTCAATTATCTAGAGAATAGTAAATCTAACAATCTAATTGGTACATATTCTATTTGGACCATTCCTTGATTTTGTCAGAAATCTGAAAGAATGACTATTGAAATTCGATTAATTGAACTGTTTTGGAACCTCTGACCCTGGCTATTTGACTGGTAAACTCTTGGGTACACTCGCAATGGCTGCCTGGTATTATGATGCAATAATTTCCATGTAATGTAGAATATTCCTTCGGATAATGTTAACTGATGTGGATCATGCAATTTAATGTACTTTTTGCAACGTCAATTGCGTTGAATCAACAAATCACAACACATTTTGATGGATACACTTCCTGCTTTGCTCCATAGTACCACAGTATGAGTGGTAAGTCAAACAGGGAAATGTTTTCAATCATTTTTTCTTTCTTAATTTTTTTTTAAACAACATATCAATACATAAAGCACATGAGAGAACACAAGCATACATAGATTACAAACAATGGACAATCGAGCTAGGGTGTACAATATGACAATATGACATCACGTGACATTACACAAGGACTTTAAGGGACATACATATACTTACAATTCGACAGCTATTTTGTTAGTAGAGCATTTAACCGTCTTAAAATAAACTTCAATTTATTTTTGTAGGGTAAGAAAATGTGGTTTTCAGTTTGTAAATTTACATTTGTGTATATGAAATTTGGCCAAAAGAATAATGAAATGAATTACATAAAATTGCTTCAGCTTATGTCTAACATATGTAAAGAATCCAAGCAGTACATCTCTCCACAATAGTGTAAAGTCTTCATAAATGTGTTCAATTATAAATCTACTGATGTCTTGCCACAGTTTTCTTACATGAATGCCACAATGCCAAAAAAGATGCAACACTGTTTCTGGGTGGTCCTTAATTAAACTTCTTCATATAGTGGTTGGCAGGATAATATTTATTAATAACTTTAAAGGAAACTTCCTTAATTTTGTTAACAAGTAGGTATGTGTGTGGCAACATCCAAACTTTTCCCCAACATATATTTTCAATAAATCCATTCCAATAAGGCATGGATACAACATCCTGCTGAAACAAGGATCGCATCGCTGTTGTTGAATGGACCAAAAGAAAAACAAATCTTTCCTACTGATGAGTCGACCGGGTCAAAAAAAGGTAGGCTCTGAGGGTCAGGTCTTGACAAGTTCCTGAATAACAGAGCAACACCTGAGGGAATGGCATCTAAACGAATTGCAAAATCTTTAGAGACCTTGTAAAGTGATAAGAATTCCTTATAACTGATTAAAAGACCCTCTGCATTTACCAGTTGGCTCACCAATAGGATATTATTTTGGAACCAATATTCTAAAAACAAAGAAGGATTTTTTATACAATATATTCAGATTATTCCTATCAAATATCTGTGTGGAGAAAAATTGTGTTTATAAATTAAGGACCATGATAAGAAAACCTGCCGATGAAAAGCAGAAGGTTTCACTGGAATATTATAATTGCAAAACAACATGAAGTTAAGGCCACCAAAAGTAGAGAAGACATGATGAGGAATAAAATTCCAGATAGAAGTGGGTCTTCTTAGGAATTGTTTTATCCAATTGATCTTAAAAGTATTATTTAAAGTAGTAAAGTCCAGAAAATTCAGTGTTCATTACAACAGTTTTCCTAATGTAATGGGTATGGTTTCTCCACAGAAAGTTGAAAAGCATCTGGTCTATCTCCTTCTTATTTTACTGTCAAGATATAAAGATAGAGCGCCATATGTTAGTCTAGAGATGCCTTCAGCCTTGGTTATTAGGACTCTACCTTTTAAAGATAAGTCCCTCTGTAGCCATTGATTTAGCTTCTTCTGGGGGGTTTTAATAAGAGGGTTAAAATTTAGTTAGCCTCTAGACTTTTGATCCTTTGTAATGGTTATGCCTAAATATGTAAGTTCTACTTTTACTGGAATACAATAATATGAAGGTTTCACACAATCTTTGACAGCTATGAGTTCACATTTATTACTGTAATGTTAAGATACAGACCAGACGCTTTGGAAAAGGATTGTATCACATTGATCAATATGGGAATTTGGTTAACGTCTTTCAGAAAAAGTGTAGTATCATCAGCCAGCTGGTTTATAATCATTTCTTTACCAGCTATGGAAATACCTTGTACAGGACTATTATTTAAAGTATTTGCAAGAAGTTGGGTGATAAATAAAAACAGGTACGGAGAGATAGTACAACCTTGCCTCATTCCTCTCTTTAACTCAAATCTAGGTGAGGTGCCATATTTCTATTTGATAGAGCTGTTACCATTTGCATAGAATGTCTTAATAGCCGTACAGAAAAAATCCCCAAAGCCAAGTCTCTCAAGGGAGTGGAAGAGAAACTGATGCTCTACTGTGTCAAAGAAATATGTCTGTTCCTCATGAAGCCAGACTGTGTTTCATCAATGATTGCATCCAGGACTTCTTTAATTATTTTTGCAAGTAGTAAGGCTAATATCTTATAGTCATTATTAAGAAGACAAATTAGATGCCAGTTATCGATGAGCAGCACATATCTTTTAGGCTTAGGTATCAGTGTTATTAACCCCTGGGCGCTGGGAGGGTGCAGTACGTCCTATGCCTGCGCTCCGCTCGTGCCGGGCGAATGTGGGCATTGAGCCTAAGGGCCCCACGCACCAGGCTGTCTCTCCGTCTCCTCCTTCCAGGTTCAATCTCCAGGCCAGAGCCGCCCGTCAGTCCGGAGCTGCCAGAGCCGCTCGTCTGTCCTGAGCTTCCGGAGCCACCCGTCTGTCCTGAGATACCGGAGCCGTCCGTCTGTCAGGAGCTGCCGGAGCCGCCCGTCAGTCAGGAGCTGCCGGAGCTGCCCATCAGTCAGGAGCTGCCGGAGTCTTCACTACGGCGCTGCTGAAGTCGCCCTTCACTACGGTGCTGCCGGAGTCTCCCGTCTATTCGGGGCCCGCTGTTAGGGTTCCCAGTACGAGGTCGGCGGCGAGGGTTGCCGCTCCAAAGGCGCCACTTAAGTGGGCCAAGACTATGGTGGAGTGGGTCCACGTCCCGTGCCAGAGCCGCCACCGCGGGGGATTACTGTCACGCTCTGACCTTAGTTCCTTTTTTATGTCTTTGTGTTAGTTTGGTCAGGGTGTGAGTTGGGGTGGGTAGTCTATGTTCTTTTTTCTATGTTGTATTTCTGTGTTTGGCCTGGTATGGTTCTCAATCAGAGGCAGCTGTCGATCGTTGTCTCTGATTGAGAATCATACTTAGGTAGCCTGTTTTCCCCATTTTGGTTGTGGGTGATTATTTTCCGTATCAGTGTTTGCTCCATACTGGACTGTGTCGGTTTCCATTTATTCTCTTATTCTTTTGTTTTCTGTGTTCAGTTATCTTTCATTAAAATTATATTATGGACACTTACCACGCTGTGCATTGGTCCGATCCTTCCTACTCCTCCGCAGAAGAGGAGGACGAAAACCATTACACCCTGACTCATTGTAGGAGGGAGAACATTGTTTTTAATACTCTTTAAAAAAGACTTCAAATAGGAAGGGAGCTACTTGTTCAGAAAATAATTTGTAAAATTTTGATGTAATTCCATCAACACCTGGTGATTTATTGTTCTTCAGATGTTTGACTGACTCTATAATCTCTTCAACTTTGATGAGTTCATCACACTGTTTAGATTCTATATCACTGATAGAGTGAACATTATTCAGTGAGTTAAAAAACATATCTGTGGATTCCTGACAGTACGTAGAGCTATACAATTTTCTGTAAAAATTGCTACAGTATTTTGCGATTATTTTTTGGTCGTCTGTAATAACACCATCAATGTTTAACTTATGGATAGTGTTATTTTTAGAGTGACATTTCTCAAGTCTAAATAAATAGGATGAATTCTGGACCTCTGAGGGACCTCTGAGAAAGGGAAGTTATCTTAATGATCACCTTTTCCTCCTCTTTTCTTCCTGCTCTACCCAGGTTAGTATCAGGGGTAAATATTTTGATATCAATGTAAATGACCCTATGGTCTGTGAGGGGAGTAGTACAAATATTTGTAGTAACACACTCACTATCAATACATATACAAAAATACAAAAATCTATTCTGGATTGTCTGGAACCAAGTGAATGATCTGTCGGCCGGAAACCTCTCTCCATATATCAGTAAGATCAAACTTTTCCATAAAAAGTATTAAACCCAAATTCTGATTGGTTGGCCTACCTGGGGGCCATCTATCAGTTGAATTATCTATAGTAATGTTAAAGTCCCCTCCTATCAATAATAATGAATTGGGAAATTTAGATAACCAATGAAGTATATGTTTCTCTATAGATTCAAGCAACTCATCATTCTCATGTTTGGTGTTGTACCCGTAGAAGTTTACAGTAATGAGCGTAATGTCATTGTAACTGATCACAAGACAAATATAGTGACCAAAGGGGTCACATTCCGAGTGTAGAATATTACCACCAAAGGTATTTTTCATTGTAGTGACACCAGCGGAGCGTTCAGATCCATGGGAAAGCCAAATATCGTTGCCCCACTGTGACCTCCAGAAGTTGGCATCAGCCGAAATTGAGTGAGACTCTTGAAAAAAGCAAAAATCTGTTCGAAATTGTTTAGAAAATAACTATAGATAAAGACAAAACAACAAAGATTATAGAAAAGTATAAACTGTAGTAGGATGAGTCAAAGACGTAGGAGCAGTGAACGTAAACGATAAGGAACCGAGATCTGCACCATTTATGTCAATTGAAAGTGAAAATAGCTTATTCTATAGCTAGACGTTATCTGGCTTTGAAATTCAACTCAACTGAAAATTATGTTCAAGACCAAACCAAGGGATCTTGTAGAAAGAGAGACTAAAAACAAAAAAAAACTAGAGACTAAAAACCCTCTTTAGTGTAATCAGGAACTATTCTGAGAAATAAAATACAAAATAATAATTTAAATAAACGGGTACATACTATTTTAAGTGCATATGAAAACTGATCATAAAATAATTGAATAAAAAATATTTTACATATACACGTTCCTAAGACCTTTTTTTGGAAATAAGTATTAATAACTAAATTGAACAAGAACCGTTTAAAGTCAGAACAGACCGGTATGCCATTTAAAACAGTATCTTAGTTACTGTATACATAATAAATAAATACAGCTTTCAATCTTCTTCGTAAGTTTGTAAACATAATAGGTCTTCTGGTCATACAAGAACAAACTAATAAATTGAAGTACCTGAGTATTCCTGAAAAATAGTCACCTGATGCTTGTTAGGTAAACAACAATGGAAAATGAGAATACCATGGTTGAAACCATCAACCTGTTCCTTCTGGTGAGATTTTAGGGAGGAATATGGATTTCTGAACCGTTGATGAAGCCTCATCCTCCGACGAAGTAAGCAGCCTTTCCCTCATTTTGTGCTTTCTTGATCTTTTGTCAAAACTTCTTTCTATGTCCTCCGGGCTGAGATGCTCGGTGAAATGCAGACCATGGCTTGGAAGGAAGGCGTTCTTCTTAGCAGCTTTCCAGACATCATCCCTGTAGAATCTGGCAGTGAAGAGGATGATGATACCCCTTGGTCTTGAATCGTTTTGCTGTTGCTTCTTGCCGAGGCGATGCACAACGTCGATGGTATCACCAACTTTGTTCTTCTCTGCAGGCAAAACTTCTTGGCAGATGCGGATAGCCTCTCCTCGCACATCTTTATTCTCCACCTCTGGCAAGCCGTAGTCTCAGGTTCCATCTTCTTGTGTATTGTTCCAGATCAGTGAGACGTCTATGGTAGACATTGTTATTCTTGTTCTTCTTTTCCACACTTTTTAAAACTTTTGCCACTGTCATTTTCACATCCTTGATTTCACCACATGCAAACTTCACAGTCTTTTTCAAGCCTTCGATAACCATGGTGTTCGCGCCTACCATATTCTCAATGGCATCAGGCCTGGAGTTGATGAGTAATGAGAAAGTAGCCACGATGTCAGAGTTCATGTTGTTTTTTTCGAGTGTGGAGGTTTGCACGGAGTAACCGGTAAAGAGGGGAATTTGTCATCTTCAACAGCATTCGAAAGCATGATATTATCCATAGGCCAAGCGTAGTTACAGAAGTTGTCTATAAGCACGTTTTTCTCTTGCTGATTAGCAATAGAATGGATAACTACTTCCTTTCTTTTTTTGTCATGACTTTTCCTTTACATGCCGAAATAAATTATCCAATTATTATTCCAGTCACAGGAAAGGTCTTATATCTTGAACACATAAAAATAGTAATGACTGTAAATCTTTCTGAAGTTTGGTACGGAGCTCAGTAAAAAAAAAACGTCTGTTCAAGCCACCATCTGGGCACCTCCCGGAAATGGTTTCAATCTTTTTTCGACCATTCATTTTTCCCATAGGAATCACTTAAATTAGGGATGTGTTCCGTGTAGGCTTACCCTGGCATGATGTTTTGATAACCATGCAAAGCTCTCTTGGACAAGGTCACTTTTATCAATACAGTCGCCTGCAATTACCCCCAGAAATGAAACGCTAATTAGCTGCTAATGTGGCTATCATACAGAACTACACATCTTGTCGCAAGCTTTGACATCATGCCTTAAGGCACATTTCTCCGTGCAGTAACCTAGCAAGTAAATATTATAACCTTTTTTGTTTGATATTGCGTATTTCTTGTGTGCATGCTTGTTTGCATTTTCTAAATGACCTAGCTAGCTACCTTTAGCATTTTTTAGTTACTAGAATTACCAGAATGCCCCATTTGTGTAGTCAGATTTGCTAGCTAACGTTACGACGGCACCATGGCAAGGATAATTGGTTAGCTAACATGTCACCAATTAGAAACGTCTGACTACATGAGCTGTTTATTTTTAATTTTTTGTACTTTTGCCCCTTTTTCTCCCCAATTTTGTGATATCCAATTGGTAAGTATAGTCTTGTCCTATCGCTGCAACTCCCCTAGGGACTTGGGAGAGGTTAATATCGAGAGCCATGCATCCTCCGAAACACGACCCTGCCAAGCCGCACTGCTTCTTGACACACTGCTCGCTTAACCCAGAAGCCGGCCGTACCAATGTGTCGGAGGAAACACCTTCCAGTTGGTGACTGAAGTCAGCTTGCAGGCACCCGGCCCACCACAAGGAGTCGCTATAGTGCAATGGGACAAGGAAATCCCAGGCCCGGCCAAACCCTCCCCTAACCCGGACGACGCTGGGCCAATTGTGTGCTGCTTCATGGGTCTTCCGGTTACGGCCGGCTGTGTTACGGCCGGCTGTGACACAGCCTGGGATCGAACCCGGGACTGTAGTGCCTTAGATCGCTGTGCCACTCGGGAGGCCCGAGTTAACTAGCTAGCTAGCTAAATATCGCCTAGTGAGCTTGCTGGTCAGACACCTTGGTTAGATAGTGAGCTAAAGTTGGCTTGCTAGCTCACAAAGTGCTTGTGGCCTCAATGTTTTCCCATACAAAACACAAACTCATCAAATGATACAATATTGTGTAAAACATTGAATTTGTAGATGCATCAAAATGGACTTTATATCCCCTTTTCCTCGTGGTTTAGACATGACTCGTGACATGCGGAACATCAGGCTCACCCCAAGAGAAAGTAGTGCATGACAAATGCCACCCTCAGCAAGGAGATCTGTTGGAAGTGATGGGGGAAAGACATAATTGAAACATCATGGATATAAATTCCAACTGTGCCCATGATAAAATGCCATGTGAGTTGTGTTGTACTACTGAATGAATCTGTGAGCAGATGCACTCAGACCAGCCTTTGCGATTTAACTTACGTTAACTACATTACTTTAGCTGGCTGCTTTTGAGCAAAACTTGTATAATATAACCTATTCTGGGAACCTAGTGTGTGTATGAACTTTGTGGAAGTTTGAACCATTGGCTTCCCTGAAACAGGTCCTGACAGGAGGCGCGACGAGAACTCTGATCCGGAGCCTGCCCAAAAAACTGATTGGAATAAAACCTCAAAGTAAGAACAAAAACTGCGTGAAAGAAATATTTATAAGATATTTAGATGTTCACTGATGCAATGACAGCTTTGGGAGCATGTGGTCCTTGAAAAACTCCTCTAATCCAGCAAAATGAGTCTGCCAGAGGTCGTCATGCTGGATGGGGGTGGTGATGGAGGCTTTGGTGGTCCACACAACGAAGAAGCAAGTGTCCCTTCCATTGATGTGGAGCTGCCCTTGGACCTAATGCCAGTAAGGATGGTCTTCATGGAGGGTGTAAGACCCTACCTCCTGGATCTAGAAATCCTTCGACTTCACTGCCTCCTCAGTGGTAAGGTCCCTTGCACCGTAGAGACACTTGACGTCCACCACAGCTGTGGTGCCCACCAGACCATCCAGTGAAGCACCCAGGACCCAAAGCTCTGACTCCTGCACATCCCTCCCTGTAGTCATTTTGAATGCCTTGATGCCCTCCTCTTCATTATCTGTGCCACACTTTACAGAAAACACCTCATCCAATGACTGTGATCCCTGGTCACCTATAGAGACCTGCCGAGAGGAAAGATGTTAAGTGCCACATGCCTTTCAATGCATGACTTTGAACACCTTGAAATGCATTTGTTGTATAATATGTGCTATATAAATAGTTTGATTTGGTTGATGACATTACAGCTGTAGAATATTTAATAAACTGTCATTTTCACATGAGGACAAGTGCAGTTTTTCCATAAACCTTTAATTGATCATTTAGGATTTTATCACTTGACATACTATCAGTCATATAGTGGGAAGGATCATATAAATCAAGACTGAATGCATGTACTGTATCACCCTGAAACAATCAATTCTGTTCCTTTCAAGATTTGTGTCTGGTCATGAAACTACAATACAGGCTGGATGTCTAAACAAAGTCCGTTCTGAATGTCAACAGATTTTTAGGCTCATTCTCCCTCAAAGACAACATTCTAGAACTGAGTTATAGCTCATCAAAGTCTGGTGTCTGGGGTAGTGATGCACGGGTTGACCTGGGGCGGTTGGGTTTAGGGTCATTAAATATTTTGTGGCTGTGGGTTGAAATAAGGAGAAACATAAAACTTAAATCCATAAATGTATAATTATTGTGCAATTTATATAGGCTACATTGAGTTTATTTTATTTTATTTTAGGCTATGTGGTATTAGTGCTTCAGCCTTAACTTTAGGGCTGTGTCGGCCCCAAATATCCTACACAGCCAATTGCAAAACAATGCTTTTGGGAACGGAGGCAAAAAAGGACATTGTCTAAGTTTAAGTCAATAAGACAGAAGCTGTGAAATGAGAGTTGAAAATAAAGAGAACGGCCAGAAAAGTAACGTTTGGAAAAGATTTGGTGAAGTTGTAAAAGAGGATGATAGCAGGCTATGTTATGTGTGATGATTGTGAGGCACTATACAAATTCGACAGTCACAAGACGGGGACTTCAAATAGGCCTATGGCATGTCAAGGGAACTGTAGCCTACTGTTTAGATGGTTTAAATGGAAATCCTCTGATAATACTAGTCCCGTGTGAATCGACATATCGATGTTTTGAGAGAAATGTCTGAGTTTGACAGGTATTGCTCGAGGTTTGATCAAGAAAACAAGAACTGAGTCGTTGAAATTAAACGAAGTGCTGCGCATAGCCTACAGTGCATTCTGAAAGTTTTCAGACCCATTTACTTGTCCACATTTTGTTACGTTACAGCCTTATTCTAAAATGGATTCAATAAAACATTTTCCTTATCAATCTACACACAATACCGTAAAATGACAGAGTGAAAACAGGTTTAGATATTTTTGTAAATGTATTACAAATACACAGATACTTTATTTACATAACTATTCAGATCCTTTGCTATGAGACTCGAAATTGAGCAGAAGCATCCTGTTTTGATTGTTCATCCTTGAGATGGTTCTACAACTTGATTGGAGTCCACCTGTGGTAGATTCAATTGATTGGACATTATTGGGAAAAGAACACGCCTGTCCACATAAGGTCCCAAAGTTGACAGTGCACGTCAGAGCAAAAACCAAGCCATCAGGTCAGAGAAATTGTTCGTATAGCTCCGAGACAGGATTGTGTCAATTCACAGATCTATGGAAGGGTACCAAAAAATGTCAGCAGCATTGTATGTCCCCAAGACTACAGTGGCCTCCATCATTCTTAAATGGAAGAATTTTGGAACCACAATGACTTTCCTAGAGCTGGCCACCAGGCCAAACTAAGCAATCGGGGGAGGTGACCAAGAATCAGACGGTTACTCTTACAGAGCTCAAGCGTTCCTCTGTGGAGATGGAAGAATCTTCCAGAAGGACAACCAGCTCTGCAGCACTCCACCAATCAGGCCTTCATGGGAGAGTGGCCAGACAGAAGCCACTCCTCAGTAAAAGGCACATCACAGCTCAATTAGAGTTTGCCTTAAGGCACCTAAAGGACTCTCAGACCATGAGAAACAAGATTCTCTGGTCTGATGAAACCCACATTGAACACTTCGGTGTGAATGCCAAGCGTCATGTCTGGAGGAAACCCTGGCACCGTCCCTACGGTGAAGCATGGTGGTGGCAGCATCGCGCTGTTGGGATGTTTTTCAGTGGCAGGGACTGAGAGACTCAGGATCGAGGCAAAGATGAACGGAGCAAAGTACTAAGAGATCCTTGATGAAAACCTGCTTCCGAGTGCTCAGGACCTCAGACTGGGACGAAGGTTTACCTTCCAACAGGACAATGACCCTAAGCACACAGCCAAGACAACGCAGGGGTGGCTTCGAGACAAGTCTCTGAATGTCCTTGAGTGGTCCAGTCAGAGCCCGGACTTAAACCTGATTGAACATCTCTTGAGAGACCTGAAAATAGCTGTGCAGTGACATTCACCATCCAACCTGACAGGCTTGAGAGGATCTGTAGAGAATAATGGGAGAAACTCCCCAAATACAGGTGTGCCAAGCTTTTAGCGTCATACCCAAGAAGACTCAAGTCTGTAATTGCTGCCAAATGTGCTTAAACAAAGTACTGAGTAAAGGGTCTGAATACTTATGTAAAAATGTCTAAAAACCTGTTTTTGCTTAATCATTATGGGATATTGTGTGTAGATTGATAAGGGTAAAAAAAAACAATTGAATGCATTTTAGAATAAGGCTGTAATGTAACAAAATGTGGAAAAAGTCAAGGGGTCTGAATACTTCCCGAATGCAATGTATATAAGAAGGTCCTACATGTATAAACTTTGACAGTGAATGCTTTTGTTTGTACATTTTGTACGGATTAATTGAACATTGCCAAATGCATTTTAAAAAATTCACCCGTTGAGCATGTTTGGGATGCTCTGGATAGATGAGTATGACCACGTGTTCTAGTTCCTGCTAATATCCAGCAACTTCGCACAGCCATTGAAGAGGAGTGGGACAACATTCCATAGGCCACAATCAACAGCCTGATCAACACTATGCTAAGGAGATGTGTCGCGCTGCATGAGGAAAATTGTTACCGTAATTTCTGTTAATGCATTCAATATATTGTTATTACAGTCTTTTACAGTTCTCACTGTCGGAGTGGACACGTTGTTTGCAGTGCACAATCTAGGCTACACTTGTGAGAAAAAAAGTTTTGTTTTATTTCATTCCATTTATGAGTTGTATATATTTATTAATTGTGTTTTGTTTGGAGTGCCCATGTCAATGTTGAGTAAGGACGGCACCTGACTACGCATAGAAATAGACCTAGGCTACCTGGCCTGTGCACAAATGTAGGCTTATAAATGTGCCCATTTGTGGATCTGATGGTATTTCTGATTGTCTTAACTCACCATCAGTAATGAGCTGTGAAGCTTCTCAAAGTAATTTTTTCTTCACCTCAAACAGCAAGTAAACAAGTAAATGTTTTTACATCCGTTGAGAATGACATCTTCCCAGCTCTCTCCCTGTCGATAACCATTCAGAGTGAAAGGGAAAGAAATATCATGCTCTGATCCAGTGGAATCTTCAGAAAATTGGCCTATCCGATTTACTTCTTATCCCTTGTGCAAATAGCTTACAGCTGTGTCTGTCCTGAGCTCACTGGTGCAGGAAACTCTCAGGGTCCAGAATATGCAAGCTTTGGCTAGACCAAGTTGATTGTTGATACAATGTTTCAAGTTCCTTGCAGACAGGCCATGAATAGCAAATGTGATTTAATTTTATTAGGATATTTTTTATCTGCAGGCTGCAATGTTTTTATATGTTGGCTATTTTTGTAGACTATTTTTTACATAGTTGGCAATGACAATATAAATTACTTTTAGATCTATATTTGTATAATTTTCATAGATCACGTTTTTATTAATCACATGACTGAGATAAGACTTTATTACGAAAATGTGCATATGAAAATCATAACTGGCATGCAGATTGGTAGAAATGGTAAGATAAATTGGCACTCCAAATGGAAAAGGTTGCCGACCCCTGGTATAGCCTATTACCAGCAACTTCGGGAGCGTAACAGGAGAATCTGCAAAGCCCAGCAGCAGCTGGAGGAGGAGGTTTGTTTTTTCTTCTTCTGGTTAGGCTATCTTGATTTCTGGCTCCCTCGAGTCATTTGTGTGTGTCTTAATTATTTAATGACAGCGTGCTTAAAGCATCAGACAAGCTCAGTCGCCTACATATAGTTGATTTTATTAAAACACATAGGGTGTGTGTATGTTTGGAAAAATACACGTTTTAAAACTACAACCAGTCGATTGGTCGAAAGACCAGACTACTTTTGGTCGACCAATATGTTTTTTGGTCTGGGACAGCCCTAGTAAAATCTTTTAAATTATTGCATTTATATTTTTGTTCGCCAGTCTTTGTAACAAGTCAGATTTGTCTGTCGACGACAAAAATACACTGATCTACAATCCAAATTGGATGATGATTACATGAAGAAGGTGAATAGCACCTACATAAAATCAAGGGCAAAGTGGATAAGATTATCAAGTCAAGACAATTCTATTATTGAGAAGTGTGTGTTTCTCTGGCTGGACATTGGTCATCGGAGGGTGACAGAGATACAGACGCTACTCCTGTCAGGAGGAATCATGCTCCATAAATCAAACTGAGGACATAGAGTCCACAGCAGGAAATTATTTTGCTTCAATTGGCTCAGTACATTTTGTCCCATTGGATTAGACATTTTTAAGATTAAGTTATTGATTTGCTGCTCAAGTTTACCTGAACAAATACTACTATATTAGTATGCACCTAGTCTTGTGAAACCAGACGACTGTGTCTCAAGTCAAATGTATTTGTCACATGCGCTGAATACAACAAGTGTCTCTAAATATTACGCAGTAACTGTCTGGCCATGGTATTAGTATGCACTGTTCCAGTGCATACATATATTTAATACGGATGAATGTTTATATTCACTAAGTTGGACCATTAAAATGATTGTTTTGTCTCTTGTAGGAAACATATTTGGTGAGCATGTCGGTGGAAGATGGGGTGGTAGTGTACCCCTACCCCCTGGCTCTCCTGTCCATCTTCCACAATGACTGGATCGTTGGGGACATGCACTGCCAGCTCAGTGGCTTCATCATAGGCCTCAGTATCATTGGCTCCGCCTTTAACATCTTGGCCATTTCCATCAACCGGTACATCTGCCACAGCCTGCACTATGACCCCATGTTGTGCACCAGGAACATCTGCTGTTACCTGGGCCTCACTTGGCTGCTCACTGCCATGGCCACAGTGCTCAACTTCTTAGTGGGTTCTCTGCAGTATGACCCACGCCTCTACTCCTGCACCTTCACCCAGACTGTCAGCTCCTACTAGACCAGTTCTGGTGCTGATCCACTTCCTGGTGCCCCTCTCGGTGGTCTGTTACTGCTACCTGAGGATCTGGGTGTTTATCATCCAGGTGAAACAGGGTGAAACCAGATGACAAGCAGAAACTAAAGTCATTTCTTGACCATGTTTGTGTTGTTCCTAATGTTTGATGGGCTGGGGACCACTAAACATTATTGGCCTGGCTCTGGCCATTAACTCTGGAACGGAATGGTGGCAGCAAAAATCTCAGATTGGCTCTTTGTCTCCAGGTACTTTATGGCCTATTTCAACACCTGTCTCAATGCTGTCATCTACGGGTTACTCAATCAGAACTTTTAGTAAGGAAAACATACACTTCCTCTTAATGCTGTGTACCCCTCAAACTATTTTTATGTAAGGCTACAGGTGTTGGACTGAGGGATTTAAAATAACAAATAAACTATCCAGTGGCGAGCCGTCATTCAGACCCACATTTTTAGCAAAGATGGCCTGTTTTGCATGTTATTTTAGCATTAATACATGTCTCATATCTATTTACAAACAAGGTAAAAAATAATATATATCATTGAGTTATTAAAGCCGCATACAAACATGGTCTCTTTTTTTGGTTTCTTGAGTAAGGCAGCTCCAAAATGCAGGTGTTTCAGCCTAGCTCAGTGCTTTCTGTGTGGGGCAAGCCAACAGAAAATATGGAGCGTTGCGCTGTGATTGGCTCAGTGTTCTGTCACTCGGGGGTGACTTTACGTCACTGCCAAGTGGAAGAGGAGACCTTAAATTCTAGCCCTTTAGGTGTTACATTAGAAGTGCTCATCCAAAAACAGTCAAGGTCATTGGCCACAGATAAAATTACATCAAATCACATTATACTGTATGTACAGTAGCTTTGATTGGACTGATCATGTCAGCATCATACTTTCACAATCTTAGCTAGCAGTCATCATCATCAATCAAGTCGACAATATACTGGCAAATCCTTTTTAATCCTTGTCATATGAAGTTAAATAATGAAGAGAAATTATAGATAAAATGTTTCGGTGATCATTGGCCATTACACAACATTACACAACAAGTATATCGCAAATTCAACAGGTGGTTTGGAAGAAATCAGTGACAGTGGCTGTGTGGTCCCAAATCTGGTATTAAGGGGCTCTTTTCCAAGTTTAAAATGATAAACATTCAACATGATTTGTGCCATGCTCAAAACAACTGTTAACTTGACTTAAGTGAGTTTCAAGACAACTAAGAAGTCGGGAATAAATGAGCTCTGACCTGAGAAAATACGTTTTGAATGGTCAACCAACTCGGAATTATAAATCCGTCCTCCAGTTGTTTTGAAAGCACCATAAATCCAGAGAATGCAAGACTTTGTTGGCAAGATTTGCCCACGAAGACCCGCCGTGCCACCTCCTGTTCAAGTGATCACAACACAACAAGGTGAGTCCAAAAATGTATTATATGCTGCTGCATGAATTATGCAATATGCCAGGGAGATATGTATACTGTAGCTCAGAAAGTAATAATAAGTGTGTGTTGTGAAATAAGATGTTAGTGGCCCATGTGTTTCACCCTAATAATTTGGTATATTTACCCCTCTTAATTTCACCTACTGTTCTGACTTAGTGGTGCACGTGTAGCCTATAACCTGTTTTAGAGAAATGTAATCATCGAATATTGTAAGAGCTTTCGTTGTCTGCTTATACTGTATGCATCCTACGGTTCCTTTATTTATCATACGGTTCTGACTTGGTGTAAGAACGGCCCATGCTCTGAATTCTGTCGCTGTACATTTCAAAAGTGCTAAACAAATAGTTATATTGACTAACGTTACGTTCGCCCTAGCTTGCTCATGAATGTCTTCATCAAAATTACGGATTGCCTCTTATCCGCTTGTCATCCCCTTATGCCATAGTTTGTACATCTCAATTGTCATTAGAAGCAAGTGAACCAAGTTTTTTTTAAAGCAGAAAATGAGGCTGAACTGTTTCACTGCCAGACAACACTCTGCTGATAGCCAGGTGTAGCAGTGGTAAGATGCTGGCACTGCTGTTAGGAAACCTTTATGTAGGCCCTAACAGTTTGTGGGTACCGTTTGTCATCGTTATAGTGCAATTAATGTATTGTTTTGTGTTGTTTTGTGGCTTTTCTGGAATGCATCCCACTTTATTTATTTTCCCCCCATCATGATTGACATGCTAAAATGGCCACTGAAACCATCACACATAGGGTCAAACAGCAAACAGGCAAGGGTGAAGGAGAATAGCTAATTACTGTTCACTTCTTCCTTTAAAATAATATGAAAGGGCACAAGATAAATGCCATGCTTTCATAGGTTATAACATGTTTTTGATCAAATTTGTTCAAAGTGTTCAACAGTTTTTTTTGGCGTAACCAGTACATCATGCTTTGTGTCATATTATTTTTTAGCCTACAGAGAAGTTTGTATTGTAAAATTCTGCTACATTAGATATTTAAAGAAGTTGTCCTTTATAAGTTGTACAGAGATTACTTCATAGAGCATATACAGTTGAAGTCAGAAGTTTACATACATTAGTTTGGAGTCATAAAAACTTGTTTTTCAACCACTCCACAAATGTATTGTTAACAAACTATAATTTTGGCAAGTCGGTTTGGACATCTACTTTGTGCATGACACAAGTCTTTTTTTGACCAGGAAGCTTCCCCAAAAACTGAGCGTCAAAAACCCTTATCATCTCCTCTTTAAAGGTTTACAGATAGATAATTTCACTTATTCACTGTTCCAGTGGGTCGGAAGTTTACATAAACTAAGTTGACTGTGCCTTTAAAAAGCTTGGAAAATTCCAGAGAATGATGTCATGGCTTCAGAAGCTTTGAGTCAAATGGAGGTGTACCTGTGGATGTATTTCAAGGCCTACCTTCAAACTCAGTGCCTCTTTGCTTGACATCATGGGAAAATCAAAAGAAATCAGCCAAGACCTCAGAAAAATAATTGTAGACCACAAGTCTGGTTCATCCTTGGGAGCAAGTTCAAAACGCCTAACGGTACCACGTTCATCTGTACAAACAATAGTACGCAAGTATAAACACCATAGGACAACGCAGCCATCATACCGCTCAGGAAGGAGACACGTTCTGTCTCCAAGAGATGAACGTACTTTGGTGCAAAAAGTGCAAATCAATCCCAGAACAACAGCAAATGACCTTGTGAAGATGCTGCAGGAAACAGGTACAAAAGTATCTATATCCACAGTAAAGCGAGTCCTATCTTGACATAGCCTGAAAGGCTGCTCAGCAAGGAAGAAACCACTGCTCCAAAACAGCCATAAAAAAATCCAGACTACGGTTTGCAACTGCACATGGGGACAAAGATCGTACTTTTTGGAAAAATATCCTCTGGTCTGATGAAACAAAAATAGAACTGTTTGGCCATAATTACCATCGTTATGTTTGGAGGAAAAGGGGCGTGGCTTGCAAGCCGAGGAACAACCTTCCCAACCGTGAAGCATGGGGGTAGCAGCATCATGTTGTGGGGGTGCTTTGTTGCGGAAGGGACTGGTGCACTTCACAGAATAAATGGCATCATGACCCCAAGCAGACACCAAGCATACTTCCAAAGTTGTGGAAAAATGGCTAAGGACAAGAAAGTCAAAGTATTGGAGTGACCATCAAAAAACCCTGATCTCAATCCCATAGAAAATTTGTGGGCAGAACTGAAAAAGCGTGCGCGAGCAAGGAGGCCTACAAACCTGACTAAGTTACACCAGCTCATTCCCCCAACTTATTGTGGGAAGCTTGTGGAAGGCTACCCAAAATGTTTGACCCAAGTTAAACAATTTAAAGGCTATGCTACCGAATACTAATTGAGTGTATGTAAACTTCTGACCCACTGGGAATGTGATGAAAGAAATAAGAGCTGAAATACATCATTCTCTCTACTATTATTCTGACATTTCACATTCTAAAAATAAAGTGGTGATCCTAACTGACCTAATACAGGGAATTGTTTCTAAGGATCAAATGTCAAGAATTGTGAAGAACTGAGTTTAAATGTACTTGGTTAAGGTGTATGTAAACCTCCGACTTCAACTGTATATGAAGCAAAACAAGTGCCAAAATAGTTTAAAGCAAGACACTGCTGCGTCATACAGGTAATGAGATTGAAACAGTTGACCTCATCAGTGATATTGTCTCTCATCAGTCCCAGCTGAAAGTTCTGACCTGTCATGTTTTATTTGAACTTATCTAAAATCAAATAAAACTCAATTTTTCACATGCACCGAATACACGTGTAGACCTTATCGTGAAATGCTTACTTACAAGCCCTTAACCAACAGTGCAGTTCAAGAAGAGTTAAGAAAATATTGACCAAATAAATTAAGTAAAACATAATTTAAAAAATAACACAATAACACAACAATAACGAGGTTATATACATGGGGTACCGATACCGAGTCAGTGTGCAGGGGTACAGGTTAGTTGAGGTAATTTATACATGTAGGTATCGATGAAGTGACTATGCATAGATAATAAACAGTGAGTAGCAGCAATGTACAAAACAAATGGGGGGGGGCAAATGTAATAGTCTGGTGGCCATTCAATTGTTCAGCAGTCTAATGGCTTGGGGGTAGATGCTGTAAAGGAGCCTTTTGATCCTACTCTTGGTGCTCTGGCACCACTTGCCGTGTGGTAGCAGAGAAAACAGTCTATGACTTAGGTGACTGGAGTCTCTGACAATTTTATGGGCTTTCCTCGGACACACCCTATTATATAGGTCCTGGATTGCAGGAAGCTTGGCCCCAGTGATGTACTGGGCCATATGCACTACCCTCTATAGCGCCTTACTATCAGATGCTGAGCAGTTGCCATACCAGGCGGTGATGCAACCGGTCAGGATGCTCTCGATGGTGCAGCTGTATAACTTTTTGAGGATCTGGGGAGCCATGCGGGGGAAAAAGTTCTGTTGTGCTCTCTTCACGACTATCTTGGTGTGTTTGGACCATGATAGTTAATTGGTGATGTGGACACCAATGAACTTGAAACTCTCGATCCGCTCCATTACAGCCCGGTTGATGATAATGGGGGCCTGTTCAGCCCGCATTTTCCTGTAGTCCACGATTAGCTCCTTTGTCTTGCCCACATTGAGGGAGAGGTTGTTGTCCTGGCACCACACTGCCAGTTCTCTGACCTCCTCCCAATAGGCTGTCTCATCATTGTCTGTGATCAGGCCTACCACTATTGTCGTCAGCAAACTTAATGATGATGTTGGAGTCATGTTTGGCCACACAGTGGTGTGTGAACAGGGAGTACAGGAGGGCACTAAGTGCACACACCTGAGGGGCCCCAGTGTTGAGGATCAGTGTGGCAGACGTGTTGTTGCCTACCCTTACCACCTGGGGGTGGCCCGTCAGGAAGTCCAAGATCCAGTTGCAGAGGGAGGTGATTAGTCCCAGGGTCCTTAGCATTGTGATGAGCTTCGTGATGAGCTTTGATGGCAATCAAACAGTACCCAACCAGGACCCAAAGGACAAGTTAGAATTTTGGACCCAGACCCGCTCAGTATATCAGGTTCAGTTGGACCCGTGAAGACCTTTACCAGAGAGTTTCTAAATCCAGAGGCACCATGTTTGTTACTACTGTACATTATTACTGTGACTTTTCAAGCATCAGGTCATCATGTGAGTGCATCTGTAGGCTAGAGATAGTCAGAAACAAAGTTATCATTATTTGATAGGACAACAATGTTGGGTGAATTAAATGATCCTATTTTAGAAACATAGACATGGTTAAAAGAACACTGATTGGCACAGCACAAATAAAACAAATATGCCATGTCAACACTATTGACTTTAACCTGTGTGCCAGTCTATCTCTGTTCTCTTAATTGAACTGGAATAGCTAATCAGACTGACTGGTACCCAGGCGACATTGACTTGGTCAACCCTTGGTTTCTATAGACTGGTTGGCTGACAACTTCACAAAAATAATGTATGTGCAATGTGGCCGGAAGACATGTGTTGTTATGATTCTGAAAGGTCAGATGGCTATCAACAATGCCAAGAAGCCGCCATGTGGGGAATCATAGGTGGCTCGTTTCAGCTTGTTGTATCTTGTTATTGAAACCATGTCTTGTTTTGAGGTGTTTTGACTGATGTCACAGGTCCCATGTGGTGGGGACTAAAATGCAGATAATGTTTCTGTTAAACAGAAGAAATAAAAGGAGACAGGAGGAAACTGCTAAAGTTGTAACAAGCCTATTCATCTAGTGTTGATTCACTTTTCGTTTGATAAAGCACTCAATCATGTTTTCTTAACTAGTTCAAGTTCAAAAAGGTCATGTGTACAAATTACTTTTCCAATATTCTTAAACAAATTCACATGAGAAATCACAATGAAATACATTCAACTTGTTTTTCCTTTAGAAACTCATGAGGCCTTATAAAGTACTGTAAGTGCAGCAATATAATACAGCCTCTGTATTTAAAATAGTCCTACTAATACATTGACTTGAATTTCAAAATATACCATTGCAGTATTTATCATAACCTCAGATAAAACTTAATAAACATGCACTGTTTTAATAAAAATGAACAAAGGTATAAATGAAGTAGAAAAGAAACCACAATATTATATTAGAGGAGATATAAACCAAACGTTCAAACTCAAATATTAGCAGGCGCCATTTTGTCTAGTATTATTCTATTAACTAGCCTAGCTTAACCCATTCATCTCTGAGATCGCTTTGAAAAAAGATTGCAGTCTGAGTCCAGTACAAATGCAGTATGTGGCAAATACTGCATTCCAATTATTATTATTTTACTGCAGTAATTATGCAATTCAACTAAATCAAATCAAATAAATCAAATCAAATCAAATTTTATTTGTCACATACACATGGTTAGCAGATGTTAATGCGAGTGTAGCGAAATGCTTGTGCTTCTAGTTCCGACAATGCAGTGATAACTACAGTTAGAGTGCAGTTATTCTGCAATTACTGTGTCCAAAATACCAGTCGACTGCAGTTGCTGCACTTTTACAGCAGTTTCAAAACTACAATCATTTTTTGTAAGGGTCGTTTTCACTCGATCAATTTATACATTTAAAATGTTCAATTTCCACATAAAAAGGTAAGTATCACTCGGATAACAATTTCGACTATAACATTTCCTATAGATAATGTGATTGGTACACTACATACTGTACCTGTTAAACAGAATATATTAAAGAGAGACAAGAGGAAACTGTTAAAGTTGTCACAGGCATCTTCCTCTAGTGTTAGAGTTGAGACACAAACCGCTGTGCTCACGCTTCTACCACGCATGCTGCTGGTGGCAACAGGTATAAACCTGAACAACAACAGTAACAATGTGCAGTATTTGAGAGACAAGTGCTCATTGTGAAAATGTATTTATATTTTCAATAAACATTTGGAGACTAAATATTAGTGTACATGTTGCCAACAGTCTAAAGGCGTCAGCATGCTTCAGTTCGGCTGGCACCTCGCGGAACTCGGCAAGCCGAACCAAACGAGTGTGCTCACATACTCCCTTAAATTACATTCTCTTGAAAAACAAGACAAAACAAATAAAAAATATGAATTGGGGAAAGTGGAATCGGTTTGAGTGACCAGGAGCGGTATGATGCTGATTTCGTGTGTCAAAAGCACAAAAGGCAAAAACTCTGTGGCTCAACAAGATGTCGACGTATGATTTGGAAAGTTATGATTTTCAGAGTAGGGCACCGGTTAAAGGTGTCATCTCTGGTGTTTTGTTGGACATAGAGGCTGTGTGGTTTAGGGAGAACATTCCAGTAGTGGTAGATGCATGTTGATTGAATCGAATGATAGACAGAAGGAAGGAGCAAAGCATATCGCTTTTGAAAGTTTTTGGGTGAAGTGATTCTCCCAACTTATGTAAAACTTGGATATGTGAGATATGCGATGAGACCGTATGTACAGATGCTGTTGCAGTGTTATAATTGTAAAAGGTTTGGACATGTGGCAAGTGTTTGTTGAATGAATAAATATGTAGTAGTTGAAGAGTCAGATGAAGCATGTTGTTGTAATTATGATGGGAATCACATTCCCGAGTTCCCGGAGTGCCCTGTACGGATGAAGGAGGTCTCAGTACCTACGCTCAGGGCGATTCAGCATGTCTCCTATAAGGAGGCAGTGAAAATACCTGAAGGAGTGAGTAGAGAGGAGATAGTAGTGGATGTCTCACACTCTGCAATGAATGCCATGCAGGAGAGGGATCCTGACTAATAGTGAAGAAGGTGGACTTTGTTGCGTCTATAGCACAGGTGATACATTTAACTACTCAAACTAATCAAAAATCAAAGAAGCTAGACATCATTGTGAAGGCAGCAAATAGATTATTGGATCTCCAGGACTTTACAGCCAAAATGTTACAGGGTTCTCCCTCCCAGTTTCCTGAGCCTGTGTAGGGATCTGAATAGTAGTTTTTTGTTTGAAATTCAGGGTAGTAGGGTGAATTTAGTTTGTGTTTATTATTTGTATTTTATTTTTGGTAATTGCTATGATTTGTTCATAAAAATAAACTGTACAGTAGGTGGCGGCAGTACACCTTATGAGTCTGCCAATAAACCTCGGCGGAAAAAGAAGAAGAACGATAATAACACGTCAATAGTACAGCTTGTCCATTTTGAGATGCAGTAGCCACTTACTCAAAATAGTCAGAATTACTCTAGGATAACTCAAGAAATCACGCATTAATTTTTGTTATTGCCGAGGAACTCTACCGCACGAGTCGGTTTTGCTAATCAACCAACCTGTTCCTTTCTGGTTTGGCAAATAGTACACACCCTGCTCCTTTAAATTATCTACGTCATTGTCATGTGATTTAACCCGGAAGTCCCGTATGTTTACATTGCCACACTGCAAGAGTCATCGACATTGTAATATTTTATTCAAAAGTATTGCTTGTGGAATTTAGTTAAGCCAAAAATGGATAACTATAATAAACAATGGCCAGGTCCTGTTCCAGATATCAGAGGGTAACTTGATACGGATAGGCAAACGTATGCGGCTTGACATAAATGGTAACGTTAGCAGAAGGTGAATGTTGAACTTTTGTTGCATAAATTTCCAGATGATGGTGCGTACTACTTGGCGCAAGGATTCTGTCGGTGTGATGGAGCTTTAACCGTTTAAGCAAACAGTTTGATGCATACGTTCGATGAATCCAAGGTATGCACCACACCGAATGCACTGCAACTGCCTCTGCAATGCAATAAGTTGACCACAGCGTTACATGGGAAATGAATGTAATTCTGGTGGACCAGAATGCAAAAACACTCAGTGTGATCGAAGCGTAAGGGTTGCGACACAGATACTACTGTAGCTAACTAGCTATTTAGCTAACTGGAAGACTGGGAATGAAATGTTTTAGCTAGTTAAATAGCATAGTTTGCATTGCTAACCCAGATTGTGAATTACATTTATTCAATAATAGCTTGTTTACTTGCATAAGTAGTTACATGCAATAGTGTTAGCTACTGTACCTCAGCATGGGCATAGTATTTAAGCACCTACAAAATCATCACCAGAAAATAAATAAAGCTAGCTAGTTGCTTTCTTGCCCGGGTTATCCATCTAACGAGCTAACACAAATGAATAATGCCTGGGGTTATGCATATGGGGTGCCTGACAATCAGATTGAAATGGTGCAGTCTGAGGTTAATGCCATATATTTATTTGTTTGGAACATTTCCTCTCACAATCACTTCCTCTCACATTCAAATTATAGTTTAACTTATTTCACCGGTTGTCTGTGCAGTTTATCCTTTCGCAGGTAGTAATGTGAGACAATGTATCCACAGGAAAGAATAATCGAATTAACTTTTCAATGCTCTCGTAGTACATTTACATTGCTATCACCTTAAGCATGTGCAGAACCATGTCAACACGTGTACAAGCTCAGGAAGTATGCATGCATTTTCATATTGTTCACGTGATTTAGGTCATTTGGTGCGGCAGGTAGCCTAGTGGTTAGGGCGTTGGACTAGTAACCTGAAGGTTGCTAGTCGAATCCCCGAGCTGACAGTGTAAAAATATGTTGAACAAGGCACCCACTGTTCCTAGGTCGTCATTGTAAATAAGAATTTGTTCTTAACTGGCTTGCCTTTTTTTTCAATTAAAAAAATCTGAATGCACTATGAGTACTTTGAAAAGTGGATTTATTTATACTTTCCTGAGGATATATTTATAGATACTTTATGCATACTACTACTTCATTTCCACAGATTTTTTTTTTTTTTTACAAACACACATTTACTTGACAAACAGTGCAGAAGCAATGTTTGGTAACAGAATGACTATTCATGAAGTTTGTGCTGTCATTCTGTTACCAAACTTTGCATCTGCACTGTTTGTCAAGCAAATGTGTTTCTGTTTAATCCTCTGTGGAAATTGTGATAATGGTTCCACACTATAAGATTAGAATAATACTTTGAAATTGTTGAAATTATGATAATGCCATTTTAGTGTACGAGCTGTTGACATCACTAGGTGACATCACTAGGTGACATCACTAGGTAGTAAATTAGTTAATAGACCAATAAGAAATGGTTCCAAACCTCTCTGCCAATAAATGCTAGTTTTGAGTTTTCCCCTCCAGACTCAGACCACTCCCAGACATCCCTAGCAAGATTCTTACTTGAGAAATGTGTCTTTGCTAAGAAGCTTCTTTTTTTTTTTACCATTTTCATTTTTATTTTATTTTAATAACAGTAAGGTACTTCATTGTTATCCAGAAATTATTTGATATTGAGATAAAAATGTCTGCATTGGACCTTTAAAAGTAGTCCTTGTGCATAGCAGTTGTATGGTTTGTTTAACTTTTTAATCATTGGTTTTAGTTTGGCATTTTTAAAGTGAAAAATCTGAGTCTCAGCATCACTCTTTTACCATGGAATCTATTTGCCCATATGAATAAATTATACTGGAAATATTTTTATTTGTTACTTATACAGTTGAAGTCAGAAGTTTACATACACGCATAGTTTGGAGTCATTAAAAGTCGTTTTTCAACCACTCCACAAAATTCTTGTTAACAAACTATAGTTTTGGCAAGACGATTAGGACATCTACTTTGTGCATGACACTATTAATTTTTCCAACAATTGTTTACAGACAGATTATTTCACTTATAATTCACTGTATCACAATTCCAGTGGGTCAGAAGTGTACATACACTTAAGTTGACTGTACCTTTAAACAGCTTGGAGTTTGCAAGCCGAAGAACACCATCCCAACCATGAAGCACGGGGGTGGCAGCATCATGTTGTGGGGGTGCTTTGCTGCAGGAGGGACTGGTGCACTTCACAAAATAGATGGCATTATGAGACAGGAAAATTATGTGGATATATTGAAGCAACATCTCAAGACATCAGTCAGGAAATTGTGGCAAAATGGTTTAAGGACAACAAAGTCAATGTATTGGAGTGGCCATCACAAAACCCTGACCTCAATCCTATAGAAAATGTGTGTGCAGAACTGAAAAAGCGTGTACGAGCAAGGAGGCTTACAAACCTGACTCAGCTACTTCAGCTCTGTCAGGAGGAATGGGCCAAAATTCACCCAACTTATTATGGGAAGCTTGTGGAAGGCTACCTGAAACGTTTGACCCAAGTTGAACAATTTAAAGGCAATGCTACCAAATACTAATTGAGTGTATGTAGACTTCTGACCCACTGGGAATGTGATGAAAGAAATAAAAGCTGAAATCATTCTCTCTACTATTATTCTGACATTTCACATACTTAAAATGAAGTGGTGATCCTAACTGACCTAAAACGGGCACTAGGATTAAATGTCAGTAATTGTGAAAAACTGAGTTTAAATGTAGTTGGCTAAGGTGTATGTAAACTTCCGACTTCAACTGTACCTGTATGCCTAGGGATGTGTAGCTAGCTATCTAGCCGATCTGTGTATGGACCCAAATGTTTGGTATACATATTAGTTCAGAACCTAGCTATGAACCTCAGCTATCGTAGCCAGTTGTATCAACTTGAAAACAGTCTGAATGACATTTAATGAAGCCTATGGATTGAGTATAATAGAACTTTGTGCCAAGGATGCAAGTCGTATATACATGTAGTTATTACCATGCATGAGATCCATCCCCACATTGTAACCTGTACATTTTAATATATTAATATATAATAATAATAATAATAATAATATATGCCATTTAGCAGACGCTTTTATCCAAAGCGACTTACAGTCATGTGTGCATACATTCTACGTATGGGTGGTCCCGGGGATCGAACCCACTACCCTGGCGTTACAAGCACCATGCTCTACCAACTGAGCTACAGGACCACCTGATCGTGTATTCTACCTTGGCAAATAAAGGTGCAGTTCAGGTATGATTGTCTGAGATTATTTTAGTCATATCCAATACCAGGAGTATCAAATTCCAGTCTTTGAATGATGCTGTGTCTGCATGCATGTATTACAATTATACACTTCAACAGTGTTTACCAATCTTGGTCCTGGGACATCAATGGTTATACATTGTAACTAATAGACTAGAAAAAGGATTTAACTAGGCTGATTTGTAATTCATATATACAGAAATATAACTTTTAAAAACAGTACACTACACTTCCTATGCATCATGTAAATAGCCTAAAACCGGTTAATCTCAATATCTAATGCCCTTCATCTGCATTGATGTGATAAACACGGGATAGGTGTAGTATTTCATCAAATGAGACATCATTTCAACAGTAGAGAATGAAACGCTTTATTGAAAGAAGTGAATTATCCAAGTGTTATAAATACATGCATTATAAATATAATTGTAATATAAAAACAAGTTAAATCTGTACTTCAATGCACATCTGTTGTGCAGTATAAAAACAGAGGAAGAAAGAGGTGGAAAAGACAAAGGGAAAGAGGTAAGAACATAGGAGCAGGGAAGGCAGCATATCATTTATGAATCACAGTGCTACCCAAATATTCTCTGTTCATCACAATGACATAATAGTGTCTCTAGTCAGCCTGAAGGTTATCCTTAGAGCGGTGAGGTGGCGATGATGTTACTGGGGGATGGCATCCTCTCTCACATCAAAACATATCTGCATGTAAGCCTTTTAGAAAATTTCTTATTCTAACATTGTTAGTCATCATAATAATGCAGAGTGCAGCGTCAAAGGTAATTTGTGGCTGCAAGGAGCCACGGTAAGTTGCTAGCTAGCATTAAACTTATAAAAAAACAATCAATCTTCACAATCACTAGTTAACTACACATGGTTGACGATATTACTAGGTTGACTAGCTTGTCCTGCGTTGCATATAATCAATGCAGTGCCTGTTAATTTATCACCGAATCAAGCCTACTTCAACTTCGCAAACGGGTGATGATTTAACAAAAGCGCATTCGCAAAGAAAGCACAAATGTACATAACCATGACATCAATGCCTTTCTTAAAATCAATACACAGAAGTATATATTTTTAACCTGCATATTTAGTTAAAAGAAATTCATGTTAGCAGGCAATATTAACTAGGGAAATTGTGTCACTTCTCTTAAGTTCAGTGCAAGCAGGGTCAGAGTATATGCAACAGTTTGGGCTGCCTGGCTCATTGTGAACTAATTTGCCAGAATTTTACATAATTATGACATAACATTGAAGGTTGTGCAATGTAACAGCAATATTTAGACTTAAGGTTGACACCCGTTCGATAAAATACGGAACAGTTCCGTATTTCAATGAAATAATAAACGTTTTGTTTTCAAAATGATAGTTTCAAGATTTGACCAAATTAATGACCAAAGGCTCATATTTCTGTGTTTATTATATTATAATTAAGTCTATGATTTGATAGAGCGTCTAACTGATCTGTGGTAGGCAGCAGCAGGCTCCTAAGCATTCATTCAAACAGCACTTTACTGTGTTTGCCAGCAGCTCTTAGCAATGCTTGAGGCACAGCACTGTTTATGACTTCAAGCATATCAACTCCCGAGATTAGGCTGGCAATACTAAAGTGCCTATAAGAACATCCAATAGTCAAAGGTATATGAAATACGTGTCATAATTCCTACAATAACTACAACCTAAACCTCTTAACTGGGAATATTGAACCATCAGCTTTCATATGTTCTCATGTTCTGAGCAAGGAACTTAAACGTTAGCTTTTTTTACATGGCTCATATTGCACTTTTACTTTATTCTCCAACACTTCTCCCAACACTTTTTGCATTATTTAAACCAAATTGAACATGTTTCATTGTTTATTTGAGACTAAATAGATTTTAATTATGTATTATATTAAGTTCAAATAAAAGTGTTAATTGTTCATTAAGTATTGTTGTAATTGTGATTATTACAAATATATATATATATATATTAATCGGTAGCAGCTTTTTTTGGTCCTCCAATAATCCGTATCGGCGTTGATAAATCATAATCAGTCGATCTCTACTTAAAAGAGCTTGTTTTGTTTTTGTACAGACATCCCTTACCTAAACAGCAACCTCACCTGAGAAGTGGAAATCAAAGGGAGAGAATATGGGAATTGAATAACTGCAGTTGACATAGCTAAGTAAATGGAAGAATAATCTTATTGCAATGTGAAAGGCTCTTAAAAGAGCCTTTGGTTGTGCATAGTGTAGTCTATGGTGTTGCCAGGGAACAGAACCCTCTTCGAAGAAGTAGGAGCTGACAATCTCCCTCACACGGATTGCTTCTTTTAGGAGGATGTGCATTTGTTGGATCCCATCCTTGAAACATCCTGCAGAGCAGCAGACTTTCCCTCTGGCACACAGCGGCGAGCTGCAGATCCCCTCCTGGTCCACGTGTTCATCCTAATGAAGTTATGCAGGAATTACGATAAAGCAATTAAACACTGGAGTGATAGATGTGCAGAGGATGAATGTGCAAGTAGAGATACTGGGGTGCAAAGGAGCAAAATAAATAAATAAATACAGTATGGTGATGGGGTAGTTGTATGGGCTAAAAGTCTCCAGCTTCAGTGATTTTTGCAGTTCTTTCCAGTCATTGGCAGCAGAGAACTGGAAGGAAATGCGGAAAATGAGGAATTGGCTTTGGGGGTGACCAGTGAAATATACCTGCTGGAGCGCTTGCCAGGGGAGGGTGCTGCTATGGTGACCAGTGAGCTGAGATAAGGCGGAGCTTTACCTAGCAAAGACTTTTAGATGACCCGGAGCCAGTGGGTTTGGCGACGAATATGAAGTGAGGGCCAGCCAACGAGAGCATACAGGTCGCAGTGGTGGGTATATGGGGCTTTGGTGACAAAACGGATGGCACAGTGATAGACTGTATCCAATTTGTTGAGTAGAGTGTTGAAGGCTATTTTATAAATTGCATCGAAGTCAAGGATGGGTAGCATAGTCAGGTTTACGAGGGTGTTTGGCAGCATGAGTGAAGGATGCATTGTTGCGAAATAGGAAGCAGATTTTAGATTTAATTTTGGATTGGAGATGCTTAATGTGAGTCCAGAAGGAGAGTTTATAGTCTAACCAGACACCTAGGTATTTGTAATTGTCCACATATTCTAAGTCAGAACCGTCCAGAGTAGCGATGCTGGACGGGCGGGCGGGTGCGGGCCGCGATCGGTTGAAGAGCATGCATTTCGTTTTACTTGCATTTAAGAGCAGTTGGAGGCCACGGAAGGAGAGTTGTATGGCATTGAAGCTTGTCTGGAGGTTAGTTAACACAGTGTCCAAAGAAGGGCCAGAAGTATACAGAATGGTGTTGTCTGCGTAGAGGTGGATCAGAGATTCACCCCTAGCAAGAGCGACCTCTTTGATGTATACAGAGAAAAGAGTCGGCCCGGAATTGAACTCTGTGGCACCCCCATAGAGACTGCCAGAGGTCCGGACAACAGTCCCTCCGATTTGACATACTGAACTCTGTCTGGTGAACCAGGCGAGGCAGTCGTTTGAGAAACCAAGGCTGTTGAGTCGAAAGCCTTGGCCAGGTCGATGAATACGTCTGCACAGTATTGTCTTTTATCGATGGCGGTTATGATATCGTTTAGGACCTTGAGTGTGGCTGAGGTGTACCCATGACCAGCTCGGAAACCAGATTGCATAGCGCAGAAGGTACGGTGGGATACCAAATGATCGGTGATCTGTTTGTTAACTTGGCTTTCAAAGACCTTAGAGCCAGGGTAGGATAAATATAGGTTTGTAACAGTTTGGGTCTAGAGTGTCTCCCCCTTTGAAGAGGGGGATGACCACAGCACCTTTCCAATCTTTGGGGATCTCAGATGAAAGAGATGTTGAACAGGCTAGTAATACGGGTTGCAACAATTACGGGGGATCATTTTTGAAAGAGAGGGTCCAGATTGTCTAACCCAGCTGATTTGTAGGGGTCCAGATTTTGCATCTCTTTCAGAACATCAGCTATCTGGATGTGGGTGAAGGAGAAATGGGTGATGTTTGGGCAAATTGCTGTGGGGGGTGCAGGGCTGTTGACCGGGGAAGGGGTAGCCAGGTGGAAAGCATGGCCAGCTGTAGAAAAATGCTTATTGAAATTCTCAATTATCGTGAATTTATCGGTGGTGACAGTGTTTCCTAGCCTCAGTGCAGTGGGCAGCTGGGAGGAGGTGCTCTTATTCTTCATGGACTTTACCGTGTCCCAGAACGTTTTGGAGTTTGTGCTACAGTATGCAAGTTTCTGTTTGAAAAAGCTAGCCTTTGCTCTCCTAACTGCCTGTGTATTGGTTCCTAACTTCCCTGAAAAGTTGCATATCGCGGGGGCTATTTAACGCTAATGCAGTATGCCGCAGGATGTTTTTGTGCTTGTCAAGGGTAGTCAGGACTGGAGTGAACCAAGGGCTATATCTGTTTCTGGTTCTACATTTTTTTGAATGTGGCATGCTTATTTAAGATGGTGAGGAAAGCACTTTTAAAGAATAACCAGGCATCCTCTACTGATGGAATGAGGTCAATATCCTTCCAGGATTAACCAGGCCAGGTCGATTAGAAAGGCCTGCTTGCTGAAGGATTTTAGGGAGCATTTGACAGTGATGAGGGGTGGTCGTTTGACCGCAGACCCATTACGAACGCAGGCAGTGATCACTGAGATCCCGGTTGAAGACAGCAGAGGTTTATTTAGAGGGACGGTTTGGTGAATGACCCTCTTTACGTCAGAGTTTACCCCATTGGTTGGTCTTCCAACACATAAACATTACATATTGCCGTTTACCTCAGCTCATTGGTTATCTACCCAGCTAGATTTCCAGACGATCAGTGGTCATTGGGTTAAAATACAGTCAATCAAAGAAACAGCGGTCATATATCATTGGTGCCCAATGATGTCATTACTTGTTGTCTTCAAATTGTTTTTTTTTCAGTCAATACGTCCCGCGAAATGACCCATCAGGTTTGGTTGTGTTACAAACAAACCAGTTGATTGCAATGAAACCAAACATGATTAGAAAAGTCACGTTTCGTGTGTGTATTTACAGCGAATGTGTCGTCGAAAATGGAATGAGACGGAATTCACGACACAAGCGGTTCACAAAATGTTTCGTGTTACGCTATAAAAATTGATTTATTAAACAAAAGACCATTCATTGTGTAACAATGAGCATTGGGATTGCAAACAGACGAAGATCGTCAAAGGTAAACAATTTATTTTATTGCAGTTTGTGATTTTGTTACGCCTGTGCTGGTTGAAATAGTTGTTTTTATGGGGCTCTATCCTCAGATAATCGCATCGTATTCTTTTGCAGTAAATCTTCTTTTAAATCTGACAACGCAGTTGGATTAGCAAGATTCTAGGCTTTCGAAACATGTGAGACACTTGTATTTTCATGAATGTTTAATATGACTATTTATGTAGCGATCACCGTATGTTGTTGAATTTCATCCCGCTAATGGGTTCTGTGCACAGAGAGGTTAAGCATGTCCCAGTTTAGGTCACCTAACAGTATGAGCTCAAAAGATAAATGGGGGTCAATCAATTCACATATGGTGTCCAGGGCACAGCTAGGGGCAGAAGGTGGTCTATAACAAGCGGCAACGGTGAGAGACTTGTTTCTGGAAAGGTGGATTTTTAGAAGTAGAAGCTCGAATTGTTTGGGGACAGACCTGGATAGTATGACAGAACTCCGCAGGCTATCTCTGCAGTAGATTGCAACTCCGCCACCTTTGGCAGTTCTATCTAGTCAGAAAGTGTTATAGTTAGGGATGGAAATTTCAGGATTTTTGGTGGCCTTCCAAAGCCAGGATTCAGACACAGCTAGGACATCCGGGTTGGAAGAGTTTGCTAGAGTAGTGAGTAAAACAAACTTAGAGAGGATTCTTCTAATGTTAACATGCATGAAACCAAGGCTTTTACAGTTACAAAAATCAACAAATGAGAGCACCTGGGGAATGGGAGTGGATCTAGGCGCTGCAGGGCCTGGATTAATCTCTACATCACCAGAGGAGGAGTAGGATAAGGGTACGGCTAAAGGCTATAAGGACTGGTCGTCTAGTGCTTTCTGAATAGAGAGTAAAAGGAACAGGTTTCTGGGCGTGGAATAATAGATGTGAATACAGTGGAGGTAAACCTAGGCATTGCTTGACGATGAGAGAGGTTTTGTCTCTAGAGACATCATTTAGACCAGGTGAGGTCACCGCATGTGTGGGAGGTGAAACAAACGGGCTAGCTAAGGCATATTGAGCAGGGCTGGAGTCTCTACAGTGAAATAAGACAATAATCACTAACCAAAACAGCAATGGACAAGACATATTGACATTAGGGAGAGGCATGCATAGCCGAGTGATCATAGGGACCAGTGGGAGGCTAGGCAAGCTGGAGACACGGCGATTCAGATAGCTAGTGGGCCGGGGCTAGCAGGCTAGCAGAAGGGCCTTAGGGGGGACGTTGTGACGGAAGAAAGTCTGTTGTAGCTCCCTCGGACGGTTACGTTGGCAGACCAGTCATGTTGGATTGGCAGAGCTCCGTGTAGGCAGTTAAAGGGTCTAGGCCAATTGGTAAAATAGGTATTGTAGCCCAAGAAATTGGCTGATGGTCCTCTTCAGCTAGCAGTCCGATATGCTCTAGACAGCTAGTCTAGAGCATATCGGGACAGAGATGTTAGCCAGGGGGGTAGCCACTCGGATAGCAGTTAGCTAGCTGCGATGATCCAGGTGAAAACCGGAGATGGAGAAAGAGCAGTCTGGTAAGCTCTGGGTTGAAACGCGCTGTGCAGACTGGCAGGAGTTGACCAGACTAAGGTTAGCTGATAATCGCTAGCCGTGGCTAACTGACTATTAGCTAGTAGGTAGTTATCTGGCTAGCTCCTGTTGGGGGTTCCGGTTCTAAAGTATAGAAAATAGCACATCCATACCACATTGCGTGAGGCGGTTTGCAGGAGAGCATGTTGAAACAAACAGAGGTTAAAATATAAAAAAATATATACGAAGGGGAAAAAAGATATATAAAGGGGACAAGACGAAGACAAAAACATCTAAACTGCTACGCCATTTGGACTAAAATAGAGTATGATTTCATTTAATAATTTGATTAGAATTATTTCCACACCAATCACAGCAAACTTTTGACTTGAAAAAATACAAAACTTTTTTTTCAAGAGCCCTTTGGGAGCCAAAAGAGCCGGCTCTTTTTAGTAAGCTGAGCCGAATGAGCCAGCTCACTGAAAAGAGCCGGAATGCCCATCACTAGTGTGCGGGCATGTGGATGTCTAAGTGTGTTTGTTTTTCTTTATTCTCCCTTCTCTGACTCACCATGATGGCATTTCCTCAGGTCTGTACGCTAGATGGGAGTTGTAGAACACAGTTTATTTAATTAACTTTTTATTGCTACATGAATCCTGGTCAACTAATTGATGAAAAATATGTACCATGAGGACTCCAGTGGTGTGCATTGTTAATAATGCATAATTTATGCTACTGTAGTATACTATGACAACCTCTAATACATGTCTAAGTGCAGGCATATATATATTGTGTTTTTTGTTGTATGTTATACATTATATTTTATGGTATAACTGATAGCTGATATTTGAAGTGTGTAATGAAAAATGGATCTGCTGAAAGGTGTCTGCCGGTACGACTTCATTTGGCATTTCTACCCGCCTTTTCACCCAATGTATTTTCAAGCATACAGGGATCAGCGCATACTTCATGCAGCAAGCCTCTAATCATTACACTATGAAGATGTACATTTGATTACTATTCGATGGTTCTACGGTCAATTAGTAGTGATCCTTTATAATTAAAGCCAGCACAGCAGTATCTTTCTACACTGGCTTTAATTATAAAGGTTCACCACTTTGCTGCATTTTAGACCACTACATTATCTAGTAATAACCCCCAAAATAAATGTTCCCAATTCATAAGCATAGAATGTTCTGTATGTGACCTAATCTAGAGGTGACCAGTCACAATACAGCCAGAGAAGACCACCAGGGTTAAGTAATGGCTGGGAGGAATCTCTTTCTCTCCTCTTCTGAAATAGAACGAAGTCACCATGTCGCCATGGACACACATGGAACTAATATCCTGTAAGGTTATTGTGCAATGTAACCAAGGGTGATTCACCAAAGAGCAGTGATTTCCATAAAGGTTGTGCCATTATCAGAATTTCAAATCAATTCACTTCAGGTCAGAGCTGTTTTGGAGTGAATATGTGTAACAGCAAGGACTCCTTTGAATCTTTTAAGGAATATACCACATTTTTAAAGGTTTCAGTAGAGCTTACTGTAAATTGTCTGACCAAGACAAATGACGAGCAGTGACATATTAAGGAAATAAACATTCCACACCATAACCTAAGGTTACTTGCATAACCCCAGTTCTCTGATAATGAGTGAGGTCGCTCACTATGGGGGACACGCCTTCGGGGCAGAGTATCTCCAATCATACAACATCTGTTGGATACAGACAGGAAGCATGGTGAATAGTCGGGAACCCCACTCCTTATAAGGCGCCACTGTCCCGCCCACTACTTCATTATCAACCATAGGTTTTCTTCCTTACAAGTGTGAAGGGAAATTCGGTGAGAGACCTCATTCATATTATCAGAGAATTGGTGGTAAGCAAGTAACCTTAAGTTCTCTTACAAGTTCTCTTAAGTTCTCTTACTAGTTTTGGTCTCTCACTATGGGGATGAAGCCAACTTCCGTAGTGCTCATATACTCTCTGAAGCTAGGTAGTCTTGACAGAATCATACCTAAGAGGCCCCAAACTAGGGGATGTATGCGCCGAACAGGCACAAGACGTCCATTCGGTGGAAACCTCATAATGAATGAGGGGTAATGTAGAGCTTAACAAATCTCTGAACATAGATGCCTCAAACAGTGCCATTGAGTGGGCCTGAAGGTGCCCAGGAGACAGGGAGAGGCAGCTCTCCTGTCAATCCAACTCTATCCAAACAGACGTGTAAAAAGCACAAATGGATCCCCAAGTTGGGAGGTGCCCTTTTCCTAGGGGGAAAACGGGGGTCGTGAGTAGAGACCAGTATCGTCTGGATGGAAAAGCGTCCCACCGGTACCAGGCAAAAGGTAGGGTTCGATCTCGTTACGGAAGAAACCCTGGCAAGCTGCCGGCAATAGCAGAATGATAGTGTCGTGGCGCACCCGTTCGCTCTGCGGATGTAAAGGCTATGGCAGATGGCTTGTCACAGGAAAGCAAAGTGTACGTCTAACTGCAGCTGAAAAGCTGCAACACGAAATCCCAGCAAGACCTACAAGGCCCGGAACGGGACCATAGGCTTGGAGATCAAGCATGAGCAGCGCTGCCCCTCCATAGGGCACCCTACTAGAGGGAGGCTTTCCTCGTTTTATTGCTCCAGCGCCTATATAATACAACAATGGTGGGAAAGCTAGGCGTCTGTAAATAAGTATAGCACGAAAGCTATCCAGGGGAACAGAACATGAAGGAAGCGGAATTCCATTACTGACACCAATGTAGCGAACGGCGGGGCAGGGAAGCAAACCCAGGTCGCTGGCTTAAAAAGGCAAACACCTTACACATAGCGTCAATAAGGTTCACCCTGTCTCCATAGATTTTTAGTTCTCTACTTACCTGGTGTATCGGCTGGACTGGCAGAGTAGGACTCGGCCAATGGAATCGGCTGTCAACATAATATAGAATAATATAAATCTTTAACTAAATATGTAACAGTTGATGTGGTCAAATGTAACAGAGTAAAAAGCACCCACAGAAGCTGACCGCGAGAGGTACCAATTTAAATCCCACGAGAATCTCCAATTCATGGCTAACAGCCTTTATAGCCGTGGGCTTTTATCCTCAAAAAATCTTGAGGAGATGGCAGATGTCACTGTGTGCAACACCAAGTCTTAAACATGTGCGTATGGTGAGTGTAAAGAGTGCCAACATACCACTCACACCCTGGTGAAACTCCCATCAAACAATGAAATTGACCTGACCTAATGGTCAGTTGCGACCTCCAAAGATGAAGAACAGAGGACCAACATTACAGTGAAGAAGGAGGTGACGATGACTGAGGTCAAACTTGTCAGTCATTTCCAGGACAGGCTCTTCAGATTCAGGCACCACCTTTTTAACATCAGATGGCAGGATGCGGTATACAAAGAGCTGAGGGCGAGTCTCAAGCTGTATCACCGCCTGGTACGGCAACAGCACTGCCCGCAACCGCAGGGCTCTCCAGAGGGTGGTGCGCCCAACGCATCACCGGGGGCAAACTACCTGCCCTCCAGGACACTGACAGCACCTGATGTCACAGAAAGGCCCAAAGATCATTAAGCACAACAACCAACCGAGCCACTGCATGTTCACTCCGATATCATCCAGTAGGTGAGGTCAGTACAGGTGCATCAAAGCTGGGACCGAGAGACTGAAAAATAGCTTCTATCTCAACCAAATCAATCAATCAAATGTATTTATAAAGCCCTTCTTACATCAGCTGATGTCACAAAGTGCTGTACAGAAACCCAGCCTAAAACCCCAAACAGCAAGCAATGCATGTGTAGAAGCATGGTGGCTAGGAAAAACTCCCTAGAAAGGCAAGAACCTAGGAAGAAACCTAGAGAGGAACCAGGCAATGAGGGGTGGCCAGTCCTCTTCTGGCTGTGCCGGGTGGAGATTATAACAGAACATGGCCAAGATGTTCAAATGTTCATAGATGAACAGCAGGGTCAAATAATAATAATCACAGTGGTTGTCGCTGGGTGCAACAGGTCAGCACCTCAGGAGTAAATGTCAGTTGGCTTTTCATAGCCGATCATTCAGAGTATCTCTACCGCTCCTGCTGTCTCGAGAGAGTTGAAAACAGCAGGTCTGGGACAGGTAGCACATCCGGTGAACAGGTCAGGGTTCCATAGCCGCAGGCAGAACAGTTGAAACTGGAGCAACAGCACGGATAGGTGGACTGGGGACAGCAAGGAGTCATCAGGCCAGGTAGTCCTGAGGCATGGTCCTAGGGCTCAGTTCCTCCGAGAGAGGGAGAGAAATAAAGAAAGAAAGAAAGAAAGAAAGAAAGAGAGAGAGAATTAGAGAGAACATACTTAAATTCACACAGGACACAGGATAAGACAGGAGAAATACTCCAGATATAACAGACTGACCCTAGCCCCCCAACACATAAACTACTGCAGCATAAATACTGGAGGCTGAGACAGGAGGGGTCGGGAGACACTGTGGCCGCATCTGATGATACCCCCGGACAGGCCAAACAGGCAGGATATAACCCCACCCACTTTGCCAAAGCACAGCCCCCACACCACTAGAGGGATATCTTCAACCACCAACTTACCATCCTGAGACAAGGCCGAGTATAGCCCAGAAGATCTCCGCCACGGCACAACTCAAGGGGGCGTCAACCCAGACAGGAAGATCACGTCAGTGACTCAACCCACTCAAGTTACGCACCCCTCCTTGGGACAGCATGGGAGAGCACCAGTAAGCCAGTGACTCAGCACCTGTAATAGGGTTAGAGGAAGAGAATCCCAGTGGAAAGAGGGGAACCGGTCAGGCAGAGACAGCAAGGGTGGTTCCTTGCTCCAGTGCCTTTCCCTTCACCTTCACACTCCTGGGCCAGACTACACTCAATCATAGGACCTACTGAAGAGATGAGTTTTCAATAAATACTTAAAGGTTGTGTCACGGCTCCTCCTCTGCATTGCAGGGGCGGTTCCTCCTGCAGGCAGAGGAGGGTCGTTAGTGATTGGAGTCACCTGGGATCAGAGTATTTAAACTGTCACTAATCACCTCTCTCTCTCTCCGCTCCTCCAGGTATGAACCTGTTTGTTTTTTTGTAGTTTTTCATAGTTTTCACCCAGTCATTCACACACACAGATTCACGCATCCATGCACTTTACATATACCTTACATTATTATACTTCCACACCTCATTTATTTTTCTTAGTTTAAAGTTAATAGGTTTGTTTACAATAAAGAACATTTTTAAATTGGCCTAAACCTGTTGTTCACGTCCCCTCATTTTTGCCACAGGCTATGAGCCGGCCTGTGACAGTTGAGACCGAGTCTGCGTCTCTCACATGGGTAAGCAGACCATTCCATAAAAATAGAGCGCTATAGGAGAAAGCACTGCCTCCAGTTTGCTTAGAAATTCTAGGGACAGTAAGGAGGCCTGCGTCTTGTGACCGTAGCGTACTTTTGGTATGTATGGCAGGACCAAATCGGAAAGATGGGTAGGACCAAGCCCATGTAATGCTTTGTAGGTTAGCATTTCAAGGCCATCAGACTGTTAAATAGTCACCACTAGCACATAGAGGCTGCTGCCTATATACATATACTTGAAATCACTGGCCACTTTAATAAATGGAACACTAGTCACTTTAATAATGTTTACATACAGTTGAGGTCGACGGTTTACATACACAGCCAAATACATTTAAACTTTGTTTTTAAGAATTCTTGACATTTAATCTGAGTAAAAAGTCCCTGTTTTAGGTCAGTTAAGATCACCACTTTATTTTAAGATTGTGAAATGTCAGAATAATAGTAGAGAGAATGATTTATTTCAGCTTTTAGATCTTTCATCACATTCTCAGTGGGTCAGAAGTTTACATACACAATTATTATTTGCTAGCATTGCCTTTAAAGTGATTAACTTGGGTCAAACGTTTTGGGTAGCCTTCCACAAGTTTCCCACAATAAGTCGGATTAATTTTGGTCCATTCCTCCCAACAGAGCTGATGTAACTGAGTCAGGTTTGTAGGCCTCCTTGTATTCTATACTATCCTACTGTATCTTAGTCTATGCTGCTCTGACATTGCTTGTCCATATACAGTGCCTTGCGAAAGTATTCGGCCCCCTTGAACTTTGCGACCTTTTGCCACATTTCAGGCTTCAAACATAAAGATATAAAACTGTATTTTCTGGTGAAGAATCAACAACAAGTGGGACACAATCATGAAGTGGAACGACATTTATTGGATATTTCAAACTTTTTTAACAAATCAAAAACTGAAAAATTGGGCGTGCAAAATTATTCAGCCCCCTTAAGTTAATACTTTGTAGCGCCCCCTTTTGCTGCGATTACAGCTGTAAGTCGCTTGGGGTATGTTTCTATCAGCTTTGCACATCGAGAGACTGAAATTTTTTCCCATTCCTCTTTGCAAAACAGCTCGAGCTCAGTGAGGTTGGATGGAGAGCTTTTGTGAACAGCAGTTTTCAGTTCTTTCCACAGGTTCTCGATTGGATTCAGGTCTGGACTTTGACTTGGCCATTCTAACACCTGGATATGTTTCTTTTTGAACCATTCCATTGTAGATTTTGCTTTATGTTTTGGATCATTGTCTTGTTGGAAGACAAATCTCCGTCCCAGTCTCAGGTCTTTTGCAGACTCCATCAGGCTTTCTTCCAGAATGGTCCTGTATTTGGCTCCATCCATCTTCCCATCAATTTTAACCATCTTCCCTGTCCCTGCTGAAGAAAAGCAGGCCCAAACCATGATGCTGCCACCATCATGTTTGACAGTGGGGATGGTGTGTTCAGGGTGATGAGCTGTGTTGCTTTTACGCCAAACATAACATTTTGCATTGTTGCCAAAAAGTTCGATTTTGGTTTCATCTGACCAGAGCACCTTCTTTCACATGTTTAGTGTGTCTCCCAGGTGGCTTGTGGCAAACTTTAAATTACACTTTTTATGGATATCTTTAAGAAATGGCTTTCTTCTTGCCACTTCCATAAAGGCCAGATTTGTGCAATATACGACTGATTGTTGTCCTATGGACAGAGTCTCCCACCTCAGCTGTAGATCTCTGCAGTTCATCCAGAGTGATCATGGGCCTCTTGGCTGCATCTCTGATCAGTCTTCTCCTTGTATGAGCTGAAAGTTTAGAGGGACGGCCAGGTCTTGGTAGATTTGCAGTGGTCTGATACTCCTTCCATTTCAATACTATCACTTGCACAGTGCTCCTTGAGATGTTTAAAGCTTGGGAAATATTTTTGTATCCAAATCCGGCTTTAAACTTCTTCACAACAGTATCTCGGACCTGCCTGGTGTGTTCCTTGTTCTTCGTGATGCTCTCTGCGCTTTTAACGGACCTCTGAGACTATCACAGTGCAGGTGCATTTATACGGAGACTTGATTACACACAGGTGGATTGTATTTATCATCATTAGTCATTTAGGTCAACATTGGATCATTCAGAGATCCTCACTGAACTTCTGGAGAGAGTTTGCTGAACTGAAAGTAAAGGGGCTGAATAATTTTACACGCCCAATTTTTCAGTTTTTGATTTGTTAAAAAAGTTTGAAATATCCAATAAATGTCGTTCCACTTCATGATTGTGTCCCACTTGTTGTTGATTCTTCACCAAAAAATACAGTTTTATATCTTTATGTTTGAAGCCTGAAATGTGGCAAAAGGTCGCAAAGTTCAAGGAGGCCGAATACTTTCACAAGGCACTGTATGTACATATTCTAAATTATATTCCTTTACTTACATTTGTGTGTATTGGGTATATGTTGTGAAATTGTTAGATATTGCTGCACTGCATACTTCTGGCTCTTCTTTGGACACTGTGTTCACAAACCTCCAGATGAGCTTCAATGCCATACAACACTACTTCTGTGGCCTCCAAATGCTAGTAAAACTAAATGCATGCCCTTCAACTGATTTTTACCCGCCCGACCAGCATCACTACTCTGGACGGTTCTGACTTAGAATATGTGGACCACTACAAAAACCTAGGTGTCTGGTTAGACTGTAAACTCTCCTTCCATGCTCGCATTAAGCATCTCCAATCCAAAATTAAATCTAGAATCAGCTTCCTATTCTGCAACAAAGCACCCTTCACTCATGCTGCCAAACATACCCTCGTAAAACTGACTATGCTACCGATCCTTGAATTCAGCGACGTAATGTACAAAATAGCTTACTGATTATTGCACCTGTACCAGCCCATCTGTAAATAGCCCACCCAATTTACCTACCTCATCCCCATACTGTTTATATTTATTTACTTTTCTGCTCTTTTGCACACCAGTATCTCTACCTGTACATGACCATCTGATCATTTATCACTGCAGTGTTAATCTGCAGAATTGTAATTATTCGCCTACCTCCTCATGCCTTTTGCACACAATGTATATAGACTCTTTTCTTTCTACTGTGTTATTGACTTGTTAATTGTTTACTCCATGTGTAACTGTGTTGTTGTCTGTTCACACTGCTATGCGTTATCTTGGCCAGGTCGCAGTTGTAAGTGAGAACTTCTTCTCAACTAGCCTACCTGATTAAATAAAGGCCGCCTTTATGGTGTCGTCTGCGTAGAGGTGGATCAGGGAATCGCCCGCAGCAAGAGCAATATCATTGATATATACAGAGAAAAGAGTCGGCCCGAGAATTGAACCCTGTGGCACCCCCATAGAGACTGCCAGAGGACCGGACAGCATGCCCTCCGATTTGACACACTGAACTCTGTCTGCAAAGTAATTGGTGAACCAGGCAAGGCAGTCATCCGAAAAACCGAGGCTATTGAGTCTGCCAATAAGAATATGGTGATTGACAGAGTCGAAAGCCTTGGCGATGTCGATGAAGACGGCTGCACAGTACTGTCTTTTATCGATGGCGGTTATGATATCGTTTAGTACCTTGAGTGTGGCGGAGGTGCACCCGTGACCGGTTTGGAAACCAGATTGCACAGCGGAGAAGGTACGGTGGGATTCGAGATGGTCAGTGACCTGTTTGTTGACTTGGCTTTCGAAGACCTTATATAGGCAGGGCAGGATGGATATAGGTCTATAACAGTTTGGGTCCAGGATGTCTCCCCCTTTGAAGAGGGGGATGACTGCGGCAGCTTTCCAATCCTTGGGGATCTCAGACGATATGAGAGGTTGAACAGGCTGGTAATAGGGGTTGCGACAATGGCGGCAGATAGTTTCAGAAATAGAGGGTCCAGATTGTCAAGCCCAGCTGATTTGTACGGGTCCAGGTTTTGCAGCTCTTTCAGAACATCTGCTATCTGGATTTGGGTAAAGGAGAACCTGGAGAGGCTTGGGCGAGGAGCTGCGGGGGGGGCGGAGCTGTTGGCCGAGGTTGGAGTAGCCAGGCGGAAGGCATGGCCAGCCGTTGAGAAGTGCTTATTGAAGTTTTCGATAATCATGGATTTATCGGTGGAGACCGTGTTACCTAGCCTCAGTGCAGTGGGCAGCTGGGAGGAGGTGCTCTTGTTCTCCATGGACTTCACAGTGTCCCAGAACTTTTTGGAGTTGGAGCTACAGGATGCAAACTTCTGCCTGAAGAAGCTGGCCTTAGCTTTCCTGACTGACTGCGTGTATTGGTTCCTGACTTCCCTGAACAGTTGCATATCACGGGGGCTATTTGATGCTATTGCAGTCCGCCACAGGATGTTTTTGTGCTGGTCGAGGGCAGTCAGGTCTGGAATGAACCAAGGGCTGTATCTGTTCTTGGTTCTGCATTTTTTGAACGGAGCATGCTTATCTAAAATGGTGAGGAAGTTACTTTTAAAGAATGACCAGGCATCCTCAACTGACGGGATGAGGTCAATGTCCTTCCAGGATACCTGGGCCAGGTCGATTAGAAAGGCCTGCTCACAGAAGTGTTTTAGGGAGCGTTTGACAGTGATGAGGGGTGGTCGTTTGACTGCGGCTCTGTGGCGGATACAGGCAATGAGGCAGTGATCGCTGAGATCCTGGTTGAAGACAGCGGAGGTGTATTTGGAGGGCCAGTTGGTCAGGATGACGTCTATGAGGGTGCCCTTGTTTACAGAGTTAGGGTTGTACCTGGTGGGTTCCTTGATTATTTGAGTGAGATTGAGGGCATCTAGCTTAGATTGTAGGACTGCCGGGGTGTTAAGCATATCCCAGTTTAGGTCACCTAACAGAACAAACTCTGAAGCTAGATGGGGGGCGATCAATTCACAAATGGTGTCCAGGGCACAGCTGGGAGCTGAGGGTGGTCGGTAGCAGGCGGCAACAGTGAGAGACTTATTTCTGGAGAGAGTAATTTTCAAAATTAGTAGTTCAAACTGTTTGGGTATGGACCTGGAAAGTATGACATTACTTTGCAGGCTATCTCTGCAGTAGACTGCGACTCCGCCCCCTTTGGCAGTTCTATCTTGACGGAAGATGTTATAGTTGGGTATGGAAATCTCTGAATTTTGGTGGCCTTCCTGAGCCAGGATTCAGACACGGCAAGGACATCAGGGTTAGCAGAGTGTGCTAAAGCAGTGAGTAAAACAAACTTAGGGAGGAGGCTTCTGATGTTGACATGCATAAAACCAAGGCTTTTTTGATCACAGAAGTCAACAAATGAGGGTACCTGGGGACATGCAGGGCCTGGGTTTACCTCCACATCACTCGCGGAACAGAGAAGGAGTAGTATGAGGGTGCGGCTAAAGGCTATCAAAACTGGTCGCCTAGAGCATTGGGGGCAGAGGATAAGAGGAGCAGGTTTCTGGGCATGGTAGAATATATTCAGGGCATAATGCGCAGACAGGGGTATGGTGGGGTGCAGGTACAGCGGAGGTAAGCCCAGGCACTGGGTGATGATGAGAGAGGTTGTATCTCTGGACATGCTGGTTGTAATGGGTGAGGTCACCGCATGTGTGGGAGGTGGGACAAAGGAGGTAACAGGGGTAAGCAGAGTGGATCTAGGGGCTCCATTGTGAACTAAAACAATGATAACTAACCTGAACAACAGTATACAAGGCATATTGACATTTGGGAGAGACATACAGCGAGGCATACAGTAATCACAGGTGTTGAATTGGGAATGCTAGCTAAAAACAGTAGGCGAGGCTAATCAGCTAGCACAACAAACAGCAGGTAAAATGGCGTTGACTAGGCAACTGGGCCGACAGATAAAACAAACAAGCAGAGTGGAGTACCGTGATTAATGGACAGTCCAGCGTGCGTCAGCTATGTAGCCAGGAGATCAGTGTCCAGGGGGCAACGGTGGATGGGCAGGGAAGCTGGACTGGCGAGTGTTATACAGGTTTTAAAAAAACGAACAATGACTGAATAGCTTGTAGCTAGTTAGCTGGTTAGCGTCTGGAGGTTCTTGAGTGAGTCATAAAAATAAAATTAAAATTAAAAGTAATAGTGATTCCTTATTACAGTGGGTGAGGCAGGTTTCCGGAAGGTATAAACAAAATAAAAATAAAAAAGAGATGGAAAGTACATGGGTTCAGAGAGTGTTTGGGACGCGGTGATTCAGACGGTTAGCAGGCCTGTGCTAACAAGCTAACAGTTCGTAGGCCCGGGCTAGACAAGGTAGCGGACCGGAGCTAGACAAGCTAGCCATTAGCAGGCCGAATTAGCAAGCAGGGAGATAGCGAGGGCTAGAGAGTTAACCTTTGGGGGACGTCGCGATGGGGTGAAGTCTGTTTATTCCTCTTCATGCGGTGACATTGACAGACCGGTCGTGGGCCCGGGTAATTGTAGCCCAGGAGTATGCTACAGGTGCTCTAGTACGCTGGAGACACAGCGTTTCAGAAAGCTCGCGGGCCTTGGCCAGCAGATGGATCTTTGGCGATGTCGCAACGGAAAAGCCTGTTGAAACCACCTCGGACGATTATGTCGGCGGACCAGTCGTGATGGATCGGCAGGGCTCCGTGTCGGCAGTAAAGGGTCCAGGCCAATTGGCAAAAGAGGTATTGTTGGACCTCTTCGGCTAGTCGGGAGATGGGCTTAGCTCGAGGCTAGCTCAAGGCTAACTGGTGCTTGCTTTGGGACAGAGACGTTAGCCAGGAGTAGCCACTCGGATTGCAGCTAGCTAGTTGCGATGATCCGGTGTAAAGGTTCAGAGCTTGCGGCAGGAATCCGGAGATGTGGTAGAGAAAAAGCAGTCTGATATGCTCTGGGTTGATGTCGCGCTGGTGTCCTAGTTAGCTTTGAAGACCGTTAGCTGGCTAGCTTCTGATGGGGGTTCCGGTTCTAAAGTACAGAAAAAGCAGATCCGTACCACATTGGGTGATGCAGGTTGCAGGAGAGTATATTCAGCCTATAGTTGGAAAGTGAGATTAAAATATGTACGAAATATAAACAGAAAAAAAAACGAGGAAAACTATATTTACACCAGACAGGACGGGACAAGACAAAACACACGTCCGACTGCTACGCCATCTTGGAGCTCATCAATGGCCTGTTTTGATAACAGAGAACCAAATAACTGTCTACTTCAATTTCAACATCTTAAAATCATAGTTGGTTATTCTGTTTTTTCCACTGAAAAACTATCGAACTTACTTCTTAATTTTTGTCAGCCATATCAGCTTTCACCGAACACCTTTCATTTCCAAGGTAAAATAAATCTAGTTAGAGAACAGTCAAGCCGTGATTGGTCCAAAAACCTGACCAATTGCGTTTCAGTAGACTTCAGTAGACAGCTACAGGCTATGTTCCTTGGCTCGAATGTCCCCCTGTTATAAAATTATAGTAAGCATTTGCGAGAGCTAAAGGGATTTTGGAGAGCAAAGTGGAAAATTGATGTGGGCTGGAGAAAAGACACCAGTGTGGGGAAGCGGCGTATTTGTGAGAGTGCAGTAATTTCTGAGTTCTGAGTCTAGTAAGTATTTCTTCAGGCGAACAAAAATCTCTGCTCTCTAATTAATTTACTGTGTGAGGAAATGTAGTTCAAAGTCACACTCATAAACTCTAAAGTTTAATTTCAGCACACCACGCTGGCCTGTCATCTTGCTTGCACGTGCCATCTTGTGCTTGTTAGACTTTGGGATTTTACACCATAAGGTTCACAGATCATAGGGTCATACAGGAGGCATGTATAGGCATGTATCCATGCCCTGCATGTCCAGGTTAGGGGAGCCTTCAGGGGCTAGTCTAGTGGAAAATGGCTTGCTCCAGGCCCAATTTGCCTCCCTGAGGCAGGCTTGGACCACCGGAACGAGCTGTTTGGTGGGCACCATCTGTGAAGAGAATCTCCTTCCGTCATAGGCTACCCTATTGTTAGCCTGGCTAGCCGGATCATTTGACCACTCAATGTTGAGCTTGGCCGCGGCCCGCCTACAGATGTGCAGAAGCAGAATTCCCTAAAGGGAGAAAGATACTCCTCACACAGGTCCGCTGTGAATGCCTGAGAGGCTCCCACCACTCGCTCCATTCCTGTGTATGCAAATGCAAGTGAGACTGCTATTGTACTCAGCCTCATAATCCCCTGCCTCCCCCTCCCCTGAGACTATGTCATCAGAAAGTGAAGGGAGAGAGTCAAGGTTGTCCATGATCTCGCCCCAGATGGGTTGGGTCAAACGCTTGTGCTTTTCCTCAGTGGGTGGCTCGGAAGCCGGAGCAGGAGCTGTCTTTTTAAGCCTCCTTCTCCAGCTAGACTTTGATAGTGCCCTGCAGTACATACAGGACTCTAGTAAGTTGAGAGCCACCTGAGCATGTTCATGCCCCAAGCAGGCAAAACAGACAGGATGCAGGTCCTTCTCCGAGATGCAAGAGCCACAAGGGCAGATGGCTTGAGTGCCTGGCCCCCAGATCAGGGAAGGAAGTAGACATAACTCTGGTGGTTTTGTGAGCCAGGTTATGCAAGTGCTTCTGGAAGCTTGAAAGTACAGCGTGTCTAGCTAGTAGCAGCCGAATCAAATCAAATCAAATCAAATTGATTTATATAGCCCTTCGTACATCAGTTGATATCTCAAAGTGCTGTACAGAAACCCAGCCTAAAACCCCAAACAGCAAGCAATGCAGGTGTAGAAGCACAGTGGCTAGGAAAAACTCCCTAGAAATGCCAAAACCCAGGAAGAAACCTAGAGAGGAACCAGGCTATGTGGGGTGGCCAGTCCTCTTCTGGCTGTGCCGGGTGGAGATTATAACAGAACATGGCCAAGATATTAAAATGTTCATAAATGACCAGCATGGTCGAATAATAATAAGGCAGAACAGTTGAAACTGGAGCAGCAGCACGGCCAGGTGGACTGGGGACAGCAAGGAGTCATCATGTCAGGTAGTCCTGGGGCTCAGGTCCTCCGAGAGAGAGAAAGAAAGAGAGAATTAGAGACAGCATATGTGGGGTGGCCAGTCCTCTTCTGGCTGTGCCGGGTGGAGATTATAACAGAACATGGCCAAGATGTTCAAATGTTCATAAATGACCAGCATGGTCGAATAATAATAAGACAGAACAGTTGAAACTGGAGCAGCAGCACGGCCAGGTGGACTGGGGACAGCAAGGGGAGTCATCATGTCAGGTAGTCTTGGGGCATAGTCCTAGGGCTCAGGTCCTCCGAGAGAGAGAAAGAAAGAGAGAATGAGAGAATTAGGGAACGCACACTTAGATTCACACAGGACAACGAATAGGACAGGAGAAGTACTCCAGATATAACAAACTGACCCTAGCCCCCCGACACATAAACTACTGCAGCATAAATACTGGAGGCTGAGACAGGAGGGGTCAGGAGACACTGTGGCCCCATCCGAGGACAGCCCCGGACAGTAGCCGAGTGTGCTAACGCTTGGCTGTAGTAGCTAAGAATGCTACCAAGAGCCGGTAGAAAGAGCTAGAGGAAGAGCTCTAAGCATGTACTGGCCGATATTAGCTGTGTAGGTAGTCCCGGCATTTGCTAACTATCATTCACCTAGTGGGCCATATAGCCTAGCTATTGCTAAGTCTTTAGTGAGCTAGCTAGATTAGCTTTGACTTGCAGCATGGGATAACCACATTTTAAAAGACTCCTCTGTCTCGTCTACCGTGGTGGGAACAAAGCAGCACGAAGCAGCTAACTGGGCTGGAGAGGCGAAGGCTAGCTGTAGCGCTAGTTTCGACTGGAGACTGAGAAGAAAACGTTCCTTTAGGTAAGTGTGCTCAGTCCTCATGACGAGAAGCTCATATCCTACACTGAACAAGTCACAGTTAAGCAGTTGTTCAAGTCGTGTTGAGGAGCGACAGCGTGTTTGCCTTCTCCCTAAGGAAGAAAATGATAATGAAGTAGAGGGCAGGACCGTGGCACCAAAGATTCTTTGTAACTAAACCAAGATAGACCACACCTTGTCATTTCAAATGGGAACAAATGAGTCATTGTGGGAAGAACAAGCAAGGAGATGGGCAGAGCCAAGCACGATCTAGCGAGATCCTATTGGGGTGTTCTAGCAGACATTTGCATATTTCTGTTGGGGAACGCCTTCTCCGTGAAGTGTGCATGTGCAATAACTCAATTTGCCTTTGCACTCCTTCTAAGCAATGTCATTTTTGGAAACTTTGGCAAAGTGTAAAGTTTACAAAACGTAATCCACTCTGTTCATAAGAGATTCTACTCTTGGGAACAGAAAACTGTATTGAGATCAAATGTTTCATCGATGAGAAAATGTGCAGAATGTCGGCCAAAATCGATCTCATTCCATCTTCTCCCACTGCCGGCCACTGGGCTACCTCTCAATACCATATTTGGTATTGTAAAGAATGGTGCCTTAGGAGATGGCTGCTGTTTTACGATCGCGTAACCAGTTGTGCTATTGTGTATTTTTTTTGCGTTATTTGTAACTAATTTTATACATAATGTTTCTGCCACTGTGTCTTATGACTGGAAGGAGCTTCTAGATATCAGAACAGCGATTACTTACCCATACTGGATGAATACTTTTTCTTCAACGAGTCAGACGGGAATAATTTACTTCAGACGCCCGACAAGGCCCTCATCCCCGTCATTCGTAGGAGGAGGAGATGGAGGTATCGCGGACGAAGGTCCAGGTGCCTTGTTAGGATCTGTCGCCAAGAGGGCAATCTACCTTTACCATCAGTCCTATTAGCCAACGTACAATCAATCGATAATAAAATAGACAAACTATGATAATGTGTATCCTACCAACGGGACATTAAAAACTGTAATATCTTATGTTCCACTGAGTCGATGAACGATGACATGAATAACATATAGCTGTCGGGTTTTAAGCTTTTTCGGGCAGGATAGAACAGGGGCCTCTGGTAAGACAAGGGGTGACGGTCTATGTATATTTGTAAACAACAGCTGGTGCACGAAATCTAAGGAAGTCTCAAGGTTTTGCTCGCCTGAGGTAGAGTATCTCATGATAAGCTGTAGACCACACTATTTACCAAGAGATTTTTCATCTGTATTTTTTGTAGCTGTCTATATACCACCACAAACCGATGCTGGCACTAAGACCGCACTCAATGAGCTGTATACGTCCATAAGCAAACAGGAAAAAACTCTAGACCACCTTTACTCCACACACAGAGACACGTATAAAGCTCTCCCTCACCCTCCATTTTGCAAATCTGACCATAATTATATGAAAGCAGGAAGCACCAGTGACTCGGTCAATAAGGAAGTGCTCAGATGAAGCAGATGCTAAGCTACATGACTGTTTTGTTTTGCTAGCACAGACTGGAATATATTCCGGGATTCTTCCGATGGCATTGAGGAGTACACCACATCAGTCACTGGCTTCATCAATAAATGCATCGATGACGTGGTCCCCACAGTGACTGTACGTACATACCCCAACCAGAAGCCATGGATTACAGGCAACAGCCGCACTGAGCTAAAGGGTAGAGCTGCCTCTTAAAAAGGAGCTGGACTCTAACCCGGAAACTTATAAGAAATCCTGGTATGCCCTCAGACGACCCATCAAAAAGGCAAAGCGTCAATACAGGACTTAGATTGAATCGTACTACACCAGTTCTGACGCTCAGTGGATGTGACAGGGCTTCCAAACTATTACAGCCTACAAAGGGAAGCACAGCCGCGAGCTGCCCAGTGACACGATCCTACCAGACGAGCTAAATTACTTCTATGCTCGCTTCGAGTCAAGTAACACTGAAGCATGCATGAGAGCATCAGCTGTTCCGGATGACTGTGTGATCACGCTCTCCGTAGCCGATGTGAGTAAGACCTTTGAACAGGTCAACATTCCCAAGGCCGCAGGGCCAGACGGATTACCAGGACGTGTACTCCGAGCATGTGCTGACCAACTGGCAAATGTCTTCACTGACATTTTCATCCACAACTTCCGGCGCCGACTGAGATGGCCGCCTCGCTTCGCGTTCCCTAGGAAACTATGCAGTTTTTTGTTTTTTTACGTGTTATTTCTTACATTAGTACCCCAGGTCATCTTAGGTTTCATTACATACAGTCGAGAAGAACTACTGAATATAAGATCAGCGTCAACTCACCATCAGTACGACCAAGAATATGTTTTCCGCGACGCGGGATCCTGTGTTCTGCCTTACAAACAGGACAACGGAATGGATCGCATGCAGCGACCCAAGGAAACGACTCCGAAAAAGAGGGAAACGCGGCGGTGTTCTGGTCAGACTCCGGAAAAGGGCACATCGCGCACCACTTCCCAGTATTCTTCTTGCCAATGTCCAGTCTCTCGACAACAAGGTTGATGAAATCCGAGCAAGGGTGGCATTCCAGAGGACATCAGAGACTGCAACGTTCTCTGCTTTACGGAGACATGGCTTACTGGGAAAACGCTATCCAGGGCGGTGCAGCCAACGGGTTTCTCCACGCATCGCGCCGACAGAAACAAACATCTCTCTGGTAAGAAGAGTGGAGGGGCGTATGCCTCATGACTAACGGGACATGGTGTGATGAAGAAAACATACAGGAACTCAAATCCTTCTGTTCACCTGATTTAGAATTCCTCACAATCAAATGTAGACCGCATTATCTTCCAAGAGAATTCTCTTCGATTATAATCACAGCCGTATATATCCCCCAAGCAGACACATCGATGGCTCTGAACGAACTTTATTTAACTCTTTGCAAACTGGAAAACATTTATCCGGAGGCTGCATTCATTGTAGCTGGGGATTTTAACAAAGCCAATCTGAAAACAAGACTCCCTAAATTTTATCAGCATATCGATTGCGCAACCAGGGGTGGTAAAACCTTGGATCATTGTTACTCTAACTTCCGCGACGCATATAAGGCCCTGCCCCGCCCCCTTTCGGAAAAGCTGACCACGACTCCATTTTGCTGATCCCTGCCTACAGACAGAAATTAAAACAAGAGGCTCCCACGCTGAGGTCTGTCCAACGCTGGTCAGAACAAGCTGACTCTACACTCCAAGACTGCTTCCATCACGTGGACTGGGACATGTTTCGTATTGCGTCAGATGGGAATATTGACGAATACGCTGATTCGGTGTGCGAGTTCATTAGAACGTGCGTCGAAGATGTCGTTCCCATAGCAACGATAAAAACATTCCCTAACCAGAAACCGTGGATTGATGGCAGCATTCGCGTGAAACTGAAAGCGCGAACCACTGCTTTTAATCAGGGCAAGGTGTCTGGCAACATGACTGAATACAAACAGTGCAGCTATTCCCTCCGTAAGGCTATCAAACAAGCTAAGCGTCAGTACAGAGACAAAGTGGAATCTCAATTCAATGGCTCAGACACGAGAGGCATGTGGCAGGGTCTACAGTCAATCACGGACTACAAGATGAAATCCAGCCCAGTCACGGACCAGGATGTCTTGCTCCCAGGCAGACTAAATAACTTTTTTGCCCGCTTTGAGGACAATACAGTGCCACTGACACGGCCTGCAACGGAAACATGCAGTCTCTCCTTCACTGCAGCCGAGGTGATTAAGACATTTAAACGTGTTAACCCTCGCAAGGCTGCAGGCCCAGACGGCATCCCCAGCCGCGCCCTCCGAGCATGCGCAGACCAGCTGGCCGGTGTGTTTACGGACATATTCAATCAATCCCTATACCAGTCTGCTGTTCCCACATGCTTCAAGAGGGCCACCATTGTTCCTGTTCCCAAGAAAGCTAAGGTAACTGAGCTAAACGACTACCGCCCTGTAGCACTCACTTCTGTCATCATGAAGTGCTTTGAGAGACTAGTCAAGGACCATATCACCTCCACCCTACCTGACACCCTAGACCCACTCCAATTTGCTTACCGCCCAAATAGGTCCACAGACGATGCAATCTCAACCACACTGCACACTGCCCTAACCCACCTGGACAAGAGGAATACCTATGTGAGAATGCTGTTCATCGACTACAGCTCGGCATTCAACACCATAGTACCCTCCAAGCTCGTCATCAAGCTCGAGACCCTGGGTCTCGACCCGCCCTGTGCAACTGGGTACTGGACTTCCTGACGGGCCGCCCCCAGGTGGTGAGGGTAGGCAACAACATCTCCTCCCCGCTGATCCTCAACACGGGGGCCCCACAAGGGTGCGTTCTGAGCCCTCTCCTGTACTCCCTGTTCACCCACGACTGCGTGGCCACGCACGCCTCCAACTCAATCATCAAGTTTGCGGACGACACAACAGTGGTAGGCTTGATTACCAACAACGACGAGACGGCCTACAGGGAGGAGGTGAGGGCCCTTGGAGTGTGGTGTCAGGAAAATAACCTCACACTCAACGTCAACAAAACTAAGGAGATGATTGTGGACTTCAGGAAACAGCAGAGGGAACACCCCCCTATCCACATCGATGGAACAGTAGTGGAGAGGGTAGCTAGTTTTAAGTTCCTCGGCATACACATCACAGACAAACTGAATTGGTCCACTCACACTGACAGCGTCGTGAAGAAGGCGCAGCAGCGCCTATTCAACCTCAGGAGGCTGAAAAAATTCGGCTTGTCACCAAAAGCACTCACAAACTTCTACAGATGCACAATCGAGAGCATCCTGGCGGGCTGTATCACCGCCTGGTACGGCAACTGCTCCGCCCTCAACCGTAAGGCACTCCAGAGGGTAGTGAGGACTGCACAACGCATCACCGGGGGCAAACTACCTGCCCTCCAGGACACCTACACCACCCGTTGTTACAGGAAGGCCATAAAGATCATCAAGGACATCAACCACCCGAACCACTGCCTGTTCACCCCGCTATCATCCAGAAGGCGAGGTCAGTACAGGTGCATCAAAGCTGGGACCGAGAGACTGAAAAACAGCTTCTATCTCAAGGCCATCAGACTGTTAAATAGCCACCACTAACATTGAGTGGCTGCTGCCAACACACTGTCATTGACACTGACCCAACTCCAGCCATTTTAATAATGGGAATTGATGGAAATGATGTAAATATATCACTAGCCACTTTAAACAATGCTACCTTATATAATGTTACTTACCCTACATTATTCATCTCATATGCATATGTATATACTGTACTCTACAACATCGACTGCATCCTTATGTAACACATGTATCACTAGCCACTTTAACTATGCCACTTTGTTTACTTTGTCTACACACTCATCTCATATGTATATACTGTACTCGATACCATCTACTGTATGCTGCTCTGTACCATCACTCATTCATATATCCTTATGTACATGTTCCTTATCCCCTTACACTGTGTATAAGACAGTAGTTTTTTTTGGAATTGTTAGTTAGATTACTTGTTGGTTATCACTGCATTGTCGGAACTAGAAGCACAAGCATTTCGCTACACTCGCATTAACATCTGCTAACCATGTGTATGTGACAAATAAAATTTGATTTGATTTGATTTGATTTGAGCCTTTAATACCAACATGTTTCAAGCAGATCACCATTGTCCCTGTGCCCAAGAACACTAAGGTAACCTGCCTAAATGACTACCGACCCGTAGCACTCACGTCTGTAGCCATGAAGTGCTTTGAAAGGCTGGTTATGGCTCACATCAACACCATTATCCCAGAAACCCTAGACCCGCTCCGATTTGCATACTGCCCCAATAGATCCAACACTCAACACTGCCCTTTCCCACCTGGACAAAAGGAACACCTATCTGAGAATGCTATTCATTGACTACAGCTCAGTGTTAATCACCATAGTGCCCTCAAAGCTCATCACTAAGCTAAGGACCATGGGACTAAACGCCTCCCTCTGCAACTGGATCCTGATCTTGCTGACGAGCTGTCCCCAGGTGGTAAGGGTAACAACACATCCGACATGCAACACGGGGCCCCTCAGGGGTGAGTGCTCATTCCCCTCCTGTCCTGTTCATTCAGAGCTTCAAGTTCCTTGGTGTCCACATCACCAACAAGCTTTAATGGTCCAAACACAGTAAGACAGTCGTAAAGAGGGCACAACAAAGCTTAATCCCCCTCAGGAGACTGAAAAGATTTGGCATGGGTCCTCAGATCCTCAAAAGGTTCTACAGCTGTACCATTGAGAGCATCCTGACTGGTTGCATCACTGCCTGGTATGGCAACTGTTCGGCCTCCGACCGCAAGGCACTACAGAGGGTAGTGCTTACGGCCCAGTATATCACTGGGTCCAATCTTCTTGCCATCCAGGACCTCTACACCAGGTGGTGTCAAAGGAAGGCCCTTAAAATTATCAAAGACTCCAGCCACCCTCGTCATAGACTGTTCTCTCTGCTACCGCACGGCAAGCGGTACCGGAGCACCAAGTCTAGGTCATAAAGGCTTCTTACCAGCTTCTACCCCCAAGCCATAAGACAGCTGATCAAATGGCTACCCAGACCCCTCTTTTACACTGCTGCTACTCTCTGTTTATTATCTATTCATTGTCACTTTAGCTCTACCTACGTATACATATTACCTCGACTAACCGGTGCCGCCACACATTGACTCTGTACCGGTACACCCTGTATATAGCCTCGTTGTTGTTATTTTACTGCTGCTGTTTAATTATTTGTTAATTTTACTTCTATTTTTTACCTAACACTTTTTTTCTTAATGTAAAGCACTGTTGGTTAAGGGCCTGTTATATTTGGCACATGACAAATAACATTTGATTAGATTTTGAAATTCAGCTGTTCATTTGTTTTCTACATGTGAATGTACATTTTGAAATCATGATGTCATGTGGATATTAGACATTTTAATATTTCAGTGATTTAGATAATGTGAAAGTCTCATAGCATTTCTCAATCATTCTAAATACAAAAGTCATACGTATTTTCAATAATCAATTGCACCGAGTTAGGTTTGATACTGTGTGGCCTTTTATCTGTCCTGTATAAAGACCGTAAAAAGTCCAGGATGACCCAGTTTCAGCCCACCTGTTTAATCCAACTATAGTGGTCTACTTTAAACTCTAGCATCGTAGGCTATTTGTGCCATATGCCAATGGTAAGGCTTAATAGTTATTGACATAAAAAGCTACGTCTGTCAGGGTAGTGATGCAATATCACAGTCCATTCAGTGATGGAAGCAAGTAGTAGTACCCCTTCATTTGATTAATTAATGGTTGTTGTGTAACCAAATAAGTAGCTGAACACACTTCATACGAGCAAAAAGGCCGTGCACATGATGCATGTTGCATAAATTGGAAACTGCAGCAGCAGATTACCTCGGTTGATAGCCTAGTACGAATTAATTGCTAATCGGAACGAGGAAACTCGGACATTCCCGATTTACTAACGTTTATTGAACGCGCCGTGTTCAATAAATTAGCAAATCGTTAATATCCGAGTTTCCTAGTTCGATTAGCACGTGAACAAATATATAGTGTATGGCCGTTTTCGAGAGCATCAAAACCACGGCAGGCAACAGCCGACTGACTGATCTACAAATCATCTTGAATCGTAAATAAAAAAATAATTACCCATTGTAGATCAGTCAGTCACAATTTACCCATGATACATTTCGTGTTTGAGCCTCTCGAATACGGCCAATGTCGTCCATAATTTTACGCGATGACATTAGGGGGCTACGTTTCTATGGCAATGAGGGGATTCGATTATCTGGCCCGGGTTACCCAGGTTGGAGGAGTTTGTTCGGGTGAAAAGTGATTACATTCGTTTTGGAACCAGCCAGGTAACCCCCTCAAAACTCACAGCGATATCGGCTCACAGGTGAGGTAGCCTAGGCTAGATTATGCACGTGGTGTAATGTACAATTCTGTGTTTTCACACGCTAAAGTTATTGCTTTTGATAAAAACGCGTTATCTGCCTTCCCAATGAAAACTAGTTTGAACATTTGAAAATATATTTGATGGAAAATAGATGTATATTTTTGGACGATGCGCCATGCTGCTTTATTGACAACATGATTAGGCTAATATTCGATTTGAGAACGTCGCTCCTCCCTCATTGAAACGGAATATTACTTGCGGTGCTGGGTGCCTCCCCCCCAACTGTGGCGAATCCGGATACAACGCGCTTGATTTAGTCACACCCTTTATCTCCTTTTAAGGTGCGACGAAGGCTGATGATGTAAATTGTGAGGTGTGTGTGGGTTGGAAAATGAAAACCAGCACAGAGAACACTTCGATGTCTTGCCCACAGAAATTGTGCCAGTTACATAACACTATTGCATGGTAGGAAGAGCAGTGTAAAAGCCGTTTTGTATTTCACGGATGCGCCTTTCATATTGGAATCGTCCCCTCGTTACTGCTTTACATGAGGTAAGTTCATGCATGACTTTTCGTCACTTACAGCAAGTTCAAGCGTAACCTACATTTAGTGGAGTGAGTGACATCTGGCTACGCATAATCGAACGTTGAAGTTCCACTGATATGTCCGTGAATAATAGTCAACCGGTATGTTGCGTATACATGTTTAGTAGCCTAGGCCTGCCTATTGTTTTATGTTTCTCTCTTGAGCCTATAATGGTTTTATATTCGTGCATTTGTCCGAAAGGAACTTCCAGGTGATTTCGTTATTACTATAAGATTACCTAACATGACAGGCTACTAGACCAAGTGATGTATATATTATATATTTTTTTCATCCAATATTTAGGAATGATAAAAGACTGCACGTTTTAGAGGTGTTGATTGTTGAATAGCCTGTAGCCTACTTTGAAATACAGTATGTGCTATCCTATGTTATCTGAGACAGACCATGGTCCAGGGAATTATAGTTTTGGTCCTATATCAAGTTCCTTTATTCTGAAAGGATGACAGTGAGCACACAGTCAGCAGAGCAGGCCTAACACAAATCAAAGTTATGTAGGTTAATCACTAAAATAGAAATATGCTCTTATGTAACTCATGACTCAAGAAGAAGCATGAGCCGATTGCAGTGACGTCATGCCCCAGATTTATTTATTAAAAGGAAAACTATCTAACCCTTGCTGCGCAGCAACGAAAGCTGTTCGACCTTATGTAGGGCTTTGATTGCGTGGTATGATTGATGATGATAATTGGGCCTCTCCTCAATTTCTTGAATATCAGACTATCTGAAATAGTTCAAATAAGGCAACCTTAGGAAACTATGTTCTACATTTTGCTATAAGAAAAATTAAAGTAGGCTACAATAGAGCAGAGCAGAATATGATATAATACTTTATTATCCCCTGAGGATGTTATTTTGTACAGGTTATACTACACAATCAACTCAGCAGGAGGTACAGTTACAGTCACATAGGCCTACATAGGACAGACAGTGTCACACAATACAAAGCAGAGGTAACAGTACATCAGACAAAAATATGTTCTTCAGATCATTTCAGTCATTGTTTGTAAAATAAAACTAGTAAAATGTATTTTTGTGACTAGTATATGGGAGTCTTCTTATGAGTCAATCAAAGACATGCATCATGCCCTTCCTTCAAAAAATTAATATTCAAACCATTTGAAACATTGGCCTAATTCAGTCTAGATATGGATAGTAGTCCTTCAGTCAAACCACATTAAATTGTTGATTGCAAAAGATTTGTTGTCATCGTTTCATTACTGCAACACACTGCAATGATGTGAACCATTATTTTAAAGTCATTACATATTCAAGTTTCCATTTCCCTTGATTATGTTGCCTCTAAGCTGCTCGCTGGTACAGGACTGCCGCACAGAATAAATATCAGGCCACACAGAGAAGCAGAAGATTGAACTTCAACTTTCTAGTTTTCCCCTTTAGTTAACGTTATCAACGTTTCCCTCCACTGGGGGAATTGCCAATATTAGCCACTTTCACTGCAACATACCGAAACAAAACAAACTATGCAAGACTTAGTATGCAAAACTAACAATGCAAGAGATTTTCTTGTACAGTAGACAGAACACACCGGAGTAAAATTCCACTGCAGTGACAGGCACAACTCAGAACGTACTCTACAGACCAGTGTGGCAAAACCAATCAGAGCTTCAGTATCTCTTTATGCAAATAGACTATTGCCATATCTGGATCTGTGCCATTTAGTTTGAACTGGACTGTGTTTACAGCATGAGTGGTCACGAGTAGATGTGCATTGCATGTAGACACGTGTGCACATTTGTTCATATTCTTTGCTAGTAAGTGAGCTATTAACCAGTTATAGCTAATTTCTAGTCAGCAATGCGGGAGTGTTTGTTTCCTACAAGAGCACAAAGCGTGTACATTTTTAGCCGTTCTTAAAAACGTGAGTCAGGTAAAGATAATTCTTTCTGTCTTATAAGGGGCGGTGTTGTATTTTGAGACAGGCTTGACTAAGCTAAGTAGCCAATAGGCAGAGGGTAGCATAATTTGTCTGATTCTCTGTAATAATGGTATGGGAATAATAATTAACTTTATTTTGTAAAGTGTTTTCTTGCATCAAACAACACATTTTCAGTCAACTTCTTGTCTGAAGGACAAGTGGGTAAACAGGTTAATGTCAAACCCTGCATATTCTTTCCAAAATTTCACAGAATGTAGGCCTACATTTAACACCACACATTGGCTGCTACTGTAGGCTGAATGATAAACAACTACAGTGCCTTGCGAAAGTATTCGGCCCCCTTGAACTTTGCGACCTTTTGCCACATTTCAGGCTTCAAACATAAAAATATAAAACTGTATTTTTTTGTGAAGAATCAACAACAAGTGGGACACAATCATGAAGTGGAACGACATTTATTGGATATTTCAAACTTTTTTAACAAATCAAAAACTGAACAATTGGGCGTGCAATATTATTCAGCCCCCTTAAGTTAATACTTTGTAGCGCCACCTTTTGCTGCGATTACAGCTGTAAGTCGCTTGGGGTATGTCTCTTATCAGTTTTGCACATCGAGAGACTGAAGTTTTTTCCCATTCCTCCTTGCAAAACAGCTCGAGCTCAGTGAGGTTGGATGGAGAGCTTTTGTGAACAGCAGTTTTCAGTTCTTTCCACAGATTCTCGATTGGATTCAGGTCTGGACTTTGACTTGGCCATTCTAACACCTGGATATGTTTATTTTTGAAACATTCCATTGTAGATATTGCTTTATTTTTTGGATCATTGTCTTGTTGGAAGACAAATCTCCGTCCCAGTCTCAGGTCTTTTGCAGACTCCATCAGGTTTTCTTCCAGAAAGGTCCTATATTTGGCTCCATCCATCTTCCCATCAATTTTAACCATCTTCCCTGTCCCTGCTGAAGAAAAGCAGGCCCAAACCATGATGCTGCCACCACCATGTTTGACAGTGGGGATGGTGTGTTCAGGGTTATGAGCTGTGTTGCTTTAATGCCAAACATAACGTTTTGCATTGTTGCCAAAAGTTCAATTTTGGTTTCATCTGACCAGAGCACCTTCTTCCACATGTTTGGTGTGTCTCCCAGGTGGCTTGTGGCAAACTTTAAACAACACTTTTTATGGATATCTTTAAGAAATGGCTTTCTTCTTGCCACTCTTACATAAAGGCCAGATTTGTGCAATATACGACTGATTGTTGTCCTATGGACAGAGTCTCCCACCTCAGCTGTAGATCTCTGCAGTTCATCCAGAGTGATCATGGGCCTCTTGGCTGCATCTCTGATCAGTCTTCTCCTTGTATGAGCTGAAAGTTTATAGGGACGGCCAGGTCTTGGTAGATTTGCAGTGGTCTGATACTCCTTCCATTTCAATATTATCACTTGCACAGTGCTCCTTGGGATGTTTAAAGCTTGGGAAATCTTTTTGTATCCAAATCCGGCTTTAAACTTCTTCACAACAGTATCTCGGACCTGCCTGGTGTGTTCCTTGTTCTTCATGATGCTCTCTGCGCTTTTAACGGACCTCTGAGACTATCACAGTGCAGGTGCATTTATACGGAGACTTGATTACATACAGGTGGATTGTATTTATCATCATTAGTCATTTAGGTCAACATTGGATCATTCAGAGATCCTCACTGAACTTCTGGAGAGAGTTTGCTGCACTGAAAGTAAAGGGGCTGAATAATTTTGCACGCCCAATTGTTCAGTTTTTGATTTGTTAAAAAAGTTCGAAATATCCAATAAATGTCATTCCACTTCATGATTGTGTCCCACTTGTTGTTGATTCTTCACAAAAAGATACAGTTTTATATCTTTATGTTTGAAGCCTGAAATGTGGCAAAAGGTCGCAAAGTTCAAGGGGGCCGAATACTTTCGCAAGGCACTGTATTTCAATGTTAAAATGTTATGGGGTGCATTTTCTCCATTGTTTTTGATGGTAGACCACTCTGATAGGCCTACATTATGATCAAATAGCCACAGCAGCCTACTTGGCCACTGTTATAACTGTACTGTAACTTAAAGCAGATAGAGCCTCAGTATTCACAGTAAACGTGCCAGAAGTTGCACAGAATTGTCACAACGTTCAAGTTTGTGCTCTGCAGACCAGACATTTGCTCAGCGGCAAAAAATGTTTTGACGGAAAATTGATTGTTAGCCTATGTTTTACTCATGTTAATCCGGTCTGTGATGTGGGTGGTTCCATGTGGTCAGGCTTGTGGAAGCCACACTGAGGTGAGTTGAAGTAATGGTGGTGAGGTAAGAGTGTTTTACTGAACCAATCTGCTTGAGCTAGACTTTTAACGCAAGAGATATGCTGTCTGCCCTCAACTGGCTCCCATCTCCTTTTCCTCACTCATCTGCACATTTCTATCTACCGGTATCTGTTTCTCTCTGTATTTCATGCTCTTTCCATCCAATTCCTTTATTTTTATGGATACCACTGCCCTTTCACTCTGACTGTTTGGCTCAACTATGAGGTCTTCCTAGCAAAGCTGTGTCATGGCAGTAGTATAGAGGGTCAGTTCAAGCCCTGGTTATAAAGGTTGAAAATAAACAACAAGCCTTCACTTCAGTTTATAGCTAAAGTAGATGCAGCAAGTTCTGTGGTGATGCTATAAATTTTGCTTTCACATACCTCATTGACATCCTTTTATTTTATTGGAAGTGCGTTCAGATAGGAAGTGGGGTCTCTGACCCCTCCTTATGATGTAGAGGGTTTTCACATCTCTTTGCCTGAAAAAATGCCAATTTTTGACATTACATTTACATTTAAGTCATTTAGCAGACGCTCTTATCCAGAGCGACTTACAAATTGGTGCATTCACCTTATGACATCCAGTGGAACAGTCACTTTACAGCACCCCATACATACATGCCCATTGTAGAGTGCTCAGAAAGTGACTTTTTGGACCTGAATGCTAAAACATTCAAGAGATGAAGGTCCTCAAAGTAGATATATTTTGCATACCCCACCATACCGTGAGACAACCATGTCTTCATCACTGGAAAATATATATGGTTGATGTCATTTAGAAACGTACAAACAGGGTTGTCAAGCTATTTGATCATTTATTTTAAAGAAAATAAACATGGTCAATTATCATTGACATGGTCAATTATCTAAAATACATTTTTTTCAAGAAATTAACAAATAGTTTAACAACCCTATTGGTAAGCTTTTAAATTATATCAAACTGAACCGTTTACCTGTTCCTGTGATGAAGACATAGATGTCTCATGGTATGGTAGGGTATTCAAATGTGTCAACTCTGAGCACCTTTATCTCCTGAATGTTTTGGCATTCAGGTAAAAAAGTCCCTTACTGACCACTTCTTCCATGGGCAAACATGTATGGAAAGTTTTGTTCAAATTAAAAGGAAGCTGTCAAATAGTGATTGAATTCAAATGGATTTACCCTGCTCTGTGAATGTTAGGTAACTGATGACATGTACGCCTCTGATGTTACAGAGCCTGCTGGAGGGAAAGTAGGTTACTGGGCCATGTCCTGCAAGCTTAGACTGAACACTAGTCAGAATATTGCTGGAGCTGCATTATGTGACTGGCCATCCACAAATGGAGCAGGTCCATGCAATAGGAAAGGCATCTTTGCTTGTGTTCTGTCCCTTTAAGAAAGACAGTCGGCTCTCCTCAAAGCTTCCTTGAAGGTTCAACTCATGTTGATTCATTTCAACTGCACACAATATAGATGAAACATGACTACAGGTTTATTTTTTAGGGGTCTGGAGATGAGTTTAGCCTTGAGCAGCGAGGATCACACCGCACCATTTTCTATTTCCATGATTTACCTGAGAATGCTTCTTTATGTACTCTCAATGAAACTGAGAGTGTCTGTATCGCAAAAGTTTTTTTGTTCAACTGCTATTGTGTTATTAGGTGTTTTTGTTAAAGAGAAACAACAAGCTTACCAGTGTGCTGTAGTTTTTCTTTTTAAAGGCAGTTTTATATCAAAGAAAATGTTCATTTTGTGAATTGACCTGTTAGCACTGTGAAACACAGTTGAACTCCTCTGTCAAGGTGCATTCTGAGAAATCAGTGAGGATGTAGCCTACTGCATGTGAATATAAAGCTCTCTGTCTCTCGTTCTGTATGCCAATATTCTATTCACTGACTCAGACTCTGACCTCTGCGTTTTGGGTCACAAGGTCTCTACTTAAGGTTCAGCAGCTAGGCGCCAGATATCTAAACCATCTTACTGTGACCTACATCAGTGGCTCTGATTAGGCAGTGCATTCTACTCGGCAGCAAGGACAGAATCTAATCAAACCTCTACTGCTTTGCAGAGAAGTAGCAGATCTCCAAGTGTAAGGTTATGAAACACATTCAGAGAATGATTCAGAATGGATTCAGACTTGATTCAATCAGAAAGACACAGGTTAGACAAAGACTGTGCCCTGACTCTTTATGTCATGGACAGGTCAGGGAGAAATCCCAGTCTGAGAGGCAATCCGAAGAAAAGGATCGAACTCCAAAGATGCGATGGTTTGATTTGGAGGTGCCTGTTATCTATCCTCAACTGTCTGTCAGTTTGTATGGGAACAGGGGGTTTGGAAGATAAGATGGAGCCAGGGTTAGCCTGGTTTCACAGGCCAGTAGAAGTCAATGGTTAGTGATTTGGGCTACATTTAAATCTCTAGTAACTGATATAAAAATAATAAAGGCAGTCACCCTGGCAGTGCACAACTGTTATACAGCAAGCATCTATTTGCTGGCCCCTTCTTCCGTTGTGTTGTGTCACCTTGTGTTTGTGCCATGTTTTTTGGGACACCAAAAATGTCATGTCACATGAGTGTCAGCTGCACTGTGCCACATTAAATATCAACATAATAATGCCTCCCATCACCAACATCATGCATTTGATGGTTATTTTCCTGTCTCTTATGTCCTCAGGCAGTGACTGATAATACAGTGATCAAATACTTGTTTCCTGGGAAGTCGTTGTTATAGCAAAGAGGATATTTATCTCATTAATTTTTTGAAGGGGATCCCTAAGCCCTTCTTTTGGAACATAATTGGAATGGATGTAAGAGCAGTAATTAACACTTAACTACTGTAATGAAGTGACAGTCAAGTGTAATGCATCTGCCAACAGGATTAGATTATGACTGACTCGTAACCAGTCGTACAAATTATATTCTAGTGATTTTGGTGTCCTCTGCTGGGATAGGTTGAGGATACAACTATTGATCAGTTAAATAATTAGGTCAGTGTTAACACATCTGGAATTACATGATTTATTTATCATTCCTATCGGTCATTTTTTGAAAATGAAGTATAACAAAGATGAGATCAAGTTCTGCCAATAACCCCAGTTGAATAGGCCTGACAGGCATGACACGGCACAATTGGATCATGCTATGGATTACATTTGACATTTGAGTAATTTAGAACAACTCACAGCAACAATTACGGTTATGTACCTTGCTCAAGGGCACATCAACAGATTATTCACCTAGGTGGCTTGGGGACTCGAACCAGCAAACTTTCGGTTACTATCCCAACACTCTTAACTGCTAGGCTACCTGCCTAGTACAGCTTAGTGCTTGTCATATAAGCAAAAAATTGGCATTTCTGTTATCAGATAACCCATATTAATTTAACAGATTCAACCTATGTTGGAAATACAGATATGCAAATCTAGAGGTAGAAAGGCCTGACATGATAACCTAAATATGTCAGGTAGCTTGTGGTTCAGTATGTCATTAGGCACAGAATCCTGGTGATCCTGTGTGCTGTAGTAGTACTGTAGTATTCCTTGGTGTACTTGGTGGTGGCTTCATATGCCCAGTGGAACTATGTTGCACATGACTCTTGAGAGTATGTCTGGTATTCATGTCACCCTCTTTAACCTTCTAACTGTGACAGACAAAATGTTCAGCTCGGATTATACAACTGCCAGTACAGACGTCATTAGCCTCTCTGCTGATGTCGCTCATCTCTGGGCCACAGCACACTGTCTTTGTACTTACTAGCTACAGGCAGAGACCTACTAGGGGCATGATTAAAGACACTAAATTGCTTTTTCCTTTTATGTTCCTTTCTTCCAGTTGTTCAAATGATATGCATGTGTTGTGTGTCATGTAGCTTCAGTGGATCCATTGATATTAGTTAGCAGAAAAGGCACGCATACTTATTCCCAAAGGCATGCGTATTTACTGCATGTGAAACATTTACTAAGATAACATTTCCAAGGGTTTTTCCCCTGCAGTGTTCATTTCTACCATTCAAACATTACTACAAAATCTATGCGCTAAAAAACATTAGCTCTGTCACGCCTTGGTCATTGTATTTTGTGTTTTTGTTATATGTTTGGGTAGGCCAGGGTGTGATATGGGTTTATATGTTGTATTCGTATTGGGGTTTGTATTATTTGGGATCGCGGCTGATTAGGGGTGTGGTATAGGCTTGGCTGCCTGAGGCGATTCTCAATTAGAGTCAGGTGCTTATCATTGTCTCCAATTGGGAACCGTATTTAGGCAGCCTCAGTTTCGCTTTGTATTTTGTGGGTGTTTGTACCTGTCTCTGTGTAGTAGTCACCAGATAGGCTGTAATTAGTTTCACGTTCCGTTCTGTTGTTTTTTATTTAGATTCAGTTATTTTCATGTACCGCGTTTTCATTCATTAAAGGCATGAGTAACCTACACGCTGCATTTCGGTCCTACTCTCTTCATTCAACAGATGAACGCCGTTACAAGCTCACATGGGCTAGTTGATCTGGACATTTCTGACAAGTTATAAATAGCTCTCTTAGGTATGCAATGACTGACATGACAAGTGGAAAACTGATAAAACTGATAATTCACTACCAATTTTGAAATTGCACCTTGCATTCTACTATTACAACTTTCAAGAATATTGCAAGTTGCCCCCCCGATCCCAAGCCCCACAGTTGGGAACCACTGGCCTAGATGACCTGGAATCCCCAGACAGATGGTGATCAGTGCAGCTGGTTCACGGTATCATAGAATAGACCTCTCACATAATGAGTCTAGTTAACTGAGAGGTGAACATACTTCAATCTGGGTCTATTTTAATCCCCAACCGTGTGCCAGACAGGGATGCCTTGTAGGGGGTCTATTCTTATGGCTGGTTGTAATAATCCTGGCTTTATCTGAGTCACCCAAGGCAAAAGGTCACAGTCAAGGATTTGATGTGGCTACAGTGGTGCTCTCAGAGGAAGACCGTTTAGTTTCAAAATATGAGCAGCCCCAGCCCTTGTGTGAATGACCTAGATGTTATCGTACCATTTCTACTGATCTGCGTGCCAGTTAGAATTTTCATTTACAAATTTTCATGGAAGAGTTTAATTTATAATAGTCTTCATATCTCTAAATCAATCTTATGTGGTTAATCAAAATTCTATCTAAATGAAAATGCTACAAATCTAAAAGTAATTTTCTTGCCATTGCCAATATGTAAAAATAGCCTACATAAAGCACCCCCCCCCCAAAAAAAATATGTCCGCTAAATATCCTGATAAAAACAAATATCCTATAAATCACATTGGCTCTGCATGGACTGTCTGCTGTAAGGAACTTGAAACAATGTATCAACTATTATCTTGGTCTAGCCAGTTTCCAGACAGACAAACACAGCTGTAGGCTATTTGCTCAAGGGATAAGAAGTAATCAGGTAGGTCTTTTTTTATGACTTTTCCACCAAATCAGAGCATTACATTTTTTTCCCCCTTTCATGTTGTGGTTATCGAAAGGGAGAGAGCTGGAAAGATTTTTCAAAAAGGCTACATTGTGGAGCTATTGTCATTCTCTATGGATGTAAAAACTGACTTTGTTTGAGGCGAAGAAAACATTACATTGAGAAGCTCCACAGTGATGGTGAGTTAAGACAATCAGAAATAGTATCAGATCCCCAAATGGGCACATTTATAAGCTTACATTTGCTCACAGGCCAAGTAGCCTAGGCCTACTTCTATGCGTAGCCAGGTGAGTGTCCTTACTCAAGATTGACAGAAGCGCTCCAAACTAAAGACAATAAATAAATTGACTACACATACATGGAATTAAATAAACCCCCCAAAATTCTCACAAGTGTAGCCTAGGTTGTGCACTCTGCAAACAACGTGTCCAATCCTCAAGATTGACGACGGTAAGACTAATAATACTATATCGAATGCTTTAATAGAAATTACCTTAACCAAACAAACATTGTAGATGAGAAATGATGGTAATTAATGGTAAATGTACTACTGGTGAAACTGGTGTGCCATCCCCGTGGCTTCCGCAATGGATTAGTCAACTTAGACAGGTGTATATCAGACAGGTGTCTGACAGGTGTCAACAACAAAAAATCTTTGTCGACTAACCAACAGCCTATCTACTAAACAATTGACCAGTCGAGGAAATGGGGTCAGCCCTAGTATAAGGAGCTGTGTTAAAGAGAGACTGCTCCTTAAAAGCAACTTCTTGTTTTGACAATGTCCTATGTCAGAAACATTTATTCTAGTATCAGAATTTACTATACAGTGTAGGATTTGTAGTTAGGATAATTTTGGTGATAAAGTATGTAACGGAATGAAGGGTACCATAACAGTTTTCTGTGGTTTGGGTTTATTTGAATCCTGCCTACATCTGACAGCACCGAAGTAACCATCAATTTGGAGCATAATTTGGTTTGACATCCGATATCCCTATGTGGCTATTTGGGGACCATAAGTAAATTACACAATGTACATAAGACACTATGTTAAAAAGGTCAATAGCTCTGAATTTCAATGACTAAAAACTTCAATGACTAGAAATTCATAAACAAATACTGAAAGCATTTAATGAGACAACTAAAAGATGTGCAACATTAAAATATTGTCCCATTTACATTGTGTAATTTATGGAGGGTTCCGAACTATACCTAGAGTAAGGCTACCCAAAGTCAAACCAACTTTGCCATGGTCGCACACCAGCCGGCTGAAGCTAACTGGCTAAATAATTTGTCTAACTCTCCCTACCTGCGAACACACATGACACCAACAACAAACCACAACCCTGAAACCATGTCACGTTTGAATTCAGTCAGGGCCACTAGCATTTCTTAATCAACCAGAGGAAGTGGCGATGTCAGAGGAAGGCCCTATAAACTGTCAGCAACTCCAGCCACCCAAGTCATAGACTGTTCTCTCTGCTACCTCACAGAATAGCTTCTACCCCCAAGCCATAAGACTGCTGAACAGGTAATCAAATTGCTACTCAGACAATTTACATTGACCACCTTTATTATTTATTAATTTATCTTAATAGTTTTGCACTGACTTTCTTACACTGGCTCTGTGCACACTCACTAGACTACCCACATCCTCACACATACTACACTGACACACACACACACATACACGCACTACATATGCTCACACACACAAAACACACACACACATGCATATTGACGCCACACACACTTTACACACGCTGCTGCTGCTACTCTGTTTATTATATATCCTGGTTGACAAGTCACTTTTACCCCTACCCACATGTAAAGACTGTATTATCTCAATGACCTCAACTACCTCGTACCCTGCCTCGGTTTTTCGGATGACTGCCTTGCCTGGTTCACCAATTACTTTGCAGACAGAGTTCAGTGTGTCAAATCGGAGGGCATGCTGTCCGGTCCTCTGGCAGTCTCTATGGGGGTGCCACAGGGTTCAATTCTCGGGACGACTCTTTTCTCTGTATATATCAATGATGTTGCTCTTGCTGCGGGCGATTCCCTGATCCACCTCTACGCAGACGACACCATTCTGTATACTTCTGGTCCTTCCTTGGACACTGTGCTATCTAACCTCCAAACGAGCTTCAATGCCATACAACACTCTTTCCGTGGCCTCCAAGTGCTCTTAAACGCTAGTAAAACCAAATGCATGCTTTTCAACCGATCGCTGCCTGCACCCGCATGCCCGACTAGCATCACCACCCTGGATGGTTCCGACCTTGAATATGTGGACACCTATAAGTACCTAGGTGTCTGGCTAGACTGCAAACTCTCCTTCCAGACCCATATCAAACATCTCCAATTGAAAATCAAATCAAGAGTCGGCTTTCTATTCCGCAACAAAGCCTCCTTCACTCACGCTGCCAAGCTTACCCTAGTAAAACTGACTATCCTACCGATCCTCGACTTCGGCGATGTCATCTACAAAATTGCTTCCAACACTCTACTCAGCAAACTGGATGCAGTTTATCACAGTGCCATCCGTTTTGTCACTAAAGCACCTTATACTACCCACCACTGCGACTTGTATGCTCTAGTCGGCTGGCCCTCGCTACATATTCGTCGCCAGACCCACTGGCTCCAGGTCATCTACAAGGCCATGCTAGGTAAAGCTCCGCCTTATCTCAGTTCACTGGTCACGATGGCAACACCCATCCGTAGCACGCGCTCCAGCAGGTGTATCTCACTGATCATCCCTAAAGCCAACACCTAATTTGGCTGCCTTTCGTTCCAGTACTCTGCTGCCTGTGACTGGAACGAATTGCAAAAATCGCTGAAGTTGGAGACTTTTATCTCCCTCACCAACTTCAAACATCAGCTATCTGAGCAGCTAACCGATCGCTGCAGCTGTACATAATCTATTGGTAAATAGCCCACCCATTTTCACCTACCTCATCCCCACAGTTTTTATTTATTTACTTTTCTGCTCTTTTGCACACCAATATCTCTACCTGTACATGATCTTCTGATCATTTATCACTCCAGTGTTAATCTACAATATTGTAATTATTCGCCTACCTCCTCATGCCTTTTGCACACATTGTATATAGACTCCCCTTTTTTTCTACTGTGTAATTGACTTGTTAATTGTTTACTCCATGTGTAACTCTGTGTTGTCTGTTCACACTGCTATGCTTTATCTTGGCCAGGTCGCATTTGCAAATGAGAACTTGTTCTCAACTAGCCTACCTGGTTAAATAAAGGTGAAATAAAAAATAAATAAAAAAACATTGACTCAGTACTGGTACTACTTGTGTATAGCTTCGTTATTGTTTTTACTGTGTTACTATTTCCTGTATTATGTAGCAAATATTTGTCTTTTTAACTCTGTACTGTTGGGAATGGGCTTGTAAGTAAGCATTTCACTGTAAAGTCTACACCTGTTGTATTCCGCACGTGACCAATAAAAATGTATTTGATTTGATTTTAAATCTAAAACGAGGCCAAATCAGGAAGTGCAGTAAACTCTTACACAATGAAGACAATTAGGTAGCAATTGACAGGAATGATACATTGGATCATATTTTCCATGGATAGTTTGTTCTGCTTTTCAAAGCCATTCCAGTATGCTCCACTTAGAGCTTCATCAGCTTCACCTTTAGATCTGAAATGTATTTAGTTTTATTATACTGATGGTGACAATGATGATGATACTTTGTCAGCCTAAGGTGTCTCTTCAAGGTATTGTAGCATAATCAAGGCCTTTCTGCAGCAAGGAATTCAATTAAAGATTTCAAATCAAATGTTATTGGTCACATACACATGTTTAGCAGAGTGTAGGAAAATGCTTGTGCTTCTAGTTCCCGACAGTGCAGTAATATCTAACAAGTAATCTAACAATTTCCCAACAGTTACCTAATACACACAAATCTAAAGGGGTGAATGAGAATATGTACATATAAATATATGATGAGAGATGGCCGAGCGGCATAAGCAAGGTGCAATAGATGGTATATAATACAGTGTATACATATGATATGAGTAATGTAAGATATGTAAACATCATTATTAAAGTGGCATTATTGACAGTGATATTGTTTAAAGTGATCAGTGATCCATTTATTAAAGTGGCCAGTGATTGGGTCTCAATGTAGGCAGCAGCCTCTCTGAGTTAGTGACTGCTGTTTAGCAGTCTGATGGCCTTGAGGTCGAAGCTGTTGATTGTTGTCCTTGATGATCTTTTTGGCCTTCCTGTGACATCGGGTGCTGTCTGTGTCATGGAGGGCAGGTAGTTTTCCTCCGGTGATGCGTTGTGTAGACCTCACTACCATCTGGATAGCCTTGCGGTTGAGGACGGTGCGGTTGCCATACCAGGCTGTGATACAGCACGACAGGATGCTCTCGATTGTGCATCTGTAAAAGTTTTTCAGGGCTTTGGGTGACAAGCCATATTTCGTCAGCCTCCTGAGGTTTAAGAGGCGCTATTGCGCCTTCTTCACCACACTGTCTGTGTGGGTGGACCATTTCAGTTTGTCTGTGATGTGTACGCCAAGGAACTTAACTTTCCACCTTCTCCACTGATGTCCCTTCAATGTGGATAGGGGGGTGCTCCCTCTGCTGTTTCCTGAAGACCACGATCATCTCCTTTCTTTTGTTGATGTTGAGTGAGAGGTTATTTTCGTGACACCACACTCCGAGTGCCCTCATCTCTTCCCTATAGGCTGTCTCGTTGTTGTTGGTAATCAAGCCCACTACTGTTGTGTTGTCTGCAAACTTGATGATTGAGTTGGAGGTGTGCATGGCCACACAGCTGTGGGTAAACAGGGAGTACAGGAGAGGGCTGAGCACGCACCCTTGTGGGGCCCCAGTGTTGAGGGTGAGCAAAGTGGAGATGTTGTTTCCTACCTTCACCACCTGGGGGGGGGGCCCATCAGAAAGTCCAGGACCTAATTGCACAGGTTGGGGTTCAGACCCAGGGCCTCCAGCTTGATGATGAGCTTGGAGGGTGCTATGGTGTTGAATGCTGTAGTCAATGAACAGCATTCTTACATAGGTATCCCTCTTGTCCAGATGGAATAGGGCAGTGTGCAGTGTGATGGAGATTGTTGGGGCGGTATGCAAACTGAAGTGGGTCTAGGGTGGCCGGTAAGGTGGAGGTGATATGATCCTTGACTAGTCTCTCAAAGCACTTCATGATGACTGAAGTGAGTGGGTGGTAGTCATTTAGTTCAGTTATCTTTGACTTCTTGGGCACAGGAACAATGATGGCCATCTTGAAGCATGTGGGGACAGCAGACTGGGATAGGAGCAATTGAATAAGTCAGTAAACACACCAGTCAGCTGGTCTGCTCTTGCTCCGAGGACGCGGGTAGGGATGCCATCTGGGCCAGCAGCCTTGCAAGGGTTAACACGTTTAAATGTTTTATTCAAGTCGGCCATAGAGAAGGAGAGGGGGGGTGCAGTCCTTGTTAGCGGGCTGCGACAGTGGCACTGTATTATCCTCAAAGCGGGCAAAGAAGGTGTTTAGTTTGTTTGGAAGCGTGACGTCAGTGTCCATGACATGACTGGTTTTCTTTTTGTAGTCCATGATTTCCTGTAGACCCTGCCACATACATCTCGTAACAGAACCGTTGAATTGCGACTCCACTTTGTCCTTGTACCGGCATTTCGCTTGTTTGATTGCCTTGCGGAGGGAATAACTACACTATTTATGTTCAGACATATTCCCAGACCTCTTTCCATGGTTAAATGCTGTGGTTCACGCGTTCAGTTTTTGTTTGAGTTTCTGCCTAAAAGACGGTAGGAGCAAGAAGGCGTCATGGTCGGATTTGCTGAAGGGAGGGCGGGGGAAGGCTTTGTATGCATCACGGAAGTTAGAGTAGCAGTGATCGAGTGTTTTATCCCCTCGCGTAGTTCAATCAATATGCTGATAGAATTTAGGTAGCCTTGTTCTCAATTTTGCTTTGTTAAAATCCCCAGCTACAATAAATGCAGCCTCAGGATATATAGTTTCCAGTTTACATAGAGTCCAATGAAATTCCTTGAGGGCCATCTTGGTGTCTGCTTGAAGGGGAATATACAAAGCTGTGATAATAACTGATGAGAATTCTCTTGGGATGTAATATGGCCGGCATTTGATTGTAAGGAATTATAGGTCTGGTGAGCAGAAGGACTTGAGTTCCTGTATGTTGTTATGATTACACCATGAGTCATTAATCATGAAGCATACACCCCCACCCTTCCTCTTCCCAGAAAGGTGTTTATCTCTGTCGGCACGATGCATGGAGAAGCCAGGTGGCAGAACCGATTCCCGACAACATTTCCCGAGAGTGCCATTTTTCCGTGAAAAAGAGAATGTTACAATCTCTGACATCTCTCTGTTAGGCAACCCTTGCTCAAATTGGACATTGGCGAGTAGTATACTCAGGAACGGTGGACATGTGCACATCTACGGAGTTGACCAGGAGGCCGCTCCGTCTGCCCCTTTGTAGTTAAAATGTTTCTTAGATGGCCGTTGTTTTGGGTCGCTTCGGGAAAGTCGTATTCCTGGTCATAATGTTGGTAAGTTGACGTTGCTCTTATATCCAATAGTCCATCCCGGTTGTATATAATAAGACTTAAGATTTCCTGCAGTAACAATGTAAGAAATAATACATAAAAAAACTAAATAGTGCGTAGGTTCCTAACGACTCGAAGCGAGGCGACCATGTCTGTTGGCGCCATCTAGCCTCCTCTCAGAGCTTGTGTGCACAAATAGTGAGCTGCATGGCCCTTCCACCCATGCCCTAGAATTGTGACCCGACATATCGGCTCACACACCACTTTAGATAATTGTCATAATATCAAAGATCATGTCTTTTGCTCCTGAGCAGGATGCAATAAGAGGCCTGTTCAATGATAGGACTGATAATTTCTTTCTTATTTTGTGGTGTATGCTTGAGAAGTTTGTTAAACGATAATGAATGTTAGAAATCTATGTAGTGTAATAGTGGACTATTTGAAACATTTCAAAGTTAATACAATTTATTTTACCAAACTACATTCATAATACTGTTATGTTTCTACGTTGAGTATTATTAATAGGAGTTTACACAGTCATTTCCATATAATTGTTGAAATGAATTGCCCCTGGTAGTTTAAGAATCAAGATGAACTGATCATTTATTAAAGTTGTACAGACATTTGCTTTAGGCACATTTCTTAATGAAACCATTTGATGAATTGATGTACCGGGCATTCATTAATACATTAAGATTTGTTCAGGGGATGTATTATTCAGGGAAACCGAGCTTTCTGAATAATTGTTGAATCTGAACATGTCTTAATTGATTGAATCAGAATAGTAAAAGAAATGGTGACTTCTTGGTGAAAACTCAAGGCACCAGCTTTGTGGTTAGAACGTTTCTTAGATGGTGCATGAAAACAGTTAGTTCATATACAGAAAACAGTAGGTCCACTCTCAGAAAGTAGTTCAAAGAGCTCACTTAATTTAACTTTTTTTAAAACCACTTTTATCTGCATCAGGGGATCATAAAAAAACGTTTAAAGCTCATTTTCTGCAATTCTACAATTTTGCCACGTTTTCTGTTTTATATGAGACCAGAGGTCGAAGCCCGACCGAGTTCTGAGCAGTTGAGCATGGGGTCTACACGGAGTGTAAAAAACATTAGGAACACCTTCCTAATGTTGAGTTGCACCCTTTTTGCCATCAGAACAGCCTCAATTCGTTGGGGTAAGAACTCTACAAGGTGGCGAAAGCGTTCCACAGGGATGCTGGCCCATGTTGACTCAAATGCTTCCCACTGTTGTGTCAAGTTGGCTGGATGTCCTTTGGGTGGTAGACCATTCTTGATACACACGGAGAACTGTTGAGTGTGAAAAACCCACCAGTGTTACAGTTCTTGACACACTCAAACCGGCGCACCTGGCGCCTACTACCAAAACCCGTTTAAAGGCACTTAAATCTTTTGTCTTGACCATTCACACTCTGAATGGCACACATACACAAATCACACTCCGAATGGTACACATACACAATTCACACTCTGAATGGCACACATACACAATTCACACTCTGAATGGCACACATACACAAATCACACTCCGAATGGCACACATACACAATTCACACTCTGAATGGCACACATACACAATTCACACTCTGAATGGCACACATACACAATCCATGTCTCAGTTGTCTCAAGACTAAAAAATCATTATTTAACCTGTCTCTTCCCCTTCATCTACACTGATTTGAAGTGGATTTAACAAGTGACATCAATAAGGGATCATAGCTTTCACCTGGATTCACCTGGTCAGTCTGTCAATGAAAGAGCAGGTGTTCCTATTGTTTCGTACACTCAATGTATGGCTTTGCTGCTACCAATAGATTATTTATGAATAACAATGTCCTATTTCAGACCTTGAGTAAATTACATTACTAAGCTGCTCCCGAATGTACTACGTCAGGACATTTAAATCGATTCTATCGTAGTCCATGTGGGTTTTAATGGCATTATGAAGGGCAGCGCTGAACAGTTGAAACTGCATTTTAAAGAGCTGTTTGACTTTCTGCTGGACACTAACAAAAGAACCATCATATCTGGCCCTGTGCCCTCTCTGAATCGTGGCATTGAACGCTTTAGCAGGTTTCATTCTCTTCACAATTTACTACGGGATTATTGTAGCTCAATGGGTGTAACTTTTGTTGACAATTTCAATATCTTTTGGAAACAAAACATGTTTTATAAGGAGGATGGAATCCACCCAAATAATTTGGATTCCTGGATCCTTTCACAGCATTATAAGGCTGCGTTGAGACAATGACTTATCAATGACCCAAGCCCAGCTCATCTAATCCCTACCATTGTGACACAGAGTTGTCATAATGCTTCAGAAAATGTACATTACACCAGGGGCAATGGTAGACACAATGTAAGTTACCTAATGTATATCCATCTAACTGCCCTGAATGCCTCTGCTGACCCTACAACTATTGTATAATCATGTGCCTATGAACCAGATTTATACTGTTAGCACTGAGGCGGTGTGCCTTAGGAAGTCGACTGTGTGCAGCTCACCCTGCACTAATTTAAATAACATGAGCATATCTACTTCTTCTAAGCATCCCAGTAAAGCAATGAAAACAAATAAGCATACCGGAAGAAAAGTGCTCAAAAATAGCCCACATTAACATATGTAGCTTAAGAAACAAGTTTAATGAAATCAATAATTTGCTAGTAACAGATGACAATCATATTCTGACTATCTCTGAAACTCACTTAGATAATAGCTTTGATGATACGGTGGTAGCAATACAAGGTTATAACATTTACAGAAAATATAGAAATTCCAATGGTGGAGGTGTTGTTGTTTATATTCAGAACCATATTCCTGTAATGATTAAAGAGGAATTCATGTTAAATACTGTTGACGTAATATGGCTACAGGTTCATCTGCTTCACCTAAAGCTCATTCTGGTGGGAAGCTGCTATAGACCACCTGTCACGACTTCTGCCGAAGTCATTGCCTCTCCTTGTTCGGGCGGGGCTCGGCGTTCGACGTCATCATTGATCCTTTTTTCATTTTCCATTGGTTTTGTCTTGTCTTCCCACACACCTGTTGTCTATCCCATTCATTACCTGTTGTCTATTTAACCATCTGTTTCCCCTCTGTCTTTGTCAGAGATTGTTTTATTGTCAGTGTAGTGTGTTTGTTGTATAGGTGAGCGTCGGGTCCTCGTACCCATGTTTGTTTGTTTATGTACGTTTAGTGTTATGGAGCACACTCCGTGGACTTTATTAAAAGACTCCATTTTACACTCCATTTGACTCTCCTGCGCCTGACTTCCCTGCCACCTATTACACCTATGCATGACACCACCAAGTGTAAACCGTTAGTAGCTGGATAACATGTGTGAAATGCTTGATAATGTAATGTGATATCAACAGATGTATATTTTCTAGGTGATTTTAAATATTGACTGGCTTTCATCAAGCTGCCCATTCAAGAAAAAGCTTCAAACTGTAACAAGTGCCTGCAACCTGGTTCAGGTTATCAGTCAACCTACCAGGATAGTTACAAAGAGCACAGGAATGAAATCATCAACATGCATTAATCACATCTTTACTAATGCTGCAGAAATTAGTTTGAAAGCAGTGTCCAGATCCATCGGATGTAGTGATCACAATATAATAACCATATCACAATATAGTAACCAGCCTGTTATCAATGTTTGGTAAACTTTTGGAAATAATTGTTTGACCAGATACAATGCTACTTTACAGTGAACAAATTGACAACAAACTTTCAGCATGGTTATAGGGAAGGACACTCAACAAGCACAGCACTTACACAAATGACTGATTGGCTGAGAGAAACTGATGATAAAAAGATGTGGGGGCTGTTTTGTTAGACTTCAGTGCGGCTTTTGACATTACCGATCATAGTCTAATGCTAGAAAAACTTGTGGTATGCCTTTGCACCACTGCGATATAATAAAGATAATCCGGCCTTGGAACGGGACTGGACACTGTGCCTAGACTGGGCACCGGCGCAGAGGAAGACTTCCGGCTCTGGACCAGGACTAGACGCCTTGCCTGGAAGCTCCAGACCGTTGACCATCGCTGTAGGTTCCAGACCTTTGACCATCGCTGTAGGTTCCGGACTGTGGACCGTCGCTGGAGGTTTCGGACCGTGGATCGTCGCTGGAGGTTCTGGACCGTGGACCGTCGCTGGAGGTTCCGAACCGTGGACCGTCACTGAAGGTTCCGGACCATTGACTATCGCTGGAGGTTCCGGACCGTCTCCGGGAGGTTCCGGACCGGGAACCGTCGCCGGAAGCTCTGGACAGTGAACCGTGCCTGGACATCGGTGCAAAGGAAGACTTCCGCCCTGAAACAGGACTGGACACCTTACCTGGAAGCTCCAGACCGTGGACCGTCGCAGGGAGGTTCCGGACCGTGGACCGTCGCCGGGAGGTTCCGGACCGCTGACCGTCGCCGGGAGGTTCCGGACCGTCGCCGGGAGGTTCCGAACCGTGGACCGTCGCCGGGAGGTTACGGACCGTGGACCTTCGCTGTAGGTTCCAGACCGTCGACCATCGCTGTAGGTTCCGGACCGTGGACCGTCGCTGGAGGTTCCGAACCGTGGACCGTCGCTGGAGGTACCGGACCATGGACCGTCACTGAAGGTTCCAGACTGTTGACTATCGCTGGAGGTTCCGGACCGGGAACCGTCTCCGGGAGGTTCCGGACCGGGAACCGTCGCCGGAAGCTCTGGACTGTGAACTGTGCCTGGACATCGGTGCAGAGGAAGACTTTGAAACAGGACTCCGCTCTGAAACAGGACTGGACACCTTGCCTGGAAGCTCCGGACCGTGGACCGTCGCCGGGAGGTTCCGGACCGTGGACCATCGGCGGGAGGTTCCGGACCGTCGCCGGGAGGTTCCGGACCGTGGACCGTCGCCGGAAGCTCTGGACTGTGAACCGTGCCTGGACATCGGTGCAGAGGAAGACTTTGAAACAGGACTCCGCTCTGAAACAGGACTGGACACCTTGCCTGGAAGCTCCGGACCGTGGACCGTCGCCGGGAGGTTCCGGACCGTGGACCATCGGCGGGAGGTTCCGGACTGTCGCCGGGAGGTTCCGGACCGTGGACCGTCACCGGGAGGTTCCGGACCGTGGACCGTCGCCGGGAGGTTCCGGACCGTCGCCCGGAGGTTCCGGACCGTCGCCGGAAGCTCCGGACCGGGAACCGTTGCCGGAAGCGCTGGACTGTGAATTCGCACTGGAGGCCTAGTGCGTGGAGCCTGTACAGGTGGTACCGGACTGGTTACACGCACTTTAGGGCAAGTGCGAGGAGCAGGCACAGGACGTACCGGACTGAGGAGGCGCACTAGAGGCCTAGTGCGTGGAGCTGGCACAGGTGGTACTGGACTGGTGACACGCACTTCAGGGAGAGTGCGGGGAGTGGGCACAGGACGTACCGGACTGGGGAGATGCACTGGAGGTCTGATACGTGGATCCGGCACAGGTGGCAACGGACTGGTGACACGCACTTCAGGGCGAGTGCGGTAAGCTCACACAGGACGTACCGGACTGGGAAGGCGCATTTGAGGCCAGATGCGTGAAACCGGTGCAGATGGCACCGGACTGGTGTCACGCTCTTCAGCACGCCTGTACGGCAGCATTGTCATCGCTACCACCTCTCTCCGGAATCTTTCATCAAATTCCTCCTCCGACTCCCAAACAGGCTCTGGCACTCTCCGCTGCTTGACCGCCAGCTCCACGTCCCCCCCCCCCAAAAAAAACATCTTGGGGTTTCAGTTGCCATAGCCCCCGGTGTCCTTCCATGCTCCTTGGCGACTCCCGCCAAGGAAGGGTCTCGTGTCCTCTCATGTCCTCCCAAGTCCAAAACTTCCTTACCTCATTTTCACGCTGCTTGGTCCTTTGTTGGTGGGATATTCTGTCACGTGTGTCGTAAGAACGGGATCAAGGCGCAGCATGAATTGAGTTCCACATCTTTAATTACACCATAGAGAACTGAGGGCTCTCTATGGTCAGGGCGTGACACGCCACTTTATTTTTAGAATGTGAAAGGTCTTGATTTCAGCTTTTATTTCTTTCATCACATTCCCAGTGGTTCAGAAGTTTACATACGCTCAATTAGTATTTGGTAGCATTGCCTTTAAATTGTTTAACTTGGGTCAAACGTTTCGGGTAGCCTTCCACAAGCTTCCCACAATAAGTTGGGTGAATTTTGGCACATTCCTCCTGACAGAGCTGGTGTAACTGAGTCAGGTTTGTAGGCCTCCTTGTTCGCACACGCTTTTTCAGTTCTGCCCACAAACTTTCTTTAGGATTGAGGTCAGGGCTTTGTTATGGCCACTCCAATCAATACCTTGACTTTGTTGTCCTTAAGTAATTTTGCCACAACTTTGGAAGTATGCTTGGGGTCATTGTCCATTTGGAAGACCCATTTGCGACCAAGCTTTAACTTCCTGACTGATGTCTTGAGATGTTGCTTCAATATATCCACATAATTTTCCTGCCTCAGGATGCCATATATTTTGTGAAGTGCACCAGTTCCTCCTGCAGCATAGCACCCTCACAACATGATGCTGTCACCCCCGTACTTCACGGTTGGGATGGTGTTCTTTGGCTTGCAAGCCCTCCCCCTTTTGCCTCCAAACATAACGTTGGTCATTAATGCCAAACAGTTCAAAGGACATTTCTCCAAAAAGTACAATCTTTGTTCCCATGTGCAGTTGCAAACCATAGTCTGGCCTTTTTATTGTAGTTTTGGAGCAGTGGCTTCTTCCTTGCTGAGCAGCCTTTCAGGTTAGCCATGACATCATTTTCTGGATTTTTCCAAGCTGTTTAAATGCATAGTCAACTTAGTGTATGCAAACTTCTGACCCACTGGTATTGTGATACAGTAAATTATAAGTGAATAATCTGTCAGTAAACAATTGTTGGAAAAATGACTTGTGTCATGAACAAAGTAGATGTCCTAACCAACTTGCCAAAACTATAGTTTGTTAACAAGAAATGTGTGGAGTGGTTGAAAAACAAGTTTCAATGACTCCAACCTAAGTGTATGTAAACTTCCCACTTCAACTATATGTGGATGACTCAACAATGTACATGTAAGCTACTACAGCAACGGAAATGACTGGAACACTTAACAAAGAGCTGCAGTTAGTTTCAGAGTGGGTTTCAGAGTGGAATAAGTTTGTCCTAAATATTTTTTAAACTAAAAGCATTGTATTTGGGACAAATTATTCACTTAACCCTTTACTAAATCTTATAATAACTAATGTGGAAATTGAGCAAGCTGAGGTGACTAAACTGCTTGGAGTAACCCTGGATTGTAAACTGTTATTGTCAAAACATATTGATACAATCGTAGCAAAGATGAGAAGTCCGTCCATAATAAAGCGTTGCTCTACCTTCTTAACAGCACTAAGGCAGGCCTTACAGGGTCTAGTTTTGTTGCACCTGCACTACTGTTCAGTTATGTGGTCAGGTGCCACAAAAAGGGACTTAGGAAAATTGCAAGTGGCTCAGAACAGGGCATTATGGCTGGTCCTTGGATGTACACAGAAAGGTGATATTAATAATATGCATGTCAATCTCTCCTGGCTCAAAGTGGAGGAGAGATTGACTTCATCACTACTTGTATTAATTAGAGGTATTGACCTGTTAAATGCACTGAGCTGTCTGTTTTGAACTACTGGCGCACAGCTAGGAAACCCATGCACACCCCACAAAAGGTCTCTTCACAGTCCCCAAGGCCATGACTACATGGAACATCAAGTAACTGATGTAAGCAGTAAAATTTGATAAAGAACAGATAAAAATACACCTTATGGAACAGAGGGGACTGTGAAGCAACACAAACATAGGCACAGACACACGCATACACACATGCGATAACAGACGCACGATACACACACACGTACACATGGATTTTGTACTGTAGATACAGTGCCTTCGGAAAGTATTCAGACCCCTTGACTTTTTCCACATTTTACTTATTGTAAAATCGATTAAATAAACCAATTCCTCAGCAATTTACACACGATACCCCATAACGACAAAGCGAAAACAGGTTTTTAGAATAAAAAAACAAACACCTTATTTACACAAGAATTTATACCCTTTGCTATCAGACTCGAAATTGAGCTCAGGTGCATTCTGTTTCCATTGATCATCCTTGAGATGTTTCTACAACTTGATTGGAGTCCACCTGTGGTAAATTCAATTGATTGGACTTGATTTGGAAAGGCATACACCTGTCTATATAAGGTCCCACAGTTGACAGTGCATTCCAGAGAAAAAACCAAGCCATGAGGTTGTAGGAATTGTCCGTAGAGCTCAGAGACAAGCTACAGATCTGCGGAAGGGTACCAAAAAATGTCTGCAGCATTGAAGGTCCCCAAGAACACAGTGGCCGCCATCATTCTTAAATGAAAGAAGTTTGGAACTACCAAGACTCTTCCTAGAGCTGGCTGCTCGACCAAACTGAGCAATCGGGGGAGAAGGGCCTTGGTCAGGGAGGTGACCAAGAACCTGATGGTCAGTCTGACAGAGCTCTAGAGTTTCTCTGTGTAGATGGGAGAACCTTGCAGAGGGGCAACCATCTCTGCAGCACTCCTCCAGTCAGGCCTTTATGCTAGACTGGCCAGACAGAAGTCACTCCACAGTATAATGCACATGACAGCCCGCTTGAAGTTTGCCAAAAGTCACCTAAAGACTCTCAGACCATGAGAAACAAGATTCTCTGGTCTGATGAAACCAAGATTGAACTCTTTGGCCTGAATGCCAAGCATCACTTCTTGAGGAAATCTGGCACCATCTCTATGGCGAAGCATGGTGGTGGCAGCATCATGCTGTGGGGATGTTTTCAGTGGCAAGGAGTGGGAGACACTAGTGTAAGATGAACAGAACAAAGTACAGAGAAATCCTTGATGAAAACCTGTTCTAGAGAGCTCAGGACCTCAAACTGGGACAAAGGTTCTTCTTCCAAAAGGACAACGACCCTAAGCACACAGCTAAGACAACGCAGGAGTTGCTTCAGGACAGGTCTCTGAATGTCCTTGAGTGGCCCAGCCAGAGCCCGGACTTGAACCTTATCGAACATCTCTGGAGAGACCTGAAAATAGCAGTGCAGTGACGCTCCCCATCCACCTGACAGAGCTTGAGAGGATCTGCAGAGAAGAATGAGAGAAACTCCCCAAATACAGGTGTGCCAAGCTTATAGCGTCATACCCAAGAAGGCTGTAATCTCTGCCAAAGGTGCTTTACAAAGTACTGAGTAAAGGTTCTGAATACTTATGTTAATGTTTTTTGTTTTTAAATATAAAATCCTGTTTTTGCTTTGTCATTATAAGGTATTGTGTGTAGATTGATGATTTAAAAAAAAAACAATTTAAGCAATTTTAGAGTACGGCTGTAACCTAACAAAATGTGGAAAAAGTCAAGGGGTCTGAATACTTTCCCAAGGCACTGAATGTGGTAATGGTGGAGTAGGGGCCTGAAGGCACACAGTGTGTAGTGAAATCTGTGAATGTATTGTAAGGTTTTTAAAATTGTATGAATGGCCTTAATTTTGCTGGACCTCAGGAAGTGTAGCTGCTGCCTTTAATAAATACAAATAATCACCTTTTGGATGTAGATTTTCTGCCACCTAATAATGGTTCATTTCAAGGTCAACAACTACATTCATGTCACTCATAATTTTCAAGATGACAAATACATTTATTGCGTGCTTTTGTAGGCTGCTTGTACATTTAATGTAAGGTCCATTAGTTTCAAATACATGTCATGTGTAATTTATGCCTAAGCAAAGTATCCAATTCCATTTAGTTAAGCTGAATGACACCCATCATGATAAGATAAGATATCCTTGTCTTATCTCGACAAGGAATATGTGAATGTACGCCAGAACTCACTCAGTCCATTGTCATGACGTTGGCCTGGGGGTAGGTTTATGACAGTCATAAATACCCCCCCCCCCCTTTTCCTTTTCCTCTCTCTACCCTATTGATGTTACATTTGCAAACCCCTTGGTTAACATAGAGATTCTGGGATCAGAAGGTGTGGGGAAATGAACTATATTCTGGTAATCCGACCAATTGAACATATGCGGTGGTACTTAATGAATATGATGTCAGTTCAGTTGTCATCTGAGACATTCTCATCAATGATAAGATGACATAAACTCTACAGTGGAAAGTCTACACATCAGAGTTATCAGATTCACATGGAATTGTTGTTCAATTTAAATGTTTGAAAATGAAATTATTTGTTATGGGATGAAATGTGATTTTAGCTTCTAAAATGTGAGAATTGGGTTTATATAAGGTTAGGGCTCGGCTCAATCAGTGGCCCGCCCCTGTGAAGAATCATGGGTTATAAAACTTTTCAGACACACCCTTCTCGCTCCACTATATAAAGCCTTGACGACAATGTAACCTCCTGTTCCGAGGATGTGAGGACGATGGTCCGATGTAAGAATGGTTCAGATAATAACTACAGAACGAAGCCAACATCAGCGTGAGCTTTGGCTGCGAATGGTATGAACTTTGAACTCTTATTCACTACAGAAGTGATACCACCTAGCCATTGAGTTAGCAACAGCAGCTGCAAAATCAGGGTTAGGAAGAAACAGACAGAGTATACCGTCTATCACACAACGACGTTACTACAACGTATCCAATTGACCACCAGAGACATTCTTCAATGGACAAAGGACTCGGTTTGGCAACACGGCCTTCCATCTACCACCAACCTACTGAAGCGCAGCTCAGAGTAAATACTTATTGCATTTTCCTTTTCCAAATGGGCGGTAATTTAGAATGCATAAGATACTGTATTTACGATAGCACAGCTTCTTCCTTTGTTACTCAGTCTTCCCGCTCTTTCACTCAAACCCAGACCCTTTTCTTTTGTGTAACCAGCTGTCATATCTGTTCCGCCCGCTAGGGACGTTGTCCTTTATGACGTCATTTGTAATCAATTCATGATTAATTATGTGTATGTGTAATTCTGTGTGGTTAGTTAGGTATTTAGTAAATAAATAATTAAACCCAATTTTGTATTGATGATTCAACTTGTTAGCCAGGGTCCGTGAAGATATCCAAGAATTTACAACTCTCAGATGAGACTGAATTAAGGTGACGATTAATATTGTCTGCTATTGATGTAAAATATTACTAGGTCTTTAAGAGTTTATTCGGAAGATAACAGCTCTATAAATATTATTTTGTGGTGCCCCGACTCTCTAGTTAATTACATTTACATGATTAGGTCAATCAGTTAATATTAATTACGGAGAAATTATTTTATAGAATAGCATGTCATATCACTTAATCCGGCATAGCCAAAGACTCGACACTATGCATGCGTGGCATGAAATTCATTCTGAGGTAGATTTGTGATTTTCAGACTGGTCAGCTCCTCTCCACTCACATGATTTCTGCTGCTTCAGGGCTTCCAAGGGTGTCTCCTTTTGGGAACATTGTTTACACAGTCCATCTTAGTAAGTCATTATGACCTTTTGTCAGATGGGACATGGGCTGTAAATGAAACCTAGAGTATATTGTGGCAATATCGTGAACATTAATTCCATCAAATATTTATCAAAAATGTACTCTTAGTTTTGCCAACATTAATGTGGATGCTGCACTTGAAAAGTGTATTTTTGTATTTCATCAGGCTTTAGGAAGCCAGTCCTCAGTCTTGCGGAAACAGAGCCATTCTAAGACTACCTTCCAGTTATATTTGGACCTATGGTAGGACTGCTTTGATTCGGTGAGTTGAGGGACAGGACTGCGTTGGCTGATGGAAAAGACAGGACCAAATGCATTTCCGCCACACAGTGTTTCCATGGGAACACAGAGAACAGAAATATCCCAGCTTGATTAATGACAGTCAGTGCTTCAGATGACGACTGTGATGACATCACAGACACCAGCATCACAGATGCCTGCTAGAGGCAGTGTGGCTAAACATCACATTTTTAGCAGTGTTAAAATACTATTCTCTTTTTTTCTAAGATCTGAGGGCATCAGTTGGGGTTTAGGTACAAAGTGACATACGCTGCAGCCCATCTATTTATTATGTAGAAGGACACTGTTTATGAACAGTGAGTGTCATCCCATTATCCAATCGCCTGACCTACATAACAGAGAGGAACTAATCTCTACGTAGGCGGATAGTGAATAATGCAGTAAAATGTGGGAGATCTTTATGAATCATATATGCCTCCGACTTGTTGACCGCTGGCATAGGAACTGTTCTTCCAGTGTGATACAGCATCATCATCCTGTAATCAGTTCACTCTGTGCAATAAGGGTACCTTTTTGACAAGCATGAGGGAACTTTTTTTAATCAGATAACCTTATTTCAATCAAAACTATGATACATTTATTTGAATAATTCTGATTCAAAATTACAGTGCGTAGGCCTTTCCTACAGTCAAATGACCAAATCGCCCTCTAGTGGCCTTATGGGTGGAATGTTATATGAGTATTTTTAATAATTTAATAATTAATAAACATTATCCAGGCTGGCTAATCTCTATTTGACCAAGAAAGAGAGTGATGCAGTGCTGCATCAGATGACCTGGCCTCCACAATCACCCGACCTCAACCCAATTGAGATGGTTTGGGATGAGTTGGACCACAGAGTGAAGGAAAAGCAGCCAACAAGCGCTCAGCATATGTGGGAACTCCTTCAACACTGTTGGAAAAGCATTCCTCTTGAATCTGGGTGAGAGAATGCCAAGAGTGTGCAAAGCTGTCATCAAGGCAAAGGGTGGCTAATTTCAAGAATATCAAATATAAATATATATTCAATATTCTTTTGGTTACTACATGATTCCATATGTGTTAATTCATAGTTTTGATGTCTTCATCAAATAAAGAAAAACCCTGGAATGAGTAGGCGTGAGTAGGCGTGTCCAAATGAGTAGGCGTGTCCAAACTTTTTACTTGACCCTAAAATGTATCAAGTTGTGGAGTGGGTTTATTGAATTTTTCTCAATCTTAATTAAGCAATGTACCATGGGTTTACATCCCGTGTTATTTTGACTTTTTAAAAGGTTTTTCAAAGGTTTGTCAAGACGGAGGGAAGTCTATCCTGATGGACTTTATAGGTCCTTGAGACCAATTTGTTCAGCATGATGAAAGACACCTACATACAACGTTTCAAGCCTCTAGGTCAAACGGGGCAACGGATATGAGGGTTTAAGTGAGACTGCTTATAACAGTGCCACCTATAAGCCAATCAGTGCCATTATTTTTGGCCTATAGTTTCTGTGTGCATATTCTTGAGTTATTTGACCATGCTTACTTATAAGCCCTTAACCAACAATGTCCATGTTTTTGAAAGAAATGCAAAAACATGTATCAGCAACCATCACTACTGTGTTCCAATGGCATGTTATGTTAGCTAATCCAAGTTCATCCTTTTAAAAGGCTAATTGATCATTAGAGTCCTCAACTGGCAGCTTTATTAAATAGTACCTGCAAAACACCAGTCTCAACATCAACAGTGAAGAAGCGACTCCGGGATGCTGGCCTTCTAGGCAGAGTTGTAAAGAAAAAGCCTTATCTCAGACTGGCCAATAAAAATAAAGATTAAGATGGGCAAAAGAACACAGAGACTGGACATAGGAACTCTGCCTAGAAGGCCAACATCCCGGAGTCACCTCTTCACTGTTGACGTTGAGACTGGTGTTTTGTGGGTACTATTTAATGAAGCTACCAGTTGAGGACTTGTGAGGCATCTGTTTCTCAAACTAGACACTGTAATGTACTTGTCCTCTTGCTCAGTTGTGCACTGGGGCACAACAGTTTGCGCTGTTCTGTGCAATTTCTCACATGGAATAGCCTTCATTTCTCAGAACAAGAATAGACTGACGAGTTTCAGCAGACAAATACTGATGCTCCAGATACTCAACTAGTCTAAAGAAGGACAGATTTATTGCTTCTTTAATCAGCACAAGAGTTTTCAGCTGTGCTAACATGATTGCAAAAGGAGTTTCTAATGATCAATTAACCTTTTAAAATTATGAACTTGGATTAGCTAACACAACGTGCCATTGGAACACAGGAGTGATGGTTGCTGATAATGGGCCTCTGTACGCCTATGTAGATATTCCATAAAAAATCTGCCATTTCCAGCTACCAATAGTCATTTACAACATTAACAATGTCTACCCTGTATTTCTGATCAATTTTATGTTATTTTAATGGACAAACATTTTTGCTTTTCTTTCAAAAACAAGGACATTTCTAAGTGACCCCAAACTTTTGAATGGTAGTTTTCAACAGGTGTATTAGAGGCCAAGTCAGGTGCAGGAGAGTAGAGTGATGTAAACAGGCACACTTTTATTTTAGTTCCAAAAATGAGAGCACTACATAAATCAAATGTGCTCAAAACACAGAACATAACAAAAGTAAAGCGTGTAATAAAACACCACAATAACATGAAACAATTACACACAAAACATGATGGGAAACAGAGGGTTAAATACAAGTAGATTGATTGGGGAAATGAAAACCAGGTGTGTATGGAACAAGACAAGACAAATGGATATATGAAAAATGGAGCGGCGATGGCTAGAAAGCCGGTGACGTCGATCGCCGAATGAACAAGGAGAGGAGCCGACTTCGGCGGAAGTCGTGACAGTAGTGTAGACAAATAGCTTGGGGGTTGGTGTGTCTCTGACTGAAAGACTGTTGAAGGGAAATCAGGTATCTAAAACCTGCCAGAATCTCTGAATCCACTTGCATTTTGTCATTACGAGATGAAGGATTATTACTGTTTTTTTACAATATTACTACTGCAACTGGCTAAGGTTAATAAAATACAGTGAAATAGAAGAAAACAGGTAATAGGAGAGATTATAGTGTCTACTGCATGGGGGGGGGGGGGGTGGACAGGTTCCCATAATTCATGGCAATGGTTACAGTATAGATCATCTCGGTTACCCAGAAGTACAATTATCTTGTGAAAGTTTGTCATTTACCCTTTTACTTCTGGGGTTAATTCCATTAACAATTGTGATTAGCTTTGTACAAAGGAAGGAGGCGAAGTCTCATCACTCACAAACAAAACTCTCGGCCAAACTCCTCCCTTCCGCTAATTTCACACGTGTTTCTCATGGCCAATAAGCACATTTTTGTTTTATGATACAGACAATTTTAACTTTGTGGCTGTGGAATCTAGTGGAAATTGTTCATCATCCACACACAGGCTTGAAAATCACCGCACCAGTTTAAGTACCGCCTTCGTCCAATCCTGATTCGGGGAGGCAGGGTAGCCTAGTGGTTAGAGCGTTGGACTAGAAACCGAAAGGTTGCAAGTTCAAACCCCTGAGCTGACAAGGTTCAAAATCTGTCATTTTGCCCAAGAACAGGCAGTTAACCCACTGTGCCTAGGCTGTCATTGAAAATAAGAATTTGTTCTTAACTAACTTGCCTGGTTAAATAAAATAAAAATTTGTCCAAATAATCAACAACAAAAACCCCAAAACAGGAACTACTGCTGCTCATTTCACATAATTCTACGTGAGCCTTGACAGATTCTCACTGTTTCATTTTTACATGAGAATCTGTCTACGAGAGATTATAGAATAGAGGCATCCCAGGTTTGTTTCTGAGTGTGCATACTTCTTCCATTGAATCTGTGTTTATTTCTGTATCAGTTTGACTATTGCTGCCATTAAAAACCAAGCCTTGTATTATCCAGCTTATATTTCCAAAGGTCTCAAAAGGAAACAGTCACGTTTTGTATCCAGTTCGAGTTCGAAGACAGGTCTTGCAGCTAAAGTCTGTGTGGAAAGAACACATTTCCACCTCTGAGGCTTTAGCATCATTCTGGTACAGGAAGCTTATGGCTGTAATTAGTTAAGAAACTGACAAGTTTAAAGTTGAAACGTGTCATGATGTTACATTTCTCAGGTAAACAAAGTAATAAGGTTTTATTGCAGCCAGATAAGTAGTTATGGCTCTTATTGCTTGGGAAGCCTCCTCATTCATCTGCTTTCCTTTTCATGAGGAGGTTGTCTAAAGCTGTAGATAGTGGACTAAATGTCACCTGGACTGCAGAAAGAAACACAAATTTGTAAGTTGTCAATTTAAAATGTCTAGAGTTTTTGTAGGTCTAGGTGATTGGTATGTCTATGGTGGCCTGATATGGTTCCCAATCAGAGGCAGCTGTTTATCGTTGTCTCTGATTGGGGATCATATTTAGGTAGCCATTTCCCTTTGGTGTTTGTGGGTTCTTGTTCTATGTTTAGTTGCCAGTCTGCACTATACATATAGCTTCACGTTTCGTGTGTGCTTGTTTGTTTTGTTTTGCTGATTTTCGGTTTTATTAAAAACATGTGGAACTCTACTTACGCTGCACCTTGGTCCGATCCTTTTAACGAACGTGACAAAATCTGTCCCTCATTATTATAATTATTGAAGATGTATCAGAGTAACAGGTGTCTATGTGTGCGATATGTGTGCGATACACAAAACAAAGAAGCAAGGCGTGTTTTTATTGTGTATGTGTACAGTAGCTTGAGTTTGGTATTCAGAAAGCATTCAGTAACATTTTTTTGTAAGTAGATGAGATCCAGTTCAAAACACATTTATTGATGTATCAATATTAACAGTGTAGCGGAGGTGATCCTGCAAGGCTGCTGGTGCAGGGAAATGTTGTATTTTTTTGGGGGGGGGCTTTATTTAAGGCAAGTCAGTCAAGAACAAATACTTAATTTTATATCATCCAACGGGTATTCATGTGACTTACTGAATATTTTTTTGTAATAATACAGAAGAGTATGTCGAATCTGAATCTGTGTGTCGCCATGTGTGCACTGTAGATGTGGGTTTATGTGTTGTTGTTACAGCATATCAGATCTTGTGCTATTTTATTATTTCCCATAACTAGGTTGTGTATATTTTATTACTCTGTCTGCAGGACCTGTCCAATATTCCCTTTTGCTTAACTGTTCCCTGATTGTTCTGCTACCCTGGTAGGTCCTAATTTGATATCACAAATTGGGAAGATGCAGTACTTCTTACAATGAGATGATGAGTAGCGTAAACACTTTTGTTCAGTTAGGTTTAATTATGTTTCATTAAATTATTAGACTCTGAATAGACTTCTCTGAACAGACAGAAATATTCTCTAAATTGTACTAACATTATTTGTAAAGCGTAGCCTTTATAGACATGTGACTTAGAGTTCTAGTGAATGAGATCTTATTGGTAGCATCGGGCAACCACAGTACCAGATATTTTCTTAGAATAGGCTGACATTTTTTGGAAATGATTTCTGCTTGTATGTTGGCCTACTGTACTGAATATTTTTCATAATTACAGTGTTCAGTATTATTTGTTAGGCTCCAGGCCAGGGCATTAGAAAAGACTGGTCAAATGTCATTTATTATGAACTCAGCAATTTTCAGTATAAAATTCATTTAATTCTCATTTCAATATTTGTCAACCTGCCATGAATTGCCAACCATACACAGGAGGTTATAGGCTACATGATACAGGTGACAATAAGGCCTCGATCATATACATCATTGGCAACATTATTACAATGTAGTAATTGGGAGCAAACTCACTGACAGCAAACCTGGAACATATCCGAGTTTCTACATGTCCTGCTCTACCCTCTGTCAGTTACAATGTTTCAATTCACCTGGAAGAAACTCTGCACTCAAATGAATTACAAACGTTCAAATTCAGAATAATCTGTCCCAGAATGGTGTACAAGTGTATACAGCCTATTATCCAAACTATTTTCTCACTATATACTCTTAGTTGTGTGTTGCACAGCCGGTTGCTAATGGTGTCATTAGTTAAGTATTGAGCTACCGACTGACCTACTTTCCCTGTTCACAGCGGCTCAGTCCTGTTTACAAGGGACTGTCAACGGAGGATGTTGAGTGGTAGAGGAAAACAGACCGAGCATAGACCTGAAAACGATTACTCCTGGAATCTATGTTTCCGAATAGGGATGTTACTCAAATTGTAGTTTGAATAATACTTAGGCAGCGTCTGTATACACTATGATCTGTTTGCGATGTGCTTGTGGTGAGTCAAGCTTAGGATAGTTGGCTCAGTGATTGACACAGTAGGCTGTTGGAAAAGGAGTACCTTCAAAAGTAAAGTATGGATCTAAAGTCCAGTTTTCAAGGTATGTAAGATTGTAATGTCCTTTGCGTTTTGTGTCACTCTAGTCTTGTATTAATTCAAACGTACAGTATATCAAATCAAATCAATCAAATCAAATCAGTAGGCTATAGGTTGGCAGTTGCTTCCATTTTGGATGGATATATCGGTTGGCTTCTGCTTTTAAAGCCAAGATGTCAACATACAAATAAACTAGGCTAGCTATTATATAATGTTAATTTCGATGCTTTCTATGTCTATTTTCATAGAGAAGTGTTATATGTCCTGTGTGTATTTCCCAACGTAGTTAATCATTTTCTTAAAAGGCACAATTCAGCTCACTGGTATAGATTTACAAGTATAGTGTGTCCTTGCAAGGGAATGAGTTGTCTTTTTTTGAGATAAATCATTTTAAACCCATGTTTACCTTGATTAGAACATAGTGCTTTTGGGACTTTAGATCTCTTCAATATCCACTGAGTTAGGTAAATCTGCTTTTAGTGTTTTTGCCCCTTAATTGTGGAATAATCTTCAAGGCTCTCGAAAATGTGATGAATTGGTGCCTCTAGGGCAATTCAACAGGCTGATTGAGGACCTATTTTACTGACGAATGTGTTTGTTTTCTATGATTGTGTTTTGCTTTTCATGTATTGATTTGAATATTTGTGTGTGTTGATGTGTGTATTGATGTGGACACAGGGCTCATCTGTGAAAGAGAACTTGGTCTCAGCATGACTACCTGTCAAAATAAAGGTTAAATACAATGATTATAAATGTAATGCTCCGGGTGTCATGCAGGTGAAAGAGGACCCAAAAGCGACTTAACAGAAACAGAGTTTATTCAAGTCCAAACAGAAAACGACAAATCCTGAATCCTTAACAGGAAATGTCCAAACAGGGAATAACAGAAATCCTCTAGTCTGTAGAGGGGAATAACAGGAGAAGCGGCCACAGACTGCAGGTCGCTTCGGGTAGGCGCAGGCCGTAGCTGACGGAGACACCTGCTCACACGCAGCATCTGATGAAGGCAAAAAACACGACAGGACAGGGCGATACACAATCACAGCACGGTGAATTCTAAACAAGGAACCGACAGGACAGGAACGGAACACAAAGGAAGAAATAGGGACTCTAATCAGGGGAAAGGATCGGGAACAGGTGTGGGAAGACTAAATGATGATTAGGGGAATAGGAACAGCTGGGAGCAGGAACGGAACGATAGAGAGAAGAGAGAGCGAGAGAGTGAGAGAGGGAGGGGGAGAGAGAGGGATAGAAAGAGGGAAAGAACCTAATAAGACCAGCAGAGGGAAACGAATAGAATGGGGAGCACAGGGACAAGACATGATAATAAATGACAAACATGACAGTACCCCCACTCACCGAGCGCCTCCTGGCGCACTCGAGGAGGAATCCTGGCGGCAACGGAGGAAATCATCGATGAGTGAACGGTCCAGCACGTCCCGAGACGGAACCCAACTCCTCTCCTCAGGACCGTAACCCTCCCAATCCACTAAGTATTGGTGACCCCGTCCCCGAGAACGCATGTCCATGATCTTATGTACCTTGTAAATAGGTGCGCTCTCGACAAGGACGGGAGGGGGGAGGGAAGACGAACGGGGGTGCGAAGAAAGGGCTTAACACAGGAGACATGGAAGACAGGATGGACGCGACGAAGATGTCGCGGAAGAAGCAGTCGCACAGCGACAGGATTGACGACCTGGGAGACACGGAACGGACCAATGAACCGCGGAGTCAACTTACGAGAAGCTGTCGTAAGAGGAAGGTTGCGAGTGGAAAGCCACACTCTCTGGCCGCAACAATACCTTGGACTCTTAATCCTGCGTTTATTGGCGGCTCTCACAGTCTTCCCCGCAGACAAAGGCAGACCGGTAATGAAGTCTAAGGCGATGTGAGACCATGGTCGAGAAGGAATGGGGAGCGGTCTGAGACGACCGGCAGGAGGAGAGTTACCCGACTTAGTCTGCGCGCAGTCCGAACAAGCAGCCACGAAACGGCGCGTGTCACGCTCCTGAGTCGGCCACCAAAAGCGCTGGCGAATAGACGCAAGAGTGCCTCGAACACCGGGATGACCAGCTAACTTGGCAGAGTGAGCCCACTGAAGAACAGCCAGACGAGTGGAAACAGGAACGAAAAGGAGGTTACTAGGACAAGCGCGCGGCGACGCAGTGTGCGTGAGTGCTTGCTTAACCTGTCTTTCAATTCCCCAGACTGTTAACCCGACAACACGCCCATAAGGAAGAATCCCCTCGGGATCAGTAGAAGCCACAGAAGAACTAAACAGACGGGATAAGGCATCAGGCTTGGTGTTCTTGCTACCCGGACGGTAAGAAATCACAAACTCGAAACGAGCGAAAAACAACGCCCAACGAGCTTGACGGGCATTAAGTCGTTTGGCAGAACGGATGTACTCAAGGTTCTTATGGTCTGTCCAAACGACAAAAGGAACGGTCGCCCTCCAACCACTGTTGCCATTCGCCTAGGGCTAAGCGGATGGCGAGCAGTTCACGGTTACCCACATCATAGTTGCGCTCAGATGGCGACAGGCGATGAGAAAAATAAGCGCAAGGATGAACCTTATCGTCAGACTGGAAGCGCTGGGATAGAATGGCTCCCACGCCTACCTCTGAAGCGTCAACCTCGACAATGAATTGTCTAGTGACGTCAGGAGTAACGAGGATAGGAGCGGACGTAAAACGTTCTTTTAGAAGATCAAAAGCTCCCTGGGCGGAACCGGACCACTTAAAACACGTCTTGACAGAAGTAAGAGCTGTGAGAGGGACAGCAACTTGACCGAAATTACGAATGAAACGCCGATAGAAATTAGCGAAACCTAAAAGCGCTGCAACTCGACACGTGACCTTGGAACGGGCCAATCACTGACAGCTTGACCTTAGCGGAATCCATCTGAATGCCTTCAGCGGAAATAACGGAACCGAGAAAAGTAACGGAGGAGACATGAAAAGAGCACTTCTCAGCCTTTACGTAGAGACAATTCTCTAAAAGGCGCTGTAGAACACGTCGAACGTGCTGAACATGAATCTCGAGTGACGGAGAAAAAAATCAGGATATCGTCAAGATAGACAAAAACAAAGATGTTCAGCATGTCTCTCAGAACATCATTAACTAATGCCTGAAAACAGCTGGCGCATTGGCGAGACCGAACGGCAGAACCCGGTACTCAAAATGCCCTAACGGAGTGTTAAACGCCGTTTTCCACTCGTCCCCCTCTCTGATGCGCACGAGATGGTAAGCGTTACGAAGGTCCAACTTAGTAAAGCACCTGGCTCCCTGCAGAATCTCGAAGGCTGATGACATAAGGGGAAGCGGATAACGATTCTTAACCGTTATGTCATTCAGCCCTCGATAATCCACGCAGGGGCGCAGAGTACCGTCCTTCTTCTTAACAAAAAGAACCCCGCCCGGCCGGAGAAGAAGAAGGCACTATGGTACCGGCGTCAAGAGACACAGACAAATAATCCTCGAGAGCCTTACGTTCGGGAGCCGACAGAGAGTATAGTCTACCTCGAGGAGGAGTGGTCCCCGGAAGGAGATCAATACTACAATCATACGACCGGTGAGGAGGAAGGGAGTTGGCTGAAGACCGTGCGCAGATCATGATATTCCTCCGGCACTCCTGTCAAATCGCCAGGTTCCTCCTGAGAAGTAGGGACAGAAGAAACGGGAGGGATGGCAGACATTAAACACTTCACATGACAAGAAACGTTCCAGGATAGGATAGAATTACTAGACCAATTAATAGAAGGATTATGACATACTAGCCAGGGATGACCCAAAACAACAGGTGTAAACGGTGAACGGAAAATCAAAAAAGAAATAGTCTCACTGTGGTTACCAGATACTGTGAGAGTTAAAGGTAGTGTCTCAAATTTGATACTGGGAAGATGACTACCATCTAAGGCAAACATGGGCGTAGGCTTGTCTAACGGTCTGAAAGGAATGTTATGTTTCCGAACCCATGCTTCGTCCATGAAACAACCCTCAGCCCCAGAGTCAATCAAGGCACTGCATGTAGCACCCGAACCGGTCCAGCGTAGATGGACCGACATAGTAGTACAAGATCTAGATGAAGAGACCTGAGTAGTAGCGCTCACCAGTAGCCCTCCGCTTACTGATGGGCTCTGGCCTCTTACTGGACATGAATTAACAAAATGTCCAGCAACTCCGCAATAGAGGCACAGGCGGTTGGTGATCCTCCGTTCCCTCTCCTTAGTCGAGATGCGAATCCCTCCCAGCTGCATGGGCTCAGTCTCAAAGCCAGAGGAGGGAGATGGTTGCGATGCGGAGCAGGGAAACACCGTTGATGCGAGCTCTCTTCCACGAGCCCGGTGACGAAGATCTACCCGTCGTTCTATGCGGATGGCGAGAGCAATCAAAGAGTCCACATCTGAAGGAACCTCCCGGGAGAGAATCTCATCCTTAACCACTGCGTGGAGTCCCTCCAGAAAACGAGCGAGCAGCGCCGGCTCGTTCCACTCACTAGAGGCAGCAAGAGTGCGAAACTCAATAGAATAATCCGTTATGGACCGTTCACCTTGGCATAAGGAAGCCAGGGCCCTAGAAGCCTCCCTACCAAAAACTGAACGGTCAAAAACCCGAATCATCTCCTCTTTAAAGTTCTGGAACTTGTTAGAGCAATCAGCCCTTGCCTCCCAGATAGCTGTGCCCCATTCTCGAGCCCGGCCAGTAAGGAGTGAAATGACGTAAGCAACCCGAGCTCTCTCTCTAGAGTATGTGTTGGGTTGGAGAGAGAACACAATCTCACACTGCGTGAGAAAGGAGCGGCACTCAGTGGGCTGCCCGGAGTAGCAAGGTGGGTTATTAACCCTAGGTTCTGGAGGCTCGGCAGGCCAGGAAGTAACAGGTGGCACGAGACGTAGACTCTGGAACTGTCCAGAGAGGTCGGAAACCTGAGCGGCCAGGTTCTCCACGGCATGGCGAGCAGCAGACAATTCCTGCTCGTGTCTGCCGAGCATGGCTCCTTGGATCTTGACGGCAGTGTAACGAGCGTCTGAAGTCGCTGGGTCCATTCCTTGGTCGGTTCCTTCTGTCATGCAGGTGAAAGAGGACCCAAAAGCGACTTAACAGAAACAGAGTTTATTCAAGTCCAAACAGAAAACGACAAATCCTGAATCCTTAACAGGAAATGTCCAAACAGGGAATAACAGAAATCCTCTAGTCTGTAGAGGGAATAACAGGAGAAGCGGCCACAGACTGCAGGTCGCTTTAGGCGCAGGCCGTAGCTGACGGAGACACCTGCTCACACGCAGCATCTGATGAAGGCAAAAAACACGACAGGACAGGGCGATACACAATCACAGCACGGTGAATTCTAAACAAGGAACCGACAGGACAGGAACGGAACACAAAGGAAGAAATAGGGACTCTAATCAGGGGAAAGGATCGGGAACAGGTGTGGGAAGACTAAATGATGATTAGGGGAATAGGAACAGCTGGGAGCAGGAACGGAACGATAGAGAGAAGAGAGAGCGAGAGAGTGAGAGAGGGAGGGGGAGAGAGAGGGATAGAAAGAGGGAAAGAACCTAATAAGACCAGCAGAGGGAAACGAATAGAATGGGGAGCACAGGGACAAGACATGATAATAAATGACAAACATGACACCGGGTGTCGTTGGTGTGGAGTCAAACGCAGGAGACAGAGAGTGCAATGCTGTGCGTCTTTAATAGCACCAACGCACCACAGGGTGCTCACAATAGTAACGGCCCCAAACACAGGGAATGAAAATGTACAACGGAAAAATCACGACCAGGCACTAACACGTACCTCTACAACAGAGCCGAAGGTTACACTGAAATAATCCCGCACAACAACCAGGCGGGCCGGCTGTCTAATAAAGACAAACTAATCATACATAAACAGGTGCTACCAATAAACATACAAGGAGGGGGAGGAAAGACAATCAGTAGCAGCTAATAGGCCGGTGACGACGACCGCCGCGCGCCACTCGTGACAATAAAAGAATGGGAGTTTCTCCCATTCTTCTCTGCAGATCCTCTCGAGCTTTGTCAGGTTGGATGGGGAGCGTCGCTGCACAGCTATTTTCAGGTCTCTCCAGAGATGTTCAAGCCAGGGCTCTGACTGGGTCACTCAAGGGGACATTCAAGACTTGTTCCGAAGCCACTCCTGCGTTTTCTTGTCTGTGTGCTTAGGGTCGTTGTCCTGTTGAAAGGTGAACCTTCGACCCTGTCTGAGGTCCTGAGCTCTCTGGAGCAGGTTTTCATCAAAGATCTCTCTGTACTTTGCTCCATTCATCTTTCCCTTGATTCTGACTTGTCTCACAGTCCCTATCGTTGAAAAACATCCCCATAGCAAGATGCTGCCGCCACCATGCTTCACTGTAGGGATGGTGCCAGGTTTCCTCCAGATGTGACGCTTGGCATTCAGGCCAAATAATTCAATCTTGGTTTCATCAGACCAGAGAATCTTGTTTCTCATGGTCTGAGAGTCCTTTAGGTTTCTCTTGGCAAACTCCAAATAGGCTGTCATGCGTCTTTTACTTGAGGAGTGGCTTCCGTCTGGCCACTCTACCATAAAGGCCTGATTGGTGGAGTGCTACAGAGACGCCTCTAGCACTGAGATGCAGTGCCTTCCCACTCTGGAGAAAAGGAGAAGAGGTCTGAATACTTTACGATTGCACTGTAGTTTACATGTTGTCAACAATCTAAGCCGGCCCCATCTGTTTTGCCGTATAGTTGTGCACGCGTCGGTTTTGATGATCAGCTAACCTGTCTATACAAATTAGACCATTTAGTATAATATTAGTATAATATTAGTATAATATTTAAAAATATATTTAAAAATATTTGTTAAAGTTTTAATGTCACATACACCAGATAGGTGCAGTGAAATGTGTTATTTTACAGGGTTAGCCATAGTAGTACATGGCCCCTGAAGCAAATTAGGGTTAAGTGCATTGCTCAATGGTACATCGACAGAATTTTAACCTTGTCTGCTCGGGTATTTAAAACCAGCGACCTTTCTGTTACTGGCCCAGCATTCTAACCGTTTGGCTACCTGCTGTCGTGACATTACGTACAACACTGACATTACATATCACAAACGTCACATCAATTACATCATTGTCAAATACAATCAAATCACCCCCCTTAAATGATATCATCAGCCTGAAACATGTCATGTCATATGTGTTTATTCTCACATTCTCTTTCCCTTTTTTTCACCGTATGTTTTACTGAAACTTCAGCCTAGATTGAATATCCTTATGCCGTCATTGGCTACCTCTCACCTCAAGCAAACAACCAATTGTTCCTTGACATGATGCAAAGGTGATAATCTCATGGAATTACATCCTTGATGAACACCTAAATAAGTCACTTTGGTTATGAAAGAGTTGAGAGCTGTAACCAGTAGCTCCCTCCAAACCATTCTCAGCAGTGATATATATTGACAGGTTTCATAATTGAACGATTCTAAGATTAAAGATGGATGCTTCAATAAAAATAATGACTTTCTGAATTCCATTGAGTGTGTGTGTGTGTGTGTGTGTGTGTGTGTGTGTGTGTGTGTGTGTGTGTGTGTGTGTGTGTGTGTGTGTGTGTGTGTGTGTGTGTGTGTGTGTGTGTGTGTGTGTGTGTGTGTGTGTGTGTGTGTGTGTGTGTGTGTGTGTGTGTGAACCATTGGCAGTGTGGTTATGCTATTGCATGGCTTTTCAGTTTGTTTCGTTTTTTTGTGTTGTTTTTTGTTGTTGAATTTTACCCCCTTTTTTCCCCCAATTTCATGGTATCCAATTGTTAGTAGCTACTATCTTGTCTCATTGCTACAACTCCCGTATGGGCTCGGGAGAGACGAAGGTCGAAAGTCATGCATCCACAACCCAACCAAGCCGCACTACTTCTTAACACAGCGAGCATCCAACCCGGAAGCCAGCCGCACCAATGTGTCGGAGGAAACACCATGCATCTGGCAACCTTGGTTAGCGCGCACTGTGCTCGGCCTGCCACAGGAGTCGCTGGTGCGCAATGAGACAAGGAAATCCCTACCTGCCAACCCCTCCCTAACACGGACGACGCTAGGCCAATTGTGCGTCGCCCCACAAACCTCCCGGTCGCGGCTGGTTGCGACAGAGCCTGGACGCGAACCCAGAGTCTCTGGTGGCACAGCACTTAACCACTGCGCCACCCGGGAGGCCCTCAGTTTGTTTTTTAATTAAATACTTTAATCAAAATCACCCAAAGATCAAGATAAGAGGTTTTCTACCTTTTGCAATAGAACAGATTTTTGTCATTGTGAGGTTGTTCAGCATGTGTACAGACGAGTTCTAAGAAGATGAAGTCTGACACGTCAATCGTTTCTTGCCAGAGTTAGTGAGAAAAGTAATCTTGCTGCGTACCTGCCTGAGGTGGTGTATGTTAGTGCAGGCGACGGTCATGAACATAAACTTGGATGTGTATTCCTCTCCTCTGCCATCAAGTTCTGGCAGACAATTTAAGATCCGTGCCCCTCAGGGCACATGTGTCACTCCACTTGACAGCTGTAAACCTTGTCTCACTGAACTCAATGCATTCTGGTTGTGGTGTTATATTCTCACTCAAAGAGTTTCCAGGTAGAAATTCACCATACCCCATGTACAGTAGACCACCAAAATGCAATGGTTGTTCAATGTTTTATTTCCTTGTATATGAAAGTAAAGGAAGTCCTCTTCGATGGAAGAAGCTCCCCACTGGGCACACACTGGTTGATTCAACATTGTTTCCATGTCATTTCAATGAAATTTCGTTGAACCAATGTGGAATAGATGCTTAATTGACGTTTGTGCCCAACGGGTCCAATCTACTCTACTGGACTTGGTCAATGTTTTTGTCCAATTGAAGGAGAAGTAGCGTAGTTCTCAAAGGGACACCCATCCTATCATCTTCCGATTTTAAAATATATTCTTGTGATTTTGTAGTTCGCTCTCCATCTGTAGCCACTTTCTGTCTTTGTAAAGGGTATACATCAAGTGTTTGAGGTCTAAGTCGTAAGTTTACAACATCTTGTACTGTTGTTTTTGTTATTACATCTGGGTAAAAGATTAAATAAATCAGATTATTTTCAGAATTCAAGGCACACTTAACCAGCATGGATACCACTGCGTTTTGCAGCGATATGCCATCCCATGTGGTTTGCGCTTAGTCTCACTATCATTTGTTTTTCAACTGGACAATAACCCAACACACCTCCAGGCTGTGTAAGGGCTATTTGACCAAGAAGGAGAGTGATGGAGTGCATCAGATGACCTGGCCTCCACAATCACCCGACCTCAACCCAATTGAGATGGTTTGGGATGAGTTGAACTGCAGAGTGAAGGAGAAGCAGCCAAGTGCTCAGCATATGTGGGAACTCCTTCAAGACTGTTGGAAAAGCATTCCAGGTGAAGCTGGTTGAGAGAATGCCAAGAGTGTGCAAAGCTGTCAACAAGGCAAATGGTGGCTACTTTGAAGAATCTAAAATATATTTTGATTTGTTTAACACTGATTTGGTTAGTATATGATTCCTTATGTGTTATTTCATAGTTTTGATCTCTTCACTATTATTATAGAATGCAGAAAATATTTAAAATAAAGAAAAAACCCTTGAATGAGTAGCTGTGTCCAAACTTTTAGAAATATATTTCCAGCCCACCTGTGGAAAATCATGGCTCATAAATCACAATGAATAATGATGTTTCTTCTGGTAATGTTCACTCACTGAGATTATATTCTCTGAGATATGCTCTGGGTTGATAAATAATAGCCTATTGTATTTTACAGTGAACATGATAATTCTGTATGCATTGTTTTTCACAAGAATAATTTTAAAACGTACACTTGGTCAGAATAGAATTGGAAATATGATCACTTTCAAGTACCTTTTGGGATGTGCTTAAGTGTGAATAAGAGAATACTGCGGGGCAACACTGTCGCTGTGTGTATTACAGTTATGACACTTGAATGAAACTGCAGATGAATCAAGTTACAGTAATTAAAGGATTATCGGATGTAATAGGCCTAGATTTTTCCCCCTTTACTCAAGCCCACTTTCTTATTGTCCTTCACAGGTTTTGGTGTTTCTGTGGTGGACTCCAGGAGGAGGTGGGCAGCAGCAGCAGGTGATCATTAGCTTTTTCCTGGGGCGCAGATGGGATACATCAGACTGCAGATAGGGCCTGGCTGGGAGAGGGAGTGAGAATGGACAACCTTTCCGACTTTGGGTCCCTATGTCCGTCCAGCAGGAGGGAATGGGAGTAAGTATCTAGGCTACTTTTATTTTTTCTTGTGTTTCCTGTCACTTATAAATACATGTGTTTGTATAGAGAAATATTACTTGGTTACTAACAATATATGAAGTTTATTTCCAAAATGCTATATCCACCAATCTTTTACATTTGTGTTTTTTCATCAGTGGTTATTTCTTATGGGTACATTTGTGTGTGTGTGTGTGTGTGTGTGTGTGTGTGTGTGTGTGTGTGTGTGTGTGTGTGTGTGTGTGTGTGTGTGTGTGTGTGTGTGTGTGTGTGTGTGTGTGTGTGTGTGTGTGTGTGTGTGTGTGTGTGTGTGTGTGTGTGTGTGTGTGTGTGTGTGTGTGTGTGTGTGTGTGTGTGTGTGACATATTACTGTTCTCAGATTTGTATTAATAGATGTGTACGAAAATATCATGACACTAGGCGAGACCCAAATGCAGACATGGGAGGCAGATGGTTGGAGTTTAAGATGTTTAATAAATCCAAAGGGAATAGGCAAGAGAATGGTCATGGACAGGCAAAAGGTCAAAATCAGGTCAGAGTCCAGGAGATGGCAGACAAGCTTGTGGTCAAGGCAGGCAGAATGGTCAGGCAGGCAGGTACAGAGTCCAGAACAGGCAAGGGTCAAAACCGGGAGGACTAGAAAAAGGAGAAAAGGCAAAGCAGGAAAACGGGAAAAAACGCTGGTAGCCTTGGACATACAAGACGAACTGGCACAGAGAGACCGGAAACACAGGGATGAATACACTGGGGAAAACAAGCAACACCTGGAGGGGGTGGAGACAATAACGAGGACAGGTGAAACTGATCAGGGTGTGACAGAAAATGTTTAGTTTTTTGTTGTTGCAAAAAGCTATATATCCATTGTTGTGCTGAAATGCAATGTTTGTATCTTGTATATTTGACTGTGATATGGTGTTGTCTCACTTAGCTATCTCAGAATATGCGCCGAACAGATGGCAAGTGTCTTCACTGACATTTTCAACCTCTCCCTGACCCAGTCTGTAATACCTACATGTTTAAATCAGACTACCATAGTCCCTGTGCCCAAGAATAACCTGTTTAAATGACTGTCACCCCGTAGCACTCACATCTATAATAACAACCTATCCCTCAACGTAGTCAAGACAAAGGAGATGATTGTGGACTACAGGAAAAGGAGGACCGAGCATGCCCCCATTCTCATTCACGGGGCTGTAGTGGAGCAGGTTGAGAGCTTCAAGTTCCTTGGTGTCCACATCACCAACAAACTAGAATGGTCCAAACACAACAAGACAGTTGTGAAGAGAGCACGACAAAACCTATTCCCCTCAGGAGACTGAAAAGATTTGGCATGGGTCCTCAGATCCTCAAAATGTTTGACAGCTGCAACATCGCGAGCATCCTGACTGGTTGCATCACTGCCTGGTATGGCAACTGCTCGGCCTCCGACTGCAAGGCACTACAGAGGGTAGTGTGTACGACCCAGTACATCACTGGGTCTAAGCTACCTACCATCGAGGACCTCTACACCAGGCGGTGTCAGAGGAAGGCCCTAAAAATTGTCAAATACCCCAGCCACCCCAGTCATAGACTGTTCTCTCTGCTACCGCATGGCAAGCAGTACCAGAGCGCCAAGGACCAAAAGGCTTCTCAACAGCTTTTACCCTCAAGCCATAAAACTCCTGAACAGTTAATCAAATGGCTACCCGGACTATTTGTATTGTGTCCCGCCAGGGCTTGTAAGTAAGCATTTCACTGTACACCTGTTGTATTCGGCGCACGTGACAAATAAACTTTGATTTGAAAGGCACCCTGGATCTACTCCAATTCACATACTGTCCCAACAGATCCACAGATGACGCAATCTATATTGCACTCCACACTGCCCTTTCCGATCTGGACAAAAGGAACACCTATGTGAGAATGCTGTTCATTGACTACAACTCACTTTTTTGACTCATCACATACGCTGCTGAAAGCTAAGGTAACTGAGCTAAATGACTACCGCCCCGTAGCAATCACTTCCGTCATCATGAAGTGCTTTGAGAGTCTAGTCAAGGACCATATCACCTCCACCTTACCTGACACCCTAGACCCACTCCAATTTGCTTACCGCCCCAATAGGTCCACAGATGACGCAACCACACTGCACTAACCCATCTGAACAAGAGGAATAACTATGTGACGACACTACAGTGGTAGGCTTGATTCCCAACAATGATGAGACGGCCTACAGGGAGGAGGTGAGGGACCTCGGAGTGTGGTGTCAGGAAAATAACCTCACACTCAACATCAACAAAACAAAGGAGATAATCGTGGACTTCAGGAAACAGCAGAGGGGGCACCCCCCTACCCACATCGACAGGACAGTAGTGGAGAAGGTAAAAAGTTTTAAGTTCCTCTGCGTACATATCACGGACAAACTGAATTGGTCCACCCACACAGACAGAGTGTTGAAGAAGGTGCAGCAGCGTCTCTTCAACTTCAGGAGGCTGAAGAAATTTGGCTTGTCACCAAAACACTCACAAACTTTTATAGATGCACAACCGAGAGCATCCTGTCGGGCTGTATCACCGCCTGGTACGGCAACTGCTCTGCCCACAATCGTAAAGCTCTCCAGAGGGTAGTGAGGTCTGCACAACGCATCACCGGGGGCAAACTACCTTCCCTCCAGGACACCTACACCACCCGATGTCACAGGAAGACCATAAAGATCATCAAGGACATCAACCACCCGAGCCACTGCCTGTTCACGCCGCTATCATCCAGAAGGTGAAATCAGTACAGGTGCATCAAAGCAGGGACTGAGAGACTGAAAAACAGCTTCTATCTCAAGGCCATCAGACTGTTATACAGCCAGTGGCTGCTGTCATACATGTAAAAAATGTATCACTAGCCACTTTAAACAATACCACTTAATATAATGCTTACATACCCTACATTACTTATCTCATATGTATATACTGTACTCGATACCATCTACTGCATCTTGCCTATGCCGACCTGTACCATCACTCATTCATATATCTTTATGTACATATTCTTCATCCCTTTACACTTGTGAGTATAAGGTAGCTGTTGTGAAATTGTTAGGTTAGATTACTCGTTGGTTTTTACTTCATTGTCGGAACTAGAAGCACAAGCATTTCGCTACACTCGCATTAACATCTGCTAACCATGTGTATGTGACAAATAAAATTGGATTTGTTACTGTTTAATATCTGTTACTTTATTCCTAGTTACATGTACATATCTTCCTCAATTACTTCATACCTCTGCACATAGTTTCGGTACTGGTACCCCGTGTATATAGCCAAGTTATCATTACTCATTGCGTATCTATTATTACTTTTATTATTTCTCTATTATTGTTCTTTGCATTGTTGGGAAGGTTCTGTAAGTAAACATTTCACTGTAAGTTCACACCTGTTGTTTACGAAGCGTGTGACAAATACAAATGTACTTGATTTGAGATAAATACACGTCGCTCTGGATAAGAGCATCTGCTAAATGACTAAAATGTCAAATGTAAAGATCTCATATTACTGTATTGAAAAAAATATTTAAATTGTTTTTGTGTATCATTTGAACAGTTCTTAATTAAAATGTAGTTATTTGTTACATTTGTCTGTGTAAAACCTAGCAGTACTAATTATTTATCTGAGATTGAGGCCGATTTTATATGGCATTTTGAAAAGAAAACATGATTATTTGTCTCTCTGAAACCATCAAAGTGATAGATTTGAAACTGTCACTTGTGCTTCCTCTCCGGCCTCTAGGTCACCAGGCTGCTCGTTACGGCGCACACCTGTTACCAGCGTTAGGCGCATAATGACAATCACCTGGACTCCCGTCACCTCCTTGATTACCTGCCCTTTATATGTCCCTCCCTTTGGTTTCTTCCCCAGTTGTCATTGTTCCTGTTCTATGTCGGTGCGCTGTTCGTGTTCCTTGTTTTGTTCCTTCATGTATTCACTCTCTGAACGTGCTTCCTGACGTCCAGCGTACATCGGTACATAAACAAATACATGCCTGTCATTGAACAACCCCATGCCATGATTAGATAGTGAAAGACACACCAGTCTCTTCCATCATTTCTTTAAGCAATAAAAGCTCATTTACCAACATTTCTGAAAATGGATATATAGCGTTTTGGAATGAAACTCTTCATATACTTGGTTGACTACTGTACTATGTGAACCCAAACACCCTAGAAAACATCTTGGCACAAATCAGTTTCTTTAGGACCATAGGAGAGACCCTGTTTATGTATAAGATATAGATTAAGTCATTATTAAGAATGGTTTCCACTCCAATGGTGTCTATCTATCTCTATTCATAATGTTGTAGAGGAGAAGGGGCATAATAATCTTATAGGTGAATATTCAGAGAAACGGCATTCCAACTCGTCTCTCCCTTTTCCCTCTAGCACCAGCAGCTGTGTGGACGATTTGATGGACGAAGATGATAAAGACAGGGCAAAAAGGTATTCCACGTGTGTGTGTTCACGTGTGTGTCTCCGAGCAAGAGACTTTTGAGTGTGAGGACGCAAGATGAGGCAGACAGAGACAAGTGGCCCTACTTTGGCATTACATCTGTGAAGGTGTCTGCTTTGCAGATGTCAAGACTCTTCACATTTTCATCTCTCAAAATCACTTTTCAGCACTAAGACAAATGTTTCTGTTGGTTTCTGTGACTAGACAGCTTTAAAAAATGTCATAGGAATGTGTTGAGGAGAGGGCCCCCTCCATCTATCTAACAGGGTCAAGACATTTTTGCTTTCCAGTAATGATGCACACAAGTCTAGCTGAAAATGGACTTTCAAATCATTAGTCAGGGGGTGCAGATGTATTTGAGTCTGGGGAGAATGGCAGCAAAAACCTCAAGTAAGAGAAAATGTCTGAACGTTTGTGTTAATGGTAGATTTTGTGTTTGCGATGCTATTGATGTCATAGTTTTTTCCATCACAGGTCCATATCAGATGAATCTTCATAAATGTTTGCTTGTGCTATCAGAAGGGATTTCCATCCTGCAAGCTGTTTTATTGTGGCAGAGGAATGAGTGAATTGCAATGGTGGTTATTGATAAGCAGCTGTCACTCAGGAGTGTGTGTTTCATAAATACGAAGCTGTTGTTAGAATCGTTGAGCTCGCAATTTCCACTTCAAATGCACTTCTTTATAAAGCATATAGATGGTCAAAGTTCCCGAAGTGTATATGGTCAGAAATGTAATCCTGTACATTTATAATCTGTTCTATTCAAGGGCATCTCGGAACAAATCAGAAAAGAAAAGAAGAGACCAATTCAATGTGCTCATCAAGGAGCTGTGCACCATGCTGCAGGGCCAAGGCCATCCACGCAAGATGGACAAGTCTACCATACTGCAGAGAACTATCGACTTCCTGCAGAAACAGAAAGGTAGGAATGTGTAACGTAGTCGGCTGCGTCAGTCATCACATTGGTGTTGGCCTCCTGCTGACCTGTCGTGTGTGTGCGCGTGGCACGTGCGTCCTGCCCTACATGCAGAACATCACTGCTCACAAAAAGGGTGTGGAGAGAAGGAACTATGAGGGTGGAGGACATTAGCTGTCTAGTACTTGTTGGACAGGACAGAGAGAAAAGAGAGGACTACTCCACTTTCCTTACAAGCTTGGCTCAGACCGACATAACCTCAACTCTGTCTTCTGTCAGAATCAAGGTCACAGATGTCAGTGTTTCTGAGATAAACATTTCTGATCTGGGATATTTCTTAACCTCTTTTCCTTTTCTGTTATGTGTCTCCGGTATTCATCAGGATCCTTCCACTACTAACCTATTTGGCAGCGATGGTGCCTGGATGTGGATGTGTAGTGCTAACAGATATATCTAACCCCTCTTCCTGGCCTTCCTCTGCCTCCTCTGTTTCAGAAATCACAGCACAGACAGAGTCATGTGAGATCCGGCAGGACTGGAAGCCTTCGTTCCTCAGTAATGAGGAGTTCACCCAGTTGATGCTGGAGGTAAAAATCAGCTCAGCTCCACGTTTACCTCCTCTGATATGAAATAACATCCTGATGAACCTCTGTAGGCCAGCACCAACAGTACCCATGATGTACCTCTGAAAGAAATATAACACACAATAATTATAGTAGCCGACATAATAATAATGACTTTGTTTCCTTCCATAGGCTTTAGACGGTTTCCTCATAGCACTAACTACAGATGGAAACATTATATATGTGTCCGACAGTGTGTCTTCACTCATTGGCCATTTACCGGTAAGTGAGAGCCACGCTGATCTAGCTCAGAATTACATGTTTTATTATTTTTAACTCAATATTAATGTATTATTAATGTATATACAGTACCATTCAAAAGTTTGGACACACAACATTCCAGGGTTTTTCTTGAATTTTGATGAAGACATCAAAACTATGAAATAACACATATGGAATCATGTAGTATGGAATCATGTTTGCCTTGTTTGCACACTCTTGGCATTCTCTCAACCAGCTTCATGAGGTAGTCACCTGGAATGCATTTCAATTCAAATGTGTTGTCACCTCTGAAGAGGTGAAACAAGGATCGGACCAATATGTGGCATGGTAAGTGTCTATGGTTTTAATAGGAAAACTCAAACATGAACACAACTACAAAACAAGAAACGTGAAAACCCGAAACAGTCCCGTGTGGCACAAACACTGACACAGGAAACAATCACCCACAAAATACCCAAAGAACATGGCTGCCTAAATATGGTTCCCAATCAGAGACAACGATAAACACCTGTCTCTGATTGAGAACCAATCTAGGCAACCATAGACTTATATGAACACAAACCCATAAATCTACAAAAAACCCTAGACAGTACAAACACCCTAGATGAGACAAAAACCATCACCAATATCAGACCCTGGCCTAACCAAAATAATAAGGAAAACAAAGATAACTAAGGCCAGGGCGTGACATGTGTACCTTGTTAATTTTTGGAATTTCTTTCCTTAATGCGTTTGAGCCAATCAGTTGATTTCAAGGCACACTTAACCTCTCTAGGTTACGTGGGGGTGCGTATACAGAAGATTTGGTAAAAGACCAAGTCCACATTATGGCAAGAACAGCTCAAATAAGCAAAGAGAAACAACAGTCCATCATTACTTTAAGACGTGAAGGTCAGTCAATCCGGGAACATTTCATGAACTTTGTTGCATTCGCAAAAACCATCAAGTGCTATGATGAAACTGGCTCTCATGAGGACCGCCACAGGAAAGGAAGACCCAGAGTTACCTCTGCTGCAGAGGATAAGTTCATTAAAGTTACCAGCCTCAGATTGCAGCCCAAATAAATGCTTCACAGTTCAAGTAACAGACACATCTCAACAACTGTTCAGAGGAGACTGCGTGAATCAGGCCTTCATGGTTGAACTGCTTGGGCCAAGAAAATTGAGCAATGGACATTAGACCGGTGTAAATCTGTCCTTTGGTATGATGAGTCCAAATATGAGATTTTTGGTTCCAACCGCCATGTCTTTGTGAGACGCAGAGTAGGTGAACGGATGATGTCCGCATATGTTGTTCCCACCATGAAGCATGGAGGAGGAAGTGTGATGGTGTGGGGGTGCTTTGCTGGTGACACTGTCAGTGATTTATTTAGAATTCAAGGCACACTTAACCTCTCTAGAGTACGTGGGACGCTAGCGTCCCATCTGGCCAACATCCAGTGAGGTTGCAGAGCGCCAAATTCAATTACAGAAATGCTCATTATAAAAATTCAGAAAACAAAACATATTTTACATAGGTTTAAAGATTAAGTTCTTGTTAAACCAAACACAGTGTCATATTTATAAAATGCTTTTCGGTGAAAGCATACCTAGCCCAGAACATACCTAGCCGACAAATTATTACAAACAGTAACCAGCCAAGCAAAAGCGTTACAAAACTCAGGAATAGAGATAAAATTAATCCCTTACCTTTGATGATCTTCATATGGTGGCAATCAGAAGACATTCATTTATTCAATAAATGTTCCTTTTGTTCGATGAAGTCTCTTTATATCCAAAACCCTCCGTTTTGTTAGCACGTTTTCTTCAGTAATCCACCGGCTCAAACTCAAAACAATCAGACAAAAAAATCCTAATTGTATCTGTAAAGTTCATAGAAACAAATAAAGTTTATACTCAATCCTCAGGTTGTTTTTTTAGCCTAAATTATCTATAATATTTCAACCGGACAATAACGTTGTCAATATAAAAGGTAAACAAGAAATGCACATGCACCTGAAAAAGCTCTGCGACACGTTAGGGTCCACTCGTTCAGACTGGTCTTACTCCCTCATTTATAAGATTACAAGCCTGAAACAATTTCTAAAGACTGTTGACATCTAGTGGAAGGCATAGAAACTGAAAATGGTGTCCTATAAGTCAATGGATACTGTAATGGCATTGAATAGAAAACTACAAAACCCCAAAAAACTACTTCCCGAATGGATCTTTCTCAGGTTTTCGCCTGCTAAATTAGTTCTGTTATACTCACAGACACTATTTTAACAGTTTTTGAAACTTTAGAGTGTTTTCTATCCAAATCCAAATGCATATCATATCTTCTGAGCCAGAGTAGCAGGCCGTTGAATTTGGGCATGCTTTTCATCCAAAATTCCAAATGCTGCCCCCTACCCTAGAGAGGTTAACCAGCATGGCTACCACAGCATTCTGCAGCTATACGCCATCCCATCTGGTTTGCGAATTAGTCTCAATATCATTTGTTTTTCAACTGGACAATGACCCAACACACCTCCAGGCTGTGTAAGGGCTATTTGACCAAGAAGGAGAGTGATGGAGTGCTGGCCTCCACAATTACTCGACCTCAACCCAATTGAGATGGTTTGGGATGAGTTGGGCTGCAGAGTGAAGGAGAAGCAGCTAACAAGTGCTCAGCATATATGGGAACTTTTTCAAGACTGTTGGAAAAGCATTCTAGGTGAAGCTGGTTGTGATAATGCCAAGAGTGTGCAAAGCTGTCATCAAGGCAAAGGGTGGCTACTTTGAATAATCTTTTTTGGTTACTACATAATTACATATGTGCTATTTCATAGTTTGATGTCTTCACTATTATTCTACAATGTAGAAAATAGTAAAAATGAAGAAAACCCTGTAATGAGTAGGTGTGTCCAAACTTTTGACTGGTACTGTACTTATGCTCTCAATACACTCATTCAAATCAATGTATGCTTTATTACAATTTGGAGACTGACACTACAGTATGAAATGTAATGCCATAACTTATAATATGACTATGATATATGACATGTTCATGGACAATCATGACCATAGAAACTGACCTTTTATCCTTTTGTATCAGTCAGATATGGTGGACCAAAATATCTTGAACTTCCTCCATGAGCGTGAGCATGGGGAGGTCTATAAGCTGCTATCATCCCACATGCTGATGACTGACCCCATCTCTGCTGACATCCTGGACAGTGAGTATTTATTCCTCCTTTTCACTCTCTCAGTACCACCCTTCTCAGTCCATCAGTACTGGGTCCATCTCCAGCCCTGGCACCACCAGGAATGCTCAGCTTAGGAGATGGCTGTGTATTTTACAATAGTGTTGTTTGATGAGAAGTTTACAATGTTCTTGCCTGTCTCAGAGTGTCTTGGACTGGTGGTGATGAGAAGTCATCTGTGATGTCTAATCAGAGATCCCATCACCATATTAATTAGCTTTTACATAAATAGTATGGGCAAATGTTTTTATTTTTTTACCCTGTTTTCTCCCCAATTTCGTGGTATCCAATTGTTTTAGTAGCTACTATCTTGTCTCATCGCTACAACTCCCGTACAGGCTCGGGAGAGACAAAGGTTGAAAGTCATGCGTCCTCCAATACACAACCCAACCAAGCAGCACTGCTTATTAACACAGCGTGCATCCAACCCGGAAGCCAGCCGCACCAATGTGTCGGAGGAAACACCGTGCACCTGGCAACCGTGGTTAGTGTGCACTGTGCCCGGCCCGTCACAGGAGTCGCTGGTGCGCGATGAGACAAGGATATCCCTACCGGCCAACCCCAACCGAACCCGGACGACGCTATGCCAATTGTGCATCGCCCCACGGACCTCCCGGTCGCGGCCGGTTACGACAGAGCCTGGGCACAAACCCAGAGTCTCTGGTGACACAGTTGGCGCTGCAGTCCAGCGCCCTTAACCACTGCGCCACCCGGAAGGCCTGGGTGACATTTAACAAACATTTAAAACATAATTATGTTGTTGTTCATCCACAGGTCTTAACTAGGGTAGCTGAATAAACATTTGTTCTATTTTGTTTTTCTTATTGGCACTGTGTTACAGAACAATTATTCAAGTTGGATATCACTTATTTCATGGATGATATCCCCATGTCATGAATTCTACATCAAAGCATGCAGTGGCCGAGCAGTCACACACCAAAACCTCCAAAACAAGCAGCGATTTTATTCCAGCAGTGGGGGAAATTCTGTTTAACACGGTGTTAAATCTCTCCTGTAGGCATCCATCCAGTTCTATTGTATTTCCATGACTATTGCCACTGTGCTTTAGGAGTTCATACTGTACTGTTCTGTTCTTCTGCCGATCATTCAGCACGCGTGTTTTAGGGACCACCTGCTATAGACGTCTGACTGCCAATATTTTCACGTGATTCTACATGTAACATCGGTGCGCACTTGGTATAGCAAATTACGGCCAGCACTCTGTTCAGATGTGCTAAGTACGCTCGGCTATAAAACTATATTGGTGTGATGGAGCCCTAGAAAATAGAGCAGGTTGCCGTTTATTGGATTGCTGGACAGTTTGGTCCTATGATGAGTCCTTTAGCTAAAAATAGTAGTTGGCCTAGCAGCGTGGATAGGAGTTTTAATCACTGTTATGGTAGCGTCAGTAATCCACAGCAGTGCTACCTGTATCTAGGGCTCTAGAGACTGACCTCAATCCCACGCTACAATTGTGCTCTTCTGAGAAAGAGACCGGTGTGGAATCGTCTAGGTCTATGTTTAGAACTACAGGAATACAAAGCATAACTGTATTCCTGTACGATACTGTGTCTGGAATAATCATCATCTCCTCCTAGCCTCATTCACAATAGGCAATTCCTGTATTTGTCTTTCATCTCCTTTCTTTCATGTAAAACAACACTGCTTCAGGCCTACCGAGTGGCGCAGTGGTCTAAGGCACTGCATCGCAGTGCTAGCTGTGCCACTAGTGATTCTGGATTAGAGTCCAGGCTCTGTCGCAGCTGGCTGCGACCAGGAAACCCGTGGGGCGGTGCCCAATTGGCTCAGCATCATCCAGGTTTGGGGAGGGTTTGGCCGGCAGGGATGTCTGAGTTTCATCGTGCACTAGCGACTCCTGTGGCGGGCAGGGCGCAGTGCACGCTGACAGGTCGCCTGGTGTATGGTGTTTTAATTTTTTTAATTTTTTATTTTCTGGGGTGGGGGGGGGTGGATCAGCTTCAATATTGTGGATGGATTGTTGCTTCCATCAATGTAATTGTCTGCGTCAGTTCCAATCCCCCATATATTTTTGGGGTAAATATACATACATACATACATACATACGTACATACGTACATACGTACATACATACATACATACATACATACATACATACATACATACATACATACATACATACATACATACATACATACATACATACATACATACATACATACATACATACATACATACATACATACAGTGGGGAGAACAAGTATTTGATACACTGCCGATCAGTCAGGAAGTTAAAGCTTGGTTGCAAATGGGTCTTCCAAACGAACAATCACCCCAAGCATACTTCCAAAGTAGTGACAAAATGGCAACAAAGTCAAGGCCATCACAAAGCTCTGACCTCAATCCCATAGAACATTTGTGGGCAGAACTGAAAAAGTGTGTGCGAGCAAGGAGGCCTACAAACCTGACTCAGTTACACCAGCTCTGTCAGGAGGAATGGGCCAAAATTCACCCAACTTATTGTGGGAATTTTATGGAAGGCTACCCGAAACGTTTGATCTAAGTGAAATAATTTCAAAGGCAATGCTACCAAATACTAATTCAGTGTATGTAAACTTCTGACCCACTGGGAATGGGAATGTGATGAAAGAAATTAAAGCTGAAATAAATCACTCTCTACTATTATTCTGACATTTCACATTCTTAAAATAAAGTAGTGATCCTAACTGACCTAAGACAGGACATTTTTTAAGGTGTATGTAAACTTCCGACTTCAACTGTATATATTTTTTTTTTAAATATAAATATACATTTTTTTATCCTTATTTTCCATAATTAGCTATTAATATTTGTAGTAATGTAGGTAATTTATGCAAAGGATTTTTACCCCTCACCAGTCTCGCCATTACCAAAATTACATTGGCAAGCAAACAATTATTATATTAGCAAACAATTATTGGAAATCATCCTATATTGTCCCTAACATCTTTTACTCCCTCGCAACAGTTGTGGGACACCCACACACCCACACACTCATACACACTCATCCACACTCAACCCCTTTCCCCACAACAACCATAGACTCAGATTCTCAACAGTTGCACCCTCCCAGAGCCCAACTCAAGAAAGGTCTTGATTTAGGAGTGCGTATACAGTTGCAGCTGTATGAGAAGGCAGGCAAAGCTGCTCAAAAAATAAAAAGGGGCAGAAATGTGGAGATTTGATTAACCATTGTCACATCCTAGATGATGGAGGTCAGATATACCCCCTTCCCCTGAAACACCCCCAACATGGTCCCCCGTATTGACCATATTCCCAAGAATCTCTGTGCAGTCAGAACTTTGATTTTGTACCACCAGGGCTACAATAATATGCCCCCTCTCTGAATGTCAGAGTGTGACCCCCTCCTCATGGGTTACTGCAGCTAGTGTTGCCAGCACTGCCACTGCCTGGGTGGGGGCACCCCAACGGAATCCCCACCGTCTAGGTACAAGGTCGTCAAGGTTCTCCTTAGCAGCTTTGAGAATTTCCTTGTATATTATGCTCTCCCTACAGGGGGCTTTGGCTTTGCAGGACCAACCCTGTCAGGCAGGCTCAGAATCTTGAGGGGGCGGTGCTGCTCTAGAAGGTCTCTGACCGCATTTTGGCTGCATACAGGCTGCTTACAGCAGGCCCATAAAACAGATAGGGACTTCTCCGTAGTATCTGGGTCATTCAGGTGGGTGTCTATGGTATAGGGTTGTACAGTGTTTCCTCTGACACATTGGTGCGGCTGGCTTCCGGGTTAAGTGGGCCTTGTGTCAAGAAGCAGTGCGACTTGGTTGGGTTGTGTTTCGATGGACGCACGGCTCTCGACCTTCACCTCTCCCGAGTCCGTACGGGAGTTGCAGAGATGAGACAAGACTGTAACTACCATTTGGATACAATATATATATATATATATATATATAAACAAAAAACAACACTGCTTCTCATGTTTAGCACACGGAATGCTTAGGAAGTCTGCAATTTTCTTTTGATTAATGTGCTGCTATCATTCTGTTGACAATTGCTATGGTAATGTGTGTTGCTCTGAGTTGAGGGATCATCACTAATACATACATTACATCGGGTACTTCTAACTACTCTTGGATAAGTGAACTCCGTTACTTGAGTTGGAGCTTACAGTTCCACAGAGGAAGCATTTTACTTCTCTTTGAATCCACGTATATATGTAACAATGGAGGGATGATATCAGTCTTGGTTTGATAGGGAATGTTTTTTTTCTGCACTTTAAATCCCAAATGTATCATTCTACACAGATCTCTCTTTCTCTCTCTGTTAGAATGGCACAGGGCCATGCTTTATTTCCAGTCTAACAGCAACACATTGGGTTTGGAGGCTTAATAAAAATGGTATACAGTGAGTCTCCTCGGTGTGTTCAGTACATCTGAGCTAGTGCTTTGACAAGTCAGTGGAGGCATTCTCTTGACCCAACGTAACCCATTTAAAGAGGAGCCATGCACTCGCTAGAAAGAAAGAGGAGCCATGCACTCGCTAGAAAGAAAGTGAAGCCATGCACTCGCTAGAAAAAAAGAGGAGCCATGCACTCGCTAGAAAGAAAGTGGAGCCATGCACTCGCTAGAAAAAAAGAGGAGCCATGCACCCACTAGAAAAAAGAGGAGCCATGCACTCGCTAGAAAAAAAGAGGAGCCATGCACTCGCTAGAAAAAAAGAGGAGCCATGCACTCACGAGAAAAAAAGAGGAGCCATGCACTCGCTAGAAAAAAAGAGGAGCCATGCACTCGCTAGAAAAAAAGAGGAGCCATGCACTCGTGAGAAAAAAAGAGGAGCCATGCACTCGCTAGAAAGAAAGAGGAGCCATGCACTCGCTAGAAAGAAAGAGGAGCCATGCACTCGCTAGAAAGAAAGAGGAGCCATGCACTCGCTAGAAAGAAAGAGGAGCCATGCACTCGCTAGAAAGAAAGAGGAGCCATGCACTCGCTAGAAAAGCCAAATGCACTCGCTAGAAAGAAAGAGGAGCCATGCACTCGCTAGAAAGAAAGAGGAGCCATGCACTCGCTAGAAAGAAAGAGGAGCCATGCACTCGCTAGAAAGAAAGAGGAGCCATGCACTCGCTAGAAAAAAAGAGGAGCCATGCACTCGGTAGAAAATGACATGACTGTGACCATGTGTCACAGTCATGTCAGACTATTTGGAACATCATCAGTGCTCAGTTTGTAAGAGTGTGTTGATGGCACAGTGACATACATACTCCCTCTCGTCCTCTCCCCCGCTGGTCTCGTTCCCCTGCCAAGTAAAACCTCAGCTGTAGGAACAACACTGCTGAGCCGTCCTATGACAACTGAAGCACACTACGTTGGGTTGAATGCCATTCACCGGGAGCTGTGTGATTTCCAGCCATGAGAGAAAGGCCAAAATGTCTGAGCTAACAGTGGTTGTGAGGAGCAGCAGTTGTAATGGCAAAAATTATCGTTATCATTCTTTTCCCTGAGATTCACTGGCTCTGTCAGAGATTCATCCATTGCACTCACATAAAATATGAAACTATTTCAAAACAGAGTTTATCATGTTGCTCTATGAAGACTATATGACAAAAAGTATGTGGACACCTGCTTGTCGAACATCTCATTCCAAATTCAGGGGCATTAATATAGAGTTGGTTCCACCTTTGCTGCTATAACAACCTCCACTCTTCTGGGAAGGCTTTCCTCTAGATGTTGGAACATTGCTATGGGGACTTGCTTCCGTTCAGTCAACAGGGGCATTATTGAGGTTGGGCATTGATGTTGGGTGATTAGGCCTGGCTCACATTCCAATTCATCCCAAAGGTTTTCGATGGGGTTGAGGTCAGAGCTCTGTGCAGGCCAGTCAAGTTCTTCCACACCGATCTCGACAAACCATTTCTGTATGGACCTCGCTTTGTGCGCAGGGGAATTGTCATGCTGTAACAGGAAAGGCCCTTCCCCAAACAAAGTTAGAAGCACATAATCGTCTAGAATGTCATTGTATGCTGTAGCATTAAGATTTCCCTTCACCCGAACCATGAAAAACAGCCCCAGATCATTATTCCTCCTCCACCAAACTTTACAGTTGGCACTATGCATTGGGCAGGTAGTGTTTTGCTATTATCTGCCAAACCCAGATTCGTCCACCAGATCGTGAAGCGTGATTCATCACTCCAGAAAACACATGTCCACTGCTCCAGAGTCCATTAGTTGCGAGCTTTACACCAGTCCAGCCCACGCTTGGCATTGCACATGGTGATCTTAGGCTTGTGTGTGGCAGCGCAGCCATGGAAATCCATTTAATGAAGCTCCCGACAAACAGTTATTGGGCTGACGTTGCTTCCAGAGGCAGTTTGGAACGCGGAAGTGAGTGTTGCAACCGAGGACAGACGATTTTTATGCGCTTCAGCACTCAGCGGTCCCATTCTGTGAGCTTGTGTGGCTTACCACTTAGTGGCTGAGCCGTTGTTGCTCCTTGATGTTTCCACTTCACAATAACAGCACTTACAGTTGACCGGGGCAGCTCTAGCAGAGCAGAAATCTGAAAAACTGGCTTGTTGGAAAGGTGGTGTCCTATGACGGTGCCATGTTGAAAGTCACTGAGATCTTCAGTAAGGCCATTCTACTTCCAATGTTTGTCTATGGAGATTGCATGGCTATGTGCTCGATTTTATACACCTGTCAGCAACGGGTGTGGCTGAAATAGTCGAATCCACTCATTTGAAGGGATGTCCACATACTTACACTATATATATATATATATATATAAGAAAGGAAGAAAGGAAGAGCCTATAGAAGATGTAAAATATAACCTGGTAATGGGTTATTTGCTTTGGCAGTAAAAAAAAAAAACTCAATTTATTTTTCTTTACGACGAGCATTATGTTTTGTTGAAGACACTCCAGCTAACTCCCATCTGCTCTTTTTTCCAGGTAAGACCCACATTGAGTTCTGCTGTCATTTAGCCAGAGGAAACAGCCACCCAAAAGAACCGCCTACATATGAGTATGTTAAATTTGTCGGAGATTTGAAGTTTCATAACAATGGTGAGTGTTTCTGATTTTCTACCTCCAGCTCACTTGACATTGGAATGTTGTGTAACACTTTGCAATGTTTTAGTTCCCAAATCTTCGTCTCCTTGACATATTCGCAAAACAACAGAAGTGACTTTCCCTGTCAGCAGCCAGAACTATTGATTATCATCTGTATTTTATGTGCCATTTCATCTTTAGCTACTGACTGAGCTACAGACGGATAAGAAGACACTTAACTATGTAGTTATATTAATAAGGCCAACCTCTGCATTCTATTAAGTTTGGAATGAAGATTGGTGCCATGATTATGTCATGAAAACTTACTCAAGACATAAAGCAGGCAGACAATCAAACAGGTTTTTAAACCGTTTCAGAACTGCATATCTCATTGTGGATCACTATTCAAATATCAGGCTAATTGACTGGAAAATTAGACGTATGAGGAAATGTTTCCCTATCTTCTGAAATGACACTCCGTATTGTTGGGTATTTCCATACTCTTTAAAGTGCGGGACTTCCAGTCATTTGAATAGCATAATGCCATAGTAAAGTCACCAGAGTGTGTGTTGAGATGGAAAGATTATGTAAAGATATTTGGCACTCGTAGAATAACCCCACACAGCCAATCATAGATTTTTTTAGTCTGATTTGCCATTACCCTCGACTCTTAGCTGGATGATCACTACTCCAGTCCTCAGGGGCCACAGTCCTGCTGATTTTCCTTTCTCCAATTAGTGTGTGATTAAAGGGGCAAGGACAAAAAAAAACAGCACACACTGATGTGGCATGGAAACACACAGCGCCTACATCCTCTTGTAACAGATATGCCTGTGTGGGGTTGATGGTTGTCACTCGGTGTCTATAATATGCTGTTGTAATACACCTAATGTATTAGTTGTTCATTCATATTTGCTAATCCTACATCCGTCCTCTGGTGAGATATTTAGAGTGACTGTTGTTTCTGTTGTTTCTGACTCACAGTGCCTACATCTTCTTGTAACGGGTTTGATTTGACATTACCAAGAGCCCTGCCGTCATCGTTGGAAGAGCAGGTCTGCCTTGTTGCCACTGTACGATTAGTCACTCCGCAATTTTTAAAGGTAAGATCACATTCTTTTTCTAAATCTTTGCTGATTCTATTTGAGAACATACAGATGGTCTATGTCTGTGGATATTACGTGTAAAGAACCGTGGAAAGGTGTTGGAAGAGGGAGCAGAAAATAGTACATTTTGAATGTCCTTGTAAGGCCTGTTTTAGAGGTTTTTGCATTGTTAATCTTCATATTATATGCATGTAAAGTCATGTACTTATTTAGTCATGAAAGAGTAAGACATCACAAAACAGTTCTGAGATCTGGGACTTGAATAATACTCCATATGTCAGAACTATACATTTTGAAGAAAGAACCTTATAATTCCAAGTCCTTGACTTCCAAGTCCTTGATATTTCATGCCATGGCCCTCTTTTGTAACCAGTTTTGCAGAAGAATGGCTCTGGCTAACATAAATAAATATAGGTACCTTGGAACATGTTTAAGGCCCATTGGAGAGGCGTTGTTGTTTTGTCTGATATCATTCTATATATCAATACAAAAACTTCCCATAGAACGAGTATTTCACCAAAAAATATAAACTTTGCACATTTCATGGATAACTAGCAAGTAGTTTGCTTACTATGGGCATCAGAGACCAGACAATTATTTAAGTTTACTGATACAGATGTAAGCTTCAGCAATGTTCCTAGTTATTTGTCATTTTAGTAAACTATTGCTTTAACAAATATATGATGAACATGAATGAATGTACTTGATAATGTGGTTTGAAAGAAGTGTATTCTCTTCATTTATGAATTACTTTACTTTTCTGTGAAATAACATTTTTACTCAACCCAGATCCACTTTTGAGAAAAACAATGTTACAATTGCAAACCCCACCCCTAATAAAACACATTTACAAATGTTCCAGGATTTTGATACTCTGTACTCTTACCTTTAAGGTGAGGGACTTCATGGGGAATTCGTCACTGCAAAACAGTTCTGATGCTTTGATGCTCAATAAATCAAATCTAGAGTTTTCGCAGATATAACTTTTTATAATTCCAAGGTAGAATATGTTTTTATAGGATTTAAGGACTGGTCTTAAATTCATATGTTTGTTTCTTTGACCAGGATTTGTGTAATGTGGAAGGTCCCTGTGATGAATTCACATCCAGACACAGCCTTGAATGGAAGTTCCTGTTCTTAGATCACAGGTAAGAGGAGCTGAGAAACATGTACATCTTGTCTTCCATCTGTTATCCGTCTTTAATTTGATACGTTTCATAGCCTGATGGAAAGCTACACTATCATCGATGCCCATCTACTGACATCCTCTGGGCTGCACATCTTTAACACTACAGGAACACATAGATTTAAGAGGACAACTGCTCTTCTCTCCTTTCCCCTATGTTGGCATTAACATGATATTGTTGTTTGTAAACTCTGTTAACTCGTGTGTCATATGCCACGCTGTGTGTCCCTTGGTTACGTGCCATCTGATTGGCTTTGGATGATCAGGCTCAGTGATCAGCAGACTGCTGCTGCTGCTAGTAGCGTGACTGACTGATTGTGCTAGTTTCCTCACCCAGTAAGGCATTTAAACCTGCTGCTATGCCCTGGATAGTGACAGGGGAGCCCCAAGATTAGTCTGCAACACCAAGAAACAGCCCAGACTGCTACGTTCTATCATTTATGTTTTTTCATGTTTATTCTACTACAGACACATTAATTACACATTTAAATTACATTATGTGAGCTGAACATAAAATAGAAAATGAATAAATATATAAAAACATTTTCCTTAAAGTATAATTTTTTGCAAGTACTAATGTTAATGTCCCCACTACAACAACAAAAATACTTAAATACATGTAATTTTGTCTCTGAAACATTTAATTGAAATACTGTAGGATTCCATTCATTCCTATGGACGTCTGCTTCTTCTGGGGAGTGCCAATATGGCCAACCGGTGGCTTCAAAGCCTCTCATTGGCCAATACATAGCATCAGCAATCCAGGGTTTATATATTATTGGGTAAAACCAGGGGAGGAAATTGTACGTTGTGTCCTCTGCTGAGCTATAATTGGACATCTACTGTGCTGGGTTACATGAATGGCTGCCTCCATAATGTGACCTGCATGCCATTCTGAATTTGGTTTATGGAGGCCTAGGCTAAATGGATTTAACTGAGCATTGATGAATGAAATGCATCAAGTGAGCCAAAATCAAGTCATAATCATAGCTGTGATTATACAACATTGCCATGTTTATGCATTTTTGAGGCATGAGAAACGTCCCACTCGCTCAGCCCTAACCAATTTAGAGAGTTGATATTCTGTCAACGTGTCATATCAGTATGCATAAGATGAGATTCTATTACCCTGTGTGCTTGAGACAATACAGACTTGTTAGGTTTATTTAATCATAATGTTTATGAATTTTTCAATGTACTTGTCAGGGTAGTTATGGAATTATCAATCAAGTTATTCTCTTCAGGGTATAAAATGGTCAATTCCGACAAAATAAATACTCTAGTTATTGTCCCAGTTTAACCAGTCTATTGTTGTCATAAAACATAGTTGTTTAATATCTTGATTATTCTCTCTCTTCAGAGCTTCACCAATCATCGGGTACTTGCCCTTTGAGGTTCTTGGGACTTCTGGTTACGATTACTATCATGTGGATGACTTGGAGCTTATAGCGCGGTGTCATAAGCAATGTAAGCAACTCTCTCCACGTTCTCTCTCTTTCACCCCCCCCCTTCTCCTACCCTATCTCGCTCTCCCTCACTACCACAGGATCCAGGCAGCCATTTCACAGAAATAGGTCATCCTGCTGTAGTTACATTTCTATTTCTGCTTCACCAATGTGCATAAAAAGCCTGGAACTATGAGGCTGCTTAGAGTTTTTCACCCCTGCCCTGATATTTTAGGATGATGCAAACATCACACTACACTGTGAACTAGGGCAGTGTGGTGTAGTGGTTTGTATATGCCTGACTGCTGAAAATATCCCTCTGTCTTGTGTTGTCTTCACAGTAATGCAGTTTGGGAAGGGTAAATCCTGCTACTATCGGTTTCTAAGCAAGGGTCAGCAGTGGATCTGGCTCCAGACACACTACTACATTACATACCACCAGTGGAACTCCAAGCCAGAGTTCATAGTGTGCACTCACACAGTCGTCAGGTAAACCTAATTCCTCTGTCACTCTCTGTCATGTTTGGTATTGTATACTCTAACGCCCCCTGAGGGGGAGAAAGTTATCGCCTCCCTGTAGTTCGAGATCGGTCGAGTGTAGAGCTATTGAACCTTATCTACTGCATTAGGGGTCTGTGGTATCTGTCTGTCATTTGATATTGTACATTTAGGATGAACATAATGGGAAAGCTTGACTTATGGGCAGATCATTTGATCTTTCTTTCTATTGCACTCTTTCGCGGACTTGTAGTTATGCGGAGGTGCGAGCGGAGAGGAGGAGAGAGTTTGGCTTGGAGGAGACGTCCCCTGACATGGCCACTTCGTCACCCATGAAGGTATGAAGAAGAGATTCTACGATCAAATATAAATAATGAATCGTGAAGAATGTTACAATAACATACAGTATTCAAGTTTCATAATGCGTAGCCATTTTACCAAGTCGAGTTCCAGTTGTAGTAATCATGTACAGCAGTGCTTTACTTCCCACTCCAATGTCAGTGTTCAGAACTGAATGGGATGGTGAATTGCCATGCAAATACGCCGCTATCCAGTGTCAGGCTGTGAATTCAGGGTAAAAGCAGATGTGTGTTCCAAATCTTGTTTTTGGTGCTGTCAGTACTTAATGCTCCTCTATCCTGTGTGTTTCAGGCTCAGGAGGTGTACCTGGACATCTGTCCCAATCTGGACCCCTCCGGACTGGACAGGATGAGTGGGGCACGCTCAGTGTCCTCCCACAGCTCCCGGAAGTCCTCCCACACGGCCCTGTCCGACACGGCATGTCAGTCCCCCTGCTGCTCTCTTTGTCCAGCTAACCCAAACACCCCCAAACTGGATCAGTCCATTCCGACTTGAACCCTGTACCATACAACACCACTCTCACCCTATTCCAAACTCTGCACCACCACACACTTACTTAATGTATACTATTTTGAATTTAGATGGTTAATTATGAAGTATGCATAACCTTTTACAGTACCTATTGATACATTTTTCCCAGCAGCCAACTCATCTTTGCGGTACACAGATGCTTGCACACCATCACGGCAGTCTGCATCCATCGCTGGGACAGAGAAGAATTTGTCCAGACTCGCACCCAGTAGTGCAAAGGTAGACTTTGGGGCTAAACTCTTTTAACCTCCTTCCCCAACTAAGCCTCCCCCTTTCTCCTACCTGCAGCCAGCACTCCACAATGGTTGGTGTTGAGTTTTCCTGTCTGTCACCTGCCTGCCTGCTCACTGTTTGTCTTGTAGTCTCACAGTATTATGACAGCTTGTTCTTGTTTGTTGGTTTACTTGCTCGTTCAATTGCGTGAAATGCTTCCACACCCACTTGATTTTAGACCACACCAACACCATTTAGGATGATCATAATTTAGATGTATATATAAATGTTTAAATTCTACACTGAACCAAAAATATAAATGCAACATGCAACATTTTCAAAGACAACTCAGTTACAATTAATACTAAGAAATCAGTCAATTGAAATGAATTCATCAGGCCTTAATCTATGGATTTCTAATGACTGGGAATAAAGATATGCATCTGTTGGTCACAGATACCTTGAAAAAAGGTAGTGGCTTGGACCAGAAAACCAGTCAGTATCTGGTGTGACCACCATTTGCAGCGTGACATCTCCTTCGCATAAAGTTGATTAGGCTGTTGATTGTGGCCTGTGGAATATTGTCCCACTCCTCTTCGAAGTTGCTGGATATTGGTGGGAACTGGAATACACTGTCATACACACCGATCAGGAGCATCCCAAACATGCTCAATGGGTGACAAGTCTAGTGAGTATGCAGGCCATGGAAGAACTGGGACATTTTCAGCTTCCAGGCATTGTATGAAGATCCTTGCCACATGGGGCCATTTCAGCATTATCATGCTGAAACATGAGGTGATGGTGGCGGATTAATGACACGACAATGGGCCTCAAGATCTCATCACGGTATCTCTGTACATTCAAAATGCCATCGATAAAATGCAATTGGGTTCGTTGTTCCGTAGCTTATGCCTGCCAATACCATAACCCCATCGCCACCATGGGGTACTCTGTTGACAACGTTGTCATCAACAAACCACTCGCCCACACGATGCCTTACACGCTGCCGGGATTCATTTGTGAAGAGCACACTTCTCCAGCGTGCCAGTGGCCATCGATGGTGGGCATTTGCCCACTGAAGTCGGTTACGACGCCGAACTGCAGTCAGGTCATGACTCTGGTGAGGACGACGAGTACGCAGATGAGCTTGCCTGAGACGGTTTCTGATATTTTGTGCAGAAGGTATTTGGTTGTGCAAACCCACAGTTTCATCAGCTGTCCGGGTGTCTGGTCGCAGTCGATCCTGTGGGTGAAGAAGCTGGATGTGGAAGTCCTGGGCTGGCGCGGTTACAAGTGGTCTGCAGTTGTGAGGCTGGTTGGACGTACTGCCAAATTCTCTAAAATGACATTGGAGGCGGCTTATGGTAGAGAAATGAACATTCAGTTGTCTGGCAACAGCTCAGGTGGTCTTCCTATAGTCAGTATGCCAGTTGCACACTCCATCAAAACTTGAGACATCTGTGGCATTGTGTTGCGTGACAAAACTGCACATTTCAGAGAGGAATTGTATTGTCCCCAGTACAAGGTGCACCTGTGTAATGATCATGCTGTTTAATCAGTTTCTTGATATGCAACACCTCAGGTGGATGGATTATCTTGGCAAAGGAGAAATGCTCACTAACAGAGACGTAAACAAATATGTGCACAATATTTGAGAGAAATCAGCTTTTTGTACATATGGAAAATTTCTGGTATCTTTTATTTCAGCTCATGGAACATGGGACCAACACTTTACATGTTGCTTTCATATTTTTGTTCAGTGTAGATGCAAAACTACTATTCTCACGTATGTTAAAATTGTCTCAAGATGATCACTTCAACTCATCTGAGATGAGGCCCATTAAAACCATCTCCAACATCTACATGATATGGAAACAAGAAGAGCTGGAAGTGCTAATCAAGCTGTAATGATTGGGAGGGTGATTTCTGTGGTCCTCAAGTTATTGAGTGCTGTATTTCTGAACGACTGTATTTCTGAAAATGTGTGTGAGCAGCTGTGCAGCTGTGAAGGCTTGTGCCAGAGCATGACCCATACATGGTACTGTGATATGAACTGCCTTTATCATGATGGCTGTGTATCCTATTCTTCCAGTTGCAGCAACAACAACAGAAGCCACAGCAGCAGCAACAGTCCATGTACCAGCAGCAGCCTCCTGAGCCTCAGCTAGGTGTCATGCACCAGCTCAAGGAGCAGCTGGAGGAGAGGACACGCATCCTGCAGATGGACATCAAGACTCAGCAACAGGAGCTGCATGACATCAAGGAGAAGCTGCAGCTGGCTAACCTCCAGGTAACCATGCTTACCGCTAGTCAGACGCCCTGCCTAAAACGATCCCAAAACCTAAGCTAATTGTTGTACAGTGGGATACAGTAGCTAATCCCTCCCTCTTGTGTGTGTGCGTGCGTGTGTGTGCGTATTTGTGCGCACTGTAGATGTTGTTACAGCAGCCGGTCCACAGTGACTTTGGCCAGGTCCAACAGCAGCAGCAACAGCCTCAGCATCAGGGTCCAGGGAGGCCAGCCCAGCAGCAGGAGCAGGCCCAGTCTGGGGTGATCAGGCAGGCTTCGAGCCACTCCAAACAGCCTCTTCATGGAGCCCACGGCTCGTCCCCTCACTCTCTCCTCACAGAGCACAGCACACCCTCCCCTCAGGTACCCCAGTTCTCCCTCCGTACTCTTATCCCAAAAGCTTTCAACGTTTACTTTGTATAGAGTAAGCAGGGTGATATTCTGTCAAAATGTACAAGGAAGTGAGGTTTGCATGACTGTAGTCAACCTGGTGGTAGTTTCAGTGTTGTTGTTGTTGCTTTAGGTGCAGCAGAGGTTGATAAGGAGTGCAGGCGGGCAGATGCAGGCAGTCAGTCTCCCGGTGCAGACCCATGCCAACTTGACCATGCCCTTCTACAGCAACCCCATGATGTTCTCTCAGCAGACAACCACACAGGCACTGCAGGACGTAAACCAAAGACACTCAGACTCTGAGTTTAGCCAAGAGAGACAGCTACGGTGAGCCCTACAGACAGTAAACCACTCAGTCTGATTTCTTGTTGCAGAATTATTTTCAAGAACATGTTGTCGAAAGTCTGTTCTTCATGGTCAGTGTAATTCAGCCTTTAATTTGGTCTAAATTGAAGAAACTTGTAACTCAGTACATTTTGGGAAACAATTGACATGGGAAGCTGTATTTTATCAAAACAAAGATTTATGAGTTGAAGTTGAAATCATATCTACATTTTATGAATTCCGAATGAAAGAATACCTGCTTTACACGTGCTTACGCTAACCTTGAAGAGAAAGTTTAGGGTTACATTGGAGAGGTAATAGTCTCATTGAGTCACAAAACCTTTTGTCCTATCCATTGTACTCACACTTTGTTTGGAAAATTGAGAAATATATCACGGGTGGAAAATAACAGCTTGTGCAGTCTGTCCCCATGGCCCAGGCGGCTTTTTTAAATGTATTTTTTAGAAAGGTTGTAGTATTAGCTTTGAGAATGACACAGACTGTTCTTTCTGGCAGCATGCTGCTCAACCAGCCAGTGCAGACACTCGTACCTGATAGCCGTGTTAGCTCCCAGGCTTCCCAGTGCAACACAGCCATCCAGCAAACCAAGTAAGTGTGTGTTTGAGTGTGTGTGTAATCATTATGTTGACTCTTTATGCTGTTGGTTATTTGACGTACAATACCAGTCAAAGGTTTGGACACACCTACTCATTCAAATGAGTATTTCCTACATTGCAGAATAATAGTGAAGACATCAAAACTATGAAATAACACATATGGAATCATGTAGTAACCAAAAAAGTGTTAATGCGTTTGAACCAATCACTTGTGTTGTGACAAGATTGGGGTGGTTTACAGAAGACAGCCCTAGTTGGGAAAATACCAAGTCCATATTTTGTCAAGAACAACTCAAATAAGCAAAGAGAAACAAGCCCATTACTTTAAGACATGAAGGTCAGTCAATCTGGAATATTTCAAGAACTTTCAGTTTTTTTAAGTGCAGTCGCAAACCCCATCATGTGCTATGATGAAACTGGCTCTCATGATGACCACCACAATAAAGGAAGTCCCAGAGTTACCTCTGCTGCAGTGGATAAGTTCATCAGAGGTACCAGCCTCAGATATTGCAGCCCCAAAAAAATGCTTCAGAGTTCATGTAACAGACACATCTCAACATCAACTGTTCAGAGGAGACTGCGTGAATCAGACCTTCATGGTCGATTTTGCTGCAAATAACAACTACTAACTACTACACCAATAATAAGAAGAGACTTGCTTGGACCAAGAAACACGAGCAATGGGCATTAGACCGGTGGAAATCTGTCCTTTGGTCTGATTAATCCAAATTGGAGATTTTTGGTTCCAACCGCCGTGTCTTTGTGAGACACAGAGTAGGTGAACGGATGATCTCTGCATGTGTGGTTCCCACTCTGAAGGAGGAGGTGTGATGGTGTGGGGGTGCTTTGCTGGTGACACTGTCTGTGATTTATTTAGAATTCAAGGCACACTTAACCAGCATGCCTACCACAGCATTCTGCAGCAATACGCCATCCCATCCCATTTGTTTTCAACAGGACAATGACCCAACACACCTCCAGGCTGTGTAAGGGCTATTTGACCAAGAAGGAGAGTGATGGAGTGCTGCATCAGATGACCTGGCCTCCACAATCACCCAACCTCAACCCAACCCAATTGAGATGGTTTGGGATGAGTTGGACCACAGAGTGAAGGAAAAGCAGCCAACAAGTGCTAAGCATATGTGGGAACTCCTTCAAGACTGCTGGAAAAGCATTACAGGTGAAACAGGTTGAGAGAATACCAAGAGTCTGCAAAGCTGTCATCAAGGCAAATGATGGCTAATTTGAAGAATGTAAAACATATTTTGATTTGTTTAACACTTTTTTGGGATACTACATGATTCCATATGTGTTATTTCATAGTTCTGATGTCTTCACTATTATTCTACAATGTGATCCAACAGTAAAAATAAAGAAAAACCCTTGAATGAGTAGGTGTGTCCAAACTTTTGACTGGTACTGTATATGTAGTGAAATATGGGAACAATGAATGCATTTATCCTTGAACTGAACTGAATGTACTTAAAACACATGATATACCCTTAGTTGCAAAGAATCACACCATACCAACATTTTAGCACTACTGATCTACATACACTGAGTGTACAAAACATTAGGAACACCTTCCTAATATAGCGTTGCACCCCCTTTTGTCCTCAGAACAGCCTCAATTCGTCAGGGCATGGACTCTACAAGGGGTCAAAAGAGTTCCATAGGGATGCTGGCCCATGTTGACTCCAATGCTTCACACAGTTGTCTGGATGTACTTTGGGTGGTGGACCATTCTTGACACACACGGGAAACTGTTGAGCGTGATAAACCCGGCAGTGTTGCAGTTCTTGACACACTCAAACCGGTGTGCCTGGCACTTACTACCATACCTCGTTCAAAGACACTTAAATATTTTGTCTAGCCCATTCACCCTCTGGGCTCTATTTTAAGAAACCTAACGCAGTGGTAAATCTAAGCACATGCGTTATAGTTTCAGGGGTGTGGCAGAATTATTTTAGCTATTTTTAATATTACAAATATCGGCTCACTTGCTGGCTTTGGTGTGAAAGGGCTGGGTTTTGATGAATAAACAAGTTGTGGGTGTGTCGAGGCTTGGCCCCTCACTGGCCAATCAGAATGTGCTCCATGGCAAAGTATGTGGTTCCTTTAAGTTGTGTATTTATGGTATTTTATACATTGAATCAACTCCAATTCCAATGTTAGTTCATTATATTTTGTTAAATGTCTCACAGAAATGAAATAACAAAATGTAGACCTATCTTTGCTAAATATAGGGTAAGGGAGTCATTATAGTGAGCCTAGGGTAAGGGAGTCATTGTAGTGGGCCTAGGGTAACGGAGTCATTATAGTGGGCCTAGGGTAAGGGAGTCATTATAGTGGGCCTAGAGTAAGGGAGTCATTATAGTGGGCCTAGGGTAAGGGAGTCATTATAGTGTTCCTAGAGTAAGGGAGTCATTATAGTGGGCCTAGGGTAAGGGAGTCATTATAGTGGGCCTAGGGTAAGGGAGTCATTATAGTGGGCATGGGGTAAGGGAGTCATTATAGTGGGCCTAGGGTAAGGGAGTCATTATAGTGGGCCTAGGGTAAGGGAGTCATTATATTGGGCCTAGGGTAAGGGAGTCATTATAGTGTTCCTAGAGTAAGGGAGTCATTATAGTGGGCCTAGGGTAAGGGAGTCATTATAGTGGGCCTAGGGTAAGGGAGTCATTATAGTGGGCCTAGGGTAAGGGAGTCATTATAGTGGGCCTAGGGTAAGGGAGTCATTATAGTGGGCCTAGGGTAAGGGAGTCATTATAGTGGGCCTAGGGTAAGGGAGTCATTATAGTGTTCCTAGAGTAAGGGAGTCATTATAGTGGGCCTAGGGTAAGGGAGTCATTATAGTGGGCCTAGGGTAAGGGAGTCATTATAGTGGGCCTAGGGTAAGGGAGTCATTATAGTGAGCCTAGGGTAAGGGAGTCATTATAGTGAGCCTAGGGTAAGGGAGTCATTATTTACATTTACATTTAAGTCATTTAGCAGACGCTCTTATCCAGAGCGACTTACAAATTGGTGCATTCTCCTTATGACATCCAGTAGAACAGTCACTTTACAATAGTGCATCTAAATCTTAAAGGGGGGGGTGAGAAGGATTACTTATCCTATCCTAGGTATTCCTTAAAGAGGTGGGGTTTCAGGTGTCTCCTGAAGGTGGTGATTGACTCCGCTGTCCTGGCGTCGTGGGGGAGTTTGTTCCACCATTGGGGGGCCAGAGCAGCGAACAGTTTTGACTGGGCTGAGCGGGAACTGTACTTCCTCAGTGATAGGGAGGCGAGCAGGCCAGAGGTGGATGAACGCAGTGCCCTTGTTTGGGTGTAGGGCCTGATCAGAGCCTGGAGGTACTGAGGTGCCGTTCCCCTCACAGCTCCGTAGGCAAGCACCATGGTCTTGTAGCGGATAGTGAGCCTAGGGTAAGGGAGTCATTATAGTGAGCCTAGAGTAAGGGAGGCTTTGGTTTTGAAAATATGAAATGCAAAACAAGCAATTGTCACAGGAAAATAGCTTCTAAATAGGTTCACCGGTACAGATGTTCTCATTGCTCATTTCATGATGGGCATGGACACGTAGCTTACATCACGGAGGGGGTTTTATTCGTGTCCAAAACTGCACCTGCATGGCTAAAATAACGTGGGTCTCCCTATAATACATAGATAAAAATGGAATGTCAGCTCACTGTTTGGCGACTGTCAAACATACTTTTTTTTAAATAAAGCTTTGGTGATTAACATGTAATTCAAAGCGGTCTCAGGATCCAAACCGTTTATCGACAGTCTTGACTTTTTCGCAACTGCATTGGCAGGGGGGAAAAATACTTAATTAAGAGGAGGGAGGCTATGCTTGGTTTTTAATCAAATAAAACAAAATGGGAAAAAAACATTGTTTTTTTATGTTTCTAAATAACGTGGGTTTGACACTAACACCGCCGGTAACACCAGCCGAAAATAGAGCCCTCTGAATGGCACACACATTCTGTAACTATCAACATAGTAAACATATTTGACCTATTGATTGCACCCATCCCTTCCCAGATACACCCTGGAGCAGCAGATGATGACCCCGTCGTTTCCCATGCAGCATGTGAACTGCAACGCTGTCCTGGTCCCCTCTCCCGTCTTCACGTCCTCTATCATGATCCCTCACAACAGCTTTATCACGCACCAGGCCCAGCCCACCTACCATGCTCAGCAGCAGGCCTGCCAGCACTCTCTGCAGCTGCAGCAGCCCCAGCAGTTCTTTCAGGTACAGTAGTAGTCCTACTACTTGCAGTAGTGTGATAGCAGGCCTTGGGCTGGAGGGGTTTGGCTCACTCTGTAGAACTAGTATCGCCTCACTTATGCCCTGATCCCTTTCTGTTGATAGATGCAGCCCCAAGGACTCTTACACAGTGGAACCACTCAGGCTTTTTTCCACACTACTAATGTCCCACAGCAAGGTACTGTCAGTTATATTCAACAACAACCGCAGCAACAACAACAACCGCAACAACAACCGCAACAACAGCAGCAACAGCGGCAACACCACCATTCCCAAAACCAGCCTGGCAGCCTTTCAGACTTCCGAAATATGCTCACTCAGTAGCACCGAAGACACAAACAGAGTGGTGAGATATCTTCTGAAACGTATTGTTACAGGTTTGGTGGCAGAATTCTATGGGATGCATAGAAGACACAGCGAGGCATATTTGGTCCCATGCTGTGCTGTGTTCTTCACTGTTAAAGAAGCCTTTGTGGTTTTTTTACACAGCAAAAACAAAACGTGAAAATGATAATATTCGCTGCAGCAACATCTCTGTCCCACTCCACTGTGCTACTGGAGGCCATGCTTACTTGTCATATTTCATCATGACACTGCTGGATGGAAAAAAAACTATCAAAGTAATCAACAGGAAAACCGTGCTGCTGTGTGTTTTCATGCAGATGTGTTTTCAACAAAAAGAGAGGTTGTTAGGTGAGCCTTGTTGTGCACTGACTGCACTGTGGTCATACCATCTGTCCTCTTGTTTCCAGAGAGTAAACACATGCAGTGAGCATTTACTCCTTCAAAGTTGCATCTTCATTTCACATGAAAAACACTTGTCTGTAGGTTATGGTTTTGCTGTACATACATATATTTGTTTTGACATAGGAAGACTATTACGAAACAGTAGTTTCAAGGAAACATAAAGGAAGGGGTTCATTTTGATGTTGGACGTGTCGTCTTTTCATCAAACATTCAATCAGCCACTCCCAGACATAGTTGATATCATTATTAAACACTGAAGTATATTCACCACTCAACACTATTAGTCCATGTTTGGGGAAAAAATATTTTGCATGACTGACACAGCAACAAATGTCCTCATACAATTACTATTATTTTCATTATAGAATCAAATATTTAGACATGATTTTTTTCTAAAAGCGAACAATAGTACCAATTAGTTACGGCAACATTTGCATTCAATAATTCATAGAAATCAAGCTTCATATTCTTTATCCACACCTTAATGGAAAGAGCAAACCTAATTAGTAGACTACCATAGCATGTTTGTTTGTTTATCATACATTTCTAAACAAATTTAAGCTGTTCTACTGGGTGCGTTTTTAATCAGGCATTGAAAGATAAGTCAATAAGGTCTTAATGCATTAACAGCTACTAACAGCACAGTAACAGTAGTTTGTTGCCCAAATCACCTAAGAACTCATTGTTTTGTATCAAGTGTAACAGATGCTGCAATGATTAGGAAGACATCACTAATATATTGTAGTTGTCTTACATTGATTATGTATACTTTCATAACGTAATTCTTTTCTCAGGTTATTTGTGGAAACAAATATTCTCAGTATTACATTAACAATTTGTACTTTTCATAAGTTGTTGGTTACAGTTGAATTGTCTATATTTGGTCATCTTTGCAATTCAGCAGAATGTTGTTGATTTTTGGACTATAGAGACTAGAAGTGTATTTATCCATGAATGAGTAATTATGTCCATACACTGGTGATTTTAGGAATACTGTGTATGAAGAAAATACTAACCAGAGACAAATGGCCTGCTAATGTAAATGACAATCAAACTGACCACTTAAAATAATACTACGTATTTCCTATTTACTTTTTTTTCTTCAAGTTCCATACGTTTTCCCCAAATAACTACAACAGTAGGTATCTGACTTGAGTTGCCCTACCCCCATTAGATATTGTAATATTTGAATGGGAAAGTCCTACTGTGAAACACTTATATCCTGTCAAACAAAGAGGGAAATGTATGCCTCAATTTCCCTTTACACTCACTAGCCATAACAAAATGGAACAACATATTGAATCAAAACTAAATGTGCCATTTCACATGAAGTGAAGGTTGAAATGCATTGTGGAGTGATAAGAATCTTAAATTGTACAACGTTTATGACAATCCTACCAGTCTCTGCTGTGGACATTGAGTCGCTATCACTTCATCGGTTCCAGTCACTCTCACGAAGACTGGTGCTGTTCATCTTGGTTGAAGAGATCAAACAAAGTTCTAGAATTCTTATAGTATGTGTCGTTTTAATTTAGAATAAATTATTTATGCTGTTGAAATTATGCTTCTAGGCAACTATGTACTCATGTAAAAAAAGAGAAAAAAAAGAGATATAGTTGATAACTATAAACTAATGTACTATGTGAATTCAATGGAAATATCTTTAACATTCCTTCAACCATGAATATCAGCAGTATCTTTACTGAGGTACAGCTTGTATCTGCTGAAGACTTTGTTAGAATGGCTTAATCTACACTAAAGACTCAGGTCAACTTTTCTCAGAGTGATGCTGGCATCAGGAAAGGGGGCCATATTAGATTCAGTAAAAACTTGTTGGCCTCTTGCTGGGGTCAGCCCAACATAAACATTGTTTTAAGCGATATGAGGAACACATTGTTTCAACATAGTTTTACTGTGTCAGTTTGTTATTACTCTAAAGACACAACGGTGACTCTATTCAAGACCTAGATGCAGATTTGTTTAGAAACGGTCCTGTTAACATACCCAATTCTTTTTAAATCCTGTTTGTTGATAGTCAGCAAAATATGTCCCCAGGTTGGTCTCCACTCAACCTTATCATTCAGAAAATAACTCAGTTGTTGGTTCAATGTGCGCAATTCCCAATCATATAGTAAACTGCCTTTTGAAGCTGGTTGAAGGAACATGTAATGTATGTTTAATTATCAAGCTCATAGAATAATAGTAAACCATGTTCTCAAAATTGTCCAGTGTGCTCTCTAGCTAACTGTAGTTTATCCTCCATCTTGTGTAAAGAATTTGCTTTAGTTGCCCCTATTTGCACCCACAGGCAGTTTTTCCATTAACCCAGTCCCACAGATGATTTCCCACAGAGGTCATACTGATAGCCATTGTGTATTTGCTGTGTATTGCTTCAGTTTATACAAAAGTTCATGTTTATTTGGTATTTGTTTGTTAATTGTGATTGCTACACTAGATCAAATGGTACTGTTTCTCTCTTTGATTCTGTTGAATCTGTCTCCCCAGCAGTAGAATACGCACTCTGTGTTTTACCGTTTGACTGTAGTTTTATGTTCATTGATTCTTCATCAAGTGTCATTCTTTTTGTGACCTTCATTTTTACATTTCTGACCTTTTAGACGTGACTGCGCATCCTTGCAGTATATGGGGTGGAGAGTCCATGAATGAATACTGTATAAAATGTGCCAGGAAGAAGTAAGACACAAACAAAAAAAGAACCTGGTACTGTACATAACAGCCATTTCATTGCAGAAAACTAATTGAAAATATTGTATTATAGAATGTACAAAAAAATGTTTAGATTATATAGTTATTTTATAAGATGTCAAATAGATTGAATATGTATGTATGTATGTTACATGATTTTAAAGTAAAACAAACAGAAGTATTTTGTAACACATTATTAAAGTGTCTTATTGGGGAGCTGAGTTTTTTATTTTCTTCAATTCAGCAAGTTGGTGTTGCACAGTTGATATTGTATGGCTTGTTTTTCTCTCTGTATATACCATCAAAAATAAAATTGTAACATATTAATATTGTTTTAAAATAAATGAATTTAAAAAGTTTACATTCTGAAACCGCTTGGATATTAATTTTGTGTAGTGATATTGAATATTTCCACATCAATCTGGATAACATGCTTTAAAAATAAATATATATATATAATAATGATATAAAATACATTTGGGGCACTTTATTCTGCGTGTTTTCATTAACCCATTCATGTCAATATCAAAATACACAGGCCACATTGACATTTTAAGATTGACACTAGAAGTATGAAATAGTGGAGGTATGCCGTACCAACGTGAGCATATCATAATTAACACAAAATGTCAAACAAAACTATTGACTATTACACCATTATTTAACATTTCTGCATGTCGATCACATGAAAATTAGCGAATTGACTTTAAACCCGGTGCCATACGCTCCAATTTACCTTGCGGTTCGAGGAGACCAATTTTGCCAAGGCGGAAATGTGAGACCGAGACGCGCATGGACAAGGTGGAAATGAGTGGCCGAGACCCGAGGCGCGTGTGGACAAAAGTGGACTCATCAATTCAGGCTACAAGTGTAGGCCTAATGAAAATCGCAGAATGCCATTCATCAAATTGCAGGTGCATAGTGCACAGTTGTGGTTTGGATGCTGGAATTATTTTGTGAGTGGACGAATGTGCGCGGGTTAGTGATGCGCGGGTTGACTCATAACCTGCATTCCCTGCTGTTATATCTGCGGGGCAGGCGGGTTAGGGTCATTAAATATTATGTGGCTGAAATTCGGGTGGGTGGCCGGCGAGTTGAATAAAGAGAAACAATATTTTTAAATATCCATACATTTATAATTATTGTGCAATTTATACAGGCTACAGTATATTGAGGCTTTTCTTTCATAATTTCAATCTATCTGGTATTAGTGCATAAACCTAAACTTTAGGGATTAACTGTATGCGTCAATCGCCAAATAATGCTTTTGGGAATGGGCAGAAAAATGTAACGTCAATCCACGAAGGCTAAAAGCACATTGTCGAAGTTTAATTCAATAAACAAAAGCTGCGAAACGAGAGGTGAAAAAGAGAAGGGAGGGCCAGAAAAGTAATGTTTTGAAAAGATTTGACGAAGTGGTAAAAGAGGATGATTAGCAGGCTGTATTATGTGTGATGATTGTGAGGCACTATACACATTCGACAGGGACTTCAAATAGGCCTATGGCATGTCAGGGGAACTGTAGCCTACTGTTTAGATGGGTTACATGAATAGTGAAATCTGGACACTGACTGTAGGTCTAGAACCTCTCACATAGCCTTAATAATAACTCCTGCAGAATTATGCATTTTTTTCAAGTAAAATTATACACCAAATTAAGGAGAAATTTGGACTTGGGAACAGGTGGAGAGTGGAGAAATATGACTTATTTCTTTATGCATCTTGAGAGAAGAGAATTGTAATGCTCAGTTAGATACCATCTGTAAAGGTACTGTCTTCATCATAACAGCTGATAGATAGTATTTCAACCACATAAAATATGCATCGAAGCCGAACTGAAATCTTATCAGAAACCAGTTGGCTCGTTTTCACAGCTTTCTTTTCCTTACAACCAGTAAAAACTGATGTCATTTGGACATTTTGCACAGAAAATATAGACCTTTCTTGTTATTGTATTTTCTCCCCAGTCCCTAAACATCTTTGCTCTGCGAAAGATGAGAGAAAACTTGATGTCAACTATTCGTTCGCATTCGTTCTATCCATCTATTAGGACACATTATTCTGCTGAGCATGGGTTTATTTATCTTCTAGGGCCTCATAAAATGCCAAAAGACAAGCTACATGTATTAATAATAGACAAGTTGACTAACAAATAACCTACCAAAATGAAAATTATAAGCAGAAACATAGTGTCACGATCGTCGTAAGGAGCGGACCAAAACGCAGCGTGGTATGTGTTCATGATGATGTTTTAATTAAAGAAAGCACTGAACACAAACTATACAAGACAATAAACTAATAACGACCGTGACGCTATAATGAGAACTGTGCTGACACAAGCAACTAACATAGACAATCACCCACAATGACAAGGCTACCTAAATATGGCTCCCAATCAGAGACAATAACTAACACCTGCCTCTGATTGAGAACCATATCAGACCAAACACAGAAACAGACAAACTAGACATCCAAACCCATAATGCCCACTCAGATCACACCCTGACCAAACAAAACATAGAAACATACAAAGCAAACTATGGTCAGGGTGTGACACAGTGGGGCAAAAAATGATTTAGTCAGCCACCAATTGTGCAAGGTCTCCCACTTAAAAAGACGAGAGAGGCCTGTAATTTTCATCATAGGTACACTTCAACTATGACAGACAAAATGAGAAAAGAAATCCAGAAAATCACATTGTAGGAATTTTAATGAATTTATTTGCAAATTATGGTGGAAAATAAGTATTTGGTCATCTACAAACAAGCAAGATTTCTGGCTCTCATAGACCTGTAACTTCTTTAAGAGGCTCCTCTGTCCTCCACTCGTTACCTGTATTAATGGCACCTGTTTGAACTTGTTATCAGTATAAAAGACACCTGTCCACAACCTCAAACAGTCACACTCCAAACTCCACTATGGCCAAGACCAAAGAGCTGTCAAAGGACACCAGAAACAAAATTGTAGACCTGCACCAGGCTGGGAAGACTGAATCTGCAATAGGTAAGCAGCTTGGTTTGAAGAAATCAACTGTGGGAGCAATTATTAGGAAATGGAAGACATACAAGACCACTGGTAATCTACCTCGATCTGGGGCTCCACGCAAGATCTCACCCCGTGTGGTCAAAATGATCACAATGAACAGTGAGCAAAAATCCCAGAACCACACGGGGGGGACCTAGTGAATGACCTGCAGAGAGCTGGGACCAAAGTAACAAAGCCTACCATCAGTAACACACTACACCGCCAGGGACTCAAATCCTGCAGTGCCAGACGTGTCCCCCTGCTTAAGCCAGTACATGTCCAGGCCCGTCTGAAGTTTGCTAGCGAGCATTTGGATGATCCAGAAGATTGGGAGAATGTCATATGATCAGATGAAACCAAAATGTAACTTTGTGGTAAAAACTCAACTCGTCGTGTTTGGAGGACAAAGAATGCTGACTTGTATCCAAAGAACACCATACCTACTGTGAAACATGGGGGTGGAAACATCATGCTTTGGTGCTGTTTTTCTGCAAAAGGACCAGGACGACTGATCCGTGTAAAGGAAAGAAGGAATGGGGCCATGTATCGTGAGATTTTGAGTGAAAACCTCCTTCAATCAGCAAGGGCATTGCAGATGAAACGTGGCTGGGTCTTTCAGCATGACAATGATCCCAAACACACCGCCCGGGCAACGAAGGAGTGGCTTCGTAAGAAGCATTTCAAGGTCCTGAAGTGGCCGAGCCAGTCTCCATTTCTCAACCCCATAGAAAATCTTTGGAGGGAGTTGAAAGTCCGTGTTGCCCAGCAACAGCCCCAAAACCTCACTGCTCTAGAGGAGATCTGCATGGAGGAATGGGCCAGAATACCAGCAACAGTGTGTGAAAACCTTGTGAGGACTTACAGAAAACGTTTGACCTCTGTCATTGCCAACAAAGGGTATATAACAAAGTATTGAGATAAACTTTTGTTTTTGACCAAATACTTATTTTCCATCACAATTTGCAAATAAATTCATTAAAATTCCTACAATGTGATTTTCTGGATTTTTTCCCCCTCATTTTGCCTGTCATAGTTGAAGTGTACCTATGATGACAATTACAGGCCTCATCTTTTTATGTGGGAGAACTTGCACAATTGCTGGCTGACTAAATATATTTTTGCCCCACTGTATCGAAACCAGGCAGCAAAAAAAAATCCTACACCCTGTATCAAAAAATCTTTGACTGTATCCTATAGCGCGTTTTCTGTATTTACGGTTAGGGTTGGGTGCTGGCCTCAGATTTTCACTTTACCACATATAGCCGGATGGGTTATTAGCAATTGCCGTGGGTGAACAAACAGCTAACCTGTGGGCAGTGGCAAACCGTCATTTAGCTAAAAACAGGTATGCATGTTTTTCACGTTATTTTGACATTAATACCTGTCACATCAGTTTGAAAACAATGTAAAACAATAAATAAAATCATTGAGTTAATAAAGCTGCATACAAACTTGGTCTCTTTCTTGCTTTCTTGAGTAAGGCATGTCCAAAATGCAGGTGTTTCAGTCCAGCTCAATGCTTTCTGTGGTGGATGGGCAGTCTGTGGTGGTGGGGCAGCCCGTGGAAAATACAGAGTGTAGGGGTTGGTAATGTTCTCTAGTTGCGCTGTGATTGGATAATGTTCTCCAGTTGCACCGTGATTGGCTCAGTGTTCTGTCACTCGTGGGGACACTACGTTACCGCCAAATCTAAGGGTAGAGGTTGAAAATTCAACACCATTGGGTGCTGCCATATAGTGCCCATACAATAGAAGTGCCCATCAAATTTGGCTCAATGTAATTGGCCACAGATAAAATTATGTAAAATCACGTTATATCTACAGCTTTGATTGGACTGATCATGTCAACATCATACTTTCAAAATGTTAGCTAGCAAGCTATCTACGGGCAAATGCTTTTTTATCCTTGTCATACATATGAAGAGAAGAAAATGAAGAGGAATTAGAGATAAAAACGTATCGTTGCTCATCGGCCATTGGACATAAACATGATACAACAAGTTGGAAATTGCAAATTCAACAATGTGTGGTTTGGAAGGAAACAGTGGCTATCTGAAAGCATTGCAAAGCAATCACTAACCTGCTATACAGTGGAGTAGGTGTGTGGTACCAAGTCTGGATTTAAGGGTTTATTTTTCAAGCTTAAAAGGATAAACATTTAACATTGGCCATGCTGTCAATCCAGCATGACCCTTGCCGTGGTTGTGCGGCGGTCCTTCGTGGGCAAAATTTGTCTTCAAAGTCTGGCATTCTCTAGATTTCTGGTGCTTTCAAAACAACTGGAAACTCAGAACTAGGAAATCTGACTTCTGCAACTTCAAGACAACTGGGAACTTGAAAATCGAGCTCTGGCTGAGAAAATACATTTTGAATGGTCATCCAACTCTGAATTGCAAGTCGGGATCTCGGGCATCTTTTTCTAGAGCACCGACCTGAAGGTCACTGACGTCATCATGATTTGGCCTTGTTTTTTTCAGAGTTCCCAGTTGTCCTGAAAGCACCAGAAATCTAGAGAATGCCAGACGTTGAAGACAGATTTTGCCCACGAAGGACCGCCACACCACCATCCTGTTCAAGTGAGCACAGCACAACAAGATGAGTCCAAAAATGTATTGTATGCTGCTGCATAAATGATATGTGCCAGGGAGATATGTATACTGTAGCTAAGAAAGTAATATTAAGTGTATGCTGTGTAGTAAGCTGTTAGTAGTGCCTCACGCTAATAATTTGATCCTTTACCCCCCTCTTAATTTTGCCTACTGTTTTGACTTGGTGGTGCACATGTTGCGTATACCCTGTTTTAGAGAAATGTAATCATGTAATATTGTAAGAGCTTTCATTGTCTACATTTATGCCCCCACAATTTATCCTACGGTTATGACTTGGTGTACAAGGGGAATACTGTAAGAATACTGTTCTGAATTCTGTCGATGTACATTTCAAAATCAAATCAAAATCAAATCAAATTTATTTATTTAGCCCTTTGTACATCAGCTGATATCTCAAAGTGCTGCACAGAAACCCAGCCTAAAACTCCAAACAGCAAGCAATGCAGGTGTAGAAGCACGTTGGCTAGGAAAAACTCCCTAGAAAGGCCAAAACCTAGGAAGAAACCTAGAGAGGAACCAGGCTATGTGGGGTGGCCAGTCCTCTTCTGGCTGTGCCGGGTGGAGATTATAACAGAACATGGCCAAGATGTTCAAATGTTCATAAATGACCAGCATGGTCGAATAATAACAAGGCAGAACAGTTGAAACTGGAGCAGCAGCACAGTCAGGTGGACCGGGGACAGCAAGGAGTCATCATGTCAGGTAGTCCTGCGGCACAGTCCTAGGGCTCAGGTCCTCCGAGAGAGAGAAAGAAAGAGAGAATTAGAGAGAGCATATGTGGGGAGTCCCGTCCTCTTCTGGCTGTGCCGGGTGGAGATTATAACGGAACATGGCCAAGATGTTCAAATGTTCACAAATGACCAGCATGGTCGAATAATAGTAAGGCAGAACAGTTGAAACTGGAGCAGCAGCATGGCCAGGTGGACTGGGGACAGCAAGGAGTCATCATGTCAGGTAGTCCTGGGGCATGGTCCTAGGGCTCAGGTCAGTTGAAACTGGAGCAGCAGCATGGCCAGGTGGACTGGGGACAGCAAGGAGTCATCATGTCAGGTAGTCCTGGGGCATGGTCCTAGGGCTCAGGTCCTCCGAGAGAGAGAAAGAAAAAAGGAGAGAATTAGAGAACGCACACTTAGATTCACACAGGACACAGAATAGGACAGGAGAAGTACTCCAGATATAACAAACTGACCCTAGCTCCCCGACACAAACTACTGCAGCATAAATACTGGAGGCTGAGACAAAAAAAAGTGCTGAACAAATAGTTATATTGACTACATCCGTCCATCCGTCATTAATGTCTTAATCGAAATTACGGATTGCCTCTTATCCGCTCGTCGTCCCCTTATGCTATAGTTTGTACATCTCAATTGTCAGTAGAAACCACATTTGTTTCAGCAAGTCAGCCATATCAGCTGTTTTTTTAAAGGCAGTAAATGAGGCTGAATGAACTGTTTCGATGCCAGACAAGGCTCCACTGATAGCCAGGTAAGCAGTGGTAAGGTGTTGGGACTGGTGTTGGGACAGCTTTATGTAAGCCCTAACAGTTGTTGGCACCATTAGTCATCATTATAGTGCAATGAATGTATTGTTTAGTCTTGTGTTGTGTAGTAGCTTTGCTGGCATGCATCAAAAAACATACAGTATATATTATTTTGCCCCACCAAGATTTACATGCTAAATCGCCACAACCTGTGGGTAACCTATAGAATCTAAATGGTAAAAAAATAACAATTCTACAGTTCCCACAAACAAAACATTCAATCAAAAAACCCAATTAGGATGTCAGACATGACTGGTTAGCTAGCTAGTATTAGAGCCTTCTGGCTAGCCTGTATCTAAGTGGTTCTTACGTAAGTGGTTCTTACATTGTGTATCAGAGCAATAGGTCTAGCTATGTACTTGTCATTTGGTTGAGACTAACATTAGCTTATAAAATCATTATTTGCTCTGTGTATATTTGGTGTGTAGTTGGTTGGCTTAGCTAGTTAGCCAAAATGAGCAGATATCACAGCTTGCTAACTTTAACTAGCTTGTAAATGAGTGTCATTCTGAAATGTAGTTGCATGCTTGCAAATCTTATTGAATTTATTAACAAATCAATTTATGTTTGCAAATATTGTGTTTATTCACACATTGCGTTATGCACTTGCAAGTGTTGTTGCATTTATTCTCAAAAGAAGTTACATGCTTGTATAATTAAGTCACTATTTTACCTCCATACTCGCTCTCCAATCTCCATTGACTTGCATTGCATTTGTAAAGCTGTCATCAAGGCAAAGCGTGGCTTCTTTGAAGAATCTAAAATGTATTTGGATTTGTTTAACACATTTTTTACTATTACATGATTTCATATGTGTTATTTATAATTTTGATATCTTTACTATTACTCTACAATGTAGAAAATAGTAAAAAATAAAGAAAGCCCCTTGAATGAGTTGGTGTCCACACTTTTGACTGGTACTGTATATCGGTCCGGACAATCTGTTTACTAAAAATTATTATCTGACAGTTTTAAGATTTACTTAACATGACTTGATTCATGAAATGTGTAAAAAAAAACAGTAACCCCATGTGTCCAAATACAAAATATACACTGAACACTAAATGCAACATGTAAAATGTTCCATACGCACAATAAGCTTATTTCTCTCAAATGTTATGCACAAATTTGTTTACATCCCTTTTAGTGAGCATTTCTCCTTTGCCAAGATAATCCATCCACCTGACAGGTGTGACATATAAATAAACTAATTAAACAGCATGGTCATTACATAGGTGCACCTTGTGCTGGGGGACAATAAATAGACACTCTAAAATGTGCAGTTTAGTTACACAACACAATGCCACAGATGTTAAGTTTTTAAGGAATGTGATAATTGGCATGCTGACTGCAGGAATGTCCACTAGGGCTGTTGCCAGATAATTTAATATTAATTTGTCTACCATAAATCGCCTCCAACGTCATTTTAGAGAATGTGGCAGTACTATCGAACATAATGGATTTTTATTGATGTCAATTTGAAACCACAGAGAAACCATGTAAACAAACTCATGAGCCCTATTGTCACGCCATTCATCCGCCGCCATCACCTCATGTTTCAGCATGATAATGCACTGCTTCATGTCGCAAGGATCTGTGCCCAATTCCTAGAAGCTGAAAATGTCCCAGTTCTTCCATGGCCTGCATACTCACCAGACATGTCACCCATTGAGCACATTTGGGGTGCTCTGTATCGACATGTGTTCCAGTTTCTGCCAATATCCAGCAACTTCGCACAGCCATTGAAGAGGAGTGGGACAACATTTCACAGTCAACAGCGAGATCAACTCTATGCATATGAGATGTATTGCGCTGCCTGAGGCAATTGGTGGTGATCACACCAGATAATGACTGGTTTTCTGATCCAGGTCCCTACTTTTTTTAAGGTATCTGTGACCAGCAGATGCATATATTCCCAATCATGTGAAATCTATAGATTAGGGCCAAATTAATTTACATAAATTTACTGATTTCCTTACATGAACTGTAACTCAGTAACATCTTTGAAATGGTTACATTTTGAGTTTATTTTTGATCAATATTGTACAATATAAAAAACTCACATTGTAGACAAACTGATTTATAAAAAGTATTCAGATTTGTCCATCAGTAAACTCAGAGAACAAGTGTACCAAAATAAATAATACATTTACGTTATGGACATGATGAATGGGTTAATTTGCAATTGAAGCTGATTTTCTCCTTCATAATATAAGTGATATGCAAAGCACTGTACTGTGTGCGTCAGTGGGGCATGCCAGCACCGCGTTGATGTGTCAAATAACCGCTTCCAAAATTCAAATCCACTGCCGCCGAAGCAAAAGCGGAACTCTCTATGATGCTGTAACTAGCTAGCTACAATGTTTCCAAAAAATGTATCGTGATTTTATCGTCTTTTGTAAGTACAAAACTAGCTAGCTAGTCATAAAACGGAGACTGTTCATTCTTGTTTATCGGCAACGTCATTAGCATGCTAACGCGTTAGTTAGCTAAATATCTAAAGTTAGCTACTGGCGGTTTTTTTTTTTGCAAGAAAAAGCTAGCTATATTATTGGATGTGGCAAGACCGATAGAGCAAGCACTAGGTTGATGGTCAACGCTTGTTTGCGTGGTCAGCTAGTCAGCAAACGGCTGTTAACAATCTTTGTTTATAGAGCTAAAGTTAGCTAGCTAACTACATCGTTAGCCAAGGCATACTAGGTAGGTAGTTGTAAACAAACCCATTTCCCCCAGTGCTGTTGCGCATTAATGATGCCCGAAGAAGTTCAGAACATATCGGCTTGTTCCGATCCATTGACTGAAAATAATCTGAATTCTTTCTTACATTCTACTTTGGAACAGTTCTTTGCTGCAAAAACACGTACACTTAAAATTGATAAAACGGATGCTGTAGCTGTCATTGAACTTCAGAGATATTTGACAGAACAACAAAATGTTGGACAACATCCTCCTGACAGCTACAGCTATGACATCATAGTGACTGATGGAGTCTGGCAGGCCAAGTGCATTCTTGACTGTAGTTTAAATCATCTGATCCACAAAAACATTATTCGTAGTGGAATTGATATCAACATCACCCAGTGCTCCTTTGTTTTCAATGAGAGAAGATTGGGTCAGGGTTGTGTTTGCATCGAGAAGATCGAGAAGATTGAACGTGGTTCAAAGGAGTCTAATGTGTTGCGCAAGATTAAGGACTTGGATTCCCTCCCCATGATTTCAAAGGATGGCTTTGGGAACATTGTGGCATTGCAAAGTGATTCACCTCTACAGGTGTGCCGCAAACATTACCTGTCTCTTTGGAATAACGAGGATCCTGAAGGCAGACTATGGGTTCCAGATGTCCCCCCATCAGAGGTGGTGCTGGATGGTAAAGATGTGAATTTAAGTTGCTGACTTTTGTGAGAAACCACAATCTCCAATAGAAATCGTGTTAAGATATTTTGTCTTCAACAGTGTCAAAGATGACCCTCCTGTGTGATCTAGAGTCGTCACTCGGATGCATGTTTCGACCTCTCCCCCTGATAGTGAGGGTGATTCATAAATCCAGACTTCGGTATTATGGAAAACCTGACCTCAAGATCTATTACCCGTACCAGGTGAGGCATAAACATATAATCAAGTATCTGTGCCATACCATTGACCAATACACCATCTCTTCTCTACTGAACCCTGACACTATAATTAATGTCTCTTTGAATGTGTCAGTATTCTGAATGACGTTTCATCAGGATTTTGTTTATCTCTCTATTCTCCAGGCCTACTTTGAGGTTGCAGACCAGAGTGGCACCATGTCCCTTGTCCTGTGGAATGAGCTGTGCCCAGAATGGTACCAGAGACTGAATGTTGGAACTGTGCTCTATCTCCAAAACTACACCCTCAAGCAGAGCTATCAGAACAGGTCACGACCTCACATAGACAACCACAGAATGAAGAGCTTTCACTCAGTAGGTATTGAACTGAACCAAGTCATTCACAACTTAGTAAATCAACATTACCAGTATGTTGCCAGGCAGCACTCTTGAGTAGTCATTTTGAGAGAACATTCTGTCTGATTTTATTTTTGTGGAACTTAATTTTAGTATGAATTTTGACTTTGCCTGCCTTGCAGAAATTTGTCTGAATCCACGTAATCCCACTGCAGTCCTTACTGTGGTTCCAGCCAAGAGTGTGCCACCTCAATGGGGCTTGCCTGAGGTTTCCTACCAGTTTGCCATTAGGTAAATTCACAACCACATTATGCAGTTGAAATTAGATTCGATGTAAAAACAAAGGCCTTTCCCTGGGTAACATTTCCCAAGATTACTAGGCAGTCTTTATCATCTGCCTGAACTACTTATAAATGTTTTTCTTCTAGATCAGAACTGGACAGCTTGGCCAGCAATTCTGCATGTGATGTCATTGGCTTGGTAACTTTTGTGAGTCGGGTGGAGAGAATAAAGAGTAAGGGGAACACAGGTAAGAGTTGCTCATTACACTTGCACTACTCACTTATTTCTCACCTAGGTAATTCCATGTGAAAGTGTAACACACATGCCCATAATTTATTCATTTTTTTGCAGGCCCAGAAAAATACTGGACTTACCGCTGGGTCCATGCAGTGGATGGAACATCCAATATTCCTTTCATTTTGGAGATTTTTGCTTCTTCACAACCAGAAATATTCAATGGGCTATACCCAAGTAAATATGACAGTTAGTATAATACCAACAATTGCATAGATAAACTGCAACAGAATTCTCTCAATTGTACTTCTTTTCTCCCTGCTCTGCACCCTCCCCTCTTCCCAATGCAGTGACATACCTGGTCTGCACTCAGATGAGGAAGTGTCAAGGGCAAGACTCACTGCCTTACCTCACCAGCAGCTGTGAGACACAGATATTCACTACAGGTAAGTGATGCAGTCATTGGCAAAGAAACAAAAGATCAAATTAAAGTTTGTCACGCACAAAATATAGTGGATGTGACAACAGTACAGTGAAATGCTTACTTTTATTCATCTACATGTATTCTGTACTGTTGAGGAAGACATGTAGATAAAAGTAAAACATACTAATAAAATAGCAGACAAGGTAATACAATATATAATAAACACACAAGAATTGTCCCTTATATACAGTGGTGTAAAGTACTTAAGTTTTTAACTTAAGTACTACTTGACATCCAAAAGTACTTGTAACATTTTGAATGCTTAGCAGGACAGGAAAATTGTCTAATTCACACACTTATCGAGAGTACATCCTGGATCATTCCTAATGACTCATTAAACACAAATGCTTAGTTTATAAATTATGTCTGAGTGTTGAACTGTGACCGTGGCTATCTGTAAATTAAAAAAATATATGAGTCTGGTTTGCTTAAGACATTTTAAATTATTTATACTTTCTTTTGATATTTAAGTATATTTAAAACCAAATACCAAATTTACTTAAGTAGTATTTTACTGGGTGACTTTTGCTTGAGTCAATTTTCTTTTACGGGGTATCTTTTACTCAAGTGGAAAAAGTACCCAATTTTCATACAACTGCTTATCAAACAAATGTGAAACAGAAAAGATCAACAGTAAAACCGCTCTATTTAAAAAGGAACATATGGGGAAATTCACTGCAACTTTATGTTAAGATCTAGTATGTAGTTGTTATACTCGATCAGATGTAGTTTTCCATCAGGGTATCACAAGGGCCAGCCCTACGTGTCAGACCCCAAGGTGAAGAGCTTCATCCAATGGACCAAGACTCTGAAGGACAGTGTCATGCTGAAGAAGACTACTGTTGGTGGCCATTACTGCTTCCCTCACGCCCCTATTATTTTCACACAGTCTGTGGCAGATGGCTCAGGTAAGAGGTGAACCTTTTTCAAGAAGGAAAGATCGACATCCGTCTGTAATATGCACCACTGTTTTGTTTGTATGCTTGTTTAACTACAGCAGACATCACCATTTTAAATTGTTTTCATAATTATAGTGCATTTGGAAGTGTTCAGCCTCATGAATTTTGACATTTTTGTTACGTTAGACTTATTCTAAAATAGATTTTTTTTGCAAATGTATTAAACATCTATAATATATTTACATAAGTATACAGACCCTTTACTCAGTACTTTGTTGAAGCACCGATTGCAGCCTGGAGTCTTCTTGGGCATGCCGCTACAAGCTTGGCATGTCTGTTTTGGGGAGTTTCTCCCATTCTTCTCTGCAGATCCTCTCAAGTTCTGTCAGGTTGGATGGGGAGTGTTGCTGTACAGCTTTTTTCAGGTCTCTCAGAGATGTTTGATTGGGTCCGGGCTCAAGCTGGGCCACTCAAGGACATTCGACTTTTCCCAAAGCCACTCCTGCGTTGTCTTAGCTGTGTGCTTAGGGTCGTTGTCCTGTTGGAAGGTGAACTTTCGCTCCAGTCTGAGGTTCTGAGTGATCTGGTGCAGGTTTTCATCAAGGATCTCTATTCTTTGCTCCGTTCATCTTTCCCTCGATCCTGACAAGTCTCCAAGTCCCTGCTGCTGAAAAACATCCCCACAGCATGATGCTGCCACCACCATGCTTCACCGTAAGGATGGTGCCAGGTTTCCTCCAGATGTGATGCTTGGCATTCAGGCCAAAGAGTTAAATCTTGGTTTCATCAGAACAGAGATTCTTGTTTCTTATGGTCAGAGTCCTTTATGTGCTTTTTGGCAAAACTCCAAGATGGCGGTCATGTGCCTTTTTACTGAGGAGTGGCTTCTGTTTTGCCAGTCTACCATGAAGGCCTGATTGGTGGAGTGCTGTAGAGATGGTTGTCCTTCTGGAATGTTCCCCCATCTCCAGAGGAACTCTGGAGCTCTGTTAGTGACCATCGAGTTCTTTGTTACTTCCCTGACGAAGGCCCTTCTCCCCCGATTGCTCAGTTTGTCTGGGCATCCAGCTCCTAGGAAGAGTCTTGGTGGTTCCAAACTTCTTCCATTTAATAATGAAGGCCACTGTGTTGTTGGAGACCTTCAATGCTGAGAATTTATGTTGGTACCATTCCCCAGATCTGTCCCTCAACATAATCTTGTCTCGAAGCTATATGGACAATTCCTTCGACCTCATGGCTTGGTTTTTGCCCTGACATGCACTGTCAACTGCGGGACCTTTTTATATAGACGGGTGTGTACCTTTCCAAATCATGTCCAATCAATTGAATTTACCAGAGGTGGACTCCAATCAAGTTGTAGAAACATCAAGGATGTTGTAGAAACAATGCACCTGAGCTCAATTTATAGTCTTATAGCCAAGGGTCTTAATACTTATGTTTAATAAGGTGTTTGTTTTTTATTTGTAATACATTTGCCAAAACTTGTTTTTTGCTTTTTTATTATGGGGTATTGTGCGTAGATTGAGGAAATGTTCTTATTTAATCATTTTTAGAACAAGGCTGTAACGTAACAAAATGTGAAAAGTGAAGGGGTACTTTCCGAATACACTGTATTTCTCAGCTCAAGTTCCTCTAGTTGCTGCAAATGACTTGAAGAGTGAGATGGAGGGTCTGCATTATCGTGAGCACAAGCGTCTGGCAATCCAAGGACAGATCATGGCTGTGTACTATGTGACATTGCCAGAGGAGACTCTGTCAGACCAGGTAGGCTTCATAGATATAACAGACTTCATGTGATCAACACACTTAAGTCTTTTTCTAAAGTAAATGTGTTGTTGTTTTACAAGAAAAATTAGCAGGATGAATTGCAAGACAAAAAAACATCAGTTGCATGTACAGAACTTTATAGGTATTGTCATTGGTAAGGCAAGTTTATAATGTAATGCCTGGTTCTCTCCAGCAGATGGTTCAGTCTGTGGCTGAATCTGACCCACCCAGTGATCAGAGGACTGTAGAAGTGACTCAGACGCTGATAAACAGGGAAGCAGCGCCCTCTAGTGTGCAGAGCTCACCCAGCAGACTGAAAAGAAAACAAGCCAAGAGGTGAGTAATCCAAGTGGAGCAGAGAGACATTGCAGATTAAATTATTATAATCTCATCGGGACCTGCGGTCTGTTGACTCCGTTCTGGGTCCGAATCTGGACCACAGTCCACTTGTTTTAGGGTAGCCATACTAAACAAGGGTAGGCTATTAGACATTCAAAATTGTATTTATAACTCTCCTTTACTATGGCATTGGAAATTAGATTAGCATATTTTCTTACTTGAATGTTTTAGAATTGTTTTGTTGTCTTTTAGAGTGATGAAGCGATGCTACATTACTCGTGCCAGGATGCAAGAGAAAAGGTAATGAATCAACTATCGTCAACCATCCCAGGTCACTGTAATAATTTCTATGCCCATCAGGGACCCACCCAGTAGCTCAGGTTATGGTGAGAGCTTTGTCTGTTCACAGAGAGGCTGGCCATGGCTTTACAGAAGAGGAGCTAGGTGAAGAGGAGAGTGATTCTGAAACCGAGGAAGTTAGTTCACTAGAAAAAAGAACTGACCAAACTAGAGCCCGTGGACAACTAGGTCCACCAGGTATGAGTGTTTTGCCACATTAACATAATCTCACCACTTATCTATGTGGCGTAACTTGTATTCCTCTCTGGGTTATGCATGGCTAGTGAAGTGTGGGGGCTAGACAGATTAACTATGCTGTTGGAAACTACTTGCCATCGCATCATTTGTGTGGGATGTTCCAAGGCTAATGACATTGATAGGCCTATATTATTTTGTTTCTAAGATATTCCACAGAGTGAAGGCGCTACTGGAGAGAGAGCAGTTGCAGACTGTGATAGGACATCGTGGGAAAGCAGCTCGTGGCCAAAGCAGAGACAAGAAGTGTTAGAATATTTACATCCTGGTGGTGTGTACTCAGAGAGCCTTTCTCAGAGATTCAGATTTGATGACAAGACTCTTCTGCTGCAGCAAAGTAACCTACATGCTGCTAGGTGGACTCCAGAGCAAACCACAGACACCCTCTCACCAGTAACCTGCAAAGGATACTATAAAATCACAATATTAGGTAATGTAGAGCTCATGTAAATCATTTGTTTGTAATTTTTAATTTGATTGGAGTTAATCTGTGATTTATTGTTCTCAGGGGTGAAGGTAAGCCAGTCCGGTACAGAGTACCGGCAAAATAAATAGTGCCGGTATGGCGTACTGGTAAAACATGAGCCTATCACAATAATTAAATCAAAGATGAAAACTTTAAGCTATTGTACCATAATTTATTGTTGGCGCCTGTAAGCCTCATGAGAAATCAGTGAATGGACGTAACCTGGTGGTATAACTCCAAAATGCGGTGTAGTTTGAGGTAAACAACATTTTTGCAAGGCAGAGATGATTTGCTGGGAATGTGATGCAAGCGGACACCAGTGAGTAGACTCAATCAATTCAGGCTGCAAGTGTCTCCAATGACAATTGCCGAATGTCGTCATTTTTGGGGTGTTTTAATAGACATCTCTTTCCATTCATCAAATGTCAGGTGCACAGTACAGTTTGATGCTGGAATTATTTTAGTGGACCAATGTATGTAGATGTGATTTGTTGGACAATCAGATAAAAACGTCATGCCTGGTTGTGTTCATGGCCCATTAAAAGGCAGTGATGTAAAAGTACTTAAGTTGTTTTTTGCTGTATCTGTACTTTACTATTTATGTTTTACAACTTTTACTTTACTACATTCCTAACTAAAACAATTAACTTTTTACTCCATGCATTTTCCCTGACACCCAAAAGTACTCGTTACATTTAATGCTTAGTAGGCTATGAAAGGGTCCAAGTCATACACTTAAAGACAACATCCCTACTGCCCCTGATCTGGCGGACTCACTAAACACACAGGCTTCATTTGTAAATTATGTCAGTGTTGAGCTGTGACCCTGGTTATCTAAAAAAAATTTAAAGCAATAATATGGCTCCATCTGGTTTACTTAAGGAATTTGAAATAATTTGTACTCTGACTTTTGATATTTAAGTATATTTAAAACCAAATACTTTGACCTTTAACTCAAGAAGTATTTTACTGGGTGACTTGAGTCACTTTCTATTAAGGTATATTTACTCAAGTATGACAATTGGGGTACTTTTTCCACCACTGTTAAAAAGGTAACAGGTGACATGTCTTTACTATTAGACTCATCAAAACTATTTGTGCACATGAGGTCCTGTACCGGTTTTTTTTTTAAAATCACTCCGCTTTCACCCCTGATTTAAAAAAATAATAATAATATTTTTATACATCCTTAGTGGTTTTATTTAACTTCTATAATTTCGGGGCGTAGCAGTTTAAGGCACTGCATCGCAGTGCTTGAGGCGTCTCTACAGCCTGGGTTCGATCCCAGGCTGTGTTAATGCCTGCCGTGACCGGGAGACCCATGAGGCGGCGCACAATTGGCCCAACGTCGTCTAGGATAGGGGAGGGTTTGGCTGGCTGGGATTTCCTTGTCCCATCGCCCTCTAGCGACTCCTTGTGGGCTGGGTGCCTGCAAGCTGACTGCTGGCGCCAGATATACGGTGTTTCCTCTGACACATTGGTGTGGCTGGCTTCCGGGTTAAGCGAGCAGTGCGTCAAGAAGCAATGCGGCTTGGCAGTGTTTCAGAGGACTCATGGCTCTCAACCTTTGCCTTTCCCGAGTCCGTACGGGAGTTGCAGCGATGGGACACACTAACATGTCTCTCTCTCTGGCAGGTATAAACCAGCAGATGGCCATCGATGCTGCCTTTGTTCCCGTGATGTCAGCTGGGGACCCCAGGTCCGTAGGTCTAACACAAGACCCCCATGACAACACACTTCTGTCCTGCCTGTCTGCAGGCTTCATCTGCCCTCTCGCAGACCCCCTGAGCCAGAGTGAGGTTGCTCTCCCTGAACCAGGTAACACACCAGGTAGAGTGGGACAGGTGGGGAGGGTAAAGGTTAAACGCACCCCTGAGAGCAAGTCATGGGGCAGTGTGTTTAGCTAAGGTAAAACTCCAGGCTATTTAAGGAGAGTGCTATTTGTGGTTCTTGACCTGCTCACATGCATATTTACAATATCATATTTCCTAATGTTGACCTCCAAATGGGGCTTTCAACTCTAAAACTTGAGTCCACTTAAGAAAGCAGTTATGGCAAATCAAATGCGCTGTCCATTTTAGGCTAGACTGATTATTGATTACATGGTACAGGGTCAAATCAAACAATTGATATGGTAGCTTGTCAATTTATAATATTAGACATTTATTAATTACATACTGAGTATACTCAAACATTAGGAACTTCTTCCTAGTATTGAGTTGCTGGTCTAGGTTGTCTCCAATGTGTCCAGTTGGCTGGATGTCCTTTGGGTGGTGGCCCATTCTTGATACATACAGGAAACTGTTGAGCATGAAAAACCAAACAGCAGTTCGACGGCTACTACCATACCTCCGTTCAAAGGCACTTAAATCTTTTGTCTTGCCGATTCACCCTCTGAATGGCACACATACACAATCATGTCTCAATTGTCAAGGCCCAAATCCCTTAAACTTGTCTCCCCTTCATCGACACTAATTTGAAGTGGATTTAACAAGTGACATCAATAACTTTTAAGTTAATGGTTTGTATACTCAGTGTAGAATGTAGACCCTGTTTATAGGAGGTTTGCATACATAATGTTTCCAACAATTTTAAATATTCCGAAGTTAATTTGTGTATGCTGGTTTTTCTTAATTTATCTTTCAGATGAGATTTTAGCAACTGCTGAGGAGCTGAAAGACACCCATCTTGTGTGTATCCTTGACCTCTGTCATCTGGGAGGAGAGAAAGTGGAGGTTATCATCACCAAGGTGTATAGAATGACTGATATTGCTTTGGTATAGATATTGGACCACAGTATGTGTTGTCTAACAAATCTGAAATGAATGTGTTCTTTTAACATGATTAGCCAGACACATTTTATTGTTAAATACTGGAAATATTTTTGTAGATATTTTTTTAAATGGGGGTTTGAGTATTTTGAAAAAAACAATTTCAACAACAAATAAAATAATCACATTTTAAATGAGGATTCATGAACTTTTTTTTACTTCAATATTTGTCAAATCGTCTTCCAAATTCACATGCTTAATGTTTATTTATGCCATAGCATAAAGACAAGCTACATGGGCTCTGGGGAAAAAAGTACATGGAACTAAGCAGAAGGTAAAATAGTTTAGTTCTGTTAAACATCCTGAAACAGGATATAGTTTAAACGTTTGAGCTATAGTGTGGTTACTAAACTGGTTTCACATTAGGCTGAACTTTCCAACTTGTGATGCTGAAAACGAAGGAATTTCCTAAATTATTTTGCTTGAACTTTGGTGTTTCAAGCCTAGTGTGATGTATTATCTTGTGCACTGTTATGGCAGCAGTAGTGTTGACGTTTCATGTGTTTGTTGACACAGCTCATTTTAAATCCTGCTAGAACATTTCCTCTTACACACTGGCTGAAACTAATGAAGACAGATCAAGATGTGTTGGATTACAACACTGCAATATCAAACAAAATCATGTGTCAAATCAACAATATGCTGTATTATTTTTCCAGACTCTCATTCACAGGTAAACTTGGACTAAACAAATGCAAAGCTAGTGAGCAAGGTCCACTAAGATAAGCGAGAGATGACTGATGTATACTTGGTTTAGGTTACATAGAAGGCAGGTGTCAGTTTACTGCTTACAATACAATGCCCCAGGCAGACGACGATCAGGAAGACAGGGCTTGACTCTACTATCGATGATGTCATCCCCACAGTGACCGTACATAGTGGGGCAAAAGTATTTAGTCAGCCACCAATTGTGCAAGTTCTCCCACTTAAAGATGAGGCCTGTAATTTATCATAGGTACACTTCAACTATGACACACACTGAGAGAAAAAAAAATCCAGAAAAATCACATGATTTTTAATGCATTTATTTGCAAATTATGGTGGAAAATAAGTATTTGGTCAATAATACTTTGTTGGCAATGAGAGGTCAAATGTTTTCTGTAAGTCTTCACAAGGTTTTCACACACTGTTGCTGGTATTTTGGCCCATTCTTCCATGCAGATCTCCTCTAGAGCAGTGATATTTTGGGGCTGTTGCTAGGCAACACTGACTTTCAACTCCAAAGATTTTCTATGGGGTTGAAATCTGGAGACTGGCTAGGCCACTCCAGGACCTTGAAATGCTTCTTACGAAGCCACTCCTTCGTTGCCCGGGTGGTGTGTTTGGGATCATTGTCATGCTGAAAGACCCAGCCACGTTTAATCTTCAATGCCCTTGCTGATAGGAGGTATTCACTCAATCTCACAATACATTGCCCCATTCATTCTTTCCTTTATACGGATCAGTCGTCCTGGTCCCTTTGCAGAAAAACAGCCCCAATGCATGATGTTTCCACCCCCATGCTTCACAGTAGGTATGGTGTTCTTTGGATGCAACTCAGCATTCTTTGTCCTCCAAACACGACGAGTTGAGTTTTTACCAAAAAGTTATATTTTGGTTTCATCTGACCATATGACATTCTCCCAATATTCTTCTGGATCATCCAAATGCTCTCTAGCAAACTTCAGACGGGCCTGGTCATGTACTAAATTAGGGGGACACGTCTGGCACTGCAGGATTTTGAGTCCCTGGCGGCGTAGTGTGTTACTGATGGTAGGCTTTGTTACTTTGGTCCCAGCTCTCTGCAGGTCATTCACTAGGTCCCCCCGTGTGGTTCTGGGATTTTTGCTCACCGTTTTGTGATCAATTTGACCCCACGGGGTGAGCTCTAGCGTGGAGCCCCAGATCGAGGTAGATTATCAGTGGTCTTGTATGTCTTCCATTTCCTAATAATTGCTCCCACAGTTGATTTCTTCAAACCAAGCTGCTTACCTATTGCAGATTGAGTCTTCCCAGCCTGGTGCAGGTCTACAATTTTGTTTCTGGTGTCCTTTGACAGCTCTTTGGTCTTGGCCATAGTGGAGTTTGGAGTGTGACTGTTTAAGGTTGTGGACAGGTGTCTTTTATACTGATAAGTTCAAACAGGTGCCATTAATACAGGTAACGAGTGGAGGACAGAGGAGCCTCTTAAAGAAGTTACAGGTCTGTGAGAGCCAGAAATATTGCTTGTTTGTAGGTGACCAAATACTTATTTTCCACCATAATTTGCAAATAAATTCATTAAATCTTACAATGTGATTTTCTGGATTTTTTTTCTCATATTGTCTGTCATAGTTGAAGTGTATCTATGATAAATTACAGGCCTTGTCTTTTTAAGTGGGAGAACTTGCATAATTGGTGGCTGACTAAATACTTTTTTGCCCCACTGTATACCCCAACCAGAAGCAATGGATTACAGGCAACATCCACACTGAGCTAAAGGGTAAAGCTGCCCCTTTCAAGATGCGGGACTAACCTGGAAGCCTATAAGAAATCTTGCTATGCCCTGCGACAAACCATCAAACAGGCAAAGCGTCAATACAGGACTGAGATTGAATCGTACTACACCGGCTCTGTTGCTAATCAGATATTATTATTATTATGTGGCAGGGCTTGCAAACTAGTAGACTACAAAAGGGCACAGCCACAAACTGCCCAGTGACACGAACCTACCAGACGAGCTAAATTACTTCTATGCTCACTTCGAGGCAAGTAACACTGACACATGCATGTGCAACTGGTTTCTGGACTTCCTGACGAGCCGCCCCCCAGGTGGTGAAGGTTGAAAACAACACCTCCGCTTCGCTGATCCTCAACACAAGGGTGAGAGCTCTGGGAGTGTGGTACCTAGAAAATAACCTCTCACTCAATGTCAACATAACGAAGGAGGAGATTGTGGACTTTAGGAAACAGCAGAGGTAGCACCCCCCTATCCACATCGAAAGGACTGCAGTGGAGAAGTTGGAAAGCTTCATGTTCCTTGGCATACCCATCACGACCTGCCCTCCAGGACACCTACAGCACACGATGTACCAGGAAGGCCAAAAAGATCAAGGACAACAACCACCCAAGCCACTCCCTGTTCACCCCGCTATCATCCAGAAGACAAGGTCAGTATTGGGGCATCAAAGCTGAGACAGCTGTTTTTCAATCTCAAGACCATCAGACTGTTAAACTGCCATCAGAGGCTGCTGGTGTGTGTGTGTGTGTGTGTGTGTGTGTGTGTGTGTGTGTGTGTGTGTGTGTGTGTGTGTGTGTGTGTGTGTGTGTGTGTGTATATATATATATATGACTCAATCCACTTTAATAACTGGAACACTAGTCACTTTAATGTTTACATATTTTGCATTGCTCATTGTTTGTATATACTGTATTCTATTCTGCTGTTAGTCTATACTCACCCATATTTATATATTCTTAATTACATTCCTTAGATTTGTGTGTATTGTTGTGAACTTGTTAGATATTACTGTTGGAGCGAGAAACAAGTATTTCGCTACACCTTCAATAATAGCTGCTAAACATGTGTATGTGAACAATCAAATTTGACCTGATTTGATTTTAGAGAATTTTTTTTCTGCTCATGGTAAATTCCTGGGAACTTTTACTTCATCTCATGAAACACGAGAACAACACTTTACATGTTGCATTTCTGTGTTTGTTCAGTGTGACTGTACTGGGTCTTTAATACTGTGTGTGTAGGCTAGGTAATACAGGTGGCCGGTGGTATCTTAAGTGGGGAGGACGGACGCTTCATAATGGTTGGAACGGAATTCATGAAATGGTATTAAACAAACATGGTTTCCATGTGTTTAATATCATTCCATTCGAGCCATTATTATGAGCCGTTCTCCCCTCAGCAGCCTCCTGTGCTAGGTATGATTCTGCTAACTTTAGTAAGTTATACTGTATGTTGGCCACATTTGTATCTGAAATAGGCAATGGGGTTTTCTGGCACTTGATTTTATGATACAGTATGTCTATATTGATTAAGGAATGACATACTGTACATGAGAGCAAGATGAATGAAAATTAATTTGTACATCAATTGACCAAGTGTTCACTTTTTTTTCTAAATCAGAAGACAAGCCTGGGGATGAGTTATGGTTGCATTTCATCGTTCAGTACGTGGGCTTCTATACATCTAGGACGAACGTCTAGCAACTTAATAAAGGCTGCGTGTTTGACAACTTTAGCATATTATCTAATTAGAAACGACTAAATACTTTTATCTACTTAGCAACAACTTACCATTTTAGCTAACCTTAACTATTTACCAACTCCTAACATTAACCCCAGCTAATGTTAGCCACAACAAATTGGAATTCCTAACATATACATTGAGCAAAAATGTGTAAAATATTATACAAAATGGATAATGGACATCCACAAATGAATACATACCATACTAGTTTGAGTGTTCTGGATTTACGTTTGTCTACCCCAGAGTTCAGGCCTTCTCTACCTCAATTACCCCCTGCACATCTGGTACCCAGTGTATATTGTTACTCATTGTGTCTTTATTCCTCATGTTATTATTTTTCTATTATTTCGTTAGTCTACACCTGTTGTTGATGAAGCATGTGACAAATACAATTTGAATGATTGATTGGGCCTTAGCAACATTGTTGCACTGTTTATTGTAGGCACATGACAATCAATTAGTCCTTTCAGGAACATAGGTTTGTAACCCAACAGCAAGCATTGCATTGTAAACGTTATTGTGATGTGGCTCTGTTTAATTTGTTTGTATTATGTCGCCATGTAAAAAAAAAACGAATCCTTGAGGTTTGGTTAAACGTGTGCTTCTCCTTTAAGAATGAAATGGGAGCGTACTACTTTCAATTTGACCTCATTGACGTCACGAAGGGAGGAATCTAGAACTAGTTCACCTGTCAGCCCGCCGCTTAATATCCTAATGACGTTTGACGAGCTGAAACTTTTCTTCGTTTTGTTTTTAGTCCCATACCTTTTATCGACTGTTCAACGCGGAACGGCACTAGTAACCCACGCCGTAAAAAAATGATTATGGAACCTTTAGCTAAACGGTATCTATTTTCATGGCTGTTTGTGGCTTTAAGTCTTCAGGTGTCGAGTTTACATTTTGCAGTAGCGACTTACTACACAGCCTACCTGAACGTGTCGTTTATTGATCCTGCAAACAACGAAACCATATCGCGACAAGGGGAAAGCGGACCAACGCTATATGGACAAGATTCTCCTAAAGTTACGGTGATGGGGGACGTTTATTTACCTGATCCGATTTACAGTTGCGAAAGTGATACTTTTTATGATGTGCCTAGTGGGTCAAAGGGGTGGATCGCCATAATTCAACGCGGCTACGAATGTACTTTTACACAGAAGATCAATGTTGCAGCCAGTAAAGGAGCTGTTGCTGCTGTAATTTTCAATGGTCTTGGTACAAACAATACAGTCATCCAAATGTCGCACCCAGGTAACGTTATGTAGTTTGCAATTTACAGCAAGATGTGCGCAGTTATTCTCAATTTCAATAGTGTGTAACTGCAGCCCGCAATTCGGGGCGTTCCTGTGAGAACACCCCGCCTTTTTGAATGATGGGCTAAAGTGAAATAAAAGTATTATGTCACTGTCCTAAACAGGTGGGGCGATCGTCCCCACCTTACGCTAGCACAGCAGAGAGGATGTTAGGATCTAACGTGTACTAGCTAGCTTGATAGTTAACGACACCGTGTGCTAGCTTGCTAGTTGGCTTGCTTGATCACTGCGTCGCCCCCGCTTGCTGTGTAGCGGAGTCCTCCTTAAACTAGCTGGCTAAGCGAACACACACTGGTGAAGGTCACTGTCTACTGTGTACGGCTAGCTAGCTACTGTTATCGCCCCGCCCCTTTTGTGGTGTTTATCCGCAGCTGGCATCCAATGTTATTGTGCATTAATAACACTGCCAACTGTAACCCCCGCCTCCGACCTGTCCTAAGTGGAACGCCCAGAATTTTGTGCCGCAATTGCACCCTTCTCTTTCATTTATGCTACCCTGTGCACTTAAATCACCCCAGTAGCCTACTATATTATTGTATGAAAAAGCTCTCATAGCCGAATGGTCAAGATAAGTTAATTTGAAAACCATCGTCTATAATTGTTCAATTCTAATGTTCTCTGAATTGTTGAGTATACATAATGTAGGCCAACATCTGGGAAGTATTTGCAAAACCTGTTCCCTCTGCTCAGCTCTAATTCTGTAAAACCCCACTGTAGGCCTACGTACACATGTCTTGTGTGGCATAGCCTTCCATTCTGCCTGTTCTTCCATTCTTTATGGAGTTTAGACACTTAAGTGACATTGACTTGCTGAAAAACTATAGTAATTGCCTCAGATTGTCCATTCCATGTGAAGGCATAATGAAGCTAGTTTAAAATGAAAAGATAAGCCTTGTAATATTAAGTCATTGAGCTATGCCCTGACTCCATTAGCTAATTTAGGAAATATTTGTGTTGACATGAGTCTCATGTTTTTAAAAATATATATATTTCACCTTTATTTGACCAGGTAAGCCAGTTGAGAACAAGTTCTCATTTACAACTGCGACCTGGCCAAGATAAAGCACTGTGACAAAAAAAACTGAGTTACACATGGTATAAGCAAATGTACAGTCAATAACACAATAGAAAAATATGTATAGAGTGTGTGCAAATGTAGGGACGTAAGGCAATAAATAGGCCATAGTGGTGAAATAATTATAATTTAGCATTAACACTGGAGTGATAGATGTGCAAGTAGAGATACTGGGGTGCAAAGGACCAAAATAAATAACATGGGGATGAGGTAGTTGGGTGGGCTATGGCTGTGTACAGGTGCAATAATCGGTAAGCTGCTCTGACAGCGGATGCTTAAAGTTAGTGAGGGAGATATGAGTCCATGTAATAGGGCTGGGAATATTTATATATTTCTTAATGCCATTCTTTTATATTTTATTGCACTGTTAGAGCTAGGAACACAGGTTTTCAGCTACATCTGCTAAACGTGTATGCAACTAATAACATTTGATTTGATTTCTGATTTGAAGTATCGGGGACCTCCCGATACAATATCACAATATTAAGTGCTGATATGTATTGCGATTCAACGTTCCAAACATATTGCCCACCATATGTTTGCTGCAGGGGGAGCATGAGAGAACTAGTTTTGATCCATCATGGAAATAAAAGTGCTGAAAACAAATTGGCTCCCTATTTAAAATGATGCAGAACCATCTGTGATGGAAAAATTCCTGAGTTTTGGTGCCGGTACAGCCAACTGGCACAAATAATATTGCAACATTGTTGAAATGCTGCGATATATCGTAAAAAAAAAAATGTCCTGATATGTAACTATATTTATATTATCCCCCGTCACTACCATGTAATGGATCCTTCTATTGTTCTACTTTGCAGTAGGTATGTTTTCACATTAAAGAACACCATGTTCTTACATTGTTTGTTAAATATTTGTAATAGACTGACACATTAGGCCTTGATACTGGAATTTCTTTGAGCAACTGATAGCATATTTAAGGCCCAGCCTGTATTTATGTTTCCTCATACTTTGTTTCCCATCTGGTTACAGGAACAGGAGATATGGTTGCCATCATGATTAGTCACAGACGGGGCATGGAAATTGTTGAGCTGATCAGGCAAGGGATTCCAGTCTCGATGACCATTGAGGTGGTCAAGCAGCATGGTGTCTGGATGAGCCACTACTCGGTCTTCTTCGTCTCCATCTCCTTCTTCATGATAACAGCAGTAACTGTTTGCTACTTCATCTTCTACTCGGCCCGCCGCCTCAACGTCGTTCGTCTACAAAACCTTCAACAGGTCAGACTCCAGTATGTGAAACAATGATGACAATTATTTACCCTCTGTAAACCAGAACTGGACAAACCAGTTTTACACATTCCCACAATGCTTGACTTGTACTGAAATAGGTGTGGTACTCATTTTGTGTGCAGGTACTGTTTATATTTAGGTGCAGGAACTGCAGTAGTTTTAAGCCTATACATTTACATTACATTTAAGTCATTTAGCAGACGCTCTTATCCAGAGCGACTTCTATTCTGTAATAAGTGCAGGAACACGAGCAGTAGACAATTTGAGGTTCCTGGTTTCAGCGCCGTTGAGCTCCTACCCAAGTAAACTACTGCATTCCCATGATTGTTTTCACCAGTCATGTTCATCTCTATTGAATTGCCTCTAGGAGACAGGGAAACATAGTTGGTTTTGTGATGGTTAAACAGGGAAGTCGACTGACCATGAGGTTACCGTATGTTTTAATGTCTAAACCTGAACAGTCAGATTCAACAGACTTGTCCTAAGACTGCTAGTAAATACAGAATTACTTGTTTGACAGTGACACCAATCAGTGGTTTATGCTGAAATAGAATGCTGCACCTATATCTCCTTTGATCAGTAGAACAATATGACTGGGGAAATTCCACTGGAAGTGTTTTTCTTTTCTACTCTAAACATACTCAGTGAACTCAGAGTTGGCTCAGTGACACATTTTTTGTTGTTTTGGCTCTTTACTTCAGCACTTTGGATTTTAAATGCGTTAGAGGCATGAATACCATACCCCCCCCCCCCCCCAAAAAAAAAAAAAACTGCTAACCTCTCCCGTTATTGTAATGGTGAGAGGGTAGCATGTCTTGGGGGTAGGATATTTGTGTGGCTAACTTTCTCCCTTATCATTATTCACAATTATTTCAGGACTATCCGTAATCATGGTATCATCCACATTAATGTACGAGTCTGAAACATTATATTCTTATTTACAATTACAAGTGACTCCAAAATGACACTACGTTACTTACCATTCATTTCTATTGGGCACAAAATCTGAAACGCAACCAAAACAAACAGCAAATGCATTCAAGTTTGTACAGTCACATGCTTAATGTAGTAATTGCCTGCTAGGAATATGGGACCAAATACTTAACTTTTTACTACTTTAATACACAAGTTAATTTCTCCCAATACTTTTGGTCCCCTAAAATGGGACTATGTCAAAAATGTGCTGTAATTTCTAAACTGTGTTGAAAATACACTCAAATTAAAGCTGACAGTCTGTACTTTAACTTCAGTCATTATATAATAAACGTATATAATAAGTGCTGGAGCGAAAACGACAACAAAAAATGTGTAACTGTCCCAATGCTTTTGGACCTCACTGTAATATTATGTTGTGTCAATACCAGAATTTTAATTTGGTGACCGACACCAGGTTTCATGATGCTTGGGGGGTGTACCGGGTTATTATTTTATATTTTTTAAATTGAACCTTTATTTAACTAGGTATGTCAGTTAAGAACAAATTCTTATTTACAATGATGGCCTACCAAAAGTCCTCCTGCCGGGATTAAAAATATGAATACATTAAATAAAAATATAGGACAAAACACATCACGACAAGAAAACACAACACTACATAAAGTGAGACCAAAGATGATGGCATGGCAGCAACACATGACAACATAGCATGGTAGCAACATGGCAGCAACACATGACAACATAGCATGGTAGCAACATGGCAGCAGCACAACATGAGGGCAGAATTTTCAATACCATTTTTAAAAAAAAGAGACCTAAGCTGGATATATTTGACACATCTTAAAATTTCTTAGTTATAAGCAGTGGTGTAGCACGCACCCACTAAAGTAAAACTGAAAGATGTGGCAAAGAAATTAAGTTTGTCTTGAGTACAAGTGTTATTTATGTATTATTTCTTACACTGTTACCCCAGGAAATCTTAAGTCTCATCACATACAGCCGGGAGGAACTATTGGATATAAGAGCAACGTCAACTTACCAACATTACGAGTTTCTCGAAGCGCATCCTCTGTTTGGACCACCACCCAGGACAATGTATCGGATCTCAGTAGGCGACCCAAAACAAAGAGTCGCAGACGGAGCGGTCTTCTGGTCAGGCTCCGTAGATGTGTGTGTTTACAGACCTATTTAATCAATCCCTATCCCAGTCTGCTGTTCCCACATGCTTCAAGAGGGCCGCCCTTGTTCCTGTTCCCAAGAAGCTAACCGAGCTAAACGAGTATCGCCCCGCAGCACTCACTTCCGTCCTCATGAAGTGCTTTGAGAGACTAGTTAAGGATCTTATCACCTCCCCCCTACCTGACACCTTAGACCCACTCCAATTTGCTTACCGCCCCAATAGGTCCACAGACGAAGCAATCGCAACCACAATGCACGCTGCTCTAACCCATCTGGACTAGAGGAATACCTATGTAAGAATGCTGTTCATCGATTACCGCTCAGCATTTAACACCATAGTACCCCCAACTCGTCATTAAGCTCGAGACCCTAGTTCTCGACCCCGCCCTGTGCAACTGGGTCCTGGTTTCTGACGGGCCTCCCCCCAGGTGGTGAGGGTAGGAAACATCTCAACACTGGGGCCCGTCCATTCACAGTTCACTCAATGTAGCGCAACGCTGATTGACTTTATTTTTTATATGTTATCAATGGAGGCAAAATGATTGCTGATTTCCCTTGCATTGAATGCTATGGTTGGCAACAAGGTCATTCTTTTTGTCCAGACAGCATCAGGTAGACACTGAGAAAGAGGTGCTCTGTTTCGCTTGCTCGGATGCTTTCACTGGTGAGATGCATTCGGCCTTCTGCAAAATGAAGGAAAACGCTGTAATATTCCTCAGAGACGTAAGATACATTATTTTATGTTTCTTGGTACATTTTTGGGGGAAGCTTGGCTGGTTTTTGTTTAGCATACAGTTTGAAAGGTGTAATGCTGTTACCTTGGAATTGCCCTGAACTGTCAGGCCTATATGGTGAAGTGTTTACTATAGGCAGAATGCTTAGCTCCACTCTGGAGAGTTTCTGTAAAAACTTCTGCTGCGCAAACAGGATTTCATCTGATTGATTGGATTTGTTCTGTTATGCCAGTTAAAACCATTCACATGGACAGGCCCATGATTTGCAAGTTTACAGTAATGCTCTCACTGTTTTTTACTCCTGCATATAGGGGGTGACCTTGAAGACTGACTGATTTCAAATGGTCTTGCATACTCTAACTTTATTAACAGTAACCCACTTTTTCCTCCAAAAACACCCGGTGGTCTAAGGCAGCCTCTGTTCAAATGTGGCTGATTCTCTGAGGCTTTCTGCAGGGAGACTGGGTAAGTAGTCTGATACAGAGAAGTGGGTAGCTGAGAAGTTAGAGCAGATCTGACTTCACCCACTGAGCTCGGATCTTACGCTCAGAGGGCACCATTGTTCAGGCTGTAATCATATGCAAAACACAAGCTCCATGCTCGCCCTGTGAGCTAGAATGACAGCAACATGCCTCTCAAATCTACAAGTGAACATGTAACAGTATTCACTGTATCTACTCTTTTCAGGATTATGAAGAACATTTTAAATTTTGTTATGCCCTAATTGTTGTCTTAGGTCTCTATGTAGTGTTGTCCTATTTTTCTATTTGTTTTTTTAACCCAGCCCCCATCCCTGCAGGAGGCCTTTTGCCTTTTTTTTTCTAAATAGGAATTTGTTCTTAACTCACTTGCCTAGTTAAATAAATTAAATCTTTTGATTTCACATGACTGGCAATACAGATATGCATCTGTTGGTCACAGATACCTTTTAAAAATGTTTGTTTTTTTAAACTAGGCGTGTGGATTAGAAAACCAGTCAGTATCTGGTGTGACCCGTATGCAGCGTGACAAATCTCTTTCACATAGAGTTGATCAGGCTGTTGATTGTGGCCTGTGGAATGTTATCCCACTCTCCAATAGCTGTGGAATTGGTGGGAACTGGATTACGCTGTCGTACACGTCAACCCAGAGCATCCCAAACATACTCAAAACGTGACATGTCTGGTAATTATGCAGGCCTTAAAGAACTGGGACATTTTCAGGTTCCAGGAATTGTGTCTGAGACATGGCAGGGTAGCCTAGTGGTTAGAGCATTGGACTAGTAACCGAAAGGTTGCAAGTTCAAATCTCAGAGCTGACGAGGTACAAAATCTGTCGTTCTGCCCCTGAACAGGCAGTTAACCCACTGTTCCTAGGCAGTCATTGAAAATGATAATTTGTTCTTAACTGACTTGCCTAGTAAAATAAAGGTAAAAAAAATATATAAAAAATAAAATAAAAATTAGCATGCTGAAACATGAGGTGATGGCAGTGGATGAGTGGACGACAATGGGCATTCAGGATCTCATCACGGTATCTATGTGCATTCAAATTGCTATTGATAAGATGCAATTGTGTTCGTTGTCCATAGCTTATGCATGCCTATACCATAACCCCACCACCACAATGGGGCACTCTGTTCACAACGTTGACATCAGCAACCTGCTCACCCACACTGTCTGACATCTGCCCGGTACAGTTGAAATCGGGATTCATCCGTGAAGAGCACACTTCTCCAGTGTACCATTGGCCCTTTCGCCACTGACGTTCAGTGTATATATCACAGAAAATATCTCTGATATTTTCCAGAGAATCCCCAATGCTAATGTGTCCCTGTGATCCCTCATACTATGTATCCTAAATCGCTTTCATAACGTTGATTCTTCCTATGTGCCTTTGTGCACATTATTTTGTCTTGTTGCCATTTTGTCTTGTTGTGTATGTGGTATATCCCAAATTATATAGAATTGAGCTGGTCTCTCTGTCCCTCAGGATTATGCCTAATACTTATAAGCCCCTGATGTATGTAAATCTGATGTGTTTCTGTCCTATATACAAGCTGATGTAATGTTACATCATACATGGTTTTAGAGAAGAGTCTTAATGACACACAGTAGGACTGCTATAATAAACGCTCTCACAGATCACCCATGTTCAAACGGAATAAAAGGTCTCTAACGTGACCATCGCTTACCGTTCTCCTGCTCACTCCTCACTCATGTATGGTCACATTACAGGAAATTAACAATTAATTGTTGGCGCAAAATGTTGGCTGTATTGGTGTTGCATTGTAGACATTTTAAATTGTGATTTAAAAAAATATATATTATTCGTCTGTTGCTTAACCTAATGTAGCAGGCATAAAATAAACTGCTGAGCAGGGTCCCCACATCCGGTTTTCAGGGGAAACCGAAGGTAGGTTGAAGACACCTAATGTAATTTAAACACTGAACACGTTCTTCTCTCTACTCCAACAGAAACGGCTGAAGGCAGAGGCCAAGAAAGCCATTGGTCAGCTGCAAGTCCGGACCGTGAAACGGGGAGATAAGGTAACCGTTCAAGTAAAGTCCAGATGTGTTTATGGTTATTATGCATGACTTTCAGGATCATATGCAAATATGGATGTTTCAAACTGGGAACACATGGCATATACAAGTTTTACTGTGATTTATGATTCTTTGACTATAATTTCATATTTAAGTAGTATTAACCTCTGGGCTGCCTCTCCAAAAGAAACATTTTAAAGGTATATAAATAAACAAAGTATTGATTACAGAACATTTAGTATGTCAAAGAAAATAATAAAAATGTGAGCCTACTCCCCCAACCCCACCCATCCAACATTTTTCCATCTGACCCTGCCACCTAGAAACCATATTTTCCACTCCTTCCCACCCCCCCTGTGTTGAGGGTGGGAAGGTGCTTAAAGTGCAAATCAATCCCAGAACAACAGCAAAGGACCTTGTGAAGATGGAAGAAACGGGTACAAAGTATCTATATCCACAGTAAAACGAGTCCTTAATTGACATAACCGGAAAGGCTGCCCAGCAAGGAAAAAGCCACTGCTCCAAAACCACCATTTAAAAAAAGCCAGACTACGGTTTGCAACTGCATATGGGGACAAAAATTTTACTTTTTGGAGAAATATCCTCTGGTCTGATGAAACTAAAATAGAACTGTTTGGCCATAATGACCATCGTTATGTTAGGAGGAAAAAGGGGGAAGCTTGCAAGCCAAACAACACTGTCCCAACCGTGAAGCACGGGTGTGGCAGCATCATGTTGTGGGGGTGCTTTGCTGCTGGAAGGACTGGTGCACTTCACAAAATAAATGGCATCATGAGGCAGGGAAATTGTGGCTATATTGAAGCAACATCTCAAGACCTCAGTCAGGAGGTTAAAGCTTGGTCATAAATGGGTTTGCCAAATGGACAATGACCCCAAGCATACTTCCAAAGTTGTGGCAAAATGGCTTAAGGACAACAAAGTCAAGGTATTGGAGTGGACATCACAAAGCCCTGACCTCAATCCTATTGAAAATTTGTTGGCAGAACTGAAAAAGCGTGAGTGAGCAAGGAGGCCTACAAACCTGACTCAGTTACACCAGCTCTGTCAGGAGGAATGGGCCAAAATTCACCCAACTTATTGTGGGAAGCTTGTGGAAGGCTACCTAAAACGTTTGACCCAAGTTAAACAATTTAAAAGCAATGCTACCAAGTACTAATTGAGTGTGTGAACTTCTGAGCCACTGGGAATGTCATGAAATAAATAAAAGCTGAAATAAGTAATTCTCTCTCCTATTATTCTGCCATTTCACATTCTTAAAATAAAGTGGTGATCCTAACTGACCTAAAGCAGGGAATTTTTACTAGAACTAAATGTCAGGAATTGTGAAAAACGGCGTTTAAATATATTTAGCTCAGGTGTATGTAAACTTCCGACTTCAACTGTATATTGACAAGGTTGTTGTGAAGATGGGGAGGGATATGTCTGTTTTTCATAAAAAAATAAGTTTAACACGAATTTTACAAGTTGTACAGGCTCTGATCTAGTCCCTTCTTGATTACAGTCCGGTAATATGGTCAAGTGCAGAAAAGGAAGACCAAAGCGGTGTTCGAATACCCATACTACATAATGAGTATAGTAAAATGAAGTAATTGTATAGTCTAAACCAGTGATTTTATAGTCCTGTACCCCTTCAAACATTCAACTTCCAGCTGCATACCAGCTAGCATCAGTGTCAGCGCACTCTCAAATGTTGTTTTTTGCCCTTGTTGTAAGCCTGCCACACACACACACACACACACACTATACAATACATTTATTAAACATAAGAATGAGTGAGTTTTTGTCACAACCCGGCATGTGGGAATATTCCAAATTTGTCTACCATGACTGGTTTTGTGCATGACTCACTCTCTATGTAATACGGGAGGGAACTGGGCAAACAGATGCGTACTCTGATAGACAGTGGAAAAATGTTTTTTCTTAACGTTAACATCCCAATTTTGTTTAAACTAGGTTTGTCAACATTTTACAAATTATATGATACCAGGCCAAATGATATCATGATACCGAGTAGTATCGTGATACCACAGTGTGGAAACATTTGTGGCCTAGCATCCTGTTGGCCCCTCCCCCAGACAATTGTTCACGTTTTCTATGCATTCTCCAAAGACTTGTCTCTGAAATTTACACTTCTACATAATACAACACATTGAATTAAACTTCATACTGTTCACTGTATAATAGAATACTGCATATAATGGCTGATTTTGCTCATATTTGCAAAGCCTACCTGTGATTTGGCTGGATGAATGGGAGGAAGGAATATACATCAGTTTACATTGAGTTTATAAACTCAGCACAAAAATAAACATCCTCACTGTCAACTGTGTTTATTTTCAGCAAACTTAACGTAAGTTTATTTATTTATTATAAATATTTGTATGACCATAAAAAGATTCAACAACTGAGACACAAACTGAAAAAGTTCCACAGACATGTGACTAACAGAAATGGAATAATGTGTCCCTGAACAAAGAGGGGCGGTTAAAAGTAAGTCAGTATCTGGTGTGGTCACCTGCTGCATTAAGTACTGCAGTGCATCTCCTCCTCATGGACTGCACCAGTTTTGCCAGTCCTTGCTGTGGGATTGAGATCCGGGCTCTTCGCTGGCTATGGCAGAACACAGACATTCTGGTCTTGCAGGAAATCATGCACATAACAAGCAGTATGGCTGGTGGCATTGTCATGCTGGAGGGTCATGTCAGGATGAGCCTGCAGGAAGGTTACCACATGAGGGAGAAGGATATCTTCCCTGTAACGCAAAGCGTTGTGATTGCCTGCAATGACAACAAGCTCAGTCCGATGATGCCGTGACATACCGCCCCAGACCATGACGGACCCTCTGCCTCCAAATCGGTCCCTCTCCAGAGTACAGACCTCGGTGTAACGCTCATTCCTCTGACGATAAACACGAATCCGACCATCACCCCTAGTGAGACAAAAAACTGCGACTCATTAGTGAAGAGCACTTTTTGCCAATCCTGTCTGGTCCAGCGACTGTGGGTTTGTGCCCATAGGCGACGTTGTTGCCGGTGATGTCTGTTGAGGACCTGCCTTACAACAGGCCTACAAGCCCTCAGTCCAGACTCTCTCAGCCTATTGCGGACAGTCTGAGCGCTGATGGAGGGATTGTGCTTTCCTGGTTTGACTTGGGCAGTTGTTGTTGCCATCCTATAACTGTCCCGCAGGTGTGATGTTCAGATGTACCGATTCTGTGCAGGTGGTGTTATACGTGGTCTGCCACTGCGAGGACAATCAGCAGTCCATCTCGTATCCCTGTAGCGCTGTCTTAGGCGTCTCACAGTACGGACATTGCAATTTATTGCCCTGGCCACATCTGCAGTCCTCATGCCTCATCAAAGGCATGTTCACACAGAAGAGCTGGGACCCTAGGCATCTTTCTTTTGGTGTTTTTCAGAGTCAGGACACTAGAGGCCTTTCTATTAAGTTTTCAAAACGGTGACGTTTATCGCCTACCGTCTGTAAGTTGTTAGTGTCTTAACGACCGTTCCACAGGTGCATGTTCAGTAATTGTTTTTTAAGTCATTCTTCTTTTCAATGACGTCCTAGGAACTGTGGGTTAACTGCCTGTTCAGGGGCAGAACGACTTGTACCTGGTCAGTGTCGTGGAGGATCTTTACATTTAAGTCATTTAGCAGACGCTCTTATCCAGAGCGACTTACAAATTGGTGCATTCACCTTATGACATTACAAAATATAACACAAGAACTTGTGAATTCAATATAGGCTTTTAATACAAACGTATCAGAAGCCTAGATGGTCCGCGGAACACACTTTTCCAGAGCACTGGCTCTGATTTATACACATACAACATATGAGTCCATTCCACATGCAAATGAAGTTACCTCCCTCAGTCCATCTGCCACCATTATATCCCAATCTGTGCTTCCTGCGTGTTCACGCCCAATAACGCCCATATCTGCTTTCAGTCAAGTTATAATGGTTTTCAGTCAATTTATAATGGTGACAGGACCTCTTCATGTCCCAAAAATCATACATGCCCATCTTATCCTATGGGCCCCTTATGTTCAGCTTGGTGTGGTCGTTGGTATGTCTGTCCTTATTAGGGCTAGTAGACTGTCTCTTCTCTTCATGTCCTAAAAATATATGCCCTATGTCTATAGTCTATCAGTTGGTCATTTGGCTGACCCCCTCCTTTGTATGTCCCTCTGACCTTGGTATGTCCAGCTGTCCTATGCTCTTATGGCCTTAATTTGGCTTCCTGTCCTATATAATAGACAAGGCATTTTATCAGAATGGCAAATGCACTCTAAGTGTATCTTTCTCTTGTGGTACAGTATTATGTTTCTCCCTATATGTACATCTCGCTCCCACATCAGCTCGGGGGTTTGAACTTGCAACCTTCCGGTAACTAGTCCAACACTCTAACCACTAGGCTACCCATGGTTCATTGAACAAGAATGAGAAACAGTGTTTAAACCCTTTACAATGAAGATCTGTTTAGTTATTAGGATTTAACAAATTCTTTGAAAGATAGCGTCCTGAAAAAAGTGTGTGTAGATAGATGCTCGTGAAGAGGGGACAGAGAGAAACAGGTGAATGAAAGTAAATATATGCTTAATCCGAAAATGTGGTCGAGGCGCTGTATGGACGGTGTGACGCAAATACGAAGCCTCCGGAGGCATACAGAGGCCAAATTGAGGTCCGTACCACATCGCCGTGCCCCGCCCAGCTTTTGTAAAAATGTAGAGGACTCGCATTGACGTGATTGGTAGGTGGGGGCGGGCGGTCAAGTATAAACAGAAACTCACTTCCTTGACTACTTCTTCACAACAGCTCCACACTGCTCCGTGAAGCGCAAAAAGTATGAATTCCCTGACTTCTGCAGAGGTCGTATCACTGTAAATGCTGCACTGCCAATGCAGATGCAGATTGACCATGCAGCGCTGATTACAACTGCCACAAGTGATATGCACATGAAAGTTAAGTGGATATTGTACCTGTGCATACAAGAGACTAGTAGCTGTTGCTTCAATTCAAATGAATTTATAAACAAAACTGACTAAACATTTTATAACAGGTACCAGCAGGTTCTTTAGATCGGTAGAGATGAAAATGTCGGTAGAGTCATATGAAACTGTACTATGGTATTCTAAAATGTTGGTATCATGACGTTTTGGTACTATGGTACTGGTATACCGTGCAACGCTACTTTTAAACGTTCACACCCCCAATGTATGCTCAGTGCCACTACAATCTATTTTTAAACCTGTCTTTCAGGAGACTGGGCCTGACGCTGACACCTGTGCAGTATGCATTGACGCTTACAAGTCTGGCGACGTGCTGACCATTCTCACCTGCAAGTATGTACTGAACTGCAGTGGCTTTTACCTGGTTTAATATTGACAAATGGAGTAGAGTAGCCCTACCCGGTCTGCTATTCCAATTACCTTCATTTTGTGATTGTCATCATTGTTCTTATGTGTTTATTTTGGTTTAACTTTCCAGTCATTTCTTCCACAAGACCTGCATTGAGCCCTGGCTAATGGAGCACAGGACCTGCCCCATGTGTAAATGTGACATACTCAAGGCCTTGGGAGTAGAGGTAGGCAACTATACCTTGCATCATGACCTAGTACTTTGAAATAACCTTTGCCTGTCATTCACTGAAATTCTTGATTAAAGACTGTTTTAGATTGAAAATACTATTTGCACTGCTAGTGATTATTGTTTAAGAAGAATAGGCACACATGCTAGATTTCTGTTTTCAAGGGTTGCAAGTTGAAACACCCGTAGTGAGACCTGAAATTGCTTTTTTTTAATGAAAGTGATGATATTCATCAATCCAACTTAATCACCCTGAGCAGCAGCCGGAAGAGGACCAGCCCAGTCATCAGTTGACCATGCATCCAGACATGACGTCCTACCCCAGGGTTCTAGTCCCAGAGGACACCCGCAGTGAGACAGCCTCTGCAGGCTATGCTTCTGTACAATGCACAGAGGAGCACAGCAGCCCAGCAGATGAGACCCACGTGTATGAGAGTAAGACACACCCTTTACTTTGAGTCTTTTAGTCTTTTAACTTCACAATAATTGTTTTTGATAGCTTTTTCACATCATTAGAAATGTCTATAGAGATAAGGGGGAGTATTTTAGTTCCGTTGGTAGTGGTACATCTGTGGGTTCTTTGGGAGATGCTGGCTTTCACGTTAGCTTGATAATATGTGCTGAAGCCCTTGCTCAAGACATCATGTGAACTTTGCCACCCATATTTGAATTATAGTGGTTAGATATTCCAGTTTAACTTTTCTGATTGTATTTTTGTTTACTTAGTTTGATTGCTTCAAGTAGATATAAACAACTCCACTACAAAGTCTTCCTGATCAAACAATCAGCATTGTTCTTACTGTCTGGGATTAAAGGGCTTCCTTTCCATCTCTCTTTAGCTTGTCTATCCATTGACATCTGTATGAGTGATTGTGCCAAAGTAATTATTGACCAATTTTTTTTTGTACAGTTTTCTAGCAGCACATGTGGGGCTTGACTGACTGGTAATCATGTTCGTGTTTCAGCATTGGGGCAACATCCTGGCCCAGGATCAATCCAGGTGGACATCTTCCAGCCCCATTATGACAACCTCGCCTTTGAGGGCAACTCACGAAACCAACGGGAACCCCTGACATGAATGGGATGCTCACTCTAAGCACTAGACCTTGGCTAATGGGACTTGGGCCACAATCAATTACATTCGAAGATGTTTCCTGTGGTCATGAAGCAAGGGGAAACCAGGAATGTGGGTCTGATATTATTCATAGGGAAAGAGGGCTTGACCGATATATGCATATCAATTTACATGAAATTGGTGAGGCAATCCTTCGATGCACTTGTCTGAGTTTGGAAATGGTACTGTCCAGTTTCATTCTGATTTAATTGTATTTTTTATAATATGATTTGATTGTTTTTTTGAGGCTTAATTACATCAGTCAATGTATCACTTCATCAGTTAATGATTTTAAATGGTTTCAAGAATTTAACACCCACAGCTTTTTAACATACTCAATACGGAACCTTGAGGAACACCAAAATTTACAGTTGATTTGGCAGAGGACAAACCATTCACAGAGACAAACTGATGTCTTTCTGACAGATAAGATCTAAACCAGGCCAGAACTTGTCCATGTAGACCAATTTGGGTTTCCAATCTCCAAAAGAATGTGGTGATCGATGGTATCAAAAGCAGCACTAAGGACAGATGCAAAGCCTCGGTCTGATGCCATTAAAAGGTCATTTACCACCTTCACAAGTGCAGTCTCAGTGCTACGATGGGGTCTAACACCAGCCTGAAGCATTTCGTATACATTGTTTGTCTTCAGGAAGGCAGTGAGTTGCTGCGCAACAGCCTTTTCTAAAATTTCTGAGAGGAATGGAAGTTTCGATATAGGCTGATAGTTTTTCAGATTTTCTGGGTCAAGGTTTGGCTTTTTCAAGAGAGGCTTTATTACTGCCACTTTTAGTGAGTTTGGTACACATCCGGTGGATAGAGAGCTGTTTATTATGTTCAACATAGGAGGGCCAAGCACAGCGAGCAGCTCTTTCAGTAGTTTAGTTGGAATAGGGTCCAGTATGCAGCTTGAAGGTTTAGAGGCCATGATTATTTTCATCATTGTGTTAAGAGATATAGTACTAAAACACTTGAGTGTCTCTCTTGATCCTAGGTCCTGGCAGAGTTGTTCAGACTTAGGACAACTGAGCTTTTGAAGGAATACGCAGATTTAAAGAGGAGTCCGTCATTTGCTTTCTAATAATCATGAACTTTTCCTCAAAGAATTTCATGAATTTATTACTGCTGAAGTGAAAGCCATCCTCTCTTGGGGAATGCTGCTTTTTAGATAGCTTTGCGACAGTATCAAAAAGGAATTTCGGATTGTTCTTATTTTCCTCAATTAAGTTGGAAAAATAGTAAGGGCTCTTTGATACTGCACGGTACTGTCTTTCCAAGCTAGTCGGAAGACTTCCAGTTTGGTGTGGAGCCATTTCCGTTCCAATTTTCTGGAAGCTTGCTTCAGAGCTCGGGTATTTTCTGTGTACCAAGGAGCTAGTTTCTTATGAGAAATGATTTTAGTTTTTAGGGGTGCAACTGCGTCTAGGGTATTGCGCAAGGTTAAATTGAGTTCCTCAGTTCGGTGGTTAACTGATTTTTGTCCTCTGGCGTCCTTGGGTAGACAGGGGGAGTCTGGAAGGACATCAACGAATCTTTGTGTTGTCTGTGAATTTATAGCATGACTTTTGATGTTCCTTGGTTGGGGTCTGAGCAGATTATTTGTTGCAAATGTAATAAAATGGTGGTCCGATAGTCCAGGATTATGAGGAAAAACATTAAGATCCACAACATTTATTCCATGGGACAAAACTAGGTCCAGAGTATGACTGTGACAGTGAGTAGGTCCAGAGACATGTTGGACAAAACCCAATGAGTCGATGATGGCTCCGAAAGCCTTTTGGAGTGGATCTGTGGACTTTTCCATGTGAATATTAAAGTCACCAAAGATTAGAATATTATCTGCTATGACTACAAGGTCCGATAGGAATTCAGGGAACTCAGTGAGGAATGCTGTATATGGCCCATGAGGCCTGTAAACAGTAGCTATAAAAAGTGATTGATTAGGCTGCATAGATTTCATGACTAGAAGCTAAAAAGATGAAAATGTAATTTTTTTGTTGTTGTAATTTGAAATTTGCTATCGTAAATGTTAGCAACACCTCCGCCTTTGCGGGATGCACATGGGATATGGTCACTAGTGTAGCCAGGAGGTGAGGCCTCATTTAACACAGTAAATTCATCAGGCTTAAGCCATGTTTCAGTCAGTCCAATCACATCAAGATTATGATTAGTACATTGACTATAATTGCCTTTGAAGTAAGGGATCTAACATTTAAGTAGCCCTGTTTTAAGATGTGAGGTATCATGATCTCTTTCAATAATGACAGGAATGGAGGTCTTTATCCTAGTGAGATTGCTAAGGCGAACACCGCCATGTTTAGTGGCGGTGGCACAGACACGGTCTCAATGGGTATAGCTGAGCTGGCTACACTGACTGTGCTAGTGGCAGACTCTACTATGCTGGCAGGCTGGCTAACCGCCTGCTGCCTGGCGTGCACCCTATTTCATTGTGGAGCTAGAGGAGTTAGAGCCCTGTCTATGTTGGTTGATAAGATGAGAGCACCCCTCCAGCTAGGATGGAGTCCGTCACTCCACAGTAGGTCAGGCTTGGTGCTGTTTGTGGGTGAGTCCCAGAAAGAGGGCCAAATATCTACAAATTCTATCTTTTGGGAGGGGCAGAAAACAGTTTTCAACCAGCGATTGAGTTGTGAGACTGCTGTAGAGCTCATCACTCCCCCTAACTGGGAGGGGGCCAGAGACAATTACTCGATGCCGACACATTTTTCTAGCTAATTTACACGCTGAAGCTATGTTGCGCTTGGTGATCTCTGACTGTTTCAAAACAAGCTCGGGCCTAGTGCGCATATGTTAGGAATGGTATTTTTAAACTTGGAAATAGTCCTTCACAGTATGGCAGTAAGAGCATCTCTTTGAACCCCCAGGCTTCATGTAAATCTTTTCAAATGTGTTTGAGTAACTACCTGTGCTTTGTGGGTGTGTGCTTTAAAATGATTCACCGGTGCAAGATATAATTCCATGCCATCCTACTTTGATAGGGAAATGCTATGATTTCACTGTATTTTTAAGTAGATTGTGCATGCACTTTACATTAATGAATTCATTACACTTTCAATATGTGTATCTGTTTTTTTTGTTCACTCGTCTTAACCTTGTTCAGCCTTTCCAGAGTAAATGTATATTATGGTTTTTTTTTTTTATATAAAGGACAAAAAGGGTATTCTATATTATATTTTATTTTACTTAGTTACGGTGCCTTCATACTCCTTGACTCATTCCACATGTTTTTTGTTACAGCCTAAATTCTATTAGATTTGACATTAGATTTTTTTCTCATCGATCTACACACAATACCCCATGATGACAAAGTGAAATCATGTTTTTAGAAATGTTTGCACATTTATTGAAAATGAAACAGAAATATCAGAAACAGAAACACCCCTGAGTCAGTACAATCAACTTTGGCAGTGATTACAGCTGTGAGTCTTTCTGGATAAGTCTGTGTTGCACACCTGGATTGTACAATATTTCCACATTCTTTAAAATGTTGAGCACTATCTTTAATTGTATGTGTGGTGTACAGGTAGAGATTAACATTATTATTTTTTATTAATACCTAAACACTTATTGCGCATGGTACATGCAACTTATTATGTGCCTTAAGCACATGTTTACTCATTAACTTCAGCTAACATTTCAGCTTTTCATATTTAGTTGTATTTTATTTTTTGTTGTTGAATTTTTACCCCTTTTTCTCCCCAATTTCATGGTATCCAATTGTTGTAGTAGCTACTATCTTGTCTCATCGCTACAACTCCCGTACGGCTCGGGAGAGACAAAGGTTGAAAGTCATGCGTCCGCCGATACACAACCCAACCAAGCCGCACTGCTTCTTAACACAGCGAGTATCCAACCCGGAAGCCAGCCACACCAATGTGTCGGAGGAAACACTGTGTCAACCTTGGCTAGCACGCACTGCGCCCGGCCCGCCACAGGAGACGCTGGTGCGCGATGAGACAAGGAATCCCTACCGACCAAGCCCTCCCTAACCCGGACGACGCTAGGCCAATTGTGCGTCGGACCTCCTGGTCGCGGCCGGTTACGACAGAGCCTGGGCGCGAACCCAGGGACTCTGATGGCACAGCTGGCGCTGCAGTAACCACTGCGCCACCCGGGAGGCAGTATTTAAAAAATAATAATAATAATTATACATATTTCTAATTTGACATTATGGGGTATTGTGTTGCTGCCAGTGACATAATTTGAATTTAATTTAGGCTTTAACAAAAGTGGAAAAAGTAAATGGGTGTGAATACTTTCTGAAGGCACTGCATGTGGGAAATTTGATAACTGCTATATATATTCATAAAATACTTTTAGAATATTGCAAATATATTTTCATATTAAAATATTGCTTTTTGATCATTTGTTCATTTTGTGTGTGTATATGGATTAAAAGCATTTTCTGAGTTTCAATCATGAGGCCATGCTCATCTCAGTTGGTGAGAAATATTGCAAATAGACCGTTAATGTGCTTCTTCTTGAGCCACTCCTTTGTTGCCTTGGCTGTGTGTTTTGGATCATTGTCATGCTGGAATACCCATCCACGACCCATTTTCAATGCCCTGGCTGAGTGAAGGAGGTTCTCACCCAAGATTTGACGGTACGTGGCCCCGTCCATCGTCCCTTTGTTGCATGAAGTTGTCCTGTCCACTTAGCAGAAAAACACCCCCAAAGCCTAATGTTTCCACCTCCATGTTTGATGGTGTTCTTGGGGTCATAGGCAGCATTCCTCCTCCTCCAAACATGGCACGTTGAGTTGATGCCAAAGAGCTCCATTTTGGTCTCATCTGACCACAACACTTTCACCCAGTTGTCCTCTGAATCATTCAGATGTTCATTGGCAAACTTCAGAAGGGCATGTATATGTGCTTCCTTGAGCAGGGGGACCTTGCAGGTGTTGCAGGATATCAGTCCTTCACGGCGTAGTGTGTTACCAATTGTTTTCTTGGTGACTATGGTCCCAGCTGCCTTGATCATTGACAAGATCCTCCAGTCTAGTTCTGGGCTGATTCCTCACTGGTCTCATGATCATGACAACTCCACGAGGTGAGATCTTGCATGGAGCCCCAGGCCGAGGGAGAAACAGTTCTTTTGTGTTTCTTCCATTTGCGAATAATCGCACCAACTGTTGTCACCTTCTCACAAATATGTTTGGGCCTTGTAGCCCATTCTAGCCTTGTGTAGGTCTACAATCTTGTCCCTGACATCCTTGGAGAGCTTTTGGTCTTGCCCATGGTGGAGAGTTTGTAATCTGATTGATTAATTGCTTCTGTGGACAGGTGTCTTTTATACAGGTGTCGTGTCTTTACTGTCATTTAGTTGAAGACTTATAGTTTTTATCAAAGATTCTCTGTAATTAGTATTACACGATCAACTGATTAATCATGTGACTGTAATTAACTAGGAAATCGGGATTGCGGCTTGTTATACAAAAGGGGAAGTGGGGGTCAACTGAGATGAGACACCAAAGTTAATAATTATAACAATTGAAATGCTAATCCTTTGCACATGAGCGCTCACTCATTCGGGAACAATAACAATCAATATATATATTTAAGCTCAGTGTGGTGTCGGGATCTTTGTTGAAAAGTTTGTTTCTGCTGGAAAGTTGTTCGCTCTCTCTCTCTTAGTTAGAGGGGATAGTTCAGAGCGACATTCATTCATGTTGTAGAATGGATGTTTCGGCGGTTGTCGTTCTTCGCGTTCAATGATACCGAATTCCTAGCTGCAGACTAGTAATTCATATCAAAGACTTGTTCTTATTCTGTCGGTATTGATAGTCTAAGAGTTTAACCATGTGTTATGGTTAAAAGATTCAGCAATGGTCTACAACCTTCGTCCTCTCCTAATGGAGAAAAACATGGTCTGGTGATAATTTCTCAAAGTTGGGTTTTATTTGGAATTGCAGAAAAGGGGCTGTCCCTGGATGCCTGACCCTAACTGGGCTCAGGGGCGGTCCTCTGATTTTAGTTCAAATCAAAAGGGAATTGTATTTTCCTTCATTAAACAGTCCAAAATCATATTACACAATTTTACAAACAGTATCATATTCACTCATTCATCTTATACAACAATTAGATGTAAACCTCATATCTGAGGCTATTATATAAACAGCGTTATGATCATGTGGCCACACCGTCTCCCATGAGCTTCCCCAAGTTGTAACAAATGGACCAGTTCGTAGCTGGATTCTTCAATCTTTTATACTTTCTCCGGGAACATGAAATTTGTTCGTACCTCAAGTTCTGTGAGGTGGAAGAAATTCCTTTGTTCTCTACGAAAATTTACTCTATACTGTGTGTCCATGAGGAGATCCTCAGGAATTTACGACGTCTCTCTGACCACAGCAGCCTAGTTGAAGGAGGAAAGGGGGAGTGTTACGAATCCCTTTTGGCCCGACAGTCTAGGGGGGATGGTAATGAGACCCGTAACATAACTCATGCAAATTCTTATTGTGACAAAGTAAAAGTGTGCACGAAATAACCACAACAACAAATCTACCGTCAAACTCTAGGTTTATTTATAAACACACGGTAATGGGGGGAGCAGGAAAAGGGGCTGAGCTGGACCCAAGGAAAGAAACAATAAATATACAAAAACACACCCCTAAGCTAGACTAGCCTACTTTAACAGCTAACTAACTAACCAAAAATACAGTGGATGGTCCGCCCAGTTCTACCTAGTGTATTTAACAAAGTTCACCTACGGGTAGTGTATGCCCATGGGCGACTTGTCTTGGTTTCCCCTTTTCCCACCAGCAAACAAACAAACACCATAACCAAAAACAATACTCACAGGTGATGACAAAGTGCTATGGAGGTGCTTTAAACAAAAGAGAGGTTAAGACACAAAGCGAGAGTGAAACACAGACCTACAGACATGGCATTTACAGAGAGATTGAGCTGAGCTGAGCTCTAGAACAAACAAATGATGGGGTTTTTAAACCATGGGGAAGGAACTGTGATAGGTCAGGAAATAGGAGGAGGTGTGTCTTCTGATTGATTGTTGACTGATTGGGGAGTGATGATTATCACCTGTGAGGGGAGAAGGAGAGAAAAGAAACACACACACAGGATACACACAGGATAACTGTATCCGTAACACTCCCACCCTTAAAAGAGCAACCCTAGGGGTTGCGACTACAGTATTTCAGTGAATACTCACAACAAAGCAACAACCTTGCAAAACATACAGAAATCATTTTCACACACGAGACAAAGCATCTGCCAACACATTATCAGAACCCTTTTTGTGGCGGATCTCCAAATTATAATTTTGTACAATCAGCGCCCAACGCATAAGGCGCTGGTTCTGGTTGTACATTCGGTGGAGAAAAACTAAGGGGTTACGGTCAGTATATACAATCACGGGTAGGGCACTGGAACCAATATATACTTCAAAAAATGACTTAAATGTAAAATGTAAAAGTATTGCAGAGCCAACAACAAAGCAAGAGCTTCTTGTTCTATTGTCGCATAGTTTGTTTGACATTTATTAAATTTACGTGAAAAATAACAAACGGGATGATCCACTCCACTCTTGTCCTGCTGCAGTAGAACAGCACCAGCACTTCTGGTACTAGCATCTACCTCGAGTTTGAACGGTTGTTCAAAATCTGGAGCAGCAAGTACAGGTGTACTACATAAGAGTGCTTTCGCTGATTCAAAAGCTCTCTTACAATCAGCGGACCACACAAATGATCTAGCCGGACTAAGCAAATCGGTCAATGGAGCAACTACCGCAGATAAATTTTTACAGAAGCTACGGTAGTAGCCAACCATCCCTAGAAAGCGGCGTAGCTCTCGCCTGGTGGTAGGTGCAGGGAATGCAGTTATAGCCAAGACCTTGGCACCAACAGGGCGCACCTGTCCATGGCCAACCTCTTTACCGAGATAGGTAACAGTAGCCTTCCCAAACTCGCACTTTGCCAAGTTCAGGGTTAGAGAAGCAGCTGCCAACCGTTCACATACTACCCTTAGCGAGTCAACATGATCTGACCACTCAGACGAATAAATCACTAGATCATCAAGGTATGCACTACAATTAGGAACGCCAGCTAATACGGAGTTAACCAGTCGTTGGAAAGTGGCTGGTGCATTTCGCATCCCAAAGGCCATGACTGAGTACTGTAGGAAGTTGTCTGGGCTCACAAAGGCAGAAATCTCAGAAGCACGTGAAGTTAACGGAACCTGCCAGTAACCTTTTAAAAGGTCTAACTTGGTTACATACTTAGCAGCACCAATAGTGTCGATACAGTCGTCCAGTCGGGGTAACGGGAACGAATCTGGCATTGTGACAGAATTTACCTTTCGATAATCCGTACATAACCTGGACGTACCATCAGGTTTAGAAACCAAAATGCAAGGAGAACTCCAAGGGCTTGAACTTGGCTTAGCCAGGTCATTCTCCAACAAATATCTCACCTCATCCCTCATTATCTTCCTCTTGGAAGCGTTGATACGATATGGGTGTTGCTTGATAGGTGTAGCATTTCCAACATTAATGTCATGTTCCAACACATTTGTGCGAGTAGGAACGTCATTAAAGAGACATGGAAAACTGTGTAGTAGCCTCACAATATCATTGGCCTGTCCATCCGTTAAATGAACCAGACTGGATTGGATAGACAGCAGCATTTCTGAGTTGGGCAATCTAACACACTGCTGCTGAGTATTGCGCAACTCCAAGCCATCAACATCATCAATATGACAGTCCACTATCATAGCAGTAGTAGCAGAGGAGACAGCAGTACCTTCCTCTGTTTTTGAACTCTCTAACTGTGTGCTGGGTCGGGTGTGGTAAGCTTTCAACATGTTAATGTGACACACACGAGATTGGCGTTGTCTATCAGGAGTTTGAAGCACATAGTCAGTTTCACTTATTTTCGTTTCAATTAAATAAGGACCCGAGAAACGAGCTGACAGTGAAGATCCTGGAACAGGTAATAACACCAGTACTTGGTCACCTGGCTGTAGTGGACGAGAAACAGCCTCTTTATCATAGTGTCTTTTCATGCTCCTCTGTGAGGAAGACAGAGCTTCCTTTGCGAGAGCACAAGCTTGGTGTAGGCGCTCACGAAAGTGACTAACGTAGTCCAACACATTCTCATCTCTGGTACACAACTCTTGGGACAAGAACTGTTCTTTAAGGACTTTCATTGGTCCTCTCACTGTGTGACCAAACACCAGTTCAGCCGGGCTGAAACCTAGGGACTCCTGCACAGTTTCACGAGCAGCAAACAAAACTAGAGGAACTCCCTCATCCCAATCTTTCTCAGATTCCAAACAATATTTACGTAGCATAGACTTCAGTGTCTGATGCCATCTTTCAAGTGCACCCTGAGACTCTGGGTGATAGGCGCTTGACACACGGTGCGTAATTGACAAGGATTTTAACACCTGCCTGAAGAGCTTGGATAGGAAATTGGTTCCTTGATCGCTTTGTACCACCCTAGGTAACCCGAATGTCGTGAAGAATTTTATTAAGGCTTTACTCACTACCGGGGCTGTAATCCTTCTCAGAGGAATGGCCTCGGGGTATCTTGTAGCCATACACATTATCGTTAACAAAAACTGGTTACCCGATTTTGTCTTCGGTAACGGTCCGACACAATCAACCACCACATGCTCGAATGGTTCACCTATGACAGGTATGGGACAAAGAGGAGCGGGAGGAATAACCTGATTTGGTTTTCCTGTTATCTGACAGGTGTGGCATGTCCGACAGAACTGAGCCACATCTTGTTTTAAACCCGGCCAAAAGAAATGTCGAAGGATCCGATCATAAGTTTTTGTGATTCCTAAATGACCAGACCACTGGTGATCATGAGCAAGGGATAACACATTTTGTCGAAAGGCTGTAGGAATCACTATTTGGTAAACAGCATTCCAATCTCCATCCGCGTCAACATGGGATTTCCATTTACACATGAGGAGATTACCATCAATGAAGTAAGCCACGTTCTTCTTTTTCACATCTTCCAATGAGACAACACTAGAAAAACATTTAGCAAGCTTGTTGTCAAGCTTTTGGTTAGCAATCAGCTGCTCACGAGTGACTGGTAACTGTATTGCATCAGCAATAAGTTCAACGTTCTTTGATTCTTTCCTGGGCTGTTTGTCAGAGGTGATCAGCTTCTCAGAGGTATCACACAATCCATCCTCTTGATCAACCTCTTTGAACAGAACAGTGTTCGACAAATCTATCACGTCACCCTCTTGTAGTGCCTGTGCACGAGTGACAGCACAAGCGGGGAACACATGTGGATAACTCTGTGCCAGCTCATTCGAGAGAGAGTGGTCACTTTTATCCAATACGGGTACTACCTTTCCTCCGGCAATATCGTTACCCATTATAAAGGTCACACCTTTCACTGGCAACATAGGGCGTACCCCCACTCTGAATATTCCACTGATTAACTCAGAGCGTACTTTCACAAAGTGCAATGGCACTGGGACAAAACCCATTTCAATACCCTGCACTAACACACTGGAACCACAGTATGTATCGTCAGATAAGAGCAACACATCCGACAATATAAACGACTGCGCCGCACCAGTATCTCTAAGGATTTTAACCGGTCGTTGAGACGCTTCGTCATTCGTTAGGGACACAAACCCCTCGAAAATGAATGGTTCATAACGGCGGTCGGGGACTGAGACTTTCAAACTACAGTTACCCTGAGGCACCTGTTTTGTTGCCGACCTCTTAACCGTACGAATTAGAGCAACACCTGTTGGTGGCTTGGCACGAAGAGGCATCCCTTGTTTACGTTTAAGCAGGAAGCAATCATTAATCATATGTCCTACTTTATGACAATAGAAACAGGGATGCTCATTCTTCTGGCGTGCTTGATATACTACTGCTGGCCGACTAGGGCTAAAGGTAGGAAACTCAGTGGCTCTACTCTCGGTTTGAGCCGAAAACACACTCTTGTGCGTCAACACAAACTCGTCTGCCAACACAGACGCTTCTGCCAGACAGGATACTTTCTGTTCATTTAGGTAAACTACAATGCTTTCGGGTAAGCAATTTTTAAACCTTTCCAACAAGATTAACTCCCGGAGAGAGTTGAAATCAGTTACCTTACTAGCAGCATGCCATTTATCAAACAGATTTCCCTTGTCTCTAGCAAATTCCACATAAGTCTTACTAGAAGACTTTCTATGAGACCTAAATCTCTGTCGGTATGCCTCAGGCACAAGCTCATAGGCACGAAGAACAGTAGCTTTGACCACTTCATAATTCAAACTGTCCTCCAGAGGTAGCGCTGACAAAACCTCTTGGGCTTTACCAGTTAATTTACACTGAAGTAATAGGCACCATACCTCTTCAGGCCATTTCAATGCTACGGCTATACGCTCAAATACACAAAAATAGGAGTCAACCTCTGACTCTCTGAACAAAGGTACTAAGGCAATCTGCCTACTAATGTCAAACGTGTTTGACACAGCAGGTGAGGACGGCTCACAAACAGGCACAGTAGGACCGGAGGCTAGCCTCGCTGTCTCTGCCTCCAGTTCCATCTGGCGCATTTTGAACTCCAACTGCCTTTGTTCTCTGTCTGCCTCAATTTTACACATCTCCAAATGCCGTTGTTCTCGTTCTTTTTCTGCCTCTATTTTACACATCTCCAACTGGAGAGTCTCTTGCCTAATTTGGGCTCTCTCTTCCACCTCCAGTTGGAACTGTGCTAAACGGACATCCCTCCTGGCATCACCATTTGACAGTGGGGAGAGTGGATCAAAACGGGACAATGTGGCTGGTGTTTTAGCCTCGCCCTCATTATCAGACACCAATGGGCTTACAGGAGCAGCAACATCCCCTACAGGGGTAGTAGACTCAGGCAGGGGTAACACAAGCACCTGCTCTTCCAACAATATATTTAACACTAGCTGTTTAACCTCCGCCTTAACTAAACTCTGCGGAATCAATACTGAATAATGGTCAGCCAAGGTCATTAAATCAACTCTACGACATTTGTCAAAAACCTCCCACGAAGGGTTATCCAAAAAGGATTTCAAATCAAAAGTAGTCATTTTACACTACTTCACAAGTGCCAAAGAAAATAGCAAACACTAATGCTACTTCAGCTATGACGCTCAACACTGAACTATACCACTACAACAATCTACATGAGCGGCATGGGTGTCAGTTATGACAGCATCCCGGACGAGCCCCCACTTATGTTACGAATCCCCTTTGGCCCGACAGTCTAGGGGGGGTGGTAATGAGACCCGTAACATAACTCATGCAAATTCTTATTGTGACAAAGTAAAAGTGTGCACGAAATAACCACAACAACAGAAATCTACCGTCAAACTCTAGGTTTATTTATAAACACACGGTAATGGGGGGAGCAGGAAAAGGGGCTGAGCTGGACCCAAGGAAAGAAACAATAAATATACAAAAACACACCCCTAAGCTAGACTAGCCTACTTTAACAGCTAACTAACTAACCAAAAATACAGTGGGTGGTCCGCCCAGTTCTACCTAGTGTATTTAACAAAGTTCACCTACGGGTAGTGTATGCCCATGGGCGACTTGTCTTGGTTTCCCCTTTTCCCACCAGCAAACAAACAAACACCATAACCAAAAACAATACTCACAGGTGATGACAAAGTGCTATGGAGGTGCTTTAAACAAAAGAGAGGTTAAGACACAAAGCGAGAGTGAAACACAGAGACCTACAGACATGGCATTTACAGAGAGATTGAGCTGAGCTCTAGAACAAACAAATGATGGGGTTTTTAAACCATGGGGAAGGAACTGTGATAGGTCAGGAAATAGGAGGAGGTGTGTCTTCTGATTGATGATTGATTGTTGACTGATTGGGGAGTGATGATTATCACCTGTGAGGGGAGAAGGAGAGAAAAGAAACACACACACAGGATACACACACACACAGGATAACTGTATCCGTAACAGGGAGACAGGGAGAGGGGGACGGGGCTTGCTATACCCAAAGAGGGCAACATCATGACACAGGTAACAAACTGAGATTAGGAGCACTCCCTTTAAGAGTGTGCCCCTAATCTCAGCTCGTTACCTGTATAAAAGGCATCTGGGAGCCAGAAATCTTTCTGATTGATGGGGGTCAAATACTTATTTCCTCATTAAAATACAAATCAATTTCTAACATTTTTGACATGTTTTTCTGGATTTTCTTTGTTTATTCTGTCTTTCACTGTTCAAATAAACTTACCATTAAAATTATAGACTGCTAATTTCTTTGTCAGTGGGCAAACGTATAAAATCAGCAGGGGATCAAATACTTTTTCCCCTCACTGTATATCTGTTCTAGATCTGCATTTTTTGAAAGGGGCATGCTTATATAAGATGGTGAGGAAAGCACTTTTAAAGAGCAACCAGGCATCCTCTAGTGATGGGATCAAGTCAATATCCTCCCTGGATACCTGGGCCAGGTTGATTAGAAAGGCCTGCTCGCTGAAGTGTTTTAGGGAACGTTTGACAGTGATGAGGGGTGGTCGTTTGACAGCGGACCCATCACACACGCAGGCAATAATGCAGTGATCACTGAGATCCTGGTTGACGACAGCAGAGGTGTATTTAGAGGGCAAGTTGGTCAGGATGATATCTAAGAGGGTGCCCATGGTTAAAGATTTAGGGTTGTACCTGGTAGGTTCCTTTAATCATTCGTGTGAGATTGAGGGCATCTAGCTTAGATCGTAGGACGGCCGCGGTGTTAAGCATATCCCAGTTTAGGTCACCTAACAGTACGAAGTCTGAATATAGATGGGGTCAATCAATTCACATATAGCATCCATGGCACAGCTGGGGGCTGAAGGGGGTCTATAACAAGTGGCAACGATGAGAGACTTGTTTCTGGAAAGGTGGATTTTTAAAAGTAGAAGCTTGAATTGTTTGGGTGCAGACCTGGATAGTATGACCTGAACTCTGCAGGCTATCTCTGCAGTAGATTGCAACTACGCCCCCTTTGGCAGTTATATCTTGTCGGAACGATGTTACAGTTAGGGATGGAGATTTCAGGATTTTTGGTGGCCTTCCTAAGCCAGGATTCAGACATGGCTTGGACATCAGGGTTGGTGGAGTGTGCTAAAGCAGTGAATGAAACTTTGAGAAGGCTTCTAATGTTAACATGCATGAAACCAAGTCTTTCCGGTTACAGAAGTCAACAAATGAGATTCTGGGGAATGGGAGTGATGCTGGGGGCTGCAGGGCCTGTGTTAACCTCTACATCACCAGAGGAGGAGTAGGATAAGGGTATGGCTAAAGGCTATAAGAACTGGTTGTGTAGTGCATTTGGAACAGAGAGTAAAAGGAGCAGATTTCTGGGCGCGGAAGAATAGATTCAAGGTATAACGTACAGACAAGCATATGGTAGGATTTGAGTACAGTGGAGGTAAACTTCGGCATTGAGTGACGATGAGAGAGGTTTCGTCTCTCGAGGCACCAGTTAAGCCAGGTGACGTCACCACGTGTGGGGGGTGGAACAAAAGGGCTATCTAAGGCATATTTGGCAGGGCTATGGGCTGTACAGTGAAATAAGACAATACCTAAACCAAAACAGCAATAGACAAGGCATATTGACATTAGGGAGAGGCATATGTAGCCGAGTGATCATAGGGTCCAATGAGTAGCACTAGATGAGTCAGGGAGCCAATGCAATAGTCGCTGCTACGCTAGGAGAGCTGGAGACACGCCGATTAAGACAGCTAGCGTGCCAGGGCTAAACAGATGGGCATCTGGTGACGTCGCAATGAAAGAGCCTGTTGAAACCACCTTGGACGGTTACGTCGGCAGACCAGTCGTGATGGATTGGTGGGGCTCCGTGTTAGCAGTAAAGGGTCCAGGCCAATTGGCAAAAGAGATATTGTAGCCAAAAGAGGTATGTGCTTTGTGATTTGTTTTTTTACATAAATGCTTCAAAATTCACAAAAAACCTCACTAGCAAGCTTTTAAAGTGGTGCATCAGCTAATACGCTTGAGGAGGGCGGTCACATGGTCCTGAGTTCGCACCAGCTATGGTCCAAATTGGGAAGACATGGTACTCGCTAAGCAAGCAACGTGATGTCCTTTATTGTGGTGCCGTGACCCAGATCTACAGTTGTGTAGAGCTCAACGCTGGGGTTGATGTTGAGTAAATATGAGGGGTGAATATAGCACATGGGTTGTATGACACTTACTCCTCAGCCTGAAGTGTCCCACTTGCTTCGCTTCATTAGCTAGATTTTGACGTGGCTCAAACGGCTAAACGATTTAGGAGGGCGGTATTGTGTGTTTGTGCGGCAGAGGTCCAGAGTTCGCGCCAGGTATGGGACGAATTGGAGAAATTTGTCACGTGCACCGAATGCAACTGGTGTAGACCTTATAGTGAAATGCTTACTTACAGGCTCTAACCAACCAAAGATTGGAAAGCAGCTGCAGTCATCCCCCTCTTCAAAGGGGGGACACTCTTGACCCAAACTGCTACAGACGTATATATATCCTACCCTGCCTTTCTAAGGTCTTCGAAAGCCAAGTCAACAAACAGATTACCGACCATTTCGAATACCACCATACCCTCTCTGCTATGCAATCTGGTTTCAGAGCTGGTCATGGGTGCACCTCAGGAACGCTCAAGGTCCTAAACGATATCTTAACCGCCATCGATAAGAAACATTACATATTCATTGATCTGGCCAAGGCTTTCGACTCAATCACCACATCCTCATTGGCAGACTCGACAGCCTTGGTTTCTCAAATGATTGCCTCGCCTGGTTCACCAACTACTTCTCTGATAGAATTCAATGTGTCAAATCCCAGGGTCTACTGTCCGGACCTATGGCAGTCTCTATGGGGGTGCAACAGGGTTCAATTCTTGGACCGACTCTCTTCTCTGTATACATCAATGATGTCGTTCTTGCTGCTGGTGAGTCTCTGATCCACCTACGCAGACGACACCATTCTGTATACTTCTGGCGCATATTTGGACACTGTGTTAACAACCCTCCAGGCAAGCTTCAATGCCATACAACTCTCCTTCCGTGGCCTCCAATTGCTCTTAAATACAAGTAAAACTAAAAGCATGCTCTTGAACCGATCGCTGCCTGCACCTGCCCGCCTGTCCAACATCACTACTCTGGACGGCTCTGACTTAGAATACGTGGGCAACTACAAATACCTAGATGTCTGGTTAGACTGTAAACTCTCCTTCCAGACCCACATCAAACATCTCCAATCCAAAGTTAAATCTAGAATTGGCTTCCTATTTCGCAACAAAGCATCCTTCACTCATGCTGCCAAACATACCCTTGTAGAACTGACCATCCTACCAATCCTCGACTTCGGTGATGTCATTTACAAAATAGCCTCCAATACCCTACTCAACAAATTGGATGCAGTCTATCACAGTGCCATCCGTTTTGTCACCAAAGCCCCACATACTACCCACCATTGCGACCTGTACGCTATCGTTGGCTGGCCCTCGCTTCATACTCGTCGCCAAACCCACTGGCTCCATGTCATCTACAAGACCCTGCTTGGTAAAGTCCCGCCTTATCTCAGCTCGCTGGTCACCATAGCATCACCCACCTGTAGCACGCGCTCCAGCAGGTATATCTTTCTGGTCACCCCCAAAACAAATTATTTATTCTTCTCCTTCCAGTTCTCTGCTGCCAATGACTGGAACGAACTACAAAAATCTCTGAAACTGGAAACACTTATCTCCTTCACTAGCTTTAAGCACCAGCTGTCAGAGCAGCTCACAGATTACTGCACCTGTACATAGCCCACCTATAATTTAGCCCAATCAACTACCTCCTTCCCTACTGTATTTATTTTATTTATTTATTTAGCTCCTTTGCACCCCATTATTTTTATTTCTACTTTGCACATTCTTCCACTGCAAATCTACCTTTCGAGTGTTTTACTTGCTATATTGTATTTACTTTGCCACCATGGCTTTCTTTTTTGCTTTTACCTCCCTTATCTCACCTCATTTGCTCACATTGAATATAGACTTGCTTCTACTGTATTATTGACTGTATGTTTGTTTTACTCCATGTCTAACTCTGTTGTTGTATGTGTCGAACTGCTTTGCTTTATCTTGGCCAGGTCGCAATTGTAAATGAGAACTTGTTCTCAATTTGCCTACCTGGTTAAATAAAGGTGATTATAAAAAACAAGTGGTACTTGCTAAGCAAGCAGGTGACGTCCTGTACACCTACAAAAAGACAACATTACTATTGATCTCTATATAGAGCTTGCCAGATTGTAGTCTGAGAACCTGGAAATAAATTCACTCGATTTGGTTCTTTCAGCCATCCCTATGGGGAAAGAATAAGGTTTTGGAATAAACACTGAAAATAAGTTCTGACCCAGGCGTAGGTGATTTTATACGTTTAGTTCTGTGAGATAATATAGCAGCCAGTGAACATGACCTTTCTCTCAAATCAAATCAAATCAAATCAAATTGTATTTGTCACATACACATGGTTAGCAGATGTTAATGTGAGTGTTGCGAAATGCTTGTGCTTCTAGTTCCGACAATGCAGTGATAACCAACAAGTAATCTAACTAACAATTCCAAAACTACTGTCTTATACACAGTGCAAGGGGATAAAGAATGTGTACATAAGGATATATGAATGAGTGATGGTACAGAGCAGCATACAGTAGATGGTATCAAGTACAGTATATACATATGAGATGAGTATGTAGACAAAGTAAACAAAGTGGCATAGTTAAAGTGGCTAGTGATACATGTATTACATAAGGATGGAGTCGATGATGTAGAGTACAGTATATACGTATGCATATGAGATGAATAATGTAGGGTAAGTAACATTATATAAGGTATCATTGTTTAAAGTGGCTAGTGATATATTTACATCATTTCCCATCAATTCCCATTATTAAAGTGGCTGGAGTTGGGTCAGTGTCAATGACAGTGTGTTGGCAGCAGCCACTCAATGTTAGTGGTGGCTGTTTAACAGTCTGATGGCCTTGAGATAGAAGCTGTTTTTCAGTCTCTCGGTCCCAGCTTTGATGCACCTGTACTGACCTCGCCTTCTGGATGATAGCGGGGTGAACAGGCAGTGGTTCGGGTGGTTGATGTCCTTGATGATCTTTATGGCCTTCCTGTAACAACGGGTGGTGTAGGTGTCCTGGAGGGCAGGTAGTTTGCCCCCGGTGATGCGTTGTGCAGACCTCACTACCCTCTGGAGAGCCTTATGGTTGAGGGCGGAGCAGTTGCCGTACCAGGCGGTGATACAGCCCGCCAGGATGCTCTCGATTGTGCATCTGTAGAAGTTTGTGAGTGATTTTGGTGACAAGCCGAATTTCTTCAGCCTCCTGAGGTTGAAGAGGCGCTGCTGCACCTTCTTCACGACGCTGTCAGTGTGAGTGGACCAATTCAGTTTGTCTGTGATGTGTATGCCGAGGAACTTAAAACTTGCTACCCTCTCCACTACTGTTCCATCGATGTGGATGGGGGGTGTTCCCTCTGCTGTTTCCTGAAGTACACAATCATCTCCTTAGTTTTGTTGACGTCGAGTGTGAGGTTATTTTCCTGACACCACACTCCGAGGGCCCTCACCTCCTCCCTGTAGGCAGTCTCGTCGTTGTTGGTAATCAAGCCTACCACTGTTGTGTCGTCCGCAAACTTGATGATTGAGTTGGAGGCGTGCGTGGCCACGCAGTCGTGGGTGAACAGGGAGTACAGGAGAGGGCTCAGAATGCACCCTTGCGGGGCCCCCGTGTTGAGGATCAGCGGGGAGGAGATGTTGTTGCCTACCCTCACCACCTGGGGGCGGCCCGTCAGGAAGTCCAGTACCCAGTTGCACAGGGCGGGGTCGAGACCCAGGGTCTCGAGCTTGATGACGAGCTTGTCATGATGTGGGTTTTGTCCTATATTTGTATTTAATGTATTTTTAATCCCAGCCTCTGTCCCCGCAGGGCTTTTTGCCTTTTGGTAGGCCGTCATTGTCAATAAGAATTTGTTCATAACTGACTTGCCTAGTTATATAAAGGTTAAATAAAAAATAAAAATAAAATAATAAATTATTTCACAAAAAGTGACAGTTGATGAAGATTCTTTTAAACCATGTGATTACCACAGACCTTATTTTCGGCGTTTATACTAAAACCTTACAAAAACACCATTAAATCTCCTCATAGGCTTTGTCCAACGAACGAACCATGGCGGAGTTAGTGCCTCCAAAATACGCTATTACTATTTCTCTCTATTCGGTGACAGAAGAAGAGCGTCACAGATCGAACAATGAATCGGATATTTCACCAGATGTATAAAATGTGAAGGTTGGCGTTTCCACTCACTACCAAATATGGTGATGAGAGCAAGCCCAGTGCCTGGCAAGTGGGAGAAAATGGAGCGAGATTGATTTTTGCCGAAATTCTGCATATTTTCTCATCGATTAAACATTTTGTCAGAACAAAGTTTTCTGTTTCCCAAACTAGAATCTGTAACAAACATAGCGGACTTTACCCTTTGCCAATGTTTATTATTATTTTTTATTGTGTTATTTAGGAGCGCACGGTTGAATTTAGTTATTGCACACGCGCACTTCTCAGAGTAGGCGTTCCCTAACGAAAATATGCAAATAAATGTTAGAACGCGCCAATAGGATCTCAGTAGCTCCTGCTTGGCTCTGCCCACCTCCTTGCTTGTTCTGCCCACTATGATTATTTGACTACGTTGGAAACGACAGGCTCTGGTCTATCTTGGGTTAGTTATACATATCTTTAGTTTCGTTTGAACTGTTTCATGAATTCAAAATGGCGAAAAACTCATAATGGCGGACCTTTGTCGGTCCCTGAGCCAAATGTATTCCTTGTGAGGACTGAGGAGAGGGACTTATGTTGGCTACCGAATTTCATGACTTTTCAGGTGGGTAAGGGGCGTGACCTTTCAACGTTTGCATGTTCAATATCTTGTTATAGCGCCACCATCTGGTCAGTCACTGTTATTTTGTAAATGACCGCAAGACGCTTCATTCACCCAAGTTTCGTCAAAATCGGTCCAGTGCTGTCTGATATCGCGTGTGACGTACGGACGGACGTAGACAGATCCACAGTCCCCTCCCCAATGAGGGACATTATTATTAGAAGTCATATTATTCATTGTACAGACTGTATACTGAGCAAATGTGTCAGTCAATTATATCAGCGGCACTTGACTATAGACAGAATACATATTAAAGGATACGTCATTGCGCTTGACGCTCAAGTTATGTTACAGTATTTTTAACACTGCTTTGATACTTTTCGACCGAGAAGGACTATGGGAAAGCAAGTCTACAGTATCAAGCTAGCTCGTTCTGCAGCATGCAGCCACTCATGTCAATAAACTACAATCCCCAAAAGCCCTTGTATTGTTGACTTAAGCAAGGTTTTTGTCGACGTGGGAAAGGGTCTGCTCAGTGCTGACACAAACAGATAAATGTCCATGGATGTCGGTTGCAATAGAAATGAACATCTTGACATGCACATTGGATTCAATAAATATATGGTAATTGAAACTGCCTCTGGAAGCAATAAACATATGTGAATTGAAATATGTGGCTTAAACCTGAAGAGATATTGCTGAAAAATGCATTCAAGTTATGGGTGACGGAAAAAGGCAACGATTATTTCGTATTACAAAGGAGGCGAGGATATGGAGAAGGAGGAGGCGGTTTGACAGGTATGCGTTCTGTTCTTTGCTGTTCTGGTAAAACCCAGTGGTACCGCTATGACCGTCTAGCGAAGTGCTCACGCCATCAAACGAGAGCTCATATTTCCGTTATATTTTCTAATGTCCTCCAGATTATGACATGTATAGGGGAGGGAGGCAGACAGTTCTCTAGATGCGCGTGACAAATTGACAGCCTGAGCCTGAACTTCACATGTTAGCTTTGATTGCAACAGGTACACAATATAAAGTATGTGGACAACCCTTCAAATTAGTGGATTCGGCTATTTCAGGCACACCCATTGCTGACAGGTGTATAAAGTCGAACACACAGCCATGTATTCTCAATAGACAAACATTTGCAGTGGAATGGCCTTTGCTGAATAACTCAGTGACTTTCAATGTAGCACTGTCATAGGATGCCATCTTTCCAGCAAGTCAATGTGCCAAATTTCACCCCTGCTAAGAGCTGCCCCGGTCAACTTTAAGGGCTGTTCTTGTGAAGTGGAAACATCTAGGAGCTGCAACTGCTCAGCTGTGAAGTGTTACAGGCTACAGAATGGGACTGCTGACTCGCATCGCATGTAAAAATCAACTGTCCTTGATTGCAACATTCACTACTGAATTCCAAACTGCCTCTGGAAGCAACGTCAACACAATAACTGTTCGTTGGGTGCTTCATGAAATGGGTTTCCATGGAAGAGCAGCCGCACAGAAGCCTAAGATCACCATGCACAATGCCAAGTGTGGCTGGAGTGGTGTAAAGCTTGCCATCATTGGACTCTGAAGCAGTGGAAACATGTTCTCTGGAGTGATGAATCACACTTCACCATCTGGCAGTCCGGCGGACAAATCTGGGTTTGGCGGATGCCTGGAGAACCCTACCTGCCCGAATGCATCGTGCCAACTGTAAAGTTTGGTGGAGGAGGAATAATGGTCTGGGGCTGTTTTTCATGTTTTGGGCTAGGCCCCTTAGTTTCAGTGAATCGATCTTAATGCTACAGCATACAATGACATTCTAGACGATACTGTGTTTCCAACTTTGTGACAGTTTGGGGAAAGCCCTTTCCTGTTTCAGCATGACAATGCCCTCGTGCATAAAGCGAGGTCCATACAGAAATGGTTTGTCGAGATCGGTGTGAAAGAACTTGACTGACCTGCACAGAGCCCTGACCTCAACCCCATTGAACACCTTTGGGATGAATTGGAATGCTGACTGCGAGCCAGGCCTAATCACCCAACATCAGTGCCCGACCTCACTAAATGCTCTTGTGGCTGAATGGAATTAAGTCCCCGCAGCAATGTTCCAACATCTTGTTGAAAACCTTCCCAGAAGAGTGGAGGCTGTTATAGCAGCAAGGGGGGGGGTGGCGAACTCCATTATTAATGTCCATGATTTTGGAGAGCAGATGTCCATATACCTTTGGTCTTGTAGTGTATCTACAATGTAACAGTTTACAGTAGCTTACCTACGATGCAGATTGGTTATTTTGTTAACACTGACTGAGCTTCAACAAATGATTCATTACGCCAAATCTGTTGCAAAAGTTTCTTAAACGTAACGAAACAGGAAGGGACTTACCTGAATTTGTCCAATAGAAACTCTCCTTTTTGTTGCAATGGTTTGGACTGATGATTACCCCAATGTTGTTTGAACACACGCTATGACATGGTAGTGTGTCAAATATTGGGTTGCTGACATTTGCTTTAGTTTATGAGTGGAGCAATGGGCTATACTGATGTGCACGTCTGTATGAGAATGTACTGTATCTACTCAAGCATGAGTAGAGCCAGGTCAATGCTCATCCTTTCTATAGTGTCAGTCTGGTCTACTAATTCCCTGCATTTGAAGTGGAATGATCATATTCTACATTATAAAAAATAATGTTTGTTGATCTTTGAGTTCAATACTGCCCTATTTGATTACAAATTGATCCTCCTTCACCGTGCAAGTCAGGAGTCATTCATTGTATACATTACACCAAGAGTGAGTAGGGTACCTTGTTTGCTCAATTGCAGTCAATGAATGAATGTCAGCTGTCAGTTTCCCAATAATAGTAGGTTGTCTTGCACATGGTCACTCACAGGCTCCAATAAGCCAATTCTCAGCTGTTGATCACAGTTATCCACTTGACTGAAACAGCATAGCTAACTTTGACATTTTCTCTCATCTCTAATGCTAAAAATAGCAATGGTGGCCTTCTATTCTGTTGAAGCCAATGGTGTTCCAGTGGTTATAGCCTACTTATTGTCATGGTACATGTATTTGTCAATTCGATGGACACTGAGAACACAATTTTTGGGGCACAATAGATATATTCTCTGACTGGGCTAATAATGGATGGAGGTCCACCAATGGCTGCTCTCCTCCTGTTCAACGCCTTCTCGGAAGCCCCCTGCAACTTTAACTTTTTATCCTGAAGTATCCAGATTTAAATCTTAAATGGCCTCAGGGCAGAGGGCAGGCTATTATCCAGTGATGCCTGCTCCTAATTAGGCCCTTGCAGACTGCAGATGCACAAGTTCTGTCAGAGGGGCGGCAGTGTAGCCTAGTGGTGAGAGCGTTGGACTAGTAACCGGAAGGTTGCAAGTTCAAACCCCCGAGCTGACAAGGTACAAATCTGTCGTTCTGCCCCTGAACAGGCAGTTAACCCACTGTTCCTAGGCCGTCATTGAAAATAAGAATTTGTTCTTAACTGACTTGCCTAGTTAAATAAAGGTTAAAAAAAAAGTGTCTGCTAAACTTTTATGATGGATGATTTACAGTATGGGGCAAAACAAAGTCTGTAATCAGTTCACAACTGTAGTGTAGGCCACTGTAGTCTCATCCACCAGCCGGCTCTTGTTAGCAATTAGCCTGGGTTTGAGGTTAAGACCACTTTACAGCTGTGTCATGATCCCCAAGCACAGCAGCCATAGATGCTGCTGATGCAGTCTGGGATAGCAGTATAGCTCTGACCTTGTTAATAATTTATGAAGGCCATAATTTATGAACCAACACTGTTGGTTTGAGCCACCGACAGGCAGGACACTTGAATGTGATGATAAGCAGCACAATATCCATTGAGTTTTGACTGTTCCATGTTACATTATAATGTCATGCTGATCCAACCCAGGTGAATGGGCTGTTTTGTTTGCTAGATACTGTAAATCAATAGACATGAAATTACCTCATGATTTTGAAATGTCTTATAATGCCTGTTAAAATGTCTGACTGTTAATGGAAATGATTGCTACATATTTTTGGGACAGGTCTCCTGGTTGGAACTCTGGATACGATGCTGGACTCTACGTCTAAAGTTGCACCGTTTCGCATTCTACACCAGACACCGGACTCCCAGGTCTACTGGTCAATAGCGTGTGGTGAGAGTCTCTCTACACTTTGTGGTCCTTCTGTAGCTCAGTTGGTAGAGCATGGCGCTTGTAACGCCAGGGTAGTGGGTTCGATTCCCGGGACCACCCATACGTAGAATCTATGCACACATGACTGTAAGTCGCTTTGGATAAAAGCGTCTGCTAAATGGCATATATTATTTTATTATATTACTTTCTCAACTATACTCTTCAGTCAGAGTTGACAACACACATGAAGTGTTTTACCCACTTCATATGTATGTACTGTATTCTAGTCTAGGCTCATCCTATAGAACTACTGCTGTACACACCATTTTTGTTCATATACTGTCCATAATATCTATACACACCGTCATAAACATATTTATATTCCAGACTCTGACATTGCTCGTTCTATTATGTCTGTATCTCTTAATTCCTTTCTTTTTCCTTTTGGGATTTGCATGTTTTGTATGGCTAGGTATTACTGCACTGTTGGAGTTAGGAAGATAAGCATTTCGCTACACCCGCGATAATATCTGCAAAATATGTGTACGCGACCAATGAAATATATAGGCTTTAGTTTTGTAATAACAGGCTACAATCATGTAATAACCTTTAGGATTATATTTTAGTCTAGACACATTTCCCATTTTGTAACTAAATTGATGGCTTAGTCATGGATAGTGTCAACAGTTTCCTTTCATTTGTGACTGTTTTCCCTGTGGTTAGGTGGCACCAAGGAGGAGATCAGCCAACACTGGGAGTGGCTGGAGAAGAACATCATGAGAACCCTGTCTGTGTTTGACTCCAGCGATGACATCACCAGCTTTGTGCAGGGCAAGATCAGAGTAAGTAATCACGAAAGCTTATTAAACATGTGGTTAGACACAGACATCAACAATACTATTGTTGATCTCTGCCACTCTCACAGGAGATGGAGGCCTCCTCCAGACTTAATGATTTATTCATGTAGTGAAGCCTACTGATGATAAGTGGCAAGTGCTTACTCTTTGAAAATAGTTGGTGGTGATTGTTATTTCACTACTGCTTTATGATATGGAAACATTTGACTGTTTGTTGAAAGCTAAGCAAAGGATAGTAGGTTTAATAACAATATTATTTAACAAACCATATTATGCTAATCTATATGTCTTGATACATATTACAGAATGGAGATGGACTTGTTTAGACTGCTCAATTATATTAGCTATCTCAGTGGCCATTAGAGGGATGTTGACCTCTTCTTTCTATAAAGGGTCTGATTGCTGAGGAAGGAAAGGTGTCATGCGTGCAGGAGGATGACCCTGAGAAGTTCCGTGAGGCTCTGCTAAGGTTTGAGAAATGGTTTGACCTCCCTCAGAAGGAGAAGCTGGTCACCTACTACTCCTGCAGCTACTGGAGGGGTCGCGTGCCCTGCCAGGGCTGGCTCTACCTCAGCACCAACTTCCTGTCCTTCTACTCCTACCTGCTGGGCTCTGAGGGTGAGACCAAAGACCTGAGCAACCCCTCACTGTTGGCTAACTGTCACTAAATTGTCACTTATCCATTGTATTTGGATACAATATTATTATCATTCCATGTCATGACAGAATGGCAGTGAGTTACTCATTGAAAATAATCTGTTTCCTTTTCAGTGAAGCTGGTTATCTCCTGGAATGAGATCTGGAGGCTGGAGAAAACGTCCAATGTCATCCTGACGGAGAGCATCCATGTGTTGGCCAATGGGGAGGACCACTTCTTCTCCATGTTCCTTCATCTCAATGAGACGTTTCTGATCATGGAGCAGTTGGCTGACTACTCCATCAAACGCCTGTTTGATAAGGAGACTTTCCAGGAAGAGCCCTCCCTCTCAGACCCTCTGCAGATCACCAAGAGGTACTGTACTGTACTGATGTACTGTCCCTGCGCTCTTCCACATAACTCCTATTTGACAGTTACATCAGGGCACCATGGTGAACTGAGACAATAGTCATAATTCTGTTTAGTTCTTCCATGCTCTTCTCAGTCACTTTCCTCTCTTCCAGAGGCTTAGAAACGCATGCTAGGAACGAGCAGTTCCGGGCCTTCTTCAGGCTGCCTAAAGAGGAGAACCTGCTGGAGGTGTATGAGAGCTTCCTGTGGGTGCCCTTCAGCCACTTCAACACGCTGGGGAAGATCTGTCTTTCCGAGAGCTACCTGTGTTTCGCCAGCCAGGATGGCAGCCAGTGCCACGTCATCATCCCCATGAGAGAGGCAAGACGCTTCCATGAAACATAACTAATTACTGATCACAGTTGTTCTGTTGCTCAGTGGTTTGTCCAGTGTTGTTGAAACCAACTCCTATCCTTACAGGTGATTGGTGTGGAGAAGCCGGACCGTAGCAGCAGGGCTTTGAGTGTGTGTGTGCGGGGTAAGAGGGCTCTACGGTTCTCTGAGGTCCGAGACTTTGAGCGCCTCGCCAATGCAATCCGCAGGAGGTGTGGGATGACGGCCAGTCCTCAGCACTCTGCATCAACTGAGGTAACTTACTGTTTTGACCTTTGCCATCCACCTTCCAACTGTCTCTAATTCACCTCCTTATCTGCCAGGCTATAATTGCTGCTGTTGAAAACAAACAGAATTGTGTGTTCACTGTGCCTTGCAGGTCATCAGAGGGGAGTGCCAAAACCTCATCAATCACTTTGAGGACAACCCAGAGGAGGTGGCTTTGATGGTTGGACAGAAGGATAGCAGCAAGGCTGTCAGCACTGAGGCCCTCATGACCGTGTTCCATCCCCAGGACACCGAAAATCTGGACCCCAAAATGGTGGATATAAGTGGTCTTTTTCTCTAAAATATTAATTTTGCTCATAGTGTGAAGAAATATAAACATTTCACTAAAATAAAAAGCGCAACATGTAAAGTGTTGCTCCTGTATTTCATGAGCTGAAATAAAAGGTCCCCTACATTTTCCATACACACAAAAAACGTATTTCTCTCAAATGTGCACACATTTGTTTACATCCCTGTTAGTGAGCATTTCTCCTTTGACAAAATAATCCATCCACCTGACAGGTGTGGCATATCAAGAAGCTGATTAAACAGCATGATCATTACACAGATGTACCTTGTGCTGGGAACAATAAAAAGTCACTCTAAAGTGTACATTTGTGTCACACAACACAATGCCACAGATGTTTCGTGTTTTAAGGGAGCTTGCAATTGGCATGCTGATTGCAGGAATGTCCACCAGAGCTGTTGCCAGAAAATTGAATGTTAATTTCTCTACCATAAGCCGCCTCCAACGTCGTTTTAGAGAATTTGTCACTATCCAACTGGCCTCACGACCACAGACCACGTGTATGGCGTCGTGTGGGGGAGTGTTTTGCTGATGGCATAATTGTGAATAGATTGCCCCATCATGGCATTGGGGTTATGGTATGGGCAGGCATAAACTACGGACAATTAACACACTTGCATTTTATCAATGGCAATTTGTATGCACAGAGATACCGTGACGAGATCCTGAGGCCCATTGTCTTCACACAGCCATTGAAGAGATGTGTCGCGCTGCATGATGCAAATGGTGGTCACACCAGATAGTGACTGGTTTTCTGATCCACGCCTTCCTTTTTTTTAAGGCATCTGTCACCAACAGATGCATATCTGTATTCCCCATCATGTCAAATCCATAGATTAGGGCCTATTGAATGTATTTCAATTTACTGATTTCCTTATATAAACTAACTCAGTGAAATCTTTGAAAATGTTGCATCTTGCGTTTTTATATTTTTGTTCACGATAGTTTCTCTAGGAGAACAGTTTTTTTTCCAGTGTGAGAATGATAATAGGGTGGAGGTTTTTTTGAAAGGTGCTCGCCCTGTACTGTAGAGGTGTCCCAGCCTTGACGGCTCATTTCTTATTCTCCTGTTTCATCTCTGTGCCTGACAGCTGAAGGAGAAGATGAAGGAGCAGTCATGGAACATCCACTTCTCAGAATATGGCCGTGGCACCAGTATGTTCTGTACCAAGAAGACACGAGACCTGATTGTGCGTGGCATCCCTGAGGCCTTAAGGGGAGAGCTCTGGATGCTTTTCTCAGGTTCTGTTTGATATGGCTCATTAACTGTTAAATGGCATGTATGTTTCCTTTACTGGCATGTTAAATTGTGGTGTCTCTTTTCAATGCCGTAGATGGCTGTAGGACGCTGGATGTGTTTAGTTAAATATGGACTGGGGTGTTTTGCTTTTGTACTATAGGTGCAGTCAACGACATGGCCACTAACCCGGGGTACTACACTGAGCTGGTGGATCAGTCTCTGGGGACCAGCACCCTGGCCACTGACGAGATAGAGAGAGACCTGCACCGCTCCCTACCAGAGCACCCTGCCTTCCAGAGCGACACAGGCATCTCTGCCCTGCGCAGAGTCCTCACCGCTTACGCCTACAGGAACCCCAAAATCGGCTATTGCCAGGTACCAAGCTAGAAACCCCTATAACACATTTTTTATTTTAAAAAGCTAATGGGCACCTTGATATTGCTCGTGCTTTTTCTCTTGTGAAGGCCATGAACATCCTGACGTCAGTCCTTTTGCTCTATGCAAAAGAGGAGGAGGCTTTCTGGCTGCTGGTGGCCGTCTGTGAGAGGATGCTGCCTGACTACTTTAACCGCAGGATCATCGGTGAGTGACGCAGCTGAACAACAATATCATTTTCAGTTGTAGCATGACATTAGATATTTGTACTGTATGTGTGTTTGATACTGAATTATACTTTCCCCCTTAACTGCTAAAAATCCTGTTTACAAACTTGTGTTTCCTCAGGTGCACTGGTGGACCAGGCGGTGTTTGAGGAACTGATCCGAATGCACCTCACCCAGCTGACGGAGCACATGACAGACCTGACCTTCTTCTCCTCTGTGTCCCTGTCCTGGTTCCTCACCCTGTTTATCAGCGTCCTGCCAATAGAGAGCGCGGTCAACGTGGTCGACTGCTTCTTCTACGACGGCATCAAAGCCATCCTGCAGCTGGGCCTGGCTGTGCTCGACTACAACATGGAGGGCCTGATCAGCTCCCATGACGACGCTGAGGCGGTCACCATCCTCAACAAGTGAGTGTCAACACAGAGAGGGCGGAGTCTGAAGGTCAACTGAATTGGTTATTTCAAAGTACCGTATTAGGTTATGGTTGGGTTGTGAAGTAACATAAATTCCAAAACAAGGAGGTAATTCTATAGGAATGTCCATTTAATTCATGTTACTTAACTGCTGCTCTGTTTGCCCTGGCAGGTTTTTTGATAATGTGACCAATAAGGACAGTCCTCTTCCACAAACAGTGCAGCAAAACTCTGTAGGGAACAATGACAAAGCATCATCCATCTCCAAGGTGGATGTCAGTGATCTCATCAAAGAAGCCTATGAGGTACTGTAACAGTTAGAGTTGCTAGGACTCACTCCATGTCTCAATGTCAGGCTTGTAATTGATTAGACTTTTTAAATTTGCTGACAGAAATATGGAGACATGAAATCAGAGGAAGTAGAGAGCATGCGGAAAAGAAACAAACTATATGTTATCCAAACGTTAGAGGATACAACCAAGCAAAATGTGGTGAGTTGCTCATCCACAAACTTCCATAGCATCTTTTTGGCATTGTTTACTACAATTTGATGTAGGATTATTTGAGATGTACTTTTTCCCCAGCTGCGGGTAGTGTCACAAGAAGTAAAGTTCAGTGCTTCCCAGCTTGATGAACTTTATGTATTGTTCAAGGTGGGTGCAATATCTCAATCACTCTTTTCAAATAGTAATAATATACTACTGCATACCTACATGCATTAATATTCCTTCTCATAGACACAGAGTTGACATGAAAAATGTAAATATGTTGAAAATAGACAAAGTTAACCGCTGGAGATTGAAATATTCAATGTGTTTCCAGAGGCAACATTTCCTCAGCTGCTATTGGACAATGAACAGCCCAGTGCTGCTGCACCACGACCCCAGCCTGGCCTATCTGGATCAATACCAGCTGGGCTTCCATCAGTTCAGCCTGCTCTTCTCCCTCCTGGAGCCCTGGTCCCTCTGCAGCGGCAAGGACACCCTCTTCCTCTGGGCCTTCCGCCTGCTGGATGAGAACCAGGATGGCCTCGTCAACTTCAAAGAGTTCTGCAGTGCCTTGGGTAAGGTTACACCAGCCCGCTGATGCATAGCTACAAGTCTATGAACGCTGTTCCTACCCTCTGCTTCTAACATTATCTGAGGGAACTGTATGTCACATCTAATCCAGCGTCAACCTCATGAAACCTTTCATGCTAATTTACCCCTTCCCTATTTTGTTCTTACTACAGATATTTTGTACAGCGGCACTTTCACCAACAAACTGACATTCCTGTTCAAGCTTCATCAGCCACCAGGTAAGTAAGATCACCTATAACTTCATCAGCACCTTCTCTATTAACCACTTGTCATTCTGTCTGATACTTTTGTTCTGTATTCCTTCTTAAGTGCCTTCACAAAGTATTCATACCCTGTTACTTATTCCACATTTTATCGGTACAGCCTGAATTCAAAATGTATTCCGTATATGTTTTTTCTCACCCATCGACATACAACTCATAATGACGGTGAAAACATGTTTTGAGAACTTTTTTGCGCATTTATTGAAAATAAATGACAAACTCATTTTCATAATTATTCACACCCCTGAGTCAATAGAAGCACCTTTTGCAGCGATTACAGCTGTTAGTCTTTCTGGGTAAGTCTCTAAGTGCTTTCCACACCTGGATTCTGCAACAATTGTCCATTTATTATTTTGAAAATGTCAAGCTCTGTCAAATTGGTTGTTGATCATTGCTAGACAATTTTCAGGTCTTGTCATAGATTTTCAAGTAGATTAAAAAAAAAATTACTCAGGAACATTCAATGTCTTCTTGGTAAGCAACTGCAGTGTAGATTTGGCCTTGTGTTTTAGATTATTGTTCTGCTGAAAGGTAAATTCATCTCCCAGTGTCTGGTGGAAAACAGACTGAACCAGCTTTTCCTCTAGGATTTTGCCTGTGCGTAGCTCCATTCCATTCCTTTTTTATCCTGATAAACTCCCCAGTCCTTAACAATTACAAGCATTCCCATAACATGATGCAGCCACCACTATGCTTGAAAATATGGTACTCAGTAAAGTATTGTATTGCCCCAAACAACACTATTCAGAACAAAAAGTTAATTGCTATTCCACATTTTTTGCAGTTTTACTTTAATCCCTAATTGCAAACAGAATGCATGTTTTGAAATATTTATATTCTGTACAGTCTTCCTCCTTTTCACTCTGTCAATTAGGGTAGTATTCTGGAGTAACTACAATGTTGTTGATCCATCCTCAGTTTTCTCCTATTACAGCCATTAAACTGTTTTAAAGTCACCATTGGCCTCATGGTGAAATCCCTGAGCGGTTTCCTTCCTCTCTGGCAACCGAGCTAGGAAGAAGGACGCCTGTATATTTGTAGGTAGCCTGGTGGTCTAGCGGTTAAGAGTGTTTCGGAAAGTAATTAAAAAATGGTTACTGGTTCGAAACCCAGAGCCAGCAAGGTGGAAAAATCTGTCGTTCCGCCCTTGAGCAAGGCAGTTAACCCCCAACAACAACTGCTCCCCGGGGGCCGATGATGTCGAGAGATGCAGAATCAGAGAGATGCAACCCCCTGCATCTCTGATTAATTCTCACCCGTCTACCAATAGGTGCCCTTCTTTGCAACGCATTGGAAAACCTCCCTGGTTTTTGTGGTTGAAATTCACTGCTCGACAGAGGGACCTTACACATTTTTTTGTGTGGTGTACAGAGATGAAGTAAACATTCAAATCATGTTAAACACTTGTTTCACACAGAGCACATTTTTACTCCTGAACTTATTTAGGCTTGCAGCATCAAAGGGGTTGAATACTTACTCAAGACATTTCAGCTTTTCATTTTTTTATTAATTTGTAAACATTTCTAAAAACATAATTCCACTGACATTATGGGGTAGGCCAGTGACCAAAAATCTAAATTTAATCCATTTTAAATTCAGACTGTAACACAATACATTTTGGAAAATGTCAAGGGGTGTGAATATTTCTGAAAGCACTGTATAATAAGAAACAAATCCCAATGCAATTTTCTTGCAGACTGTGCCTTTCTAATTTCAACTGTACTGTATGTTTTGTGCCACTCTTCTACTCACCAACTAATCTCTTTGTTAACTGTTCCTTACATCTGTCCCTACAGTAATGTTACATGCTCTCACAGACAATGTCTTCTTCCAGCTTTCACAGGGAGTCCTTTCCACTCAAAGGCCCAAAGACTGCCTCACTTTATTCCAATGACTGACGACATATCCCACTTGAGTCGATTGACTGGTCAGCTTGCTTTGCTCTTTTCTTTCTATGCTATAACCATTTCACTCTAGTCCTCTCTGTGCTTTTCTCTTTGGTAGATGCTCATCTGTCTGTCTTTTAACAATGTCTTAAATGTGGGTCTTTTGTTGTGTACAATTTGTTTTACTACCATCTAGGGATGTTAACTAAATTGGTTAGCTGCCGAAAATACATTTGACCGGTGATGCTTATCGGTCTACAGGTTTATTTGCATAATTTAGTGGAATTACATGACGGCTAACACCAATTTATCTTACGGCCAAGATCCTTTTTAATGCGAAATTCGGATAGCCAAGCTTGCTTCGCACTCATGTTGGTGCTAACAAGCAGGTGAGCTAGTGCTTGGTTTCAATAGCCAATCCAGTAGGGGCTGGAAACTATAGTGACCATTTCCCAACTTTGGTCCTGACCTGTTCACACTCTATGCTCACATTGCCCACTTTGCTTCCTTCATTGAAAATGAATGGTCTTCTGTTGTTTCATAGCTCCCCAATGTGCTATATGGATCACTAGCATCGATATGCAACTTTCCATGGTAGTCAGGAACAAGTACACAGTCAGTTAGGAAAGCAAAGGCTAGATCTTTCAAACAGAAATTTGCATCCTGTGGCACTTATTCCAAAAGTTAATGGAGAATAAGAGTACCGCTGCCCACTGCACTGAGACTAGGAAACACTGTCACCACTGATAAATCCACGATAATCGACCATTTCAATAGGCATTTCTCTACGGCTGGCCATGCATTCCACCTGGCTACCCCAACCAACAGCTTTGCACCCCCCGCAGCAACTGGGCCAAGCCCTCCCCTCATTCTCCTTCACCCAATTCCAGACAGCTGATGTTCTGAAAGAGCTGCAAAATCTGGATCCCTACAAATCAGCTAGGCTAGACAATCTGGACCCTCTCTTCCTAAAATGATCCGCCGCCATTTTTGCAACCCCTATTACTCGTCTGTTCAACCTCTTTCGTATCGTCTGAGATTCCTAAGGATTGGAGAGCGGCCGCAGTCATCCCCCTCTTCAAAGGGAGAGACACTCTAGACCCAAACTGTTACAGACCTACAGTTGAAGTCGGAAGTTTACATACACCTTAGCCAAATACATTTAAACTCAGTTTTTCAGAATTCCTGACATTTAATCCTAGTACAAATTCCCTGTTTTAGGTCAGTTAGGATCACCACTTTATTTTAAGAATGTAAAATGTCAGAATAATAGTAGAGATTTATTTCAGCTTTTATTTCTTTCATCACATTCCCAGTGGGTCAGAAGTTTACATACACTCAATTAGTATTTGGTAGCATTGCCTTTAAATTTTTGGGTCAAACATTTCAGGCAGCCTTCCACAAGCTTCCCACAATAAGTTGGTGAATTTTGGCCCATTCCTGCTGACTGATATGGTGTAACTGAGTCAGGTTTGTAGGCCTCCTTGCTTGCTCACGCTTTTTCAGTACTGCCCACGAATTTTCAATAGGATTGAAGTCAGAGCTTTGTGATGTCCACTCCAATACCTTGACTTTGTTGTCCTTAAGTCATTTTGCCACAACTTTGGAAGTATGCTTGGGGTCATTGTCCATTTCGAAGACACATTTGCGACCAAGCTTTAACTTCCTGACTGATGTCTTGATGTTGCTTCAATATATCCACATAACTTTCCTTCTCATGATGCCATTTATTTTGTGAAGTGCAGCAGTCCTTCCAGCAGCAAAGCACCCCCACAACATGATGCTGCCACCCCCGTGCTTCACGGTTGGGAAGGTGTTGTTCGCCTTGCAAGCTTCCCTCTTTTTCCTCCAAACATAACGATGTTCATTATGGCCAAGCAGTTCTATTTTTCTTTCATCAGACCAGAGGACATTTCTCCAAAAAGTACGATATTTGCAGTTGCAAATCGTAGTCTGGCTTTTTTATGGAGGTTTTGGAGCAGTGGCTTCTTCCTTGCTGAGCAGCCATTCAAGTTATGTCGATATAGGACTCTGTGGATATGTGGATTTACTGTGGATATAGATACTTTAGTACATGTTTCCTCCAGCATCTTCACAAGGTCCTTTGCTGTTGTTCTGGGATTGATTTGCACTTTTCGCACCAAAGTACTTTCTTCTCTATGAGACAAAACGGGTCTCCTTCATGGGCAGTATGAGGGATACGTGGTCTCACGTTCTTTATACTTGCGTACTATTGTTTATACAGATGAACGTGGTACCTTCAGGCGTTTGGAAAATGCTCTCAAGGATGAAGTCTTTGCTAGATAAAGCTCCACCTTATCTCAGCTCACTGGTCACCATAGCAACACTCACCCGTAGCATGCATATTTCACTGGTCATCCCCAAAGCCTTCCAGTTCTCTGCGGCCAATGACTGGAACAAATTGCAAAAATCAGTTGGAGACTTATATCTCCCTCAATAACTTTAAGCATCAGGTGTCAGAGCAGCCTGACAATCGCTGCAGCTGTACACAGCCCTTCTGTAAATAACCCATCCAACCAACTACCTACCTCATTGCCATATTTTTAGTTTTTCTGCTCTTTTGCACATCAGTATTTCTACTTGCACATCCTCATCTGCACTATCCATCACTCCAGTGTAAATTGCTCAATTGTAATTACTTTGCCATTTTTGGCCTATTTATTGCCTTGCCTCCTTATAACATTTTGCACACACTGTATACAGATTTTTCTATTGTTATTTATTGACTGTAAATTTGTTTATCCCATGTGTAACTCTGTTGTTTTCTTCAAAATGCTTTGCTTTATCTTGGCCAGGTCACAGTTGTAAATGAGAACTTGTTCTCAACTGGCCTACCTAGTTAAATAAAGGTGAAATAACATTTTTAAAACTACATCCCATAGGGCGGTGCACAATTGGCCCAGCGTCGTCCGGGTTTAGTGGATGGTTTGGCCGGGGGGGCTTTACACGGCTCATTGGGAACACTTGGGGTGGGTTGGGCGCCACAGTTGAAAGGTGTTTCCTCCGACACATTGTTGCGGGTGTTAAGGAGTGTGGTTTGGCGGGTCATGTTTCAGAGGACACATGATTTGACCTTTTCCTCTCCTGAGCCCGTTGGGGAGTTGCAGCGATGAGACAAGATCGTAATTGGATATGACGAAATTGGGCATAAATAGGGGTGTTAAAAAAAAGCCACAATTAAAAAGCTACAATTTTTATTTCTCAATCTCAACTCCTAATTAAAGCGTGCCTCCTATTCGCCATTCGAGTGCATAGGCTATAGTCAACGGTAGGCAGGCTAGCAACGTGTCACCCTGAACTTTACAATGTGAGCTTGGGGCATTATAATTGTTTGAAACATTAAAGTTTTACTTTAATAAAAATAATGAGGAATGTCTTACCTTGCTTCACAGCAGCCTTATCCAAAATCCAACCATAGAAATGTGGAGGCAATTCTTTAAGAAATACTTCCTAATGCCATTAACCAGCATTTGTTCTATTAGTATTCATATTTTGTTGTCCAGAAGCCAAAGTCACAATCCTAGTCATATTAGCAACCCATCGTAGTTATTAGATTCCCCCATTTCTACGTTTAACTGAGATTTCCATCTCTGTGACATATGGATTAAGTGCGCTGTTTAGAACAGTGTTTTGTCGCTAATTGCGTTTTGCATGTTTTATTAGCTTATTCATTACACCAGTTGCACGTTTAATAATAGCCTATATCCTTTTGACTGTAAGACATAGGCTTGCTATTGCTGCATGTTTTCATTAAGCTCTTAATGAAAAATGACCATTCCTTGTATGTATGCATATTATTTTCTGTTGGTCACGTTTCGAAAACACTTTACCGTTTGTTGACTGGTTAATGAGGTTGGTTAGTCGGCAGCAAAACGTACCAAAGGTTTACAGTTGAAGTCGGAAGTTTACATAAACAAGTTTTAATGACTCCAATCTAAGTGTTTTTCTTTTTTTCTTTTTTTTAAAAATTTCATGGTATCCAATTGTTAGTAGCTACTATCTTGTCTCATCGCTACAACTCCCGTATGGGCTCGGGAGAGACTACGGTTGAAAGTCATTTGTCCTCCGATACAGAACCCAACCAGGCCGCATTGCTTCTAAACACAGCGCGCATCCAACCCGGAAGCCAGCCGCACCAATGTGTCGGAGGAAACACCGTGCACCTGGCGACCTGGTTAGCATGCACTGCGCCCGGCCCGCCACAGGAGTCGATAATGCGCGATGAGACAAGGATATCCCTACCAGCCAAACCTGGACGACGCTAAGCCAATTGTGCGTTGCCCCACAGACCTCCTGGTCACGGCCGGCTGCGCGATCCCAGAGTCTCTGGTGGCACAGCTAGCACTACGATGCAGTGCCCTAGACCACTGCGCCACCCGGCAGGCCCCCAAGTTAAACCATTTAAAGGCAATGCTACCAAATACTAATTGAGTGCATGTAAACTTCTGACCCTGAAAGAAATTGAAGCTGAAATAAATCTCTATTATTGTTCTGACATTTCACATTCTTAAAATAAAGTGGTGATCCTAACTGACCTAAGACAGGGAATTTTTACTAGGATGAAATGTCAGGAATTGTGAAAAACTGAGTTTAAATGTATTCGGCTAAGGTGTCTGTAAACTTCCGACTTCAACTGTATATATGGTATTTTGCTCACTGGTTATGGTTTAGAATGGCAAAATGTACAGTTACTGTATGACTTCCTTTGATGTGAATGTATTCCATTCTTACTATGTAGTGTCTGACCTTCCAGAAGATGGCGTGATCAGAAAAAGCCCTGAAAGAGGTATTTTAATTGGCATGTCTCTTTCTATTTTACCAAGCTTCACAATGTTGCTCATTTGAACAGATTGTCAGAAAACACATTGCGCTTTCTGTTCACTCCCACAGGCAGAGGGAAAGTTGATCTGCAGGCCTACCTGAAACAATGGCAAGATGAGATACTAAAGAAAGAGGAGAGCATTAAGGATTTACCCAGAATAAACCAGGTGAATACACCACTATCTAGGTTAACATGAAGTCAATCTGGTGACTATGATATAGTTATCTTTTGAACAGGTCAACTTTGAACAATTGAATACACATGCCATTCCTTTATGCAAAAGTCTTCATTTAATCAATCTCTTTAATTTTTTGTTTGTCAGGCTCAGTTTATCCAGTTTTCCAAAACACTCTACAACCTGTTCCATAGTGACCCAGAGGAAGAGTCTCTGTACCGTGCTGTGGCTCGAGTCACCAGTCTTCTGCTGAGAATGGAAGAAGTAGGGCGCAGGCTCCAGGAGCCCACCAGTCCCCAGAAGTCCAGCACTAGCCCCATCCTGGCTGCCCTAGAGGGGGCTCTACCTGACTGGGAGGCTTCCAGCACTCCTGAGAGCAGCTCTGACACCCCTAGCACTCCCATCACTCAGGAGGCAGGCTCCATCCCACAGGAGGTTGAGTGGTCATTCGCTTTTGAGCAGATCCTGGCATCCCTGCTCAACGAGCCTGTCCTTGTGCGCTTCTTTGAGAGGCCTGTAGACATTCAAGCCCGGCTGGACCATGCCAAGTGTGCTCAGTTGAAAGCCAAGACAAACAAGTGAAGGATCCACTGTGGGTTTAACCCTCTTATCAAAGCCATTAAGTCTCTGTTCACTATCCTCTCTATTTTCTACTGTTATTTATCCACCTGGTCAGGTAACAGGAAAGGATCCTAAGCCAACCCTGTTCACTGTAACCAAACGTAGAAATATACTTGTATAAATTCCAGTTGTATCTTGTAGATTCATAGTTTGTCCTGTCATCTGCACACCAGCGAACCTGCTCAAGCATCTTGCCTCTAAGTGCCAGAGTGGTTTTTCTCATGCAGCCATAAATCTCTCAGCTAATTTTCAGAAACACCAGCCTTTCAAATTGGGGTGAGAGTGATCAGCTGACCTGTGTGGAATATATAGGGAGCACCCTCCAGGGTAGTCACTTGAAGCCAACAATGGAAGTCAATCATTGCTTGATACCGGTGCATGTAGATGGGATGAATAATTGTATATGAGACCCTAACTTTGCTCATCCATAATTATGCAATGAATGGAACCTAGAATGGAGAGATGAAAGAGGCACCACTGTTATTGTATCTCTAGGTTTACTTTGTAATGAAGGGATGTGGCCAATTTATTTCTGGTCATTTTATGGAAGGGGGGGCTTTTGAAAACAATGGGACCACTACTTACTAAAGGCCCAAGAGAGTGCTGAATAGTTGGAATTCTACATTTCAGTTTTTTTTATGACATCTTACTTTTTTGCCTTCAAATATCCATTTGTTTTGCTGAAATATCATGAATGAGGGAACAAGAGCATGCTGTCATTGCCAAGTCAAATCACTTTCAGGACACAAACTAAAAACTAATTGTATAGTTGTTGTTGAGGCAACCACAAATGAGGACATTGTGCAATATTTAGTTTCTAACTAATGTCTGAGTCTTTAAAGGAAATTAAGTTCATGTATATATAATTTGATATACAGAAGAATATACATAACTGTCTTATGATTTATATTATCTTGTTTGATATTGTCAATTTAATTGAGTTGCAAAGGGATTACTAAATATTTGTCAGAGTAAATGTTATATTTATAATGTTTTGTAACAGGAAATTATTATGTTTGATTATATTTGTGAGACTGCAGAAAACATTTTCACGTGCGTAACTGGTAGTGTATATCCTGTTACACAATCCTTTATAAATTGTTAGACTTTTTTGAAATGCTGTTAAGCATGAAAGGATGCATGGGCATGGATAAATTATGACAATAACTAATTATTCCAAATGCAACACAGTTGGCTCTGAATGTGTTACTTTATTTCTAGGTTTGATGTGGTGGACTGTAAAATGCAGGATTTTAGTCAGATATTGATTGGGAAAAAACCTGCTTCAATTTCTATTTTACATGAGCAGATAAACATATTTATTTTCAAAATGAGTCAGGTAAAGGACAGCTGAGCAACTTTTACATGGTTTGTATTTTCTGTATTTGAGCGTTTTTCCTCAGTGCCATCTGTGTGTAAAATCAAACCTTGCAGTTATATTATAGTCCTCTAAAATGATATTCCTTGTTATAATAGATGCTAAAGTTAATATAAATATTTGTCACTTTAAAGCATTACTTGACAGCACAATATCATAAAATATGGTCGATATGTAGCTACTTTGCAGTTAAAAAATATCAATCTAGTAATGAGCATGTTCATGGGAGAGCAAGTGTTACTGTTTAAAATGAGCAGTTTACTCTACATTGCTTTAGTAGTGACTCTTGAGTGGGAAGTTAAATTCACCTGTGAACAAGTCAACTAAATGAAAGTCTTAAATATTTGCAGGGAAATTGCCATTTGAAATGTCACAGTTCTCATGATAGATTGTTGTAGACTACACTCTCATTTAGAAATAAAGAGACATTGTCTATGGGCTTTATCAGTTATGCAGTAGACATCTGTAGTCAGATTTTTATCTACTTAATGCAATACATAGGATAATGGTGTACTTATTACCAGTGAATCTATATGTGACCTTTTATTTCACCTTTAAGCTGTTTACGCTTTAAGATGACTCGTAGCACAAATGTATTTAGGCCGACTTAAGATAACTTGTAAATGTAATGGCATTGTTTCCAATTAATGGTCTTAATTACAGTACTCTCATTTAAACACATTTATATGGTGACTGTCTACAGTCTGTGTACTGCCTGTTTTTGTGGGGGGGGGGTTCTGGAGGAAGATTTATCTGTTGAAATGTTGTCGTTTATGATCTGCCTGTGCCTACCACAAGTGACACTATGTGAATGTCAAACGTCTTGAAATGAAATAAAGTTATAATAAAAAAATCTCAGTTTGTCTGTCTTAGACATCAAATATGTTTCTTTGAATGAATGAGTTGTTTTGCAAATAGGCCAAGTGAATGAACAGAACAACCAGGATGGATTTGAACCCTGGAGTTCCATAGGATTTTGTTCCAACTAGGCACTACACTTGACCAACTGAGCTAATTGATCAGTTCAATAAATTCAACAACTGGTCTCCCAGGTTAGTTAAATAAAAAACATAAAATGCCTACCCCTGTAGTAGGCTATGCTTACATATAGCATGAGGTGTCAAACTCATTCCATGAAGGGCCTCCTGTCTGCAGGTTTAAGTTTTTTTAATAAGGGAGGAGTGAAAACCTGCAGACACTAGGGCCTCTGTGGAATGAGTCTGACACCCTTGTCCTAACATGTATCCCTATCGAGCAGAGTTTCCCAAACTCGGTCTTGGTGCCCCCCTTGGGTGCACATTTTCTGAGAAAGCTGTAGCTTGGGGATGTCCCTCTGGGGTTACTCGCCACCCCTGTTGTTGATTTAACCTGATTGGAAAATGTTTGGTCAGAAATCAGTGATATAGGTGAACTGGTTGAACTGGGTTTTACAGATGGTTCCAAGGATCCTGATAGTGGACACACGGGAGCAGGAGATTATGTTCCTGAACTTGATGTGCAGAAATACTGTAGAAGACTTAACAGATGGCCTGTCTGCATACTCATTTGAACTGTTGGCAATGGAAATTGCTCTTCAGTGGGTGGTGGAAGCTTAACCTATTAGAATTGTATTATGCTCAGATTCTTTGTCTGTACTGTGTAGTTTATCCTCTGGTAACTAATAGTAGTGATCTACTATTGGAGGCATCAGGTCTATTATGGAGAATTGCAAGACTGGGTGTGGCAGTGCATTTCTGCTGTAGATATGTATAATCAAATAGGATATAATCTGTTTTAGCAGTTGCCATTGAGGGCTTCCCCCATTTTAAAGTAGTCAACTGGGTGGGGATTCCTATTGGTTGGGAGCAACAACCAATGATCAGAGAGCAGTGTTGTCTTCTTCAAATTGGGATCTATGGTTTGTAAATGGCTTTATCGCCATCTAGTGTCCACAATATATAAATGACAAGATTTGGTTCAGGACTCAAAACAGGGATATGGTTCCAGTTGTTATTCCACCATTCATTTTTCCCATAGGGGATTTTAGAAACACTTAAAATAAGGGCTGTGTTTCGTGTAGGCTGACATTTTGTTAACCATGTAAATCTCTCTTGGACAAGGTGACTAATATTTGGCTCTATTTACTCTCAGATTTGAAAATGCTAATTAGCATCAACGTAGACATCATGCAAAACTACAAATCCCTACAAGCTCCTCCACGTCATCTCTAGCTGACACTTTTGCTAAACAGGTATTGTGTCAATTTAAAACTTGCACAGACAGTTCACAGAATTGTCCATTTAAAGAAATGTAGCCTATTTATTCATTATTACATTTAGCTAACATTAGATAGTTAATCCAGAGATTCTTATCTTTGCCTCGATTCGTCAGTCTTGTCCAGATAATTGTATTTGCAGTTTTTTGTGATTGCCACATTAGCAGCTAATTAGCATGTATTTAACTTTGGGGGTAAATGCAGGCAAATCTATTGATAAATAAATCATTATTTTAAGTGTTTCTAAAATCTCCTTTGTTTGACCTCTAGGTTTTATAGTTATTATGACTGTGGTACTCTATATAAGCCTTACACTTTTCAAACACAAAAGAAGAAAGGACTACTATGAAGATATCGTCAAATGTCCTGCCCATGCAATCGCAGATGCCATAATTGCAAGGATACAAAGATTAGACCTCTTTCCATCTCTATGACTTCCGTTGGGTCCCAGCCCATTCAGGTGTGGGAGGGAATTAAATTGTAGACCAAGTAGCCAAAAGGGCTTTAAAGGCCCAAATGCAGCTGTTTTATAGCAATGTCAAGTAATTTCTGGGTAACAATTAAGTACCTTACTGTAATAGTTTTCCAATAAAATGGTCTAAAAGAAACAAAAGAAACAAAAGCAAGAATTATGCTAGGACTGTCTGGGAGTGGTCTGAGTAGGGAAACTAGCTTTAATTGCCAGTGAGGTTTGGAACTTCCTTTGTTATTGGTCTATTAACTTATTTACCTCCTGGTGATGTCACCAAGCAAGCTGAAACTCCACCTATGTGAAGCGTAAATTGTTTTCAATCACTTTTACAGCATTCGTTTCATCAGCTGTTGTACAATATGACACACAAAAACAAGAAAAACAACATTTTGACTGCACTGGGCCTTTAAATGAGGTATAGACCTCATTTATATGTTTTGCTTCATTGGGTAGCCTGCATCTACACAGGCAGCCCAATTCAGATTTTTCCCCCACTAATTTGTGTTTTGACCGATCACGTCAGATCTTTATCAGTGCTAAAAAATATCAGAATTGGACTGCCTGTTTAAAACTTCTTAAGGCTAGGGGGCACTATTTTCACATCAGGATGAAAAGTGTTCCCAAAGTAAACTGCCTGCTACTCAGGCCCAGAAGCTAGGATATGCATATAATTGGTAAAGTTTCTAAAACGGTTAAAATTATGTCTGTGAGTATAACAGAACTTATTTGGCAGGCAAAACCCCGAGGACAAACCATCCAGGAATGTTTTTTGAGGTCACTCTCTTTTCAATGGGATTTCTATGGGAATCTAGATTTCTAAGGCACTTGCTTGCAGTTCCTATCGTTTCCACTGGATGTCAACAGTCTTTAGAAATTGGTTGATGTTTTTCCTTTGAGAAATGAAGAAGTAGGGCTGTTCAGAACAAGGGTAGAGTGAAGTGTACTGTTGTGGTTGGGGCGCGTGACCTGAAAGCTCGCTCCAGTTTGATTTTTATCCCTCTTAAATTTGATTGATTATTTACGTTTAAAAATACCTAAAGTTGGAATAGGAAAGTTGTTGGAAATGTCTGGATCAAGTTTACATGTAACTTATTAGATACTTTGTAGTCATGTTGCGCAAGTTGGAACCGGTGTATTTTCAGAATCAAACGCGCCAAATAAATGGACATTTTGGGGATATAATGACAGAATGAATCGTACAAAAGGACCATTTGTGATGTTTAATGGACATATTGGTGTGCCAACAGAAGAAGATCTTCAAAGGTAATTTTATGTTATTTCTGACTTTTGTGTCGTGCCTGGCGTGTTGAATTATGATTTTCATGTGTATGTTTGATGGGGTGCTGTCCTCAGATAATAGCATTGTTTGCTTTCGCCATAAATCCTTTTTGAAATCTGACACTGTGGCTGGATTAACAAGAAGTTCATCTTTAAACCGGTGTATAACACTTGTATGATTTAGGAATTATTATTATGAGTATTTCTGTTTTTGAATTTGGAGTGCTGCTATTTCACTGGGTGTTGTTGGATTAGCGCGCGAAGGGATCACTAAGAAGTTGCGCCTGGAACAGTGGGCAAGTTCGTTATGCATGGCCCGGTACCCCCGTTATGCAGAGTTTGCACATTTTAGACCATTCCATTGGTCCTTAAGTGAAATCTCCACCAACCCGGGACACAAAAAGAACTGGCCCATTGTATACTGAACAAAAATATATACGCAACAATTTCAATGTTTTTAATGACTTACCATTCAAATAAGGAAATCAGTCAATTGAGAGATTCATTAGGCCCTAATTTATGGATTTTACATGACTGGTCAGGGGCACAGCCATTGGTGGGCCTGGGAGGGCATAGGCCCATGTCACTAGGGGGCCAGGCCCAGCAAATCAGAATGAGTTTTTCCCCACACAAGGGCTTTATTACTGACAGAAATACTACTCAGTTTCATCAGCTGTCCTGGTGGCTGGTCTCAGACGATCCCCCGGTTGTACGTACTGCCAAATTCTCTAAAACAACATTGGAGACGGTTTATAATAAAGAAATAAACATAAAATTCTCTGGCGACAGCTCTGGGGGACATTCCTGCAGTCAGTCTTTGGAATGACTGCATGCTCCTGTGGCATTTTGTTGTGTGACAAAACTGCACATTTTAGAGTGTCCTTTGATTGTCAATGATTATATTGTAATGATCATGCTGTTTAATCATCTTCTTGATATGCCACACCTGCCAGGTGGATGGATTATTTTGGCAAAGGAGAAATGCTTACTAACAGGGATGTAAACAAATTTGTGCAAAACATTTCAGAGAAATACACCTTTTCTGTGTTTGGAAATTTCTGGGATCTTTTATTCCAGCTCATGAAACATGGGAGTTTCTATTTTTGTTCAGTGTACATTGAACTTGTGGTCCAGTGGAGGCTGCTGATGGGAGGACGGCTCATAATAATGTCTGGAACGGAGCTAATGGAATGGTATGAAACACATGGAAACCATGTGTTGGATGTATTTGATACCATTCCGCTCCAGCCATTACCACGAGCCCGTTCTCCCCAATTAAGGTGCCACCAACCTCCTGTGATCTGGTTGGCAAGCATGTAAACGGTTTGTGTCTGGAGTGCATGGTTAATGAAATGGTAAAGCATGTGATGTTGTATTGTAAGTACGTGGAAGAAAGACAAAGATTGATAAGGATAATTGAGGTTGGACGGGGGGGGGGGGTGGAAGGGATTTGGGTGATGGGGGAGGGTTTGTTAGAAGTTAGTAGGGCTCTTTATTATTTTTCTTAGTAGTACAGGAATATGTATTTTATTTTAATGTATGTTTTATTTTATTCTAAAGGCTGTGACCTGTGATTGACCACACACTCCAGTACAGTAGGTGGCGGCATGCACCTCTAACGTTTGTTTTCAGGCCGCCATAGTAGAATAAGTTGTAGCTTGAAACTAGCCAATAAGGCACGCACGCTAGACTGCAGTTTGGTGGCGCTTGTATGCAACATTTTAGCTACAGTAACATTTAATATTTTCAGGTAAATTCACTATATATTGTTGAAGTCTATAATTATTTGTTTAATCATCATTATTAGTATCTTGTAATAAAGTTACTATATTGTAATTAGCCAGCTAGTGAATTAGTTTGATGGCTAGATTGCGTAAGGAAACGTTAGGTTCGTAACGTTAGCAGATAGCTAGCTTAAAATAGGCTAACTTTAGCCAGTACCGGTCTCTTTGCAGAGTCATAAACATACGCCTCTCTTGCGAGTAGCAAGCTATGTCTACCGTATTGCTAGTATTGAGATGCATTATGTGTAGCAAATAATGGGCTAACATGTAGCTAGATAGATTTCCAGATAGCCAGCTTGCTAACTAGCATTATAAATTGCAGAAATGGAGACGTCGCCAGGTGAGGCGCGCCAAAAGGCAGCAACATTGATATGGGTGGAACTAGCTAGTAGCGAACTTTAGTTAGCAAATGTACTTAGGTAAGTAGATGCATTCACTGGTGGGACCTCATTGTCTAGAATAGAGGAGCCACAATAAACTACTTATGGCTGTAATTTTATCCAGCGACCACCACATTTGATTTACATGACATCTGAGACCTGAAATCAAACCATTGCGTTTTTGTTTTCTTTATGTAGGTGCAGAGTATGGAACCCACAGGGCATCCAGAAACCTCTGGCTCTTTTCAGATGGCCACTGAGAATGTGCACCTAGACCTTCTATCCACACAGACTGATATGGACATGTTTTCTGGGCACGCCAATATGGGCCTGCTGCCTGCTCAGACTGATGTAGACCTACAGACTGATATGGAGGTGACCTGCTCACAGGGAACAGTGGGACAAAGTGGGCAGCAGCAGCAGAACCTTGATGAGCTGACAACCTTTCTCACACAATCTGAAAGAGAGAGGCAGAAAACTCAGGACAGCCTGAGCATCCTGGGGGACCCAGACTCATTGGAACTGTCCAAAGCCCAGGTGGAGGAGTTTTACAGCCGCACAGTCGTTCCCGGGCCCTCAGACCTTCCCGGGCCCTCAGACCTTCCCGGGCCCTCAGACCTTCCCCTCAGACCTTCCCGGCCCTCAGACCTTCCCGAACCTTCAGGCCCAGCTACAGGCCTCAGTCAGGATGAGTGGAGCGGGCAGGGCCACACAGAAGCCTGGCCAGAAATGGGCGCTGAGCCAGGGACAGACAGGCTGGAGGTCACAGAGGGAACTCAGACTTTAACTGGGACACTGTTGCCAGGGACTGGAGAGGAGCGAATGGACATAGTACTAGAAGATCCCTCTGCACCTTCTCAAGATGATGTTGATCCAAATATGCCTTCTATAGTCAGCGTAGAGGGTTCACACTCTGAGGATGGTCCAGGCAAAGAGGAAGCCTTATCATTCTTTGGATTGGTGCCAAAGGTAGAAGACACAGGCACAGTAGACAAAAATAATGAGAGAGAACAACCAGTGAGGGGCAGTATGTCCCCACTATCATCCTGGGCCCAGCCATTGACACCAGGTGAAGGTATGTGTACTAGTAAGAAACTTTTGTTTGTAGGATCTTTCTCCTTCCTAGTACTTTATTAACTCTTGTCTCAATGTGACACACAGAAGTCTCAGCGCCACAGAAATAGTTGGAAAATTATAAAGTAAAACTTAATTTAGGTTACATTACATGTTTTTGAGAAATAATTTGCAATCCCTTCTTTAAATAGCCATCACAGTTCACATACAGCTTGCATATCTACAGTGGGGCAAAAAAGTATTGTCAGCCACCAATTGTGCAAGTTCTCCCACTTAAAAAGATGAGGCCTGTAATTATCATCATAGGTACACTTCAACTATGACAGACAAAATGAGAGAGAAAAAATCCAGAAAATCACATTGTAGGATTTTTAAATGAATTTATTTGCAAATTATGGTGGAAAATAAGTATTTGGTCACCTACAAACAAGCAAGATTTCTGGCTCTCACAGACCTGTAATTTCTTCTTTAAGAGGCTTCTCTGTCCTCCACTTGTTACCTGTATTAATGGCACCTGTTTGAACTTGTTATCAGTATAAAAGACATCTGTCCACAACCTCAAACAGTCACACTCCAAACTCCACTATGGCCAAGATCAAAGAGCTGTCAAAGGACACCAGAAACAAAATTGTAGACCTGTACCAGGCTGGGAAGACTGAATCTGCAATAGGTAAGCAGCTTGGTTTGAAGAAATCAACTGTGGGAGCAATTATTAGGAAATGGAAGACATACAAGACCACTGATAATCTCCCTCGATCTTGGGCTCCACGCAAGATCTCACCCTGTGGGGTCAAATTGCTCACAAGAACGGTGAGCAAAAATCCCAGAACCACACGGGGGGACCTAGTAAATGACCTGCAGAGAGCTGGGACCAAAGTAACAAAGCCTACCATCAGCAACACACTACGCCGCCAGGGACTCAAATCCTGCAGTGCCAGACGTGTCCCCCTGCTTAAGCTAGTACATGACCAGGCCCGTCTGAAGTTTGCTAGAGAGCATTTGGATGATCCAGAAGAATATTGGGAGAATGTCATATGGTCAGATGAAACCAAAATAGAACTTGTTGGTAAAAACTTCACTCGTCGTGTTTGGAGGACAAAGAATGCTGAGTTGCATCCAAAGAACACCATACCTACTGTGAAGCATGGGGGTGGAAACATAATGCTTTGAGCTGTTTTTCTGCAAAGGGACCAGGAAGACTGATCCGTGTAAAGGAAAGGATGAATGGGGCCATGTATCGTGAGATTTCGAGTGAAAACCTCCTTCCATCAGCAAGGGCATTTTTTTATTTTTTAAACCAGGCAAGTCAGTTAAGAACACATTCTTATTTTCAATGACGGCCTGGGAACAGTGGGTTAACTACCTGTTCAGGGGCAGAATGACAGATTTGTACCTTGTCACCTTGGGGGTTTGAACTCGCAACCTTCCGGTTACTCGTCCAACGCTCTAACCACTAGGCTACCCTGTCGCCCCATTGAAGATGATACGTGGCTGGGTCTTTCAGCATGACAATGATCCCAAACACACCGCCCAGGCTACGAAGGAGTGGCTTCGTAAGAAGCATTTCAAGGTCCTGGAGTGGCCTAGCCAGTCTCCAGATCTCACCCCAATAGAAATTCTTTGGAGGGAGTTGAAAGTCTGTGTTGCCCAGAAACAGCCCCAAAACATCACTGCTCTAGAGATCTGCATGGAGGAATGGGCCAAAATACCAGCAAGTGTGTGAACCTTGTGAAGACTTACATAAAATGTTTGACCTCTGTCATTCTAGAATAAGAAACGCACACCTATTAAGACGAGGTGCTGGCTAGCGGAGTAGAAACTTGAAAATAAAAGAGAGCCGCACACTCTAGGAGCTCAGATGCAAAAATGTAATGCCAACGTTTCGACAGCCAAGCTAAGCTGTCTTCATCAAGGTATAATCACAAACAATGCGGGATGACTCGTTTATATAGTGTCAAAAGACACCGGTGTCTGTAATCATGGCCAGGAGTGGCCTAATATCATTGGTTAATAATCAAATATTAAAATGTCATACAAAGAACAGCATACAAACAAATGGATAGCATACGATCATAGATTAATTTGACTATACAAGTTTACAAACAATTACAATGGCAAAGTCACAATCACAAGAATGGCTTCAGATCAAAGTCTACGTTGAGACCGAATGGCACAAGGGTCTTTAAATTAAAGATCCAGGCAGCTTCTCGTTTTAACAATAAATTATCAAGGTCACCCCCTCTCCTAGGGAGGGTGACATGTTCGATGCCAATATAACGCAGAGACGAAATCGAGTGGCCTGCCTCCAAGAAGTGGGCCGCAACTGGATAAGTAAAGTTTTTACACCTAATGGTGCTACGATGCTCTGAGATACATACTTTTAATTCACGCTTTGTTTTACCCACATAATTTTTACCACAAGGACAAGTTATAAGATAAATAACTGCCTTAGTGGAGCACGTAATAACACCTTTTTATTAGGATCGATTTCCCTGTTTGTGGGTGTTTGAAGGATCTACATTTATAAGTGCCACTGCATTGAGCACAGCCATTACATTTGTAATTTCCATCCAGTAGGGGCGCAAATAGATGTTGTTCAGGAATATCTTTGGGTGGTAAATCAGAGTTTACCAATTGGTCTATGAGATTTCTGCCCCGCGAGAATACGACCAAGGGAAGGTCCGAAAACACATTACCGAGACTATCATCGGATTTTAGCATGTGCAATGTTTGTGAACAATTCCCTTAATTTGTTCAGAGCACTTTGAATAGCGGGTAGTTAGAACGCATAATGTGTCTTTTTGCGAGACTGACCTTGAAAAAGGTCATGTTTTGTCTTGAATTTTCTCAATGGCAATATTAATCTGATCATTCTTGTAGCCCCTCTCCTTGAACTTTCTTTGCGTCTCAGCCATATTTCTGTCGAAATCGGATGTTTTTTTGCATATTCTTTTGATTTGACAGAATTGGCTGTAGGGCAAACTATTTGTCAAGGGAAGTGGGTGACAACTATCAGCCCTCAACAAACTGTTACGATTGTAGGCTTCCTGTAAAGATCAGTGTATAGAACATTATCTTCACACAAGATCAGAAGATCAAGAGAACTGATTTGACGTGTATCAGATTGCATAGTAAATCTCAGATGCTCAGAACAGGAGTTAAGAAAAGCACGGAACGCCTGGAGCTGTTTTGCATCACCCCTCCATAGAACAAAAGTATCATCAATATACCGTTTCCAAATAATGATGTGAGGCAAGAAAACATTTTTGAGAGGATTGAAAATAGACTGTTTCTCCATGTAACCCACATACAAATTAGCATAGTTATGAGCCATGGGGGATCCCATAGTACCTTTCGTCTGAATAAAGAAATAATTTAGAAACATGAAATAGTTACAATGCATGCACTGGAAGGTTGTTCATTAGGGTCACGATGCAGAAGAAAATGTTCCATAGCTTCAATACCGCCCTCGTGTGGAATATTAGTGTGTAATGACTCAACATCAAAAGTAACTAACAAGGTATTCTCAGGGAGAGGATCAAGAGATTCAATGATAGAGATCATACTGCTGGTGTCCTTTACAACGGAGGGGAGCTGATCTGCCAGTGGTCTAATAAAAAAGTCAACAAAAGTAGATAGAGGAGCCGTTACTGCATCAATGCCCGCTACAATAGGGGCTGTTACTGCATCAATGCCCGCTACAATAGGAGCCGTTACTGCATCAATGCCCGCTACAATAGGGGCTGTTACTGCATCAATGCCAGCTACAATAGGGCGCCCTGGAGGTTGTGTAACATTCTTGTGTAATTTCGGCAAAGTATAGAAAGTGGCAATTTTAGGGTGTTATCTGACCAGAACTTAAATACCCATCTAGGGACAGACAAGATAGTATTCTGAAATTGGGAAGTGGGGTCACTTCTGAGTTTCTTGTAAAAGGTGTTGTCAAGCAGCTGTCTATGACACTCATGTACATAAGCTGTCCTATCCATGAGTACAACCGACCCACCCTTATCAGCGGGACAAATAAGGACTGACGTTTCAGATTGTAAATCAAGCAAAGCTTGTTTTTCCATTCTTGGGTAAATTATGGAAATATTTGGATCCCTGTTTATTCTTAAGGAGAAGTCCAACATTTTCCACAAGTCTGCAATATGTCTCGATAGAGTAATTGCGATTGGCTGGAGGTATAAAATAACTCTGGCTTCTAAAAGGAGTCTGAGTATGTGCAGGAGAGCAACCTACTGGTTCAATAGAAGTGTCAGAATTAGGGGAGCTAAAGTATTCCCTAAAACGGATGTTTCTGAAACTTAAACATGTCTACCTTAACATCAAAATTGTTGCACTGTGTTGTAGGCACAAAAGATAACCCTTTATTAAGCAAAGAGACATGGGCAGGTCTCTATCTTGCTTGATAAATGAAAGACACTCAGTCCCCTGGGTTCTGGGACCGTGTGAACGGTCTCCTCTGTCTCTGATGGTCGTTTCTTCTTACCCCGTCGGGTGCATCTCATCGATGCGCGTGCCTGCGGCCTCCTCCGCCCTTCCGTCCGTCCAGTCTCTCGTTGAATAAAAAACTACCACTGGAAGCCGATGAGGCGCTGGTTGTGGAGCGTTGATCAGACAAGGGTGGATAGGGGTCAAGGATCACTGCCAACAAAGGGTATATAACAAAGTATTGAGAAACTTTTGTTGTTGACCAAATACTTATTTTCCACCATAAATTCATTAAAAATCCTACAATGTGATTTTCTGGATTTTCTTTCCTCATTTTGTCTGTCATAGTTGAAGTGTACCTATGATGAAAATTACAGGCCTCGTCTTTTTAAGTGGGAGAACTTGGACAATTGGTGGCTGACTAAATACTTTTTTGCCCCACTGTATGTCATGAACAGCCTTTAGTTGCTGATGATTGTGTTTGTTTCAGCTGAGGACCAAACTGAAACTGAGGTCGCCATTGAGGATCCAAAAGTTTCTCAAAGTGGTCAAAATACTACGGTACAAAAACTATTTCCCATTCATTGCAGACATTTTCTTTAAAAGTAAGTGAATTAACCTCATTTACTCTGATTTATTGTAGGGGAGGAAGAGAGGCCGTCCTCGTCGTGGAGAAGTGAGGAAAAACATTACGTCTGATGGAGGTTTAACATCACTACTTCACAAGCTGCTTATGTTTAGTCTCAGTAACTCATTATGTATGACTATTTGTCTATTTATTATTATCATGCTGCCCTAAATGCATTGTATCCTTCTGCAGACCAGCTATCAGACAGCGACTCTGACGATACAGCTGACGATCCGAGGGACACAGACTTTGACCCTGCACGGTCAGGCCTCCGACGCTCCACCAGGGCCTCCCAAAGGAGCCACAACACCCTGTCCCCCCGGCTCATTGCTCCCAAACCGCCTTGCCCTGCCTCTACCCCTGGCTACACCCAGAGGTCTGGAGGACCCCCTCCACCCCGGCTGCCACCCCCTCGCCAGCCTACCAGAGTCCTCTGTGCCAACTGCAGTGGAATGCTGCAGAGCGGACAGACAGCCTACCAGCGCAGGGGTCAGCATCAGCTCTTCTGCAGCTCCACCTGCCTTAACTCCTTTGGCAAGAAAGTCCCCAAGAAAAAGCCCTGTGCTTTCTGTAAAAGGTAAGCTTCTCAATAGATATTCAATGAATGTATTTTTAGCTTCTCTTTCCAGTAAGTACAGTGCATCCATAACCAGTTTCACAGTAAAGTAAGTGTAAACCTTGTACATTGTTTTGATCTCAACAAAATGTATCTTTTAGGGACATGGGGAATAGTAAGGACACCATGCTTGCACAGGTTGGCCAGTCGCAATCCTTCCAAGAATTCTGCAACAACACTTGTCTTTCCCTATATGAGTCCCGGCTGGAGAAGGGTCCGAAACAGCCCCCCAAACCAAGTACCCCTGGCCAAAGATGCAGTGTGTGCAACCACATGCGTGAGGTACCAAAGCTTTGACCATAACATTTTGAATGATCTGCTCCCAGCCGATTGGCTTCATGTTGAACACAATAGTGACAGGGAGTTTCAGTAGGAGGGAACTCCAGTAGACAATAGGATGATGATTTAACATGGGATGACTACACTTCCACAATGCCTTTGATTTGAAAATGCAGTAGGCTTTTTTTTGTGTGTACATTATATTGAACCATACTTTATTGAAGCTATTCTAAAGACTGCAGCTTCTACTCTTGCAACAATTTATCGAAAAGCTGGCACCAGCCTTACCTATTCTGGTTTGTTTCCCCCCACCATCTGTTAGTCATTTGAAAATTAGTACAATAAAATGTATTCAAAATAAGTAAGCACTTTTTAATGCCAAGCGCTGCAAAACCACACAATGATGTGATTATGGTATACATTCTTTAAAGTTGACCACCTGTGTTGATGTTGATTTGTCAAACCATGGGCTTTTCCCAGAAGTGACAAAGAATGCCTAAACACATTTCACTGTCTTCGTGTTGATATTTTCACAATTTAAAAACTGACTTGTATATTTCTAACTAGATGGTGCCGCATGCTGTGATTATAGAGGAGGGAATTCTGTCATTTGTGCTGCTGTGGGTCTTCGTATGCTATGAGCATGCACCAGAATAAATCACAGCCAGCTACAAGATTTGGGTGGACTGATGTAAACACCAAGGGAAGTGATATTTTAAGTTAGATTTTATTAAAATGATCTCTGAGCCTGTCCTACATTTCCCTCTCCTGCCTCAGATCAACCATGAGGTAACCATGGGCAATGTGATTCACCTCATGTGCAGTGATGCCTGTTTCAACCGTTTCCGGGCCACCAAGGGCCTGAAGACCAGCTGCTGTGACACCTGTGGTACCTACATCAACACCTTCACCTCCCGGCCTGAGTACCTACTGCATGAGGGCCAACAGAGGAGGTTCTGTAACTCCTCCTGTCTCAGACTCTATAAGATGGTGGGTGGAGGAATGTACTATAGGCATATTTCTACCTGAAAATGATATGGTGTTCATCTCAATGTCTGCTGTATTGTCTTTTGATTTCAGAAAAACACTAAGGTGCTCTCATGCCAGTGGTGTAGGACTCTGTGTAAGATCTTTGACATGCTGTCTATGGTGGATCAGTATGGCATGACCAAACACTTCTGTTCTTTGTGCTGTATCGCTTCACATAAAGTGAAAACTTCTGGGGACACAGGTACAGTCTACTCTCCTTGGCTTGTTTACATAATCTGAATGGTGTGATGTCTGCCTGAATTAGTCTTCATTATTACTAATCTGCTTCTTTTCCAGTTCCCAGTGACGCTTGCAGTTTCTGCAAAAGAAGCCCCTCTGAACCGTACTACTGTAAAGCAAATGAGACCATTTATGTCTTCTGTAGCCCTAGCTGTTGGAGCACATTTCAGGTAGGATAGCCCCATACCCTAAATAGTTGAGACAAAATAAGTCTACAAATACATCATCCAGTGTTTAGTCATGTCTTCTCCAAGTATGTTTTTTTGCATTAAAACATGTCTGCCAGATGCTTATACAACATTTTGTTATTTTATGTGGATTTGTTTTAAACGTCCATTTTTTTATGCCTCAGTTGTTCAAATAAAAAAAATCATTCAAAGGAGATTTTTGCTGAAGGATTCTGAAAGTGATTAAAAAAGGAACGGCTAATATTTACAGTGTGATGTACAGGCTTGGCCGTAGGTGCCTGTAAACAGAAAAATGCTTGTTAAAATGCACACCAAGCGGCTGCAGTGGGGCGCTCCTCCTCACTTCTGGAGCCCATTAAAATAAAAGCTCATCTTAAAACGCTTTCATGTGGAGAGGGTCACCTTTTGAAAGCTTTCACCTTTATTCTACCTAAAAAACCTATGAATTGGGGCTTGTTTTGTTCTTGTGAAACCTCTGAGCGATTCTTGAGTCTGTCTTTGATACTAGTCCTGTGATGTTGTTTTGTTTGCCTTGGCTAAAATGAGTTGCTGCTCATTTTCTTGTTTATTCCCCAATTTAACAAATATGCTCACTGCTTCTTCACAGCACAACAGTCCCAATGGAGCCATCTACTTCAACTGTGTCTCCTGTCATAACATGTTCAATGGGAAACCAGAAATCTTAGATTGGCAGGTAATTCCTTGTACATACGTGTTTATTAATTTACATTCTCAACATTGTGGCAAAAGTGTCTTACAGCTGGTTTAGTGAGAACTTATTTTATCAAGACTACTCAAATAAAAAGTACATGCACCATTCTATTTCATTTGCTTTCAGGACTCAATATATCAGTTTTGCTGTAAGGAGTGCTGTGAGGACTACAAGCGCCTGAATGGTGTGGTTTCTGTGTGTGAGCACTGCAAGCAAGAGAAACCTCTGCATGAGAAGATGAAGTTCTCTGGGGTGGAGAAGGCGTTCTGCAGTGACGGTTAGGATAATGATAATGCATGCGTTTCTGTGTGCATTTTTAGATTTAATAGATTGTTGATTTACATGGAAACACTTTCCTATGTGTCAAGACAGAGGCTTATAAGTGTTTTGTCTCTTATTTTATTTTTTTACCAAGGTTGCATACTACTATACAAGCAAGACTTTGCTAAACAACTGGGCCTGTGCTGTATAACTTGTACATACTGTTCTCAGACCTGCTCACGGGCGGTCACAGAGGAACAGGATGGCAACACGTGGGACTTCTGCAGCGAAGATTGTAAAAGCAAATACTTCCTGTGGTCCCTGAAAGTATGTCTAATCAATCACAATGCCATCTAACTGGCCCTGATAAGTTTTAAATGCCTGCTTGTACTGTACACGGGCTGCATTCAGTTCACTCTGTCACTGTACATAGTACATTTTGTACAGTGCCTTGTGAAAGTATTCGGCCCCCTTGAACTTTGCGACCTTTTGCCACATTTCAGGCTTCAAACATAAAGATATAAAACTGTATTTTTTTGTGAAGAATCAATAACAAGTGGGACACAATCATGAAGTGGAATGACATTTATTGGATATTTCAAACTTTTTTAACAAATCAAAAACTGAAAAATTGGGCGTGCAAAATTATTCAGCCCCCTTAAGTTAATACTTTGTAGCGCCACCTTTTGCTGCGATTACAGCTGTAAGTCGCTTGGGGTATGTCTCTATCAGTTTTGCACATCGAGAGACTGAATTTTTTCCCCATTCCTCCTTGCAAAACAGCTCGAGCTCAGTAAGGTTGGATGGAGTCATTTGTGAACAGCAGTTTTCAGTTCTTTCCACAGATTCTCGATTGGATTCAGGTCTGGACTTTGACTTGGCCATTCTAACACCTGGATATGTTTCTTTTTGAACCATTCCATTGTAGATTTTGCTTTATGTTTTGGATCATTGTCTTGTTGGAAGACAAATCTCCGTCCCAGTCTCAGGTCTTTTGCAGACTCCATCAGGTTTTCTTCCAGAATGGTCCTGTATTTGGCTCCATCCCTCTTCCCATCAATTTTAACCATCTTCCCTGTCCCTGCTGAAGAACAGCAGGCCCAAACCATGATGCTGCCACCACCATGTTTGACAGTGGGGATAGGGTGATGAGCTGTGTTGCTTTTACGCCAAACATAACGTTTTGCATTGTTGCCAAAAGGTTCAATTTTGGTTTCATCTGACCAGAGCACCTTCTTCCACATGTTTGGTGTGTCTCCCAGGTGGCTTGTGGCAAACTTTAAACAACACTTTTTATGGATATCTTTAAGAAATGGCTTTCTTCTTGCCACTCTTCCTATGGACAGAGTCTCCCACCTCAGCTGTAGATCTCTGCAGTTCATCCAGAGTGATCATGGGCCTCTTGGCTGCATCTCTGATCAGTCTTCTCCTTGTATGAGCTGAAAGTTTAGAGGGACGGCCAGGTCTTGGTAGATTTGCAGTGGTCTGATACTCCTTCCATTTCAATAGTATCGCTTGCACAGTGCTCCTTGGGATGTTTAAAGCTTGGGAAATCTTTTTGTATCCAAATCCGGCTTTAAACTTCTTCACAACAGTATCTCGGACCTGCCTGGTGTGTTCCTTGTTCTTCATGATGCTCTCTGCGCTTTTAACGGACCTCTGAGTCTATCACAGTGCAGGTCCATTTATACGGAGACTTGATTACACACAGGTGGATTGTATTTATCATCATTAGTAATTTAGGTCAACATTGGATCATTCAGAGATCCTCACTGAACTTCTGGGAGAGAGTTTGCTGCACTGAAAGTAAAGGGGCTGAATCATTTTGCACGCCCAATTTTTCAGTTTTTGATTTGTTAAAAAAGTTTGAAATATCCAATAAATGTTGTTCCACTTCATGATTGTGTCCCACTTGTTGTTGATTCTTCACAAAAAATTACAGTTTTACATCTTTGTTTGAAGCCTGAAATGTGGCAAAAGGTCGCAAAGTTCAAGGGGGCCGAATACTTTCGCAAGGCACTGTATGTGGTATTCTAGACTTGATATAGGAATGGTAGCTTCGGAATGCAAACTGGCAGTATATGTTCATGCATGGAGAAAAAAAAACGAATCAGAAGAATATGCATGATATGCGATCAAATTGTGTGAGCAGTGTCCTCTTTTAACATGCTACAGTGTGTGCTGTATGTATGGGTGTTCTGAGCCGTGTCTGTTCTCCTAGGAAGCAAAGTGCCATGAATGCAAGCGTCAGGGGCAGCTCCTGGAGACTATCCACTGGAGGGGAGAGATCAAACACTACTGTGACGAGCCGTGCCTCCTGCTCTTCTACAGCCAACAGAACCAGCCCAACCTAGACACCAAGCAGGGGCCTGAGAGCCTGCTCAACAGTGCTACATGTACACAAACGCATGCACATACACACACGCGCACTATTTTTCATGAACCCAAACCATACATGGGAAGGATTTTTATAAGCACACTTTGTAATTGTCTGGTGTTACAGTGAATGCCTTTGTGAAATTGTAAACTTGTGTTCGTCTCTCTCAGTAATAGGCTATTAAAATTCTATATGTTTACTGGGCTTACAGGTAATTCCCCAGATTCTATGCCTCCTCCTGCTGCGACAAAGACACGTGAAGTAAGTGTGCTTTTTGACTCGATGCTCCAAAGGGTGGGGGGGGATACCACCGAAAGAGAACTAAATGCATTTAATCATGGCTTTTACCACCACACATTTATTGTGCTTGAAAAAAAAATGTGGCTTAATTTCAGTCAAATCTGAGCGACCATCCCAATTCTGATATATATTTTAATGTTTCTGTTATTTTAGGCCACAGGAAGGGTACTGACTAGGGCTGTAGCCAAGCCTGCTCCTCCCGTCACTCCACCTATCTCCCAAAGGAACAAATCCTCCATGTGTAAACCCATGATGACTACTACCGGTGTCACATGTAAACCTGAGATGAAGTCCCAGAGTTCCCAGACAGGTAATGGTTCATGTAAACCCATGTCTCTCTATGGGACTCGCTGATTTAGTCTTCTACTGTATAGTGTAAGTCGCTCTGGATAAGAGCGTCTGCTAAATGACTTAAATGTAAATGTGTAATATTATATAGTATAATATTATATTATTTATACAAAATATAAAATGAGAGCATTTTCTGTTAAATCAGGCCTACAACGATGATCATTAGCAATGGCAAAAACACAACTTCATGGTTTTCCTGTGTCTGTCTGTTTCAGATGATTTCTTGCTGTCTCCACCTGTGATGTTGCCGGTCCCTGTGCCTGTGTTTGTTCCTGTGCCTTTGAATATGTATTGTCAATACACTCCCATAACAATGGCCCTGCCTCTGCCGGTGAGTTGGTTTTGTCTAGGTCTTGACAGGAGTAAGTCTTAGTATCCACCCAAATTTGTTCGATATGGATGCCTGCAGACTAGTGCTGAGCGATTTTTGAGGTCGGTTCAGTTTCTGTTTGATTATTAACATATAATCATGGGTTTCAATCATTTATCATTTTAAAAACATGAAATTCACTATGCATTGTGTGTTGAGTGCTGTAACACAATTAAAAAAAACAATTAAGTCCCATGATGGTAGTGACTTCCCATTACTGAGTATCACTTATTAACAATTTATTCACATTACTTTAATATATTTCAGTTGTGTATATTACAATTGTTTTATTTGATGACCTTATTTTTTAAAATCTCATCTGTAGAGCTGCTGCCAATCACTATTTAAGTATTTCTTCAAAGTAAATTACTTTTATGACTGCTGAATACCAACTATCAATCACTTACATAATGTATGTGCACGTTGAGATGCCTCATGAAGCAACTGCTCTCGGGCGCCCATTCTTCTCTCTTTTATGTAGCAGGCACAAAAGAGAAACAGACAGGCCAAGTAGGCGCGTAATGGATTATGGTCAACGTTTTCTGCGCTAAACTATGTAGAATATTGGCCTGTTGGAAACGACAACTCCCTACGGTATTGCACAGTTTGGGCTTGGATCTGATTTCTCTCTAGAGGAACTGTGATCAGAGCTCACACGCAAAAAATAACTAAATGGAATTCTAATCATTTAATTGAGTCGGCCAATTAGTTGTTTAAAAACCAAAAAATAAATGCAATTTCTGTTAATCGCTCAGCAATACTGCAATAGTGTATAGTTCTCTAGAGTGACTGCCCTATTTGTCTGCTTATTGTTTTGCTCCTTATTCTCTTAGCTCCCAGTCCCCATGTTCCTACCTGTCACACTGGATCATATCGATAAGCTTGTGGAATATATAAAAGAGCTGAAACTCCAGATCCCGTCTGATCCACTGGAGGCTGACATTCTGGCCATGGCAGACATGATAGCAGAGGAGAGTAAAGGCAAGGACTCCTCTGATCTGTCTGGTAATGCTCCTGCACTTACTCTTCTTAGTCAACTCTCTATTGCTGTTCTATATACAATTGTAACTTTATGATTGTTTATCTTTAGATCTGGACAGTGATCAGAAAGCAGGCCCGTTGCCGAGGGACTACAGCTTATTTGAGTCTTCATCCCAAGATGACATCCTCTCCATGGCTGTCAATATGGATGATGTACTGACTGAGCCAGGTCAAGACCCAGCAGATGAGCTCACCAAAGGCAGGTTAAACCTTCATGATATGAAAGGAGTCATTTGTTTTGCAGTCTGCGATGTGTAAACTTTCACTGTAATTTCACTCACACACACTCAACAACGGGGATGTCTGAGATATATATTTTGTCATTTAATTTGTGCTCTGTAGCTTCCCTGGACCTGAACCCCAATGTTGATTTTCTCTTTGACTGTGGGATGCCGCCACATGCTCCTTCACCAGAGCAGAGCTCCAACGCCGTTGTTCAGAAGGTATAATTAAACACAGCCTAAAACAGCAGTGCATTCTGTTTGCTTTGACTGTCCCATAGGCAGGACTTTGATTATCCTCTCCCTAATTGACAAACCTTTAGTTTTGGCAGTCTTTTATGGACCTAACTTTGAAAAGTGTCAGAAAAGAGTTGACTCTCGACTTATGTGAGAGAGACACAGGAATCACATGGTATGCTGGAAATCTGAAAATAGCTGGCACAAACATGACAAATGACTTGGTGTCAGACTTACCGGAGACCAGAGGTCATGTTCTACATTCATAGACAGGTGCAACAGGGTCCCAAAGGTGAAATGGTTGTTGAAAAGCAAATCTATCCCTAGCGGCAGGCAGGAATGATCCCAAACACGCGGCTCAATGTAACACGCGGCTCATGTAACAGTCACCAAACCTGCAAGATGGACTGCTTACCAATGGACAGTGTCTTCAGAAATTTAAGAGTATTTGACATATTTACTGAAAAATGTTGACTTACAGTTTCTCTGGTTTTGGTGGTCTAAGAGACCACCAAATGATCGTTGCAAATGTTGAAGAATTGATTAGGTACTGTTTATTAGGGACACCACCCCGTTCACGAAAATGGTTCGCTCCTACAGATAGTGAGTCACGTGGCTATGGCTTAATAAAAAAAGCAGACATTGAGGCATTCAGTTAGTGTTTGACTGAAAACGGGTGACCAAATCGGCTTTTGCGTGGTATGATTGTCGGTGCCATGCGCGCAGGTTCCAGTGTCAGAAAAGGCCGGCCTCCTGAGCTTTTCACACACGACAGTGTCTAGGGTTTACTGAGAATTTTGCTTCAAACAAAAAACATCCAGTCAGTGGCAGTCCTGTGGGGAAAACAACTTGTTGATGAGACCGGTCGAAGGAGAATGGCTAGAATCGTGTAAGCTAACAGGTGGGCCACAAACAGGCAAATAACGTCGCAGTACAACAGTGGTGTGCAGAACGGCATCTCAGAACGCACAACTCATCAATCCTTGTCATGGATGGGCTATTGCAACAGATGGATGGGCTATTGCAACCACACAGGGTTCCACTCCTATCAGCTAAAAACAAGAAGTGGCGGCTCCAGTAGGCACATGATCAGCCTGGTCAGACCAATCGCGTTTTCTGGTGTCATGCTGATGGCAGTCAGATTTGGCAAAAGCAGCATGGTACCAGGCAAGATGGGGCTCATGGACTCAACGGTATAGGCTGGTTGTGTAATGGTATGAGGAATGTTTTCCTGGCACACGTTAGGTCTCTTGATACCAATTGATCAATGTTTCCATGCCCCAAAGAATTCAGACTGTTATGGAGGCAAAGGGGTGTACGACCCGATACTAAATGAGTGTACCTAATAAACTGAACTCTGAATGTATGTAATGATGCACTCTGAGGAAAATATAAAGAACTATAGTAATTATCCCTTAACAGGTCGTAACAGTGCTATGTCTAATATAGGCTTTGTGCCACAGGGTCCCAAGCGTCAGGCCATGCCAGAGATGACCTTACATGATCCCCTGGACAGTCAGCCTCTTGGTGCTGGCTTGAACAGCTCCCTTGGGGTCAAAGCCTGGAGGGCATGGTCCCAAAGCAAGCACTCAGACGCTGATGACAGAAAACGTAAGATGTTTCAGCTGTAGTCTGAAAGCTGAGTTAATAGATATCTCTTAACTGGTAGATAGCTCTTTGATGGCTCTCCTATGAGTTTGACTGATCTCCTATGAATTAAATGGGCGGTAACGTTTCAATGTAATCCTGACGATAGCACCCTTTTTAAATGTTTCTCCTATACAGAGAAACCATTAGACCTTCTGTTGAGTAGTCCTGAGGAACTGAACCATGGCCTGTCACAGTTTGTCCAAGACATTGTTCATCCCAGAGGACCGTGCTACAAGCCTGACAGCATATTTTACCTATGTCTTGGTATTCAACAGGTCAGTCCCAGTGTTTCAGTCAGGTAGTTCATCTATGCAACTTGTCTAAATACCCTTATTCAAATCTTAAGTAATGACATTTTTTTAGAAAAGGTGATTTGTTTATTTAGCTATGTCAGTTTTGTTTATACATTGTGTTCAACCAACACATTTGTTCGCAATTGTCTTGTCTATTTTCCAGTATCTCCTCGAAAACAACCGGATGGTGAATATATTCACAGACCAGTTATATGTCACCTTTGCCCAGGAGCTGAATAAGATTGTCAACAAATGGCTGCCATCTAACGGTGGGTTTATAATAACATTTCTATTTATTTTATTCACACATTGTGAATGTGTTGTATTTGGGGTGTATGTAATGTATTTGTGTGTGTGTGGGATGCAGGTGGTCTCGTGTCTCGTGTCCTGGAGGAGCACCTGTGGGAGTGTAAACAGCTGGGTGTGTACTCACCCTTCGTCCTGCTCAACACCCTCATGTTCTTCAACACCAAGTCCTTTGGCCTGACCACCGTGGAGCAGCACCTCCAGCTCTCCTTCGCTACAGTCACGTGCCAGGCCAAGAGGAGGTCTACACCACATGGCATGGTCAAGTCATCTAGTGTCTGCTACCACCCCAAATCACATCTCAAGAGAACCAGCAAAGGTGAGAGTTTACAATTAGTGTGGTTTCTGTGTATTATTTTGGTCTAAGAAGCCTAGTGAATGAGAAGTGTCAGTATGCTTCGTAGCCCATTGAAAGATAGGCTAGTTGTCATTCCCAGTTACCGCTGAGACATCGAGTTCCTTTGGACCGTGACCCCAATCTGGGGGGAAGCAGGTCACCTATCTTGAGTTGTGCCACCTTTCAGCTGAATTCCAAGGGGCTGACCAGGGCTAGGGTATGGAGGCATTTTACACAAACTGCAACAAGCTCAAATGTAATCTTTGAGTACACAAGTATAGTTTAGAGTTATGAGGTCCAGTTGAGTGTTAAGAATGTTGGCTATTTTCCAAAACATCCTCAATGTGCTGTACATATCATTTGGATGTATTCCTGACCAATGTGTGGTAGACTCATTTGCTTTTATCTGCTGAGGAATGATATGGGATGACATTTTGTCTTAAAGTAACTCTTAGAACCTAGGTTGTTATTATCCTTATTACTAAAGTGTGTTTTTAAAGTGCACTTAGATGATGGGTAATTTCCATAGGGAGAGACCACCACTCCTTAACATAGTGCTGCTGACCCCAAAGAGCTTCCACTGAAGCTAAATGAGTAAAAACAGCTGAACTGTTAAAACCATCTGTATTGCATTGGCTTCCACCAATCAAATAACATGCTGCTAATGAGTTGGACTGACTGGAAGATAACACTGCAGTGTCTGTGAAATTCTGGCCTTGTGACTCACCTCTATTCTCCTCAGTGTTTTTATGTTTACTGGCATGTTCTGACTGAAACATAATCATGTGATTTAACAGGTTCATTTTGAACTCGGCCCGACCATCATTATCTGCATATCTGTGTCACTAGCTAGATTCCTCAGTGGCTTTGTAGGTCAGTTTGAAATTGATCCATTTGGCACTACTTTTGCGGTTTTATGCTGATGGACAAAATACTAATTTAAAAAAGCTTTTAGTGACATTCTGTCACCTGTTGACAGTTGTGTTCTATGGGTGCTTGTCTTAAATATTACAAATATGTGAGGCAGCTGTTGATGTAGGAGAAGGATGTTGGTCTCTTCCCCCCCGGTTGGTTCAGTCATACTGCTATTTTCAGTGTGTCTGACAGCTATTTATACCACAGAATGGAGTTCTTTTGAAGAGCTGCTCTCAGCATAGGAGGTGTACGATGGTAGAACACTGTGGTATGTGTCTTAGAACACTGTTTGCCAAGGGAAAACCAGGAAGCTTAAAGTAGCTGTGTAACATGATACTAGAGAATCTGACTGAAAGTCTCTAACGTCTCCAGCTGCACAATAAATAAAGCCCATAATAAAGTAAAGTCCATACATCAACGTTGAATAAATCATGTGTTTCTGACCTTAGGCAAATTCAAGACATCAAAGTACCCTGGTATTTGTAGGAAAGACCTTGTCCAGTGCAAAATAATATTCATTTTATTAACCCTTTTATAAGTATGACAGTGACATGGTTTTATAAAAAAAAACAGTTATTTTCATCAGAAACCTCAACACTGATCCCCGTAACTGTCCGGACATCCTCTTCATCAGTTTGACATAGTCCTAACTGTAACTGAAGCCAATTGTTAAACTAAAGGCCCAGGGGTCAGACAGTGAAGTGAGCCTGTACTCTGTTCTGTTCACACACACACACACAGAGGTCGGCTTGGGAAAGAGGAAACGAGATGAGCCTTCTGAGCTGGAGCAACAAGAGAACCGGATGAACCCTCTCAGATGCCCCGTCAAATTCTTTGAGTTCTACCTCTCCAAATGGTAAGCAATGTGGACTGTCCGGGTATGCAAAGCAGGTTTTAAAATGCCAGTTAAAGGCCTTGGACTGTCCCTGGCTGTCATAGATTTGGAATTTGTTTGATTCATTGACTCCGATGTTCCCTCTAAGCTGCGGGTGGCCACGCACCACCTCCAGGACTGACGTGCAGAAGAAATGAGACTGTTATTGAATCAACATTATATGCAACAAACTCCAAAAATTCAAATTTTGCAAGATTGAGTCTGATTTTGTTGTAGGCAGAGCCTGAGCGCAAAGGAGTAAAATTATATTGCGGGTTAGCCCACGAGTGTTTTTTCTATCACCCGGGAGTGAATGCGCTTTTCAGATCAGAGCACAGAGCTGTGTATGTGTGCATTTGTTGATATTATTTGCAAGTTAGTGAGTTATTAGCCCAGTGCTAGATAACAAAACATGTAGGCTTAGGCTATATTTCAAGCTGTCTATGAATAGTCAGTCAGGTAAAAAGCTTATGTCATAATTAGTGACAGTGTTTTATTTTGAGACCGGATTGAATATGCAAATAAGCCAATTGTCTAATTCTCTGTATGGTAATAATAATGAATTGTATTTTGTAAAGTGGTTTCTTGCCTCATACTATGCAGTTTAGTCACCTATTTGGCCCATGGTGTTACAGACCAAGTAAAAAATCATTAATGTCAAGCCCTTCATAATATATTATTTTGTCTCATGCAATCAGAGCACTGCATTGAACACCACATATACTGTATTGTAGAAATCAAAAGCCTGGGCATGGACTCTACCATGTGAAAATATGGGTTTTGTTAGTAGGCCTACATTATGATCAAATAACCACTGTGGTACAGCCTCTTTTTATTTGACCTTTATTTAACTAGGAAAATCAGTTAAGAAAAAATTCTTATTTTCAATGACTGCCTAGGGGCAGAACGACAGATTTTTACCTTGTCAAGCTCGGGGATTCGATCTTGCAACCTTCCGGTTACTAGTCCAACGCTCTAACCACTAGGCTACCTGCTGCCTCAGTGTTCACTGTAAACGTGCAGGAAGTTGCACAAAATTTTCACAACATTCAAGTTTCCGCTCACAAGACCTAAAATTTGCTCGGTGCCCCAAAATGTTAGAGGGAACATTGTTTGGAATGAATAAATAAAACACAAGTTCTTATTTTTTAGATTCACATATGGTGTCTCTTTGTGTTCTTACAGCTCTGATGGTGTGCGGAGCAGCTGCAATGCATTCTACCTGCAGCCGGAGGGCACATGTATGGCCGAGAGTTCTCGCTGGTACTCTGATGTCCCCATGGACAAGGGCAGGCTGGGAATTATGCTCAACAGGATCCTGGCTGTCAAGGATGTCTATGATGAGCACCAAGCACAGGAAGACATGGACTGACAGCCGCACTGATTGCACAACAAGTTTATATAGTGTACATTGCTGACATGGAAGCCGCTAGCACAAGGGATGACAACCATAACTACAATGCATTTTTGTTCCATGTTTTTTTTCTAATTCACCCCTACACAAATAAGTCAGTGAGCATTTCCCCCATAGAATTACCATTATACACTGAGTGCACAAAACATTAGGAACAACTTCCTAATATTCAGTTGCACCCCTCCCCCACCGTTGTCCCCAGAACCGCCTCAAATTGTCTGGGCATGGACTCTACAAGGTGTCGAAAGCGTTCCACAGCTGGCCCATGTTGACTCCAATGCTTCCCACAGTTGTGTCAAGTTGGCTGAATGTCTTTGGCTGGCGAACCATTCATGGTACACAAGGAAAACTGTTGAGTGTGAAAAACCCAACAGCGTTGCAGTTCTTGACACACTCAAACCGGTTGGCCTGGCACCTACTAAAATAACCTGTTCAAAGGCACTTCAATCTTTTGTCTTGCCCATTCACCACCAGAATGTCTCAAGGCTTACAAATCCTTCTTTAACCTGTCTCCTCCCCTTCATCTTCACTGATTGAAGTGAATTTAACAGGTGAAATCTGTAAGGGATCATAGCTTTCACCTGGTCAGTCTATTTTAATGAAAGAACAGGTGTTCCTAATGTTTTGTACAATTAGTGTATGTACAGAACCTTAATAGGACTGTAGTATACCACCATCAGTTCAGGTAATCTATTTTGAATGCCCAAGTACATTGGGCACTGTCAACGACAACTAGTTGAGACTTCATGTCTGTTGTTCGTATAGAAAAGTCATGCATTTGTTTTTTATGAAGTGTACAGAACAGCTGTATTATAGAAATAGTCCACAAATCCATTTAATTGACACTGCATTTCACCCACAACGCCAGCCTCGATTTTGTTTCATTCAAAGGCTTAATGTTCAGATAGTGATGATATTTACGTGTTTGTTATTTAGCAGTCGCTCTTATCTAGAGTGGCTTTACAGTAGTGAGTGCATACGTTCGTCTTACTTTTTTTGTACTGGTCTATGGTGGGAATCGAACCCACAACCCTGGTGTTGCAAGCTTCATATTCTACCAACTGAACCACACAGGACCCTATGTAAGCAATCATTTTCAACTTAAACACTTTAAATCTGTGTTTACCATGTGGCCAGTGAGGGGAAAACCATTTATTGCTGCCATATGTTCACATGTACAGTATCAAGAAGCTCATAGTAATGGCAGTCTTTTTACTTCATAGCTAATGTATATACACTACATGTCCAAAAGTATGTGAATACCCCTTCAAATTAGAGGATTGGGCAATTTCAGCCATACTCGTTGCTGACCGGTGTATAAAATTTGAGCACACAGCCATGCAATCTCTATAGACAAACATTGGTTGTAGAATGGCCTTACTGAAGAGCTCAGTGATTTTCAGCATGACACTGTCATAGAATGCCAGCTTTCCAACAAGTCAGTTTGTCAAATTTATGCCCTGCTAGAGCTACCCCAGTCAACTGTAAGTGCTGTTATTGTGAAGTGAAAACATCTAGGCGCAGCAATGACTCAGCCGCGAAGTGGTAGGCCACACAAGCTCACAGAACAGGACCACCGAGTGCTGAAGCATGTCAAAATTGTCTGTCCTCTGTTGCAACACTCACTACCGATTTCCAAACTGCCTCTGGAAGCAACATCAGCACAATAACTGTTTGTCAGTAGCTTCATGAAATGGGTTTCCATGGCCAAGCAGCTGCACACAAGCCTAAGATCACCATCCGCAATACTGAGCGTCGGCTGGAGTGATGTAAAGCTTGCAGCCATTGGACTCACCACCTTGCAGTCTGATGGACAAGTCTGGGTTTGGTGGATGCCTCGAACGCTACCTCCCTGAATGCGTAGTACTAACTGTAAACTTTGGTGGAGGAGTAAAAAATAGTCTGAGGCTGTTTTTCGTGGTTCGGAATAGGCCCCTTAGTTCCAGTGAAGGGAAATCTTAATGCTACATTTAAGTCATTTAGCAGATGCTACAGCATACAATGACGTTCTAGACGATTCTGTGCTTCCAACTTTGTGGCAGACACCGACTACGAGCCAGGCCTAATCGCCCAACATCATTGCCCGACCTCACTAATGCTCTTGTGGCTGAATGGAAGCAAGTCCCTGCAGCAATGTTCCAAAATCTAGTGGAAAGCCTTCCTGGAAGAGTGCACATACTTTTGGACATGTAGTGTATATTGCCCCTCATTTAATCATTTCTTATTGTAACAATCATAAACATTCATTAAACAAAATAAGCCTAACATCGTGATAGAATAGTTTTTTTATTTACTTCATTTTAATCCTGCTTAGATTGTATTGTCTTGACAAAATAGTATGTTTTAATGCATTTTCAGTCGTGAATGTCTTGAGAAAAGTTGAATATGTACTATGTTTATTTTCTGTCTTTATAATTAAAGGATGCATATAGAATTGAGAATGTCTTGTACAAATTCTTTCATAAAAATACAATTCATTATTCATGGTTGTTAAATCAATGAAATGCGTTCTGCATTTAAACTCTTTCTGGTATGTGGTCTGCCAAAGGATTACACAGTGATATGAAACGGACAAGCATTTGCTTTGTCATTATTCCCAGTCAGAATAATCAGCATGATATGGGTTCATAAAACAACTTGCCTTGAACACTTTGAAATATTATACTCTACGTGGCAAATGTTTGGCTAATGGGAGAAAACCTCCCAACTGTTGCTATTATTTATGCCCTAACTAATTAATGAAGCTTTGGAGTTCGATTGGCCTCTTTGCATACAGACTCCCGAGACAGATAGAGATATGGCACTTGTCCAGGGAGTACATTTTACCCCGTACTTGGGTCTTGTCTGCTGGCCACGGGATTGCTCTGTACAGTAACAACTAAAGTAGAACATGAGCCCACCTCTGTTTGTAGCACTGCACATAGGACACAGCATTGCGTCAATGCCTCAAACATCTGATGTTTTTCAGTTGGAGAAGTTCTGTTTTCAGGAGTAAAATGTTTATCTCGAGCAAGTAAACAAAATGAACCTAAACCTCTACTCTACTTTGGTACAGGGTGATGTTTAGGGTGTGGAAATAGGTGAATGCTGCATTTTGACTGATACCTGTGTTGTGTATACACCTTGGTTTTATACTAGGGAAATTGTCCAAAACATTCCAATACATATGCTGATGTGCTATCATGTGTGCAATGATGTCAGAAGGGGAAAAAACGTTTTTGTTTGCAGTAACTTCTTTGTTGTAATATTGCAAACAGCCGTGGCAGTTTCACCATTAAGAATTCCAGCTTTAATGCATCTCCGACAGTCCCACTCTCGTCCCAAGTCTGGCCCCAAGTCAGATTAGGTCCAAGGCCCAACTATTTTTTTCCCCGCCACCTCAGGTGGAAACACAAACGTTTAGATCTGTAGGCCAAGCCACTGTATAAAACCCTGTGGTGAAAATAAGCCATAACTGTCCTTCAGATCTTTAGATCGTCTAGTCTGGTCTTATTATTGCTGTGCTTGCTGGATCGACTCGGACGCCGTTGGTTCTCTGCAGGCGACCCTGGAGCAGAACTGGAACCTTTATTTTCTGTGGTGTCACCCCCTTCTGGGTTACTGTTCCTCTCTACGGCCAGGTTATCTCTGTTCTGCTTGTAAGCCACTTTGCTGCTGTAGGGGTGGTAGGCAGTGTCAGGCTCAGTCAAGATGTACTCGTCTGCATGGTATGGCTCAGGGGCTGGTTGGTGCCTGGGGAAGTAGTTATAGTTCGGGACAAAGGGCACTACTGCCTCGCTGGGGACCTTGTACCCTGCCTCAAATGTGGACTGGGCACGTCTATACCGGAGGCCCTGGCGGCACTTGGTGAACCCCAGGTGATACATCTCGACTAGGTTCAGTAGCAGCGAGATGAACGCCACTGCCAGCATGAAAAGGATGAAGATGGTCTTTTCTGTGGGCCTGGAAATGTAGCAGTTCACCACGTTGGGGCAGGGTGAGCGGTTACAGGTGTACAGTGGCTTCAGCTCAAACCCATAGAGCAGGTACTGGGCTACGATAAATCCCACCTCAAACAGGGTCTTGAAGATGATGTTGAAGACATAGGTGCGAAGCAGGACCCCTCGCAGGCGGATGCGGCCCTGATCGTCCCGGACTGGGGGCTTCTTGGGTTTGGCGTCAGGCAGCAGCTGCTGCTTGTCATTGTGGATGGCCAGCTGCGCAGCCAAGTCTTTCTCCTTCTGCTTCTGTTTCTCCTCCATGCGCACCAGGTGCAGGATGTGGCCCAGGTAGATCAGAGTGGGCGTGGACACGAAGATGATCTGCAACACCCAGAAGCGGATGTGAGAGATGGGGAAAGTCTTATCATAGCAGACATTCTGACAACCAGGCTGCTTGGTGTCACAGGTGAAGCCAGACTGCTCGTCACCCCACACCTTCTCAGCTGCAGCTCCCAACACCAGGATCCTGAAGATGAAGAGCACGGTCAGCCAGACCTTGCCCACTACGGTGGAGTGCTCCTGGGCACTCTCCAACAGCTTGCCCAACAAGTTCCAGTCCCCCATAGTGGCTCACTCATAGGCTCAGTCCTACAGAGAGACCCAAAACAGGAACCTGCAATCAGAATAAAAACATACAAACTAATGCACTGCATAAGAGACAAACATCACAATTGCATTGAAAACTGTTGCATAATAACTTGGAGAGCTGGAGAAAAATGCCTCGCCATTACTTTATCATTACACCTAGGGTGGCATAATAAATATCTACGTGATGCATTTTCACTTGAATGTATTTGGTTGTAAACTCATGCATTTGAAGATAAGAGCCAAATATTTTTACTGTGGCTATTCAGACCTTTCCAACTCAATCATTTGTTTCTAGTTTTTGGCTGAGGTGCAGTTTTTTATATTTGTTTGAGAGGGTTCCTGTAAATTAACCGGATTCACTATCATATATGAGGTTCTGCTTCAAGTTTATGTGGTTCTGTTTCTTCTAGCATGAAAACATTTGTCAATACCTTAATTTGGTCTATGCACCATGCAGAGACCAACTAATAAGTGAGATTGGTGCTTCCTGGTAATAATTTGCCATAATGTATCTGAAGAGAAAGTAATGTCCAGACTTTGACTCATTACCAACCTATGGCCTTGTCATTTCCACACAATTTATTTTTCACAAGCTGGAGCCCTAATCCTCAACATTTCCCCAAAATGTGAGAAGTTCTGAAAAACATGAAAAATAGTGTAATGTTGGTCATGTTCCTGGGTTATTGCCACATGCTTGTGAAATGTCTTGTAGAAAAGCTCTGGGTGGTGTGTATGCATATTTTGGGGTTTTCCCTTCATTATCTTGAGAAAAATACATTTCCTCAAAGTTCCTCTGTTTTTATTAGCATGTTTGATTTAATGAACACACCCCAGGCAACAGCAGGATATCCACCCTTAAAGTAACACCTGTTTCCTTGAGGAGAAACCTCCCATCAAGTAGACCATTATCCAAGGATGCAAAATTCTGGTAACTTTCCCCAAATTCCCAGGTTTTCAGAAATCCTGGTTGGAGGATTACGGATTTCCTGTTTTTGTCATTTTATTCCGGGAATCTTTCAACCAGAATTTCTGTGAATTTCGGAAAGTTTGCAGCCTTACCAATGTAATTTTATTCATTATAGGTGAGATATGAGCACGATGTATGAATGGATGATGTACAGGTAACTGGCATATATTCTACAAGTGTCTGGAACTCTATTGGAGGGATGTGACACCGTTCTTCCACGAGAAATTCCATAATTTGTTGTTTTGTTAAATGGTGGTGGAAAACGCTGTCTCAGGTGTCGCACCAGAATCTCCCACAATTGGGTTGAGATCTGGTGACTGAGATGGCTATGGCATATGATTTACATCATTTTCATGCTCATCAAACCATTCGGTGACCACTCGTCACTCCCATCAGAATAGAAATGATTCTCCATAGGTTGAAGGCGATCATTCAGAATATCTGTGTATTTATTGGTGTTTACCTTGACCTCTAAGGGGTTGAGCAGACCAAAACCATGCCAGGAAAAAACACCCCACACCATAACAGAGCCACCAGACCCTCATTTACTCGTGTTTCCTTCATTTTGGCAGTGACCTGTATATTCATCACACTCGTTGAACTTAATTGTAGGCTACTTTATATGTTGTATGTGTAATAGCATATCAGGAATAGATCATTGAAATTGGTTGTCTCCCATTTAAAAGGTTATAGAGCAGCATATGTATCTCATACTGATCCTGTTAATAGTCCCAAAAGTGAATAGTCCCCTGCCTGTCATTTTAGTAATACAGGCATCATGTATGAATGTCTATTGCATGAAGACTAAGTACTGACGGTACACACGACCCAGAGAGTATGCCCTGGAGCAGGTGGTGGCCTGGCCACTGTAGCTTACTGCCACGCAGTGTAAACTGAGGATAAGATGGAGAAGCTCCAAGACACACATACTGACACACACATGGCAGGTTGCAACTCTCCTCTCCCTAGATATAGATTAATGGTACATTCCCAGGGGTTGAGTGGATACTTTAGTAAACACACCTAGTCACCGATGCAAGTTAAACTTGCCTCTGGAAGTTGCGGTCAGGTTCCCAGATGAGTTTCCCCACAGGGATTTGAAAATGATTCCAAAAACGAGGCTGTTGTTACCTAATAGCCTTTCATGACAGTGTACATGTGGATGGCCCATAACTTTTACATTCATCATAGTCCATGATCTAATCATCTCTGACTTCATCTGTTAAATTCAGCTCTTATTACACAATAAATAATGTTTTATAACAACACTGGCCTGGTTAGTAGATTGGACTGCAACTACATTGAAATGGCTATCTTCCCTCATTACAGTTTGAAGTTGAACCATTTCAGAAATTCAGAGACTAATATTGACCAACCTGCTTTTGGAATTGTAATACACACTTTATTATGATACAGTGAAATGACACAATTACTGGCCTCTTGCAGTATGACTGCAGGGACCACTAATAAACATGATTTTACAATGTATGTTTCTTCAGTTGAAACTTTTATAGACACAGTGTGTCAAGACCCACCTTCCCATGATGCTTATCTCCAGTGAAATTGCAGATCCAGTGGTGGCGTCTCCACTTAGGTTGCTATCCATCACAGTCTATACCGTGGTAATCCTGTTCCCGGCAAGACCATGTCCTTGGATAGTGATGACACTAGACTTCTAATGTTAAGCTATCTTTTCTACAAATGATTTCGGCAAGTTTTTAGCTCTTGTTGAATATGCTTACTTACGCCCCATAAATGTGCCCTGTAAAAGTATCCACCAATAGGACCTCTGTAAAAAAACTTTTTCACTGTCAGTTAGCTAGGATGAGAGCACTCACACTCCCTGTAGAGAATTATAAAGCCCATTGCTAAAGTGGTGTTGCTTTACGACTGAGTGGCGTGTAAGTAGTCCAATGGGGGGTGGGCTTAAGTCTTGCGTGGTGTGGCTCTAAATATAATTCACTGTGAAGGGAGTGACTTTGCTATCACTAAAGGGGGATGTGTGTGTGTGGGGTGGTGGTGGTGGTGGAGTTGAAAGGTGAAGTGTTCCAAGTCCTGTGGCTGTGTGGGGGTGGGAGAGCATCAGAAAATGGAAAGAGGTGGACCCTCCCTTCTTTGTTATGGTTGGGATTGACTGGCACGTACTGTGTCATTGTTGACAGGCTGACAGGAATCTCACAGTCTGTGGTGGGTGTAAATTCAGCAGAGGACATCCTTCCAAACAGAAGCAGTTAAATTTACTTTCGATAAAAGAGACAAAACCATGTTTGGTTAAACTGACTTCGGTTCATTGTAGTGATGAAATCATACCCCTTTAAGGATCAAATTGTAAAGTCAGATAAGTCAACAGAGAACACATAGCACATATGGTAATTTGCAAATCTGCACTTTGAAAGGCACAGTATGAAAGGTAACCATATGAAGAGTTTATTTCCAAAACGCTATATCCACAGTTCTTTCACATTTGTGTTTTTTCATCAGAAATGATTGCTTATGGGTACGTTCGTGTGTGTAAAACATTACTGTTCTCGGATTTTTAATTAATAGATTTTACTTTTTTTTTTGCATTTACTATAAGAGGATAAGAGCATCTGCTAAATTACTAAAATGTCAAATATAAATGTTTTACAAACAGATCAAATAATAATTATATTGAAGTCACAAAATGTAGATATTTGTTACATTTGACTGTGTAAAACCTAGCAGTACTTATTTCTCTGAGAGTGAGGCGGATATATAGTATTTTGCAAAAAAACATGATTATCTCTCTTTTGAAATGAAACCATCAAGTGATAGATTTTAAACAAATACATGTCTGTTATTGAACCCCATGCCTTGATTAGACAGTGAAAAAACACATTTCTTTCAGAATTTCTTGAGACAATTAAAGCTAATTTGACAACATTTCTGAAAGTGGATATATATACCATTTTGGAATGAAGCTCTTCATATGACCAACATTTGCTGTATTTATCCAGCTTGTTAAAAGCAAAGTGTCTGATAGCAATAACTCCAGATTTAGTGGCACTATACATAGCGAACAGTGAAAATCATTGTGATTAAATGTCTTCCTCCTGTCAGACCTCACACCTCATAGACTCTATATATGGTCTCTATTGACGTGCTCTAGAAAAAGAGAAATGCCCTCACACTTGCCCCTGCTAGGTCCAGCTGTCCCAACGGTGAATATTTCTTAGGCTCAGAGGCTGACCCCTCACAAGGCTATGCTATTGATAACCTGGGACCATGCACTCTACCCAGCCTGTCTGGAGTCTTTAATCACTGAGGCTGCCTCAGACATTTCCTCACAGGCGGTCTGACAGCTCACCAGAACTACAGCCTACCTCTGTCTTTTAGAATCTTCCCCAGACTTCATTATTTGATTGTGTTTAAAAAATAAATCTATGAATTAAACTTTTTCCCCCTTCAATTCTTACTCAATGCCACTGTCAATTGATGACCATAACAGCAGAGAATCTATAAACCATTAGTACCTAATGTTTTGGCTTAGTTGTATATGTTAATGCTGCTCTCCTGTGGCTTTCTGAAGTATTACATAAAGGTAACATCACCTTGTAACGAAAGACCACATACAAAATAAAGGAAACACTTGAGTAAATGTGGGATACAAAGCATATTGAAAGCAGGTGCTTCCACACACCTGCTTCCTGAGTTTATTTACGCAATTAACATCCCATCATGCTTAGGGTCATGTATACAAATGCCCAGTTGCCCATTGTTTTGACTACCAATCCTAGAAGAAGAGATCTCTGTGACTGAAAGAGAGGTCTCAAAGAGGCATAGGGGATTTAAAGGGTGTGTTTGTGTGTGTCTCTCACCAGATCTCAACCCTATTGAACACTTATGGAATATTCTGGAGCGGTGCCTGAGATGACATTTTCCACCACCATCAACTAAACACCAAATTATGGAATTTATTGTGAAAGAATGGTGTCGCATCCCTCCAATAAAGTTCCAGACACTTGTAGAATCCATGCCAACTTTACCAAGGCGCATTGAAGCTGTTCTGGTGGATCGTGGTGGCCCAACACACTATTAAGACAATTTATGTTGGTGTTTCCTTTATTTTGGCAGTTATCTGTACATAAAGCATTCAGAATACACTCACAAGCATATATGCATATAGTTGTGTTCACTAGCAGCTCGTTATAATATTTCCATGTGGCTATGGTACATAATTAAACTCAAGTGTTTTATTAGGAATTTCTCATTTTATTAGGTACAGCAATAAAAACCAGTGCAAGACATTCAATATAAGAAGGCATGGTATACAACAAAACAGGGACTAAAATGCTATATATATTATGAAGTAAAACCTTTACAGTACCACACATTCTAAACATCTATTATCCTTATACAGCAATGCTGTATATACTGGTAAGAAAAACAATGAGATAGACATTTAAACATGTTCTCTGATCATTCGGTTCTACCATCGTAACTTAAACTTTGAAAATTAAGCACATTTTCTCATTCGTTATCCATTCTATATGACTCTATACACTTGCATAATCAGTCTCATTCATAGAATTCAAAGCACCATTCAGATGTCTTGAAGCACCCACTTGATATTTCACTATGAAAGTGAGGTAGTTATTAGTGGTGCTTAGGAATGGCCTCATAGTTATTAGTAATACTCCACTACAACCACCAGATGTTGGTGAAATGAACCACTTGGACAGTTCTCTTGGGTTAATATTTACAATGGACAATTGAACCCATACCCAGGCTTTGTCCTAAGCACGCCGCATTAAACAGGCTGTCAGGAATTAAATCAGGATATAGAATAGATGATGAGATGGTTTAGTTGCTTGAATCTTGCAGACCATACCGAAGACGGTATATTGAATTCAGCTGAATTTGAGGCGTTGCAAGTTAAGGGCACATTAATACATCAGTTTACCGTACTTTTACCGTACAGTCTCCTCTTCTGTCGAGCTTGTGTCTTTATCCAAATTGATATTGTCCATTTGAAGTGTCATTTCAACAAGTATAGAAAAAGTGTCGACACCTCATCATGGTGAAGTAAGCAGATTAATGAGTGTTGTTAAGGCCCTTACTTTGAGCTTTGAGCATGTTATGTAACCAATTAGAGTTATACTGCCATGGTCCGTTCAGTTTGTTCTAGTAAGAGCAGAGCTTTTGGGTGATCCATGCCCCCATGGTTGAGTCTCCAGCATTGCTTAAGTGCCTACCGCAAGCCTTCCCTGCCAGGAAGACGACCTCTGCGATGTTGAGCAGGATACAGATCCCTGACACAGCCAGCATGAACACAGTGAAGACAGTCTTCTCTGTGGGCCTGGACACAAAGCAGTCAACCGTGTTGGGGCAGGGGTACGAGTCACACTTGACTAGGCGGATCATCTTGTAGCCGGGGTAGATCATGTAGAAGAGATACATGAAGGTCACTTCGAAGATGATGCGGAAGAACAGGCTGATGATATATGTCCACCAGAGGGCACCTGTGATCTTCATCTTCTGGGTCTTGATCTGCTCCAGGTCCTTGGGGCTGGCCCGGCCAGACAGTTTATAGAGCTTCTTGTCGATGTGTCGGCGATGGGCAACATGCATGGCCACCAGCAGGGCCGGGGTGGACACCAAGATGAGCTGCAGGGCCCACAGACGGATGTGTGAGATGGGGAAGAAGTGGTCATAACAGACGCTGTTGCAGCCGGGCTGCTGGGTATTACAAGTAAAGCCAGACTTCTCATCGCCCCACACACTCTCTGCTGCAACCACCAGGACCAGGATGCGGAAGATGAAGAGGACAGAGAGCCAGATGCGACCGATGCCCGTGGAGTGTCTGTTTACACCGCTGATGACGGCATAAAAGGACGCCCAGTTCATTTTCGATTCCAGGTCTGAAAAACAAGGATAGCATTAAAATGATTTCATTGTAGAAGCTAATAGGTCAACAATGTTGATCATTTGTTGATAATTTTTCATAAAAAAATGTGCCTTACATACGTTAATTATTTCCACAAGATTTCTTTATACAAATATTAATTGCACGGATTGTTACTAAAAATACAGATCTCACATAACCCGATTCACCAGTCAACAACACTGTCCGACCAGCACTGGTCAGCGACTGAGATATTGGGAAATCTCAATAAAGCCATCCATTCTTTAAAAGCAGAATCCCCCAAGACTAATTCCATATTCTTCAAATCCAACAGCAACTGAGCTCTCTCCAGCTGGCTATATTTCAAATCTATTTAATTCCATTCCAGTCATTCCTGCCATGCCAGAAGAAGAGACTTGGAGAGATGGAGAGGTTACCAAGCTCAACAGGAGGTGTAAGAGGCATAGGCGGCACCCAGGGTGGAGGACAACGTTGACCCGCCGGTGTAGCATGGACATTGATGTGCGTCCAGTGGAAAACCAAGCCTCTCTACCAGCCCTGACGTTGGTGTGCGGCTTAAGAGCGCAAGTCTTTGGTCTTGCACAAGACATCATGTGACCTTTTTTCCCAAAGTCACTGGCAAGGGTGTAACTGCCCCCATGTGACCATTGTGCCATGTTGACACTGGCACCAACCTGCATGGTATATCTGTTGCCTTTCCACAGCCAGACTGACCACAGACGGTGGTCGTGATGAGGACTTTCATTAAATGTTCTATAATATTTGAAGTGCAATAACAAAAACTATGATATGTCAATGAAAATTGTCCCTACAAATAACAGGGTTCAGGTCTATTTCACTTTAACTCATTCAAATCAATATATAAATGAGAAAACATCAATATTTCAAATAATTCCCTATTGAAATATTGTACATCTTAGAGTATATATATGATTTCCAAAATAAAACCTTTACTTAAAGCTATTATTCAAGATGTGCATGTTTTTTATTCTTACAGTGTGCACCCCTGATTTTCTTAGATATATATATATATATGTGGACACCCCTTCAAATTAGTGGATTTGGCTATTTCACCCACACCAGCTGTATAAAATTGAGCACCCAGCCATGCAATCTACATAGATAAACATTGGCAGTAGAATGGCCTCACTGAAGAGCACAGTGACTTTCAACATGGCCCCGTCACAGGATGTCACCTCTCTAACACGTCAGTCTGTCAAATTCCTGCCCTGCTAGAGCTGCCCCGGTCAACTGTTGTTATTGTAAAGTGTAAAAGTCTAGGAGCAACAACAGCTCAGCTGTTAAGTGGTAAGACACACAAGCTCACAGAACGGAACCGCTGAGTGCTGAAGCATGTAACGCGTAAATATTGTCTGTCCTCGAGTGCAACACTCATTCCAAAGTTCCAAACTGCCTCTGGAAGCAATGTCAGCACAATAACTGTTCGTCGGGAGCTTCATGAAATAGGTTTCCATGGCCGAGCAGCCGCACACAAGCCTAAGATCACCATGTGCAATGCCAAGCATCGGCTGGGGCTGGTTTGGTGGAGGAGGAATAATGGTTTGGGGCTGTTTTTTGTGGTTCGGGCTAGGCCCCTTAGTTCCAGTGAAGGGAAATCTTAATGCTACAGCATACAATGACATTCTAGATTATTCTGTGCTTCCAACTTTGTGGCAATCGTTGAGATGAATTGGAATGCCGACTGCGAGCCAGGCCACATCGCCCAACATCAGTGCCCGACCTCACTAATGCTCTTGTGGCGAAATGGGAGCATGTTCCCACAGTAATGTTCCAACATCTAGTGGACAGCCTTCCCAGAAGAGTGGAGGTTGTTATAGCAGCAAAGGGAGGGCCAACTCCATATTAGTGCCCATGATTTTGAAATGAGATGTTCAACAAGCAGGTGTCCACATACTCTTGGTCATGTACTCTATTTTACAAGCAATCTATTGTGTGGCTGTTACTGGTTATGAGAAATGAAATAGAACCAAAATGGTGCTTTTAAATCATGTTAATACATCAAATACAGCTTTTTAAGGATAGTTATAGAATTTTAGAAACCTATTCACCAACATGTAAATCATGACAACAAAAGGAAAATAAAAACGTTTTTTAGTACACTTAATTTAGATTTCAGAGTTGTAACAAATTATTAAATGCATAAAATTACCTTCAGTAGAAGTAGTGCACAAACACACCAAGAAATAATTGAGTTGCCATTAGTATAGAAATGTTTTTTTCCCATTAGTGACTATGTGAGACAAAACACCATGAGTTTGCATTGCTAATGATTTCTCTCACACTAGCCACTGCCCTGCACAGTCAGTCATATGCTCTTGTGTGAATAATTTACATACAATAGCTGCTTTTATTGGATCCAACAAGCCCCTTTAGAATTCGCCTACCCTCAGCAAAGGAAAGAATCTGTGTGGACACAAAGAAGCCTGTCCTATCTATTGTGAACTGTGCTGCAAGGGAAGTGGAGGCTCCTTTTGACGCAATACGGAGTAAAAAGTACAAAATCCAAACAAAGAAAGTCTAACCACATGCAGAGGGAGTAAATCTTACAGATAACGGTTGAGAAATAAATGCTTGCTGTGTGCGTCACAGTGTGTGTGATATTTCCAAAGACATTCTAACCTTTCCTTGTATACCCACCTGCTGTCAAAAGGTTCAGAGGAATACTCTTAGTTTTAAAGAAGCCTCAGACAGATCCACATCTAGAGGGAGCTAAGCCCACGGATGACACACTAGCCTTGTTTATGCCTGCCGCTGCAGAGTTGCAAAGAAAAAGCCATATCTCAGACTGGCCAATAAAAAGATTAAGATGGGAAAAAGAACACAGACACTGGACAGAGGAACTCTGCCTAGAAGGCCAATATCCCAGAGCCTCCTCTTCACTGTTGACATTGAGACAGTTGTTTTGTGGGTACTATTTATGAAGCTGCCAGTTGAGGAATTGTGAGGCGTCTGTTTCTCAAACCAGACACTCTAATGTACTTGTCCTCTTACTCAGTTGTGCACCGGGGCCTCCCACTCTTCTTTCTATTCTGGTTAGGGCCAGTTTGCCCTGTTCTGTGAAGGGAGTAGTACACAGCGTTGTACGAGATCTTCAGTTTCTTGGCAATTTATCGCATGGAATAGCCTTCATTTCTCTGAACAAGAACAGACTGACGAGTTTCAGAAGGTCTTTGTTTCTGTCTATTTTGAGCCTGTAATCTAACCCACAAATGCTGATGCTCCAGATACTCAACTAGTCTAAAGAAGGCCAGTTTAATTGCTTCTTTAATCAGAACAACAGTTTTTAGCTGTGCTAACATAATTGCAAAAGGCTTATCTAATGATCAATTAGACTTTTAAAATGGCAAATTTGGATTAGCTAACACAACGTGCCATTGGAACACAGGAGTGATGGTTGCTGATAATGGGCCTCTTTACGCCTATGTAGATATTCCATAAAAAAATCTGCCGTTTCCTGCTACAATAATCATTTACAACATTAACAATCTCTACAATGTATTTCTGATCAAATTTATGTTATTTTAATGGACAATATTTTTTACTTTTCTTTCAAAAACAAGGACATTTTTAAGTGACCCAAAACTATTGAACGGTAGTGTACCTATTCATGCATACACACACGTATAAATATATACATATACACTGTTACGAATCCCTTTTGGCCCGACAGTCTAGGGGGGGGGGGGTGGTAATGAGACCCGTAACATAACTCATGCAATTTATAATAGTGACAAAGTAAAAGTGAGAACGAAATAACCACGACAACTGAAATCTACCGTCAAACTCAAGGTTTATTTGAAAACACACGGTAATGGTGGGGGGGAAGCAGGAAAAGGGGCTGAGCTGGACCCAAGGAAAGAAACAATAAGTATTCAAAAACACCCCTAAGCTAGACTAGCCTACTTTAACAACAGCTAACTAACTAACTAAAAATACAGTGGGTGGTCCGCCCAGTTCTAACTAGTGTATTTCTAGTGTATTTAACAAAGTCTACCTACGGGTAGTGTATGCCCATGGGAGACATGTCTTGGTTTCCCCTTTTCCCAGCAGCAAACAAACACCATAACCAAAAACAATACTCACAGGTGAGTACAAAGTGCTATGGAGGTGCTCAAACAAAAGAGAGGTTAATACACAAAGAGAGAGTGAAACACAGAGACCTACAGACATGGCATTTACAGAGAGATTGAGCTCTAGAGTAAACAACTGACAGGGTTTTTAAACCAAGAGAAAGGAACTGTGATAGGGTAGGAAACAGGAGGGGGTGTGTCTTCTGATTGATGATTGGATTGGTGACTGATTGGGGAGTGATGATTTTCACCTATGAGGGGAGAAGGAGAGAAAAGAAACACACACACACACACACAGGATACTTGTATCCGTAACATACACATACATACATAAAAATACATACAGTGGGGAGAACAAGTATTTGATACACTGCCGATTTTGCAGGTTTTCCCTACTTACAAAGCATGTAGAGGTCTGTAATTTTTATCATATGTACACTTCAACTGTGAGAGACGGAATCTAAAACAAAAATCCAGAAAATCACATTGTATGATTTTTAAATAATTAATTTTCATTTTATTGCATGACATAAGTATTTGATCACCTACCAACCAGTAAGAATTCCAGCGCTCACAGACCTGTTAGTTTTTCTTTAAGAAGCCCTCTTTTTCTTCACTCATTACCTGTATTAACTGCACCTGTTTGAACTTGTTACCTGTATAAAAGACACTTGTCCACACAATCAAACAGACTCCAACCTCTCCACAATGGCCAAGATCAGAGAGCTGTGTAAGGACATCAGGTTTAAATTGTAGACCTGCACAAGGCTGGGATGGGCTACAGGACATTTACATTACATTTAAGTCAATAGGACAATAGGCAAGCAGCTTGGTGAGAAGGCAACAACTGTTGGCGCAATTATTAGAAAATGGAAGAAGTTCAAGATGATGGTCAATCATCCTCGGTCTGGGGCTCCATGCAAGATCTCACCTTGTGGGGCATCAATGATCATGAGGAAGGTGAGGGATCATCCCAGAACTACACAGCAGGACCTGGTCAATGACCCTAAGAGAGCTGGGACCACAGTCTGAAAGAAAAGCATTAGTAACACACTACGCTGTCATGGATTAAAATCCTGCAGCGCACGCAAGGTCCCCCTGCTCAAGCCAGCGCATGTCCAGGCTCGTCTGAAGTTTGCCACAATGCCCATCTGGATGATCCAGAGGAGGAATCGGAGAAGGTCATGTGGTCTGACGAGACAAAAATAGCTTTTTGGTCTAAACTCCACTCGCCGTGTTTGAAGGATGAGTACAACCCCAAGAACACCATCCCAAACATGAAGCATGGAGGTGGAAACATCATTCTTTGGGGATGCTTTCCTGCAAAGGGGACAGGACGACTGCACCTTATTGAGGGGAGCATGGATGGGGCCATGTATCACGAGATCTTGGCCAACAACCTCCTTCCCTCAGTAAGAGCATTGAAGATGGGTCGTGGCTGGGTCTTCCAGCATGACAACGACCCGAAACACACAGCCAGGGCAACTAAGGAGTGGCTCCGTAAGAAGCATCTCGAGGTCCTGGAGTGGCCTAGCCAGTTTCCAGACCTGAACCCAATAGAAAATCTTTGGAGGGAGCTGAAGGTCTGTGTTGCCCAGTGACAGCCCCGAAACCTGAAGGATCCTGAGAAGGTCTGTATGGAGGAATGGGCCAAAATCACTGCTGCCGTGTGTCCAAACCTAGTCAAAAACTACAGGAAACGTATGATCTCTGTAATTGCAAACAAAGGTTTCTGTACCAAATATTAAGTTTTGCTTTTCTGATGTATCAAATACTAATGTCATGCAATAAAATGCTAATTAATTATTTAAAAATCATACAATGTGATTTTCTGGATTTTTGTTTTAGATTCCGTCTCTCACAGTTGAAGTGTACATATGATAAAAATTACAGACCTCTACATGCTTTGTAAGTAGGGAAAACCTGCAAAATCGGCAGTGTATCAAATACTTGTTCTCCCCTGTATACATACATATATTTTTTTAAATATTTGTACAAACTAGTGAACAACAAGAACAACAACGCTTAGCCCTGTATTTTCAGCTTACTATATACATTTTATGGACACTGTCTATTTTACAATAGTTTTATTTTGTTTGTTTTTTAACTCTTATCCTTCAACTTCTCTCATATATTTATGATGTCCATCCGGTTTGATTTATATTTGCCATATCTTTCAAACATTTCTCTTCAAAAAAGTTCTTAACTTATATTTTATTTATCAAAATATTATTTAACTAATTATGGTCTTTAATGCAGGGCCTTGCTTTTTCCCCCTTCCACTTTTGCAGTAATGCTGTAATTAGTTGGTTGTAATTTTGGGTAAAGCAGATATTTCCATATGTTTTAGTTAGCTGCATGTATGACATAAATCCACCAGTCGTATTTATGATATCATCTAGGAAGATTATACCTTATAAACAATTTTTCAATTAGTATATTTGAGTTTAACAACAATATTTGTTATATTGTTCTGTCTTTTCTGGTTGATTAAATTGATATTGCAACCAACTTTCTATGGCTTGTTTTAAAAATAGCTTTATTTAGGAGATCATTTCCTTTTCAAATAACTGAAAGTGAGAGGTTGTAATCTGAATAAATGGAAAAAGGCTTTTGGGTGAGACATTCTTTCTAATTTGCTAGAGAACCAGTTCGGATTAAGTGTAACTTTTGTATGGCTAAAGCCGTTAATGAGAGGTCTAATGCTTTAATATTTAATCATTTCTGCCCTCCGAATTCATATTCATTATATAAATTGGCCGGTTTAATTTTGTCTGGTTTGCCATTCCAAATAAAATGGAATATTTGTTTTCTAATATAATTTACAAAAGTGTTCAATAGGTGTAGGCAAGACGATAAGCAAATAGGTAAACTGGGATATGACTAAAGAGGTAATCAGGGTGATTTTTCCACAAATAGAAAGGTATTTCATTTCCATGGTAGCAAGATCTTATCTAAATTTATTGGAGTGAGATCATTTATTTATTTTTGGATATGTATACCGAGTATATACATATCACCATCAGACCATTCTATTGGTAAAGTACACGGTAAAGTAAAAGTTGTATTTTTTTGTGATCCAATACGTAATATAGATCGTTTATGAGGCTGGGGAGGGATCCAAGTTGTAGATTTTAAAGAAAACATGAATCATCAGCGTACAATAACACCTTTGTTTTTAAGCCCTGTATTTTGAATCGCTTGATGTTATTGTTGGATCTGATTTTAATAGCTGACATTTCAATGGCCATAATAAATATATATGCCGATAGTGGACAACCTTGTTTTACTTCTCTTGACAGTTCAAAACTTTCTGAGAAGTAGCCACTATTTACTATTTTACACCTAGGGTTACTATACATTATTTTAACACATTTTATAAGAGATTCTCCAAATGTAAATGTCCCATGCATTTATATATAAACTCCAGTCATACTTTATCAAAAACCTTTTAAAAGTCAGCTATGAATAGCAGGCCTGCTTTCCCTGATTTTTCATAGTGTTCTATTGTTTCCAGTACTTGACTTCTATTATCTCCAATATCCATATAAAAAATCAGTCTGATTAGAATGAATTATATCCAACAATACCTTTTTAATTCTATGCGCTATTCATTTTGCTAGAATTTTTGCATCACAACACTGAAGTGTAAGGGGCCTCCAATTTTCTAAATTGACTGGATCTTCATATTTCCATCTTGCATCCTGTTTCAGTAATAATAAAATCAGACCTTCTTGTTGAGTGTCTGATAATCTACCATGTACATAGGAGTGGTTAAACATGCTAATAAGGGTCCTCTGAGTATATCAAAAAAAGATTTGGTATACCTCAACCGGAATGCCATCCAGCCCTGGAGTTTTCCTGACTTAAAGGCTTTAATTGCATCAATAAGTTCCTCTGTAATTTCACCTTCACATGAGTCTTTCTGAACGGCTGTTCATTTTACATTATTAATAGAAGAAAATCCACACAATTAGCTTCGGTTAGAGACGGAAACACCTTTTTAGCATTGCTTTTTAGTCTCAGTTTTTATTGTTATTCATTTGTTTTTTATCCTCTTATGTTTGTAATGTGTCTCTGTCAACTGTTTCCACATTGTGCCCACATTTCCTGGCCCCTCCCTATACGCAAATTATTTGACAGATATTCTTTCAAAATCATATTTATTTATTTTAAGACACTTATTGATCCATAAGTCTATGGTGCCACCTTTCAAATATTGATTTAAATGGTTTCACTGTCCAGTTCCGTCTATCAATCAATCAATCAAATGTATTTATAAAGCCTTTTACATCAGCAGTTGTGCTTATACAAAAACCCAGCCTAAAACCCCAAAGAGACAGCAATGCTGGTATAGAAGAACAGTGGAAAAACTATCTAGAAATGCAGGAACCTAGGAAGAAACCTAGAGGAGCCAGGCTCTGAGGGGTAGTCAGTCCTCTTCTGGCTGTGCCAGGTGGAGATTACAGGAGTACATGGCCATTAAGGTCAAATCGTTGTTCAAACTTTCATTAGATGACCAGCAGGGTCAAATAATAATCACAGAGGGTGCCACAGGTCAGCACCTCAGGAGTAAACATCAGTTGTCTTTTCATAGTCGAGCATTCAGAGGTAGAGACAGGTGGTGCAGGAGAGAGAGTGAGTCTACACTTGTAAGATATCCAGACATAATGTGTGCCCGTCTACCTCCGAAGGTGGTCAGGCAGATCTGATCACAATCAGACCATAATGCGTCTTTTAATAATCTGCACCTGTCTGGAAATGTGGGCACAATCAGAATGTGGACAAGTTCAGGACAAAGGATGCATGTTAGAACAAGGTATAAATCGAGCTACTGACTGAGGTTAAATATCACTGTACATCAAGAGACATGAAGCTAGAACTAGGTGGCCCAGAATTGAGGTAGTGAACTGATGATTTCACTTTAGCACAGCTGTCCAATGGGTAGCAAATAAAGGAAACGTTTAGCGAGCATGTCCAATATATTGATTTAATTGGCTTTGAAACTGAAATACATTTTGAGATCACAATTGATGCTTTCACCAAAAGACACATATCAAGTTACATGGGAGCAATATTAGTCATGTTCAATATATATGATTTGGATTCATGCACATTTTGTGCATGTGAATATCAGTGTGCCAATAACAATTTGCTTGACCATAGCAGCTTATCATATTTATTCTGGACTTCTTTAAGAAACAATGAGAAACGTACAAAACAGTCAAATAATTTGTTACAATGGGAACCATGCAGGTTTTGCACACAGAATTCCTGCTATTCTGAAAAAAAAATAGACCAACCACTACTCATTATCAACTCTGACAAAATAATCCACCAAGTCTGTCAAAATCAGTGCCTGTTCAAACTGTACATGTGTAAGAGGTGGGAAAGAAATCAAATGAGTCAGCCATACATTTTGAGAAAAGAGCAAATTGGCTGTCACAAGGCAGTTATTTAACAACAAAAAACTATTCAGCAAAACAAGATGAAAAGGGAGTGGAACTCTGTAATTAAGTGCATCACAAACCCATTATTCAGTGTTACAATGGACATCAATCAGAGGAAATAATATTGTACATACTCCATATGTATTCTGACAGTGAAGTAAACCATTTTAAACTTGGCTCTATACTCCAGTATTTTAGTTGAGAATGTTTCATATTAGGCGACAGTACAGAATGCTAGCAGCGAGGGTCTGTTGTACAATAAAAAAATGTATGTATCTAGTCCCCCATTTTAAAAAGTCATAACTACTTGGACAAATTCACTTATAGTGTATTAAAGTAGTCAAAAGTTTAGTATTTGGTCCCATATTCCTCACACAATGGCTACATCAAGCTACTAAAAACTTGGATGCATTTGCTGTTTTGCCCAATGGGAACAGAATGGTGAATTCAGAGACCGGGACCGAGTTGTGCCATTTTATTTTTTCACTTTTATTGTAAGAATAGATCTTTCTGAATACTTCGACATTATGGATAATCATGAATAATGATGAGTGAGGTTACAAAGATCATACCCCCCCCAAAAAAAAATGCTAGCCTCCCGTTACTGGTAATGGTGAGAGGTTAGCATATTTTGTTGTAGCCTCTGATCAGCATCTCACTTATTATTCATGATTTTTCTTAGTCATGGCATTATCAGGATTAATTTAGAAATGTTCAGAAACATTATCTGTAATCCTAGAAAGAAAATTAAACCAGTCACCATTCAGTTATTATTGGGCAAAACAAAAACAAACTGCACAACACTTTGACAAAAATGTACTTACTTTGTCTGCGATACGTGGTTGAATGCACTAAGTCGCGCCGGACAAGTGTGTCTGCTAAATGACTCAAATGTAAACGTAAAAATGGGTCCAAATACTCAACTTTTGAATACACTCAGTGAATCTGTCAAAAAATACTTAGGACTTCAAATTAATTTCTAAACGGTAAAACAGCTATTAAAACACCCTCAAAACAAAAGGTGACATTCTGTACTGTCACCTGATCAGATTTTTTTCTTTCTTCTCAAATTCCAAAATGCTGGAGTATAGAGCCACATTTTAGGAGACTGTATAAGCACACAAGCTACCCTTTCCCTCACTAAACACATTAAGTGTGGATGACAATATACAATAGCAGTTTTTTGGAACTATAGATTGTTACCACCTCTGTAGAGTTCTTCACAGAAGTCTAAGTACTGTTGGATACTCTCTGGAAATATGAATCTGCTTGGGAACAGCTGTTAATCAATTGATCATCAAATTCACTTTACTAATCTTCTCAAGCATAGCACTGCTCCATCTCGACAGACGACGCCTTGGTGGAAATACTTGGTAGTGTATTCGTATGGAACCTGCAGATAATATTAATGGCTGCCAATAAATAATTTTCCTCTAATACGGCCACAATTACAGCCGTGATTTGCAGCATCAGAATAAAAAGTGACCATAAACAGACAAACAGTTTCTGTCTGGGATTGTATAAAACTCCCTTTTCTTAAAGACCATGTTTCCATAGACACCAGCAACGTTGTTGTTTATTACAGAGGGACAGAGAGTAGATGAACACTGCAGACCAGGCATGGCACTGTTGCTTTGTTTGATGGTTGTTAGCCCATGTTTTTACGGTTCCCATAGCCTCTCCGATGCGTATCCTTCCAGTTGTCCCAGTCTCTAGCTTTCTGCAAGGCCTCCTCATCGTCGTTTTCAACCCGCTTCTCTTTCTCTTCTTGTTCTCGCTCTTCTGCATCAAAGTCCTCTGAAAGGGAGACAAATTGTATTTGGTGAATGAAACAGGGTGTATATAAAACATGGTTGATGATCATTTATTTGAGTATTCCTGAAAACAATTGATGTACAGTTAACTGTAAATAGAATGCTATTATAAACATCTCTTAACCCTACCAGCGCTGCGTGGGATCCCCTGGTCTGGCAAGGCATTTTTCTTCCTGTGCTGTTCATACCAGTCATCCACTGACATAGTAGGTAGGCTGGGGTAGCCTGCCCCAAATACTCTGAGATGAAAAATTACACATTAAAAGGGATATTTTGTTTTTCAGCATGTTAGACCTAATTTTCCACTTACTTTTCAAGTTGAAGTATCATCCAGACAGTTGTTTTGGTTAAAGATCCTGAGATTTCTTTGGCTGGCTTAGTTGTGTGCATGAGCCATATAGTGGCAATGGTCAGACACACACACAGCAAAAAAAGAAAAGTCCCCTTTTCAGGACCATGTCTTTCAAAGATAACTCGTAAAAATCCAAATAACTTCACAGATCTTCATAGTAAAGGGTTTAAACACTATTTCCTATGCTCGTTTAATAAACCATAAACGGTCGTTAAGACACTAACAGCTTACAGACGGTAGGCAATTAATTACAGTTATGAAAACTTACGACACTAAAGAGGCCTTTCTACTGACTCTGAAAAACACCAAAGGAAAGATGCCCAGGGTCCCTGCTCATCTGCGTGAGCGTGCCTTAGGCATGCTGCAAGGAGGCATGCAGATGTGGCCAGGGAAATAAATTAGAAATGTCCGTACTGTGAGACTCTTAAGACAGCGCTACAGGGAGACGGAACGGACAGCTGATTGTCCTCGTAGTGGCAGACCACGTGTAACACCTGCACAGGATCCGTATATCCGAACATCACACCTACGGGACAGGTCCAGGATGGCAACAACTGCTTGAATTACACCAGGAACGCACAATCCCTCCCCATCAGTGCTCAGACTGTCCACAATAGGCTGAGAGAGGCTGGACTGAGGGCTTGTAAGACCTGTTGTAAAGGCAGGTCCTCACCAGACATCACAGGCAACAACGTTGCCTATGGGCACAATCCCACCGTCGCTGGATCAGACAGGACTGCCAAAAAGTGCTCTTCACTGACGAGTCGCGGTTTTGTCTCACCGGGGTGATGGTCGGATTCGCATTTATCGTCAAAGGAATGAGCGTTACACCGAGGCCTATACTCCGAAGCAAGACCGATTTGGAGGTGGAGTGTCCGTCGTGGTCTGGGGCGGTGTGTCACAGCATCATCGGACTGAGCTTGTTGTCATTACAGGCAATCTCAACACTGTGCGTTACAGGAAGGACATCCTCCTCCTTCATGTGGTACCCTTCCTGCAGGCTCATCCTGACATGACCCTCCAGCATGAAAGTGCCACCAGCCATACTGCTTGTTCTGTGTGTGATTTCCAGCAAGACAGGAATGTCAGTGTTCTGCCATGGCCAGCGAAGAGCCCGGATCTCAATCCCATTTAGCACGTCTGGGACCTGTTGGATCGGAGGGTGAGGGCTAGGGCCATTCCCCCCAGAAATGTCTGGGAACATGCAGGAGCCCTGGAGGAAGAGTGGGGTAACATCTTACAGCAAGAACTGGCAAATCTGGCACAGTCCATGAGGAGAAGATGCAGTACTTAATGCATCTGGTGGCCACACCAGATACTGACTGTTACTTTTGATTTTGACCCCGCCTTTGTTCAGGGACACATTATTCAATTTCTGTTAGTCACATGTCTGTGGAACCTGTTCAGTTTATATCTCAGTTGTTGAATCTTGTTATGTTCATACAAATATTTACACAAGTTAAGTTTGCTGAAAATAAACGCAGTTGACAGTGAGTTTATATACATATACACACACACGTTCAAAAGTTTGGGGTCACTTAGAAATTATTGTTTTTGATAAAAAAGCATTTTTTTTGTCCATTAAAATAACATCAAATTGAGCCGAAGTACAATGTAGACATTGTTAATGTTGTAAATTACTATTGTGGCTGGAAACAGCTGATTTTGTTTGGAATATCTACATAGGCGTACAGAGGACCATTATCAGAAACCATCACTCCTGTGTTCCAATGGCACGTTGTGTAAGCAAATCCAAGTCTATCCTTTTAAAGGGATAATTAATCATTAGAAAACACTTTTTCAATTATGTCAGCACAGCTGAAAACTGTCATGCTGATTAAAGCAGCAATAAAACTGACCTTCTTTAGACTAGTTGAGTATCTGGAGCATCAGCGTTTGTGGATTCGATTACAGGCTCAAAATGGCCAGAAATAAAGCACTTTCTTCTGAAACTCGTCAGTCGACTCTTGTTCTGAGAAAGGATGGCTATTCCATGTTCGAAATTGCCAAGAAACTGAATATCTCATACACCGCTGTGTACTACTCCCTTCACAGAACAGCGCAAACTGGCCCTAACCAGAATAGAAAGAGTAGGAGACCCCGGTGCTCAGCAAGAGGACAAGTACATTAAAAAAAGTGTCTGGTTTGGGAAACAAACGCCTCACAAATCCTTAACTGGCAGCTTCATGAAATAACCAGTCTGAGATATGGATTTTTGGTTACTACATGATTCCATGTGTTACTACATGATTCCATGTGTTATTTCATAGTTTTGATGTCTTCACTATTATTCTACAATGTAGAAAACAGTACAAATCAAGAAAAACCCTTGAATGAGTAGGTGCCCAAACTTTTGACTGGTATTGTATGCATGCATGTACACACATACAATGAGGTCTAAAGTGTTAAATAAACTAGGTATCCCTTTAATTACACATTAATCAACTATTTACTTCATGTGATATTTTAAGCAAGTAGCTATGTACTGTTGACAAGGGAGGTTGGACAGAGTACTTATTTTGTGAGCAGGAAAACGGCAATTTGCAGGAGAAGAAAATAAATGATAAGTTTGAGCAGGTGCCTACCGGGCCTGAACAGCATCTCTGGTGAGAATGAAGGGTTTCATGGGAGGCCTTTTAGAGTGTAATGGCTCTGCTGAACTCTGCACATGGAAAAGATACAGCGCATAAGAAAACCATACTCTTTCAATGAGACATTGGTGAATGAATGGCATTAGTTACATCTTCAAGTCCAGGTACCTGTTTTAGAACATCCATCCTGGTCAAAATCTCCATTTCCTGGTCAATGCTCTCTATCTCCTCCAGGGATACAGCAATCCATTTCCTCACATTGAGGAGGTAAAAGTTTCGGACTATCTCGTCATCTGCCTGCCCACTGTCCACTGCTGCCTTGATCTCTGATAGCTTGGCCTCTGTGTCCTTCCTCTGTTTGTATCTGCAGAGTATAATAAATAAGTTAAAACCATTTGCGTGCAGATTAATTGCCATTATGAAATGAATACGTCAGATCTTTAATTTGTTAAATAGGTGGGGGACATAACATATTTGAAGAGGTGCGTGACAGGTACTAGACCTTCAAGCATAGGTCAGTTGGCCTAAATTTGACTTGCGCAGTGCTCAATCAAAACAATGATTGTTCTAATTGTTAAAATTGTAATTGAAATGTAGATGTTTAATATACCTTTCTATCTTTGCCGCTCTAACTGTTGCCATCGCAATTAAGTCTGGAGGTTTGGGGGGCCCATTTGCAGATTCTTCTTCTGGTATGTCAACGGAGTTTTCAATGGTTTTGGGCAGTTCAAACTTTGATATGTTATACTCCTTACATCTTTTCAAGAAGTCCAAAAAGTAACATCTAGCTATCTGAACGTGGTCTAGTCGTTTTGCCAGGTTCACTTGCTTCAAAGTTAGTGCCCCCAGGAAGGCAGGCAACATAAGATACTTCAGATCTGTGGTTGCTACCTCCTCCAAATCCTCATTTCGGCTGAAAAACAAAAATAAACAAGATTAACCTTGATGATCATAACTGTTCATTAGAACTAGCTTATCATGTGGAGAAACATTGCGAACTGTTGAGCCTTCAACTGACGTTCCACCTTAAAATTGGTTTCCAGAATGAGTACGGACACTTTCCTGATACACACATTTGAACGCACTGGACATGCAGCATCACCTTCATTGTATGGCCTTACCTTAAGTTAGCTTGCTACTGGAGCTAGGTTGTTAGCTTGTTTACGACCGCCTAGTAAAGTAGCTAGCTAGCTAGCTAAACGGTCAAACAACTTTACGGTGTAATCTGTTATCTAGCTGTCTTTACAATTTGATACCTGTGAATCTGGCTAGTCGTCATTGCTAGAAAAGCAGTCTGTGTAGTTTGGTAGCTGCTATAGGTAGCGCTAACGACGTTAGTAACGTCACCTGAACAAGTCGAGTTGGGCCACCATTCGCGTTGCCACTTCAAGTTGCGTTATCCCACGCTTGATTTTGACCTGGATATGGGTGGCTGCGATGGGATCATTTGTGGTGTCCACCTCCTCATATAGTTTCCATCCTCGATCTAATAAATCAGATAGTTTAAGCGGTTCTTCTGACTGCATTAATGACATGCTAGTGCTTTCTACGGCTGCCATTTTTTTTACAACGTTTTGGATGTAAATGACCACTATCGGCTTCCGTATTTATTCTACACTCACTTGATTTATGAGCGTATAGAAAGATGTTTGCTGTGTTTTCAATAGCTGTTTTGACAAACGTCCTCCTGAGACTCAGCAATGCATGTGTGTCCTCTAATGGACATCATTCGTTTTTGGTCAGTATTTATAAGGCCACACGTGCAGTGGCGATTTTAGCATGTAGCAAAGCCACTACATAATACAACATTACACAATACATTAATTGCACTATAATGGTGACAACCGGTGCCCACATACTGTTAGGGCCTAAATTAATCTGTCCCAACAGCAGAGTTTTCTTTTCAGCACCATTGAGTCAATCCTTACCACCGCTACACCTGGCTATAAACGGAGCCTTAATTGTCTGGCAGCCAAAAACTTAATTCAGCCTCATTTACTGCCTTTAAAAAAACATAGCTAACTTGCTTGAACAAATGTTGTTCCTACTGACGATTGAGATGTACAAACTATGGCACAAGGGAATCCATAATTTCGATTAAGACATAAATGAGCGAGCTAAGACAGACGTAGTCAATACAACTATTTCTTCAGCACTTTTTAAAATGTAAAATGACAGAATTAAGAACATGGCCCATTCTTACAGTATTCTCCCTGTACACCAAGTCAGAACCATAGGATAAATAAAGGTGGCATATAATTAGACAATGAAAGCGCTTACAATATTTGATAATGACATTTCTCTAAAGCAGGCTATAGGCTACATGTGTACCACCAAGTCAGAACAGTAGGCTAAGTTATGAGGAGGAAAGGGACCAAATTATTTGGGTGAGGCACATGGGCTACTAACAGCTTACTACACAATATACACTTAGTATTACTTTCTTAGCTACAGTATACGTCTCCCTAGCATAATACATAATTTATGCAGCAACATACAAGACATTTTTGGACTCTCCGTTGTGCTCTGCTCATTTGAATAGGAAGGTAGGTCAGTAGTCCTTCTCGTGGGCAAATTTCGTCATTAAACTTTGTCATCAAAGTCTGGCATTCTCTGGATTTATGGTGCTTTCAAGACAACTGGTAACTCAGAAAAAAAGAAGGGACCTTATATAGACAAGTGTGTGCTTTCCCAAATCATGGTCAATCAATGTAATTTACCACAGGTGGACTCTAATCAAGTTGTAGAAACATTTCAAAGATGAACAATGGAAACAGGATGCCCCTGAGCACAATTTCGAGTCTCATAGCAAAGGGTCTGAATACTTATGTAAATAAGGTATTTCTGTTTTTTTATATATATATATGCAAAATTATCGGAAAATCTGTGTTTGCTTTGACATTATGTGTTATAGTGTGTAGAGGAAAAACATTTATTTAATACATTTTAGAATAAGGCTGTAACGTCACAAAATGAGGAAAAAGTCAAGTGGTCTGAATACTTTCCGAATGCACTATGCTGTATAAAAATTATGAAACCGTGAATGAATGTATTGATCATGCATTCAAAGTTGATTTAACTTACAATACATTGAACACACAACCTGATTGGATATAATAATAAGCACCAGACCTATAAATACCACAAGATGCTTAGACATAATCCACTTCAAAAACAGTCTGCCTTTTCAAACTCTGTACCTATCTGCCTATTGTCAGGCAATTTTGACTTACTTGGGGAATACGGCCTAATAATAGATAGACTACATTTAAGTGTTGGCTATTGTTAGGGGCCAGACGGATTTCCAGGATGTGTACTCAGAGCGTGCGCAGACCAACTGGCAAGTGTCTTCACTGACATTTTCAACCCCTCCCTGACCGAGTCTGTAATACCTACATGTTTCAAGCAGAACACCATAGTCCCTGTGCCCAAGAAAGCAGGTAACCTGCCTAAATGACTACTGACCCGTAGCACTCACATCTGTAGCCATGAAGTGCTTTGAAAGGCTGGTCATGGCTCACATCAACACCATCATCCTGGAAACCCTAGACCTACTCCAAATCACATACCGCCCCAACAGATCCACAGATGACGTGATCTCAATCGCACTCCACAATGTCCTTTCCCGCTTGGACAAAATGAACACCTATGTGAGAATGTTTTTCATTGAATACAGCTTAGCGTTCAACACCATAGCGCCCACAAAGCTCATCACTAAGCTGAGGATCCTGGGACTAAACACCTCCCTCTGCAACTGGATCCTGGACTTCCTGACGGGCTACCCCCAGGTGGTAAGGGTAGGCAACAACACATCTACCTTGCTGATCCTCAACATGGAGGCCCCTCAGGGGTGCATGCTAAGTCCCATCATGTACTCCCTGTTCACCCAAGACTGCATTGGCAAGCATGACTCCAACACCATCATTAAGTTTTCTGACGACACAACTGTGGTAGGCTTGATCACAGACAATGAAGAGACACATCACCAACAAACTATCATGGTCCAAACACACCAAGACAGTCGCAAAGAGGGCACGACAACACCTTTTCCCCCTCAGGAGACTGAAAAGATTTGTCATGGGTCCACAGATCCTCAAAAAGTTATACAGCTGCACCTTCGAGAGCATCCTGACCGGTTGCATCACCGCCTGGTATGGCAACAGCTCGGCATCCGACCATAAGGCGCTATAGAAGCTTTCTGCCATCCAGAAAGCTTTGATAGCACCTTATGGTCGGATGCCGAGCAGTTGGACCATGATAGTTCGTTGATGATGTGGATACCAAGGAACTTGAAACTCTCGACCTGCTCCACTATAGCCCCATCGATGTAAATGGGGGTGTGTTCGGCCCTCCTTTTCCTGTAGTCCACGATCAGCTCCTTTGTCTTGCTCACGTTGAGGGAGAGGTTGTTGTCCTGGCACCACACTGCCAGGTCTCTGACCTCCCTATAGGCTGTCTCTTCATTACTGCATGGCAAGCGATACTGGAGCCCCAAGTCCAGGTCCAAAAGGCTCCTTAACAGCTTCTACCCCCAAGTCATAAGACGCCTGAACAATTAATCAAATGGCCACCCGGACAATTTACTTTGACCCCACCCCTCTATTTTTACACTGCTGCTACTCGCTATTTATTATCTATTGTATGCATAGTCACTTTACCCTACCTATATGTACAAATTACCTCGACTACCCCGTACCCCCACACATTGACTCGGTACCGGTACCCCCTGTATATAGCCTCGTTATTGTTCTTTTATTGTGCTACTTTTTCTTTTATTTTTTACTTTAGTTTATTTAGTAAATATTTTCTTAAAGTCTATTTCTTGAACTTCATTGTTGGTTAAGGGCTTATAAAGTAATAATTCCACGGTAAGGTCTACACCGGTTGTATTCGAGGCATGTGACAAATAACATTTTATTTGATCTACCCCACTTTTCAAACAAACATCAAAACGTTTTTTTTCCATTTCTGTCATCTGGGAGGAAATAAGAGGCTCACTATAAACAAGGCTCTACAAGTGCAATTAATCTACTGGTTCCCTGGCCTATTTTTTACTCTGGGACAGTGGTCCTCTGGAAGTCCCATGAAGATGAATTGTGATTTTTTTTTAACCAGTCAATGAAAAACTAGTAAGTCATTTGAAACAGTATAATGGAATAGTGCCCAGTGAAGTTCATTGAAGCAAATGTGCAACATGTCCCTCTCAATGCATCCCCCTCCCCATAGTGTAGGCAGAGCTAATTAGGCAGTAAGTCTACCCTTTCCACCGTACTGCAGTCTATACAATTCCATTCAATTTTAATCAATGATTGCACACGGTTGAGTTTTTTTTCTGTAGTTAGCTCCTCAACACGGCAGGCTAAAAGGACGCATGAGCTAATTTTGGAGGCAGCAAGAATTTAAACACCTGTTTATTTTGTAAATAGTCTCTATGGCTGCATGGGAGGGTTTCAAAACATGTGAAAGACTAACAACAGCCCTATTGTAAATACTTGTCCACACATTTCCACCAAATAGGACCTATGTGCTGCAACCATCAATCATATATGAAATACTCCAACACAGAAAGATAACCTTCGACCACTGACCAATTCTACATAATTTTGTTTGACAGTATTCATGTAATCTTCTTGTTTATAATAGTCATCAATCTTTAAAAGAAATAATGATGAGGCAGCTGTGGCACTTGCCTTAAATCATTCCCTGAGATTGAAGTACCACTATTGACCTTTTAGCCACTGTGGATGGTATAAACAGCATGAGCAGAACATTCGGTAGAAAGAATGAAAGTGTGGATTTGCTATTGTGTCATGTTACTACAGCCTCTGCTGCATAAATACTACTATTACTATTTGGTTTGCCAAAGGCAAATTAGGCGTACACGTTTAGCAACACCTGCCATTGGCAGTCTCATACACAGATGGTTAAAACTTAACAAGACACATGTAACATTTTTTTTGTGACGTTTTTTTAATAGAAATAAATATAAAATTGCACTTATGTACATCAACATGCCTAATGTATTAATAAAAACAAAAAATACAGCTAAAATGTATTATGTATGCCTATGATCAGAATGTACCTAAACTGAGGAGTATAAAGCATTAGCCCCTTTTGACAAAAATGGACATTCACATTAGATCAATCAGCTATTCTGCCTCTCATTTGGCAATTTAGTTAATGAGTAAGATGTAAATTGTTAAAAGCTTTTCAGTGTCAGTTGAACAACTTAAAGCTGACTGGACAGTTTGCATTTAGGGTACCTCCTTTGTAATCAATTCAACTAATCTTCCATTGAGGAACATGTTACTAATCAAGCATGAATTGCTAACAGCTCCCAATCAATCACATTTACTCTTCAAGTAACACAATATTTTTCACAGTAGTGGCCTCCTCCAGTCTCTTTAAAACAGGTAACAGAGGAGTCCAGATCCATCTGTTTATCTTTGGTATTGTATGTGAGTTGTTCCTCTTGTTTTTTATTGTACTGTAGCCTGCAGACTACGTACTACAACACGGGGAGTTAGGTCAGATGACCTGGGCCAGCACAGCTTGACAAGATATGGTGGTTAAAATAGTGCTTCATGTTTACTCAAGTGTCTCTATGCAAAGTTTATTTGCATACATATCTCTCCACTGTCCTTTCACACCTCTTGCAGGTGACATAGCAGCACCAGTGATACTTGCACTGGCATCTCTCCACAATTCTCTCAGTGAAGGCATTGTAGCCGCGACCACAGCACATTATATTGCAACTCCCACTGTCGTTGGATGTCTTATTGCACTGTCTGGAGACAAAAAAATGATGTTCCAATCAATAAACCTCACTATATAACTCAAAAATATGAATGGGGGAGAGAATCAACTTAAGTTCAACCTTCGAAGTGTCAAAGGTACAGTAAAAATGACAATTTCCACTGTTACATTGAGAGAAACAAAGTCATACCTGTTCTGTGTGCCGAGTGAGCCATGCTTCTCATTGTATGTGCAGTAATCCGAAGAGCTGATCAGGTAGACCAAATCACTCTCTCTCACTGGTCGAAAATCCAACTCTCTGGGGACCAACTGCTTCCTTGTCCCAACATGACGATGGATCACCTTGGTGGCAGACAGGTACTTGGATTTGAGATCCAGGGCAATGTGATTAATATCATGGAGGCCCTTCCAACATGTTTTGACAGAGCAGGACCCAGACACCCCATGGCATTTACAGTTGGTCTCCTGGGCATCAATAAGTGCCTGAAAGTAAAGCAAAAATAATATTAAAATGTGTTGCCACGTTTTGCAAATATTCATTATAGAATAGAATATGTTGTTTATCATGTTTTTAAAAAAACTGTTAACCAAACAGGAGTTCCATGAAAAACAATGGCACAATAACTTGTGAGTAATTATGCACGTGTATGCAACTGTTCATGTCATCGTGAAAATAAAATTCAACCATTACCTGTCTTCCAACTGCATTATTGTGCAAGTTCATCAGTCTGAACGGCTGAGAGCCAGATCTGCTGTTTCTCATCGGTGCATCAGAAAAAGCAGATCCCATTTGGAGACCATAGTGCAGGTTATCACCACATCCTCCCCATTTGAAGTCGGGCCCGGCCTGTTCAGCAGGGGCTGGGGCGCACGAGCAGCTGGGGAGCTCTCCAGAAGAGCAGGCTCTGGCGATGGAGTGACTCACTACGGCAGCAGCTAGTGAGAACACAAACGCAGACTCCCTGGTGCCTGCAATACAGTTAAATTAATACAAGTCACAGAACATAATTTTATTGGCCACAATGTATTATAACATTTTCAAGATAGGCCTACATTTCCAAAGGTTCTTTAGCTTACCCTTTGCTAAATCTGGTGTAAAACGAGGGGCTTTTTCAACAGAGGAACAGTTCCACCGCATGTCACCGAAGGTGTTCTGACATGTATTTTTGGTCATCTTGGCGGCGTGGACAATACTGTGCATCAACTCGATATTTCGCCGACAAAGTTGCAATTGCTCATGGGCCAACGCGTCTAGCAGCTTGCAATGATTAGTTTGATTCCAGCCTAAAGAACTCCCATTTACAGTAAGTCCACTGAAAAGATACAAAACTCATCAGCTATTTGATATGGCATATAGGTGTATCAACTGAACAAATACAAGTACAAATATTTTTTTTCCAATAAATCGAATACAATTTTATTGGTAGCTTAGGCTACACATATTTTGCAGATGTTATTGCGGGTGTAGCGAGATGCGTATGTTTCTAGCTCCAACAGTGCAGTAATACCTAAAAATACAACACAATACACACAACCCCCCCCCCTCATATAAAATACAAATCATTAAGAAATATAGAAACATTAGAACGAGCATTGGACATTATGGACAGTATATAAATATGAATGGTGTGTACTGCAGTAGTTATATAGGATGAGCCTTGACTAGAATACAGTATATACATAATACATAAGAAGTGGGTAAAACAGTATGTAAACAAGGTAGCAGAGTAGCATAGGCCTCTGCTCTGAATAGATAGCCCGAAATTGAACACTGGCCACTTCATATACTGTTTATATACTGTTATTTACTCACTGTAGGCTATATTCTGCATTCTCATCATAATATACCTACTACTGTACATATTATTTTATTTTCCAAATTATATACTGTCTATACACACCACGTATTTATATTTAGGCTATAGTCCTATTCTTGATTCGGACACTGCTCACTCTAATATATCTACGTTGGATTGTTAATTGGACTCGTTCTGACATTTCTTGATTTCTTTCGTTTTTTTTATTAGGCCATTTATGTATTTGTATTGTATTTTCTAGACATTCTCCTGCACATGTTTTTGCACCTGCTATAACACCTGCTACACGACCAATACACTTAGATTAGATTTGACCTATAGCTACATACGAATGGAATACTTACAGCCAATATATAGCAGCAGAGCAGTTCGCGTTCACAATAAATGTCAATAGAAATAAATCCATGTGGAATTTCATTGTACACAAATGTGTGAATCCTCTGCCTAAAATGTTAAAAAAATAAGCTCCAAACGACTCTTTTAGTAGTCCGATGTGATTATCCAGTGATAGTATTGTTTTATTTAGCCTATGAGTCTGGAGGTATGGCCCTACTATAAGATTCAAGCCACTGGTGGTGTGACCTCAGCTCCAGGGAGTCTTCTTATGTCGCCGCTACGATAGCCACGCCCCATTAAATTGGCGATTTGTGAATGAACCATGGAATGAACACAGCTTCACGGATCAAATTCTAATTTTGTGAATTCACGGGGATGGAACTGTAACATATGCATATTAGCAGTTATCCTATATATATAGCCTATGCATTTCAAAAGATGGCCCCTACATTTATGATGTTGTTGTTATAATACTGGTTAGCCTATGTGCAATTAATCATGATTGATTAAACTACAGCCATACAAAGTGTTAGACATGTAGGCTAAAGCGGGATAAAGCCATTCATGAACATTCAACACTTCTATTAACTAGCACTGGCCTAAAGTATTTTGAAGATTTCCCTTGAAAACACATCTGCAACATTCTAATCTAATCTGTGTGACAATCTGACAACATAACCTTTGCCAGTAAAATATTCTCAACAATTTTACAATAATATAAGATGCATGTTAGATCTCTGTGTTTATATGATATCTGAAAGCCTATTTTGTAAACAGCCCATGAACTATGAGAATACCCTTGACAATTAGACCTCCCTAAATCGCTGAAATTGCGCAGATCCGTGATTGATGTCCAGATTAAGCGCGCGTCAAAGTGACATTACAACGTTGTAACTATGATTTTAAATTGGACTACAAGTTTGCTTCTTTACAACTTTTAACATCGCGGTAGTCTAAGGTTATGCTTATCGTGTTGGGTGCGTGAGGTCCCGAGTTCAAATCCCCGACGAGCTTTCATTTTGCATGTCCTATGCTATGCATTGACCTAAATGTTCATCAATAAATTAAACAGGTAGATTAGATGTAGGTATGTAATTGTCTCGAAACCAGTTATGTTTGGTCTACGTTAGATTAGTGGACAAACAAAACGATTGATACACCCTTGGTTTGTATATATTAACGACTGATCGGCAACGATTGACGGATTGACGCGCTAAACAATTAGCTCAACTAATCCAATTAACATGGGCCATTATCGAGGAACTAAATTATTCTTACAACCAATACAGGACAGAAGAATTGAACCATTCTCACAGTCTGATACTTCGATGCTATCCGTTTTCAAGTGTGTATTTATATGTGCTATACCCATTAGTCTCCTTGATAGAATCAGACTATAGCCTCCCTGAGCTGACAAGGTAAAAATCTGTCCTTCTGCCCCTGAACAAGGCATAACCCACTGTTCCTAGGCCGTCATTGTAAATAGGAATTTGCTCGTAACTGATTTTCCTAGTTTAAATAAAGGTAAAATAAAAATAGACTTATAATAAAGGCTACCCACTAAACCTTATCATCAATAAAACAGGGAGGGATTTCACTAGCATGGTCAAATAAGAGAGTATAAACGGTTGATTATCTGCATGTGGTATGAGCAGAGGATTAGTGGTTGAAAGAGCGTTTCCAGGGGATATCAGTGTGCCTTAGTGAGAAGATCATTCAAAATAGTGTTTATCTAACCCCTATTATATTCCCTTGGTGAGATAGGATGACGTTTCTCTTATAAGTAGTCTTATGGTAAGGCTTTGCCAGAATACTGTCAATGGGAACATGTAGAGGTAATGTTTTTTTAACTGTTTAAAGGAACTAGGGGTTCAGTGGTATTGCCACTCCTAATTTCACTATCATTGCTTCTACATTTACATTAATCTATTCACAAATAATCAGCAAAGGATGGCGATTCAGTATTGTGCATGTAATATGTTCATATTTGTACTTTGATATACTGTATACCATTTATTCCTCAGTAGCCAATCCTAGCACCTTTTGGCAGAACCATCATTTCTGTTCACAGCCAAAACAAGAAATGCTCTGTAACCCCATGGTGAGATTACTGATTTTCTAACATCAGCAAGGCCCCTGAACAGCAGCACATTTCTGCCACTGTGTGCTAAGGGTTGTCTGTCTCATCAAGCTCAGTCTATCAGAAACACATCACCTCCATCTTTGAGGCTCATATTGTAGCTTCAGCATGTCCTCTGTTTTTGTTTTATCAGGTCAATGCTTTTCTTTATGCTTAAGGTTGTACGATTATTCTTTGGCTGATTGCATGTTCCCATGTTGCATCTCATATTACACTTGGTTGATTAACTCCAAATCTCATTACAGAAACAAAATATTCACTGTCAAAACAAAACAAATGTTCTCTCCAGTGGGACATGTGAGCTACTTTTGTCCAGCCTGGTCTCATAGAGTAGATGTAACATAGTAAACATAGATCTGGGACACTCAAATTAGTATATGTTATGTTTTGTGTGGTTACATAAGACAGAATGTTACTTAAGGCAAAAATGAAAATAGGGTGGTTGGTTTGGGTGGAAGGGTAAGCGTATTATGTGAACATATAGGAAGCCCACACCTCTCATCAAAGCCAACACCTCTCATCACCCCGAGAACGCCATCCCCACAGTGAAGCATGGTGGCAGCATCATGCTGTGGGGATGTTTTTATCGGCAGGGACTGGGAAACTGGTCAGAATTGAAGGAATGATGGATGGCGCTAAATACAGGGAAATTCTTGAGGGAAACCTGTTTCAGTATTCCAGAGATTTGAGACTGGGACGGAGGTTCACCTTCCAGCAGGACAATGGCCCTAAGCATACCGCTAAAAGCAACACTCTAATGGTTTAAGGAGAAACATTTAAATGTCTTGGAATGGCATAGTCAAAGCCCAGACCTCAATCCAATTGAGAATCTGTGTTATGTCTTAAAGATTGCTGTACACCAGTAGAACCCATCCAACTTGAAGGAGCTGGAGCAGTTTTGCCTTGGAGAATGGGCAAAAATCTCAGTGGCTAGATGTGCCAAGCTTATAGAGTTATACCCCAAGAGACTTGCAGCTGTAATTGCTGCAAAAGGTTGCTGTACAAAGTAATTACTTTTTTGGGGGGTGAATACTTTCGCAAGCCACTGTACATTTACCATGTTACGTTTACCCCTGAGTGCAGGTTGTCATGTCTTGCTCTCACTAACCATATGTAATTCTGAATTGAAGGGTAGTTTATTTGCCACTCCTCTGCCCCCGGAACAGCCCCCCCCACTCCCTCTGCCTCTTTCTGCCTGAGAACCAGGTTAGAACTATTCTACCCCAAAGCAAATCCTTCCTTTTGTTGGATCCCCAGTTTTGGATTGGGTGTTAGGAGTCTTGAGATGTGAGAAATCGTTCATGTTTATGAAAGGTGAATTTTGAGGTGTGAACTGACATGCAAAGGCTTGCCCTTCCTGTTCCTCTATTCATTCTTCTTAGAATGCTTATTCCTGGAATCCACCAAAGGAATGAGAGTATAGCCTACACACACAAAATTACAGATAGTGTGTATTGGGTGTTGGAGAGGCAGACGTTTGAAGTCTTTGCTAAAAGGGCACATTTACAACTGAAAAGAGCAAATAGGCATTGATTTTAATTTCCTTCAAAATGACCTGACAAAAATGTCGAATCGTTCTATATTTTGGTTCTTCCCATATCAAATCAGGGTTCCAAAGTTAATAGTGAGTTTCAATCATTATTGCATTTTTACCAAATATTCACATTTTAGAGATGGTACACAAATACATGCGCCTATGCCCCAAGTGTGTTTATTTATTACACTTAAATAATGAGTCCTCTATGTTTCTAAACTTTTCTGAATATGATTTCTTACCAAAAGGGGGCACTGTACATCAACAAAATGTGGCTCCAGTAATGGCGCCATAGTTGCCATTAGACAGGCTGGCATTACGCTGTACTTCAACGCATTCTTCTTCCTTTGCTGCTTAATTTAACGATGTGAACAGTTCCTTCACTGTCCTTGATCTGCAGACAAGTAAAGGGAGGCCCCAGCCCAGTCTAACTCTGTGGAAAGACAATACAGTTTAGAATTTCTGGTAGCGGTGAAACAGAAGGACGGACTTTCCAGAGCCATAAAATCCACATCTACTGTCTCAATCAGAGCGTGATTGTATCATCTTTATCAAATGACAAAAAACACGTGTCAAAGATGGACTCCAGCTATTTTTGAACTTTTCCTGTTGAAAAACAGGAGTTGGCCATTCAAGGAGTTGCACTCTGATTTCATCACCTTTCCCCCTTGCTTGCAGGAACAATAGCGCAACAGTGCCAGGTCATGAGGATACCTGGACCACCTATTGAGATGTGCCGTTTGTTAAGTAAATAAAGTCATAAATGAGGTGAAAAGGAGTGTGTTGTTTAACGCTGGTTCATTGAGGTTACACCTACAGTCACACTAAGTATGTCCATGGCCCCCATGGGTGGAAAGGAAACAGCATCTAGCCTGCAACAAACCTGCTGAAAGTAACTTGTTGTAAGCTGCATAGAGTATATTTGCTGTATTTTAAAGAAGCCATATATACCTTAGTATGTCAATATATACCCCAGTAGATCAATACAGTAGGATCTTCTTTTCACTTCTTTCTTTTAACAACTGCCATAAGTGTTGTTACAAAATACTATGTTATATAACAACTGTGAATTAAAATAATAATAATTATATAAATCAATACAATTTACAAAAACAGAATTCTATTTTATATACATATTTACAATCACAACAGAGTATACAAATGTACATATTAGTCAACAAAGCAGGGAAACAATTATACCCTATTTACCTACAAACAATCCAAATAATTCATATCACAATACATACCACAATGTATTGAAACACTTAAACTAAACAGTGTTTGAATTAAAAGGACTATAGCTACCAGAGTTTGGGACAATTCTATCTTGACTCAACTTGACTCGGGCATTGAATTTAATCACAAAGCATGAATTGGAGAATGAACACTGAATAAGCACTGAATTGAACCAAACAAATTCTGATTGCGACACAACTAAAGTAATACTACAAGAACATGGTACACTCATTGCCCTTTTTGTCAGGTTTCTAAACTGAAAGTTGTAATGTTTGATACCAACTCTTATTGCAGACATTATGGATGATGTAGAATTCCCATAATAACAGAAAAGTAATACACTTGAACTTCCCTGGGTAATGGTCTGATTTATCTTTCCTTCCATAACGGTTATCAAACTAATTCAAAACAACTGGACATGATTCTGCTTTTGTCACCAATTTTCCAGAAGGTTGACTGCATGGTGATTGACCAAACCCTGTAATATTTATAATACATGCACAGTGCAGAGCAGTTTCATAAACATCCAGAAACTGTAATGTTGACAGATAATCTGGGCCCTTAAATGCTTCCTTAAAGACTAATGTGTCCACTCACATATACACATGAACACGCAAAGGAGTTATATGCTGAAAAATGTTTTGACTGTGTGTGATTATTCACAAAAGATTCAAGCTGCCTATGTATATGGAAAGACAAAATTATTCTGAGAAAAAGTGAAACACAAATGGCCTTCCAGAAACAGGACATGACTGGTTCAGCTCAAAGGGAATGACAAGTGAATTGGTTATTTCAAACAAACCAAAGCAGAACTAAATAAAGCAAAGAAATATAAATGGTGTCCATGACAAGCCTTGGGATCATGAACGGTCAACATAGTAACATGAAGAATGTCATTTTTAGGTCATGTTAGTAATTTGGAAAAATGAATCTACAGTATTAATCTGGTTGATTCCATATTTGACAAACAACTTCATTTCAAACCTAAAAGAAACATCCATAAAGACCTTGTTATTTAACAAGAGAGGGAGAAAGAGAGAGAGAGAGGTAGAGAGAGAGATATATTTGCCTACAGGTCAATAATTTGTTTTAATCAGTGCACATTCTAACAGAGAAATGTTTGTGCTTCAGCTGTGCATGTTCAATTCATCAGAGAACTCTCACACATTGTATTTCTATATTGTATTCAAACGCTTTTACAGTATGTACCCATGTTAGCTAACAACCTATATAACTCAGTGGATTGATACCACACCAACAATCACATTCACTTCTCCAAATAGGTTTAGTTTGGTAGATAAAAACAAGCATTCTACATTTGTTTAATAATGTATAATAGGTGTTTTATGTACTTTGTCATGAGAGAGTTATTTTAGTGGAGACTTGAATGACTCCTGTCAATCTTGGTTTCTCAAGCATGTTATGATCAGGGAAACCAAGTTATTCCCTATAAATGCACTATTCTAGAATTAAAGCCTAATGTATTTTTCTTCCAAAAAAATCAGCAACTCCTCCCTTTCTTAATGCTTGACAAGTTGGGTGCATATTTGTCCATAATCAGCACCGAAGATCAGAGTCATCATCACTCTTTGGAAAGAATCTTCCACTCAGAGATAACAGGCAGTGGGTTAATATCATTACACCATTACACCCTAATATCAGGTAGGGTGGGACCTATCAACTCAGCCTGAGGATGGGGCCTGGCCCAGCCTGAGGGTGGATACTGTATGCACTGTACATGTCAACTCAGGAGTAGGTGGGCCTTCTCATCTCCTCATTGGTCGATATGTGATAGATGGTGGTGATGGTTGTAGAGGCAGAGTAGAGTCGGTGGAGTCTCCCATAAACCATAGATGGATATGGTGGTTGAGGGTTGGGGCTGGTTGAGGGTTGGGTCCTGATTTGACAGTCAGTTTGGTGGGCCTGTGTCTGCTTCTTCAGGAGTGGCTGGCTGGGGGGGCCTCCCCAAGTCGGATGCTCCCCAGGAAGGTGGTGTGGTTGGTCATGCTAATGGAGGTGTCCTCGTACACCATCCTGATGGAGATCTTCTGCCGGGCACGCAGCAGACACACCCCAGCCGTGTAGCAGGTGTTGAACTTGCGCTGTCCAGTCTCGATGCTCCGTGTACAGCGCAGGAACGGCGTCTTGTCCACCATCACCTCATAGCTAGCAATGTCAGTGAAGTTGAGGTAGTAAACCTGGCAGTAGAAGTTATGTGGAGACAAACATGCTATAAATATTGTGTTTAATTCTGAGGGAATAACACAAATATGCACTCTTAGAAAAAAAGGTGCTATCTGGAACCTATAAGGGTTCTTCGGCCTTCCCCATAGGAGAACCCATTGAAGAACCCTTTCTGGTTCAAAGTAAGAGCGTGAGCATGCAGATAATGAACTAGACTACTTATATAACTTAATAGGTAATTAACAATACATTTTATTTAGAATCATAAAATATAGCAGGCAAACTGGGAAAATTACCACAGCATAAGATCCACTTTGTACAAGGTGGATCACATTGAAGGGCATGCAATACATTCACTTCACTCATCCAGACATTTCCCTCTGCAGCCAAGAGCACTGATAAAATCAACCACCTGGGTTCTGAGAAATGTAGCCTACAGTATGCCAAATCATTTCAATTGAATACTTGCAAAAGTCATTACATGGGGAAATCTAATTTGGATTTCTGAATAAGAATGTTTTGGCTCAAAGCTAAGGAGTCTTTATAGATTATGCCTTATAGTATTATAGGCCTTACAACAGACAATTGAGATATTTTGACCTAATCATTGAGATAGCATAATCAACTGGGACTGCAAAGAGAAAGGACGAGTGACATGCAGGCGACAGGAAGAGTTAGGCCCAAGACCATACTCACTTCTACCTGACTATAGATGAAGTAGGTACCATCTACCAGCACCTCCAGCTCCCCAGACCGCGAGTGCATCTTGAACACCTTGTGATGCATGGATATCATTTTCCAGTTTCTCAGTACGCCTTCTGAAAGATCTCAGCGTGAGAAAAGGGCAGTCACTTAACATCCGTCGTTGCCATACAATTACAGACAGGGTTCTTCATTGTTGCATTGTTAAAAAATAAACTACAGTAAATACAATATGTGTGTTTTTCTCCAGCAGTGAATTAATGTTTTTTTATCTCCCCTTTTTCGTGGTATCCAATTGGTAGTTACAGTCTTGTCTCATCGCTGCAACTCCCGTACAGACAATGGTCAAGAGCTTTGTGTCCCCTGAAACATAACCCAACCAAGCCGCACTGCTTCTTGACACAATGCCCACATAACCCGGAGGAAACACCGTACACCTGGCGACTGTGCACTGCGCCCGGCCCGCCGTAGGAGTCACTAGTGCACCATGGGACGGGTTAGGGGAGGGTTTGGCCAGCAGGGAAGTCCTTACATCCCTGCTGGCCAAACCCTCCCCTAACCCAGACGATGCTGGGCCAATTGTGCACCGCCCCATGGGTCTCCCGGTCACAGCTGGCAGTGACAGAGTCTGGACTCGAACCCAGAATCTCTAGTGGCACAGCTAGCATTGCGATGCAGTGCCTTAGACCACTGCACCACTCGGGAGGCCTGTGAATTAATGTTTTAACTTATAGATGGGTGGGCTGTTTATCAACAAAACTGATATGTGTGCAAATGTGGAGCAAAACAGCTATCTGACTGTCCAGAATCATATCAACACAGAGACTTGTGTCCCATCGATGAGCACACATCTTTTTAGTGACCTTCTATTCAGATGTATTCTTAGTGGAACAAAGAACAAATAAGAGACTTCTTAAGAATGATTTCTGACAGTAAATATGGCTTGTTTTCATCCATTAAGTGATGTGACCAGAGTATCTAAAATTTAACTCTTACCTTCCTTGACCTGTATTGTTGTTTCCTGGCCTTGGAGATGTACCACAGCAGGCTGTAACACAACAAGAAAGAATACATTCCTCAAAAAGTGGACATACATAAATACAATTAATAATCAGAACATTGAAAGGGTAACATACCTGGTTATCTCTGACTCTGCCCCCTGTACAGATTAAGAAACAATTACAATGTCAGTTTATTTAATGAAAGGTTAAAAAACACAAATATATCTCAAATCAGGATTTTGGCCAAATGGAATGAAACTGAGGAGGTACCTGAGGGTCCTTGAAGACCAGGGGGTCCCTGTGGCCCTGGGGGTCCAGCAGGGCCTGGCGGTCCGGGTGGTCCTGAGGGGCCCATGGCGTTGTTCCCAGGGATACCTGGGATGCCAGGAATACCTGGTGGCCCCTGTGGCCCTGGAGGGCCTGGGGGGCCAGGTGCACCCGGAGGGCCTTTCTTGCCTAAAAAAACAAGACATGGAAAGAAATCTGAATTAGTGAGTACTATGACATAAATGAAAATACAAACAACCTCCTCCTCACTGCACCATCACCTGTAGCAATGGAAGCGTTCACTTAAATTTGGCATCACCATGATGATGTGGATGGTGACACTTTGCTTCTTGAAGTATTTTGGGACTGTATTACCAGTGGACTAATGAAATAAATACACAAATAGTTTTTGACAGAATTTAGGTGTAGATGTACAGTATAAATTATTTTGTGAACTTTACCTTTCTTCCTTTCTTTCCGTTTGTTTCCATGTGATTCTGAAAGAGATAGAACATACAGAGAATCAAACAAGTTAAGGTGGGTGCAGATGCAGTACAATACAGGTTGAAAACACTCCCTCCCCCCAGCACAGGATATGCCACTTCTGTTCTCAAAGATATGTCTTTACAGCTTTCCATCTCATCTCTCCCCTAGTCTAGATGGCAGAATTAAGTGATAAGGCCCGAGAAGACGGTGTTTGGAGGATATATTGGCACGGGTGTTGTTAGCAAACCGTGCCAATATATCCTCCAAACTCTGGCTTCGAGGGCATTATTACTGGTTACCAACATATTCAAATAATGATTGACATATCTTCATTAACATTTTTATTTTTATGAATTTATTCATACTATTTAATCCTACCACAATATATAGTCCCGACACAAAAAGTTCATTCTATCGATTGCCAGTTGCCAGAGACGCGACCCAGTCGTTCAGTCTTTTTGTTCTGTATCTATGGACCCGACCCGATGGCTGGCAAAGTTCTTATCCCTTACTTAGTTACAGTCACATCAAACAGTGCAGCCAGAATAACAACAGTAGCTGCATTTGTATTAGTTTAAGCTGTTTTCTAGTGACATTTATTTGGACACATCTATAACAATGAGCTACTAAGAAGCGATTTTGCCTGGCATAGAAAATGTGCTCTCTCGTCAGGACACTGATGTTCAGAGCAGCTAGCCAACAACACAGCAAACACAATCACTTGAAACTGAAGCTGGAAAGACTGCAAACTAGCAGCTCCTCATTTCGTTTGACCTTTTTTCAATTGGCATTTCTTTGTATATATCCCAAAAATTATGCCAGCTGATTCATAATTTCAACTGTCTGAGAATTGCTGCCTACCTGTCTGTCTGGCCCCAACTCCCGACACTTCATTACTATGGGACAGCTGGAGTTCAAATTTGAATATGGAAACAATGTTGCAATTGTCGGAGAGACAGGCAGCAAGGTTTATACAAATCTCCGCTGTAGAAATCTAAATATTAGTCTAAAAGAAATGTGATATAATGTGTAGAGGATTTTTATAGTGGAGATCAAGTTTATAAATTGCCTGGCTGGGCTGATGAAACAGTGGATTGCCCAGTCAGATGGAACAGAGTAAATAGGCCTTTTAAAGTTATAGATTTAGCCCGTGGTAACTTGTGGAATAGTCACTGGCTGGAATGTGGTTTCAACCAATAAACATTCAGGATTAGAACCACCCGTTGTATAATTAAAAATATAGAGTCATATATTACTGTAGAGGCATGTAGAGCAAATTATTAGAGTTAGCTTGAGGTGGTTTATGCCTAACACAAGGTAAACCAAACTGAAAAGGAATAAACATGCTATTGTCCTGAAATGAATACGATTTACTCTCAACAAATACGATTTAAAAATGGTCTGTTCATAAAATTAGAAGGCGTAGTTTTCTGAGGACAGGCATTATCTCTAAATTCCTTGTATATGTACTGTAGCAAGATAACGTCTTGAGACATAAATAGATTTTCTCCTAAAAAATGTGATAAAAAATCTGGAACACGTTAGGAGTGAAAAAAAAAACTGAAATGCCAAAAGTCTTTGTATCACAGGCGAGCAGGAGGTGGTCTGAGAGTAATTATAATTGAAAGACTCAGGAATTTTACTGATTTGAGGAAAATATCTCTAAAGGTGGTTTTCATTGTTTATACTGCTGTATGTTGCAGTTAGGGTTGTAAAGATACCGGTAATTTACCAAAGTTACCAGAAACTTCATTTTGGTAATGAAGAGAAAATATATGACAATCTATCGTAACTTTGGTCATTTATACTTAAATAACTTTTAAAAAATGTATTCATATATAGCATTCATTTATTATATCTATTACATGAGTTCTAGAGAAAATAGCCTAATTAATGAAAATATCTTCTAATCAACAATGGCATTATATTTTATTCACTTTGCAACTCTTCAAACTATTGACTGTGTTCACAACCACCAGTTTGACGTCAAAATATTGACAACAAATACATATTGACATAGTAAAATAAATAAAAGTGTGTAAAAAATATATGAAGAATATTTCTCCAACCTATCTCCTGATTCTGCCTCCTCAACCCTCCTCTCCTCCCTCTCTGCATCCTTTGACTCTCTATGTCCCCCATCCTCCAGGCCGGCTCGGTCCTCCCCTCCCGCTCCGTGGCTCGATGACTCATTGCGAGCTCACAGAACAGGGCTCCGGGCAGCCGAGCGGAAATGGAGGAAAACTCGCCTCCCTGCGGACCTGGCATCCTTTCACTCCCTCCTCTCTACATTTTCCTCCTCTGTCTCTGCTGCTAAAGCCACTTTCTACCACGCTAAATTCCAAGCATCTGCCTCTAACCCTAGGAAGCTCTTTGCCACCTTCTCCTCCCTCCTGAATCCTCCTCCCCCTCCCCCCCTCCTCCCTCTCTGCAGACGACTTCGTCAACCATTTTGAAAAGAAGGTTGACGACATCCGATCCTCGTTTGCTAAGTCAAACGACACCGCTGGTTCTGCTCACACTGCCCTACCCTGTGCTCTGACCTCTTTCTCCCCTCTCTCTCCAGATGAAATCTCGCGTCTTGTGACGGCCGGCTGCCCAACAACCTGCCCGCTTGACCCTATCCCCTCCCCTCTTCTCCAGACCATTTCCGGAGACCTTCTCCCTTACCTCACCTCGCTCATCAACTCATCACTGACCGCTGGCTACGTCCCTTCCGTCTTCAAGAGAGCGAGAGTTGCACCCCTTCTGAAAAAACCTACACTCGATCCCTCCGATGTCAACAATTACAGACCAGTATCCCTTCTTTCTTTTCTCTCCAAAACTCTTGAACGTGCCGTCCTTGGCCAGCTCTCCCGCTATCTCTCTCTGAATGACCTTCTTGATCCAAATCAGTCAGGTTTCAAGACTAGTCATTCAACTGAGACTGCTCTCCTCTGTATCACGAAGGCGCTCCGCACTGCTAAAGCTAACTCTCTCTCCTCTGCTCTCATCCTTCTAGATCTATCGGCTGCCTTCGATACTGTGAACCATCAGATCCTCCTCTCCACCCTCTCCGAGTTGGGCATCTCCGGCGCGGCCCACGCTTGGATTGCGTCCTACCTGACAGGTCGCTCCTAACAGGTGGCGTGGCGAGAATCTGTCTCCTCACCACGCGCTCTCACCACTGGTGTCCCCCAGGGCTCTGTTCTAGGCCCTCTCCTATTCTCGCTATACACCAAGTCACTTGGCTCTGTCATAACCTCACATGGTCTCTCCTATCATTGCTATGCAGACGACACACAACTAATCTTCTCCTTTCCCCCTTCTGATGACCAGGTGGCGAATCGCATCTCTGCATGTCTGGCAGACATATCAGTGTGGATGACGGATCACCACCTCAAGCTGAACCTCGGCAAGACGGAGCTGCTCTTCCTCCCGGGGAAGGACTGCCCGTTCCATGATCTCGCCATCACGGTTGACAACTCCATTGTGTCCTCCTCCCAGAGCGCTAAGAACCTTGGTGTGATCCTGGACAACACCCTGTCGTTCTCAACCAACATCAAGGCGGTGGCCCGTTCCTGCAGGTTCATGCTCTACAACATCCGCAGAGTACGACCCTGCCTCACACAGGAAGCGGCGCAGGTCCTAATCCAGGCACTTGTCATCTCCCGTCTGGATTACTGCAACTCGCTGTTGGCTGGGCTCCCTGCCTGTGCCATTAAACCCCTTCAACTCATCCAGAACACCGCAGCCCGTCTGGTGTTCAACCTTCCCAAGTTCTCTCACGTCACCCCGCTCCTCCGTTCTCTCCACTGGCTTCCAGTTGAAGCTCGCATCCGCTACAAGACCATGGTGCTTGCCTACGGAGCTGTGAGGGGAACGGCACCTCAGTACCTCCAGGCTCTGATCAGGCCCTACACCCAAACAAGGGCACTGCGTTCATCCACCTCTGGCCTGCTCGCCTCCCTACCACTGAGGAAGTACAGCTCCCGCTCAGCCCAGTCAAAACTGTTCGCTGCTCTGGCCCCCCAATGGTGGAACAAACTCCCTCACGACGCCAGGACAGCGGAGTCAATCACCACCTTCCGGAGACACCTGAAACCCCACCTCTTTAAGGAATACCTAGGATAGGATAAGTATTCCCTCTCCCCCCCCCTTTAAGATTTAGATGCACTATTGTAAAGTGACATGTTCCACTGGATGTCATAAGGTGAATGCACCAATTTGTAAGTCGCTCTGGATAAGAGCGTCTGCTAAATGACTTAAATGTAATGTAAATGATGCTGAAACTCTCATATTAACATCAATGATATTCACTAAGTTGATGGTTTATATTTAGGATAATGTCTTAAAGCTTTGTCATTCTATTTTTAATTTTAAAATCATTTATTTTTCATGTGATTAACCCACACAGTGGGCAAGAGATAATTACAGATGACTGAAGTACTAAAAAGGGCCACTAGATGTCTTGTGATGGATTACATAAAATCCTTGAAAGATACCAAAATTCTGGAAGTTTATTGGTAAACGTCTAAAGTTTCCATTAATATACCCTCCTTTTGCAACCCTAGTTGCAGTTGCGTTGGCTATGTCAAACAACACAAACAGAGAGTTTGAGTTTGCCATCCTTTGAGAAGCTTTTCTTCCAAGGTTTTGACATGGAATGAAAAGAACCTAAGAGCATTGCGTGTTACATGCGTCATAAAAACAAATTTCAAGAAAGCAAATCTGGAGATATGTCACATTCCAAAAGTTAGAGGAATATTTTCAAATAGACTTTCAGAAAGAAATTACTTTCAAGAGATGTTCCAAAATCCCAATCATTGTGCCCATGAAGGCCATGAGTAGCCTGACAACTCACACTAAATTCTTCAGCTGATCTGTCGTTTGCTACATACTTCAGTTTGAGACTGCCATCATTGAAGTCGGTTGTGGTGATAAGGAGCATGAGGGGCATTGTACAAAACTAAACAAAGTCATCAGCGATTGGATCGTCTCTAACCAATCAGAGTATCAAAGCCAATTACACATTATAAAACTGCTGCTTCACCATGTGGGTTCTGGCTCTGGCCCAACCAATCGGTTTCAGGACCAATCAGATGGCCCAAATTTGTTCGCATTTGGTTAAGGGTCGAGGAGGTACTCAAATCCAGACTCATTGCGGAGAAGAAACTAACATCTGTGGACGTAGCGTTTGGCCAGAGCATTTGGCCAGAGTTTGGGTAGCCAGGCAAGCCCATGAGGGCCCTGTTTTTTAAAACACTTGTTATTAATTAATAGTGAGAGATGCTGTGGCACTGTGCCCACTACGGTGGCACTGTGGTATATTTGGAGCTGTTTCTTTGTATAAGAGTGTGTTAGTATTTCCCGAAAACAAATGCCCTAACCACAGCTTTCATAGTTGTCAGGTACTGCAAGCATGGGACTGGCTGAACACAATGTAATTCATGTTAGGACTCCAAAAACAATAAGACTTGAATGTTAATGGACCCGTATCACAGTCTATGATGGACAGTCATGGCCTGTAATGACTGCACAGCACACATCGTTTCTTGTAGTTGAATTGCAAGAATGGACCCATCCAAAGCCCAGCAATTATACAATTTGAAAAGAATACCCTAACAACCTTGCTCAACTCATATAAACAACATCTGTGCAGCAACTAAGTGAAAATACGCAAGAAGACTGTCAACGACACTGTAAAACCTGTGACATACATGTGTGCCTTGTTTGTCTTAGAATACTTTTTTCAATAAATGTCATAATTTTGCTGTTTTAATTACCATTGTTTCTTAATGTTGTCTAGATGTCTTCTCACCCAATCTATTTTTCTCAATTCATAAGCGTTCAAAAGTATGAAGAACAATTTACTTAAGACACTAGCTTTCAAGTTTGTATTTATTCCAGATGACTTTCTTTCCAAATGAGTTCAATAGTTTCTTTGATGAGCAAGATAAATGTATACCATGGCTAACTATGCATCCGAATGGTGAATAACTCTACAGTGAAGACGAAAAGAATTGACCGCACACGGAACAGACTCCAAAACATTCCAATTCACTGGACCTTCCTTTGGTTTGTCAAATGTGCATACAGGCCCAACTGTGCTAAAATATCAACAACTTTACACGCAGGAACTATATTGTATAAAGAAGATAGAAGTGCTCCTCATATTAAGGGAAACTGTCCACCTACAGCACCACCCAGTAATTCATCTGCTCAAAATCCTAGCAAAGAAATCGCTGAATTGGTCATAGCAAGAAAAGAGCCAAAATGAGAATTACTTGTTGGATCAGTGATAACACTTTTTACTTTGTTTTCATTGGCAGCCATATAGGAAATTACTGTTTTACTGGAAAGAGGATTAGAAAGCTAGGAGCACAGTTGATTTCACCAACTTCTATAGATTCACAATCTAGAGCATTCTTTCAGGCTGCATCGCCCTGGTACTGATGCGTAGGGCTGCATCGCCTGGTACTGATGTGTTGGGCTGTACCGCCTGGTACTGCAACTACTTTGCCTGCAACAGCATGGCTCTCCAGAGATGGTGCGGTCAGCCCAACGCATCACCGGGAAACACTGCCTGCTCTCCAGGACATCTACAGCACCCGGTGTCATAGGAAGGCCAAGAAGAACCTAAGGCACCGAGCCACGGTCTGTTCACTCTGCTACCATCATGCAGACAGAGACAGTACAGGTGTATCAAAGACAGGACAGAGAGACTGAAAGAACAGCTTGTTCAACAGACCATCACTAGTCAGCCACTGCCCGGTACTCTGCCTGGCACCTTTGAGACTGTCACTAGCCCGCTACCACCTGGTACTCTCCTGCACCTTAAAGACTGTCACTAGCCCGCTACCACCTGGTACTCCCTTGCAACTTAGAGACTGTCACTAGCCCGCGACCACCTGGTACTCTGCCTGGCACCTGGCAGTCTTTATTAAAGAACCATGAATAGAAACCACGCTGCATTTTGGTCCGCCTCTCCTTCAAGTCAAGAAAACCGTTACAATCCCTTTCATACCATGGCTATAATCTAACAGATTTGCTGCTACGAATGTATTAATTTGCAGGTAGAAATGTGTTCAAGTTCCACTGAAGTAGCTAGCAAGTTTACTAGATAGCTACAATAGTCGGCGTGGTAACCAAACAAACAGACTTGCAAGTTTAGCTAATCAATCCATCAGTCCTACCTACCTTGCCATTATAAACAATTTAATTCAACAATGCAAATAATATATTCAATTCGACAAAAGCAGCTCAAACATAGAACATGTAAGAATGAACTATAGCCATTCAATTCTACAGTGCAAATATACTGTGTGTTATAGGGAAATAATGCACGCTCCAGAATGCTCTTCAAGCCAATCAGAAAAAAGTATTCAACAATGCTATGGTATAATAATGTTTAACATCATTATGAATGACTACCTCATCTCTGTACCCCACACGTGCAATTATCTGTAAGGTCCCTCAGTCGAGCAGTGAATTTCAAACACAGATTCAACCACAAAGACCGGGGAGTTTTTCCAATGCCTCACAAAGAAGGGCACCTATTGGTAGATGTGTAAACATCTGAGCATACTGAAGTTATTAATTACACTTTGGATGGTGTATCAATACACCCATTCAATACAAATATACAGGCGTCCTTCATAACTTAGTTTCCGGAGAGAAAGGAAACCGCTCAGGCATTTCACATTGTAGTTACTACACAATACTAACCTAAATGACAGAGTGAAAAGAAGAAAGCCTGTACAACATAAAAATATTTCAAAACATGCATCCTACTTGCAATAAGGCATTAAAGTAAAACTGCAAAATGTGACAAAGAAATTACCTTTACGTCCGGAATACAAAGCGTTACGTTTGGGGCAAACACAACACAACACATCACACAGTACCACATATTTTCAAGCATGGTAGTGGCTGCATCATGTTATGGGTATGCTTGCAATCGGCAAGGACTAAGGAGTTTTTTTAGGATAAAAAGAAACAGAATAGAGCTAAGCATAGGCAAAATCCTAGAGGAAAACCTGGTTCAGTCTGCTCTCCATCAGACACTGGTGTCACAAATATTACCGAAGGTGACTCCCCTTCTTGTTCGGGTGGCGGTCGGCGGTCGTCGTCGCCGGTCTACTAGCTATCGCCGATCCGTTGTTCTGTGTTCGTTTAGTTTTGTCTAATTGGTAGCACCTGTTTCTAGTTTGGTTGTTAGGATAGGGTATATATAGTCTGTTTAGCCCGCTTCTGTTTCGTGCGGGCTTGTTCGTCTGTTTTGTTGGTTGAGTGTATTTTTGTTGCATTTTGGGTTACACGCTGTCCGGTTATATTTCTGTTCATTTGTGTTTTCACTTTGTACATGTTGTGTTTCGGGACATTAAAGCGTGTTGTTTTTCCCACATCTTTGCTCTCTGCACCTGACTCCACACCTCTTCACTCATAATTGTGACAACTGGGAGACAAATTCACCTTTCAGCAGGACAATTTCCTAAAACACAAGGCCAAGTACACTGGAGTTGCTTACCAAGATGACATGTAATGTTCCTGAGTGGCTTAGTTACAGTTTTGACTTAAATCGGCAAAAAAATCTATGGCAAGACTTGAAAATGGCTGTCTAGCAATGATCAACAACCATTTTGACAGAGCTTGAAGAATTAAAAAAAAAGAATGTGCAAATATTGTACCATCCAGGTGTGCAATGCTCTTAGAGACTTACCCAGGAAGACTCACAGCTGTAATCGCTGCTAAAGTTGATTCTAATATCGATTGACTCAGGGGTGTGGATACTTATGTAAATTAGATATTTCTGTATTTCATTTTAAAAAATGTGCTAAAATGTCTAAAAACATGTTTTCACTTTGTCATGGTGTATTGTGTGTCGACGGCTGAGAAAATACATTTATTGAATACATTTTGAACTCAGGCTGTAACACAACAAAATGTTGGAATAAGTCAACGGGTATGAATACTTTCTGAAGGCTCTGTATATAGAAACATTGAACACTGGTCACTTTAACAATGTAACGATATGCGCTGAGAGTCGGGTGTTTTAATAAATAAATGGAACATAACACAAATCAAGAAAAACGGACAACGCACAGACATGAAACAGGAACAATGACGACTGGGGAAGAAACCAAAGGGAGTGACATATAAAGGGCAGGTAATCAAGGAGGTGATGGAGTCCAGGTGAGTATCATTATGTGTGTAACGCTGGTGACAGCCCTAACACGCAGCCTGGAGACCAAGAGGCCGGAGAGGGAGCACACATGACAGTACCTCCTCCCCAACGTGTGGCTCCAGCCACAGGAAGATGACGATCCCAGGGAGCAGCAGTGGACCTGTCACCTCTGCGGAGGTGCAGAAACCTGACAAACCGGCTGAGGAGTGAGTGCCTGATGAGCTTAGGCATGGGAGCCTACAAACCGGACCGACATCACCCCAACACAAAAAAAACACTCCCTGATGCTTCCCTTTGTTGAGTCGTCATTCTGTAGCGTGTGCTCTGAGAGTCAGGAAGCAAGTTCAGGGAGTGAGTATTTGAATAAATAAACGTAACATAATACCAAACACGAACAATGCACAGACATGACACCTGGAACAGAAACAATGACGCCTAACCAAAGGTAGTTGTCATGTTGGTATGAAAGATCAGGAGACAGGCACAGTACCCCCCGACGCGCAGTCGGGTGCGCGTAACGATGGTGACAGGTGTACGCCATAACGAGCAGCCTGGTGACCTAGAGGTCAGAGAGGGAGCACGTGACAAACAATGTTTGCATACTGTTTTACCCACTTTATATGTATATACTGCATTGAAGTCATGACTCATCCTATATAACTACTGCTGTACACACTTTTTCAATTCATATACTGTCCATAATGTCTAAACACACCATTTATATATATATATATATATATATATATATATATATATATACAGGACTCTGACATTGCTCATTGTGATATTGCTTGTTCTGATATTTCTGATATTTGTCAACTTTTAATTTTAAAATGACACGTGTATTGTTATTGTATTGCTAGATATTATTGCACTGTAAGCATTTTGGCTGCACCTGCGATGTCATCTGCGAATCTGTGTACGCGACCAATAAACTTTGATTTGAGATTTTTTTAAAGCCTTCAGCAACCTCACAGTGTAACCGGTGTGAAATGGCTCTCTAGTTAGTTGTGCGCACTAGTAGCGTTTCCATCGGTGATGTCACTCACTTTGAGATCTTGAAGTTGTTTTTTCCCTTGCTCTGCGAGGGCCGTGGCTTTTGTAGAGCGATAGGTAACGATGCTTTGTGGGTGACTGTTGTTGTTGATGTGTGCAGAGGGTCCCTGATTCAAGTCCAGGTCCAGGCATGGAGAGTGATGGAAGCAATAGGCCTACTGTTACATTGGCACCGTAATCCGGATCACTCAGTTAGGCTCTGCCCGGTTGCTGCGGCAAAGGGGGGTGAGTGTAACCGGTGTGAAATGGCTAGCTAGTTAATGATATGCACTAGCAAGGTTTCAATTGGTGACGTCACTCGCCCTGAGACCATGGAAGAAGTTGTTTCCCTTGCTCTGCAAATGTTGTGGATTTTGTGGTGCGATTGGTAAGGCTGCTTCTTGGGTGACACGTTGATGTGTGCAGAGGGTCCCTGGTTTGAGCCCAGGCTGGGGCAAAGAGAGGGACAGAAGCAATACTGTTACATCAGCACACAGATAGTTTGAAAAAAATACATGTTGATTCATCATCAATCAGGTAAAATATTTGTGCTCTATATTTTTATATCAGTACCAAAATAACCATATGCATAGACCCTATGTGAGAAAGTACAACAATATGTCTATTTTCACTGAGAAGTTCTGTGTATATTGACAGATTGTCCTATGTGTTTAATGTTGAACTTAACACTCCTTTGCTTGGTTTGGATGAAACATGCAATAGTTGAAGAGTGAGACGGAATCACTGATGCGTAAAAAACAATCTCTCCTCCATCCCAAGTGTGTCTGCTTACTTTCACGACTGTACTAAATCAGTCAACATGGATAGTTTGTTACCAGTAGATAGATAGTTGCAGTAAAGCTTACGCCCTTTCACTCTATAGCCATAAGTATGTTTTACGTTCAGGTTGTCAGCCACAAAATGTTGTCATGAAAGATCAACATGCCCACAGCATTGAACATACCCTGCCTTGACAATAGACTAGCAATACATGTTGCTGAAGAAATCGTGGTCATTTTCAGCATCATACATTCTCCCCAGCAACAAGTTTACTCCAACCCATCACCCTGGTACAGGTCCTGGGCCAGACGAGCTCCATTAAGCACTCGCCCATGCGCACACACACACACACACACACACACACACACACACACACACACACACACACACACACACACACACACACACACACACACACACACACACACACACACACACACACACACACACACACACACACACACACTGCTCATAACTCAGCTGTTTTTACAACAGGTGTCCCCACTTAAGCACATGGCTCAGCACAGCCTCTAGAGGTGCACGAGGAATTTTATGGGTGGGGATATGGGTAATAAATACTGGTCAATGTGTTATGGAGAGGCAGGGGAACAAAACAACAAAGAGAGAGAACAAGGCTGTCCCCAGTGTGACACAGCTCTAATGGTCGTACAGTCATGAGAATTGATTTCTGAAAAGAATCCCCATCTGTAAACAGATTGTGACAAAAAAGTGGTAAAATGCTTTAATGAATGGAACAAATTAGCATCAAAGAGGGCCAACATTGAAAACACATTTTCACAACACGTACTACAAAAACACATCTGCTGTGAAATGGCTTGCAAAGGCAAACTGCATATTTATGAAGGCAAAGTGCATCTGACATGAAAGAGAAATTATTATTTTGGCAAATGCTTCAGTACCAGCTCCTTTGGTCTGATAACGCAGAGGGCTCTTTCAAGTCCTCTCCCAGGGCCAGCTGATTGACTTCCATCATTAACACATCCAGTAATGGTTAAACAGCTGAGGACTGCTGTATCCCACACTGTAGTGTTAACTGTTTACCATCAAAAGGTACACATGGTCCTTAGGTCGGTCTACCATTTGGAATCAATACAAAACATTTGCACTGGGGTAACCGCAGTTATTTTGGTTACATGTGACAGACACTGTTCTTACTAGCAGTTTGCACAGTCTGGCATATGTCAGATGTCACATCACACTGCCAGAAGCATATTTAGCTATGATGTTGGTTAGCATCCCAGCTAGCACATAACGTTGTGAGAACCATATGTTTCTTAGAACTTGGTGAGAGAGTGGTTGTCATATGGTTATTTTGTATACGACCTTCCCACAACCTTCTGGGAATGGTGCAGGATTGTTGCTTGGCTTTGGAACATTCTCAGCACATTTAAGGAACTGGACAAAAAAACATGATTTTTTTGGGGGGTATTTTATTACTATAACAGAAGGTTTACTAAAATGTCAAACATGGTTACATTTATTTCCATTTTAGGTCATGTTCTAGGAACGTTCTCCAACTTGTTTGATGTTGGGAATGTTCTCAAATAGTTCAGGAAAACATTAAGAAACAATGTTCTTCCGTCGGAATTTCAGTACTTCAGTTAAATAAAGGTTAAGCAAAAATAAAAATAAAACTTCAGCATAATGTTTCCAACATGTTTACTCATGGTTCTATTTAAAATTCCAACATGTTTACTCATGGTTCTATTTAAAATGTCCCCAAACATTAAGACAAATTTCCATAAAAAAACACAAGAAAACTTTAGTAACGTACAGAGAACATTCTAAAAATGTTACTTAAAAACATATATATACATTCTGTTCTCAGCATCAACAAAACTCTATTCTCTATCTTGAACATGCCCACTAATTGGCCACACCTGATCTTAATTAGTGTTTGTTTCCTTTGAAATGTTGTCATTTTGAATAGACAAAAATGAACAGCTTTGTCTGAGTTAAAAAAACATGGCATGCTAGCTCCATCCTGGTGGCACAGTAGAGTAATTCCATGGCTACAGAACAGAAAATCATAGGTTTGAATCTCACAAATGCCATTCCACAATAAAAAATGAAATGTGTTTACATGATTAGTACCTAAGCAAATACATTTAAAATCAAATTGTATTAGTCTCATGCGCCGAATACAACAGATGTCGACCTTATAGGGAAATGCTTACTTGCGAGCCCCTAATCAATAATGCAGCTGTAAAAAATACAGATAAGTACAAGAAATAAAAGTAACAAGTAATTAAAGAGCAGCAGTAAAGTAACAATAGCAAGACTATATACAGGGGGGGTACCAGTACAGAGTCAATGTGCGGGGGGGGGCACCGGTAAGTTGAGGTAATATGTACATGTATGTAGTTATTGAAGTGACTATGCATAGATGATATCAACAAAGAGCAGTAGCGGTGTAAAAGAGAGGAAGGGGGGGCAATGCAAATAGTCTGGGTAGCCATTTAATTAGGTGTTTAAGGAGTCTTATGGCTTGGGGGTATAAGCTGTTTAGAAGCCTCTTGGACCTAGACTTGGTGTTCCGGTACCGCTTGCCGTGTGGTAGCAGAGAGAACAGTCTATGGCTAGGGTGGCTGGAGCCTTTGACAATTTTTAGAGCCTTCTTCTGACACCGCCTCATATAGAGGTCCTGGATGGCAGGAAGATCGTGTGATGTACTGGGCTGTTCGCACTGCCCTCTGTAGTGCCTTGCGGTCAGAGGCTGAGAAGTTGCCATACCAGGCAGTGATGCAACCAGTCAGGATGCAACCAGTCAGGATGCTCTCGATGGTGCAGCTGTAGAACCTTTTGAGGATCTGAGGACCCATGCCAAATATTTTCAGTCTCCTGAGAGGGAATAGGTTTTGTATTGCCCTCTTCACGACTGTCTTGTTGTGCTTGGACCATGTTAGTTTGTTGGTGATGTGTACACTAAGGAACTTGAAGCTCTCAACCTGCTCCACTGCAGCCCCATCGATGAGAATGGGGGCATGCTCAGTCCTCTTTTTCCTTTAGTCCACAATCACCTCCTTTGTCTTGAGCACATTGAGGGAGAGATATTTGCCTTTGCACCACACGGCCAGATCCCTGATCCCTATAGGCTGTCTTGTCGGTGATCAGGCCTACCACTGTTGTGTCATCGGCAAACTTAATGATGGTGTTGGAGTCATGCCTTACCGTGCAGTCATGAGTGAACAGGGAGTACAGGAGGGGACTGAGCACGCACCCCTGAGGGGCCCCTGTATTGAGGATAAGCGTGGCGGATGTGTTGTTACCCCTCCCTTACCACCTGGGAGAGGACCGTCAGGAAGTTCAGGATCCAGTTGCAGAGGGAGGTGTTTAGTCCCAGGGTCCTTAGTTTATTGATGAGCTTTGAGGGCGCTATGGTGTTGAACGCTGAGCTCTAGTCAATGAATAGCATTCTCAAGTAGGTGTTCCTTTTGTCCAGGTGGGAAAGGGCAGTGTGGAGTGCAATAGAGATTGCATCATCTGTGGATGATTCCATGTGCTTGGAGTTCAAAACAGTTAACCTAAGCTAGCAGTCTTATTGAAACATGTTCTCAGAATGTTTTTTAATTACCTTACCTTCTCAGAACATTAATACAACCTCTCAGGAAAACATTCAGGGAACCATAGTAAAATGTTCTCAGAACCTCCCTGCAAACTAAAAATGAATGTTCCCAGAACAGGCAAAATTTTCACATCTGTTCTCAGAACGTTTAAAAAACGTTCAGTTTTACCGGTCAGGAAACTCATGGCTTCATCCCCAGAACTAATGGGCAACCAAAAACATATGTTTCCACAACTTTCAAGGAAGCAAATGTGCTAGCTGGGATATGCCAAACAAACACATTGGGATACACTCAAATCATCTGTGTCATTAGTGAATTGAAATATAGCAGCAAGAGAACAGAAACCAGATATTATGGTGATCAAATGGATCAAAAAGAGAACATAAAGGGAGTCACTGTGTGAAAACACTCAACGTGTCAAATATTCTGGGTTGGGAGTATTCATGCTTGCTCAACGTAGCTACTACTCTAAAATAGCCCAATGTTGGGAAAATATTTTAGATTTCTGTTTCTTCTGTAAGTACAAACTGTACACATTGCAACACGTCTTTCCACCAAAAATTCTAATTAAAAGGCACAAAGTCAACCTTGGCATTGCACAGAATTCGCCTTGACTGCCAAGAAGCCCTCACCAGTTGTCCAAATGGAATAGGATCTGCTTTGTGTAATCTCATACTGCATGGATCCTGCACAGTGCAGCTCTAACCTCCGAGCTCAGACTGTGATTCATGGCATGGGATTGTAATACATGGTCTTTCTTCATTTTAATCAAAATGAAAGAAGGACAGACCTGTCAGAGAGCAGGTGGGGGAAATTGTTAACATTCAGTCCTTCGGCCTGAGATTGTAGATCTTTGCTTTAAAGCTCAGTCTTAATTTAATATGTTTATAATGTAGAACTAAAATCACATATCCAGGTAGCCTCAAAGTTCGAGTGTTGGGCCAGTAACCACAAGGTTGCTAGTTCAAATACTGGACAAGGTAAAAAAAAAAAAAATCAATCAATGTAACCTTAAGCATAGCCCTTAATCCTAATTGCTCCAGGGATGCTGTACAATTGTGACTTCACTCCCTGCAGATGTCTCAGGGGGAGTTGGGATATGCAAAACAAAAACGAAATTCTATTACATACAACTATAAGCACCCCCCCAAATTCTTATTATAGCTATTAGCTATTAATTAATAAATCTATACTCAGCTTGTTCGATAACATTGTCTGTCTTGTTGCCTAATTTGGAAAGACCTTTTGACCGGGGCTACTTGATCCGTTAAAGTAATGTCCAAGAAATGTAATGGATATTAAGTTGAAATCAAATTGAACTGTAAATGGCTCTTATTGAAGACAATAAGTTAGCCAATGGTCACATCTTAAAATTAGCTCTGCTCTCCCCTGCTCCATGTGAAGGGGAAAAACAGCATTATCTAATGTAGTGAGTTGGTGCTCCCAGTCCTGTCAAAGGCCTTGTCATGTAATGCTGTCTGAGTACATGGGTGCCCCAGGAGAACCTAATACAAGCAGAGAGGGGATGGGGAGAACAAGGAGATGAGCCAATTGGTCAATCTGTCATCTCTCTGGCTAATTTTATTTAAAAAGAGTGAAGTTAGCCAGCAGCTTCATTATTGCAATTTGGACAGGTCTCACAGTAGGAGGCCTGATCGGTTGCGGGCCATTACACAGCAGTGTTTCAAATTACACTGGGAGAAAAATTACATTAAGCTCCTTTATTGTATTTTCAGCCTGCCTCAGGCAAGTAATTGACCTTGGTGGATTTGTGAGGTACAGTGCCTTCAGAAAGTATTCACACCCCTTGACTTTTTCCATATTTTGTTGTGTTACAGACTGAATTTAAAATGGATTTGTTGCGTTGAGATGTGTTGTCACTGGCCTACAGATAATACCCCATAATGTTAAAGTGGAATTATGATTTTTGATTAATAGAATTCATACAAAATGAAAAGCTGAAATGTCTTGAGTCAATAGGTATTCAACCCCTTTGTTATGGTGACTCACTTTGTGTGCAAATAGTGTTTAACATGATTTTTGAATGACTACCTGTACCACACACATCTCTGTACCCCACACATAGAGTTACAGTGGGGAGAACAAAAATTTGATACACTGCCGATTTTGCAGGTTTTCCTACTTACAAAGCATGTAGAGGTCCGTCATTTTTATCATAGGTACACTTCAACTGTGAGAGACGGAATCTAAAACAAAAAATTCAGAAAATCACATTGTATGATTTTTAAGTAATTCATTTGCATTTTATTGCATGACATTCGTATTTGATACATCAGAAAAGCAGAACTTAATATTTGGTACAGAAACCTTCATTTGCAATTACAGAGATCATACGTTTCCTGTAGTTCTTGACCAGGTTTGCACACACTGCAGCAGGGATTTTGGCCCACTCCTCCATACAGACCTTCTCCAGATCCTTCAGGTTTCGGGGCTGTCACTTTGCAATACGGACATTCAGCTCCTTCCAAAGATTTTCTATTGGGTTCAGGTCTGGAGACTGGCTAGGCCACTCCAGGACCTTGAGATGCTTCTTACAGAGCCACTGCTTAGTTGCCCTGGCTGTGTGTTTCGGGTCATTGTCATGCTGGAAGACCCAGCCACAACCCATCTTCAATGCTCTTACTGAGGGAAGGAGGTTGTTGGCCAAGATCTCGTGATACATGGCCCCATCCATCCTCCCCTCAATATGGTGCAGTCGTCCTGTCCCCTTTGCAGAAAAGCATCCCCAAAGAATGATGTTTCCACCTCCATGCTTCAAGGTTGGGATGGTGTTCTTGGGGTTGTACTCACCCTTCTTCTTTCTCCAAACACGGCGAGTGGAGTTTCGACCAAAAAGCTCTATTTTTGTCTCGTCAGACCACATGACCTTCTCCCATTCCTCCTCTGGATTATCCAGATGGGCATTGTGGCAAACTTCAGACGAGCCTGGACATGCGCTGGCTTGAGCAGGGGGACCTTGCGTGCGCTGCAGGATTTTAATCCATGACGGCGTAGTGTGTTACTAATGGTTTTCTTTGAGACTGTGGTCTCAGCTCTCTTCAGGTCATTGACCAGGTCCTGCCGTGTAGTTCTGGGCTGATCCCTCACCTTCCTCATGATCATTGATGCCCCGCGAGGTGAGATCTTGCATGGAGCCCCAGACCGAGGGTGATTGACCGTCATCTTGAACTTCTTCCATTTTCTAATAATTGCGCCAACAGTTGTTGCCTTCTCACCAAGCTGCTTGCCTATTGTCCTGTTGCCCATCCCAGCCTTGTGCAGATCTACAATTTTATCCCTGATGTCCTTACACAGCTCTCTGGTCTTGGCCATTGTGGAGAGGTTGGAGTATGTTTGATTGAGTGTGTGGACAGGTGTCTTTTATACAGGTAACGAGTTCAAACAGGTGCAGTTAATACAGGTAATGAGTGGAGAACAGGAAGGCTTCTTAAAGAAAAACTAAAAGGTCTGTGAGAGCCGGAATTCTTACTGGTTGGTAGGTGATCAAATACTTATGTCATGCAATAAAATGCAAATGAATGACTTAAAAATCATACTATGTGATTTTCTGGATTTTTGTTTCAGATTCCGTCTCTCACAGTTGAAGTGTACCTATGATAAAAATTACAGACCTATACATGCTTTGTAAGTAGGAAAACCTGCAAAATCGGCAGTGTATCAAATACTTCTTCAAGCAGTGAATTTCAAACACAGATTCAACCACAAAGACCAAAGAAAAGAAAGGCACAGTAGATGGGTAAAAAAATACATTGAATATCCCTTTGAGCATAGTGAAGTTATTAATTACACTTTGGATGGTGTATCAATACACCCAGTCACTTCAAAGATACAGATGTCCTTCCTAACTCAGTTACTGGAGAAGAAGGAAATAGCTCAGGGATTTTACCATAAGGCCAATGGTTACTTTAAAAATAGTTTAATGGCTGTGATAGGAGAAAAATTAGGATGGATCAACAACATTGCAGTTACTCCACAATACTAACCTACATGACAGAGTGAAAAGAAGAAAGCCTGTACAGAATACAAATATTCCAAAGCATGCATTCTGTTTGCAATAAGACATTCAAGTAAAACTGCAAAAAATGGCAAAAAAATGAACTTTACGTTTGGAATACAAAGTGTTATGTTTGGGGCAAATCCAATACAACATATTAAAAAATAAACGGAATGGAGCTAAGACCGGCAAAATCCTAGAGGAAAACCTGTTCCAGTCTACTTTCCACCAGACACTGGGAGATGGATTCACCTTTCAGCAGGACAATAACCTAAAACACAAGATCAAATCAACACTGGAGTTGCTTACCAAGAAGGCAGTTAATGTTCCTGAGTGACTGAGTTACAGTTTTGACTTACATTGGTTTGAAATTCTATGGCAAAACCTGAAAATGGTTGTCTAGCAATGATCAAAGACCAATTTTATAGAGCTTGAATAATTTAGAAAAAGATTATGGACAAATGTTGCACAATCCAGGTGTGGAAAGCTCTTAAGAGACTTACCCAGAAAGAGTCATGGCTGTAATCGCTGCCAAAGGTGCTTCTAACATGTATTGACTCAGGGGTGTGAATACTTATGTAAATTAGATATTTCTGTATTTCATTTTCAATACATTTGCAAAAATTTCTAACAACAGGTTTTCACTTTGTCATTATGGGGTATTGCGTGTAGATGGGTGAGAAAAAAAATCTATTGAATCCATTTTGAATTCAGGGTGTAAGACAACACAATGTGGAATAAGTCAAGGGGTATGAATACTTTCTGAAGGAAAAGTACAATATATTCTCCACACATAAAATACTGCATGTGCAGAGGACCAAACCAAGTTGGCAGTTATATTAGAGGTGTACAAAACAGACAATTATTTGACGTAATAGGCCTCTGATTTAGTAACACTGCAGTCTCGGCCCTCAGATCTGTCTGTGTTTAAAGATATCCCCTATAAAACTGACAACTCCACTTTGCAGTGAGACAGAGAGGAGGCATATCCAGTGCATGAAACTGACACATTCTGAAGACTAACGGAATGTCTACATATGTTATTCTGACAGTCCCCATGCTGAGTGTTTCAGTTTACATTATGGTACACAGAGCATACAAGGACTCCAGGCTTTCATATGACTCACTCTCACAATCCATTTCCAATGCAACCACAAACTGTGCACTCCAGAAAGAATGAATAAACACCTTGGAATAAAAAAAATGATGTTAACCTTGATGACATTTGACTGTGAAGTAAAGACAGATGGGCTTTGCGGTGCGAATACAGCTCTGTGATTAAATTCAGTGACACATGTAGGTGATGATAATGAGGAGGAACGACAGGTGAACATGAAGCGTTTCCTTTCAACAGCAGCAGCCATCTGTGTAGGGGCATGTATCCCAGCGATCCCACTTCTACCTGTTACAGCGGTGACCCCGCACTCTTTGTGCAGGTGAAGAATCACAAACATTCTGTGCTTGTAAAGATCAATGCCACCCTCAATACATTGCTTAAGCTCCACACGAAGAAAACACAGGAGGGGTTTGGTTCCCTCCCTTCTTCCTGCTTTGTCTCTTAAACCAAAGGTGATAGAGACCAAAACAGATCAGGTGTCACAGAAGGTTTGCTCACCGCACGAGCATCTCGTCTGGTTTTGATGTAGGTGAAAGTGCCCTAAGCCTGAGCCGTGTGATCATACATGGATAGTCTGGTGTCATTTCAGTCCAGTGAAAATATACATTTGCGGTTGACCTAACCCTCCATAATGCCTATCCTTCCCACATCTTTTGGGGGGCTCTTTTGGAGAGGCCTTTCATTCCATACAGTACTTTCTTCATTTCGTTTTCCTTGAATTTTTATAGGGGAGTCACTTTTTCACGCCGATCTTGGGAATGCGTGTAGTTCAAGGCCAGGCAAGCATTCCTGAAGCTGCCAAAGACCCTGGCATTTCTGGGCTCTGCCAACGCCTCTCTGGCATGCAGCACCATTGTGCTTGCATGTATCTTTGTCACCAGTGGAAATCTTTCCTGGCACCAATCTAACATACTACTTTCTAACTCCTATGGCTCAAGTGTCAAACGCACATTAGTTTGCAATTTCCCCATGTAAAAACTGGCGCACTGGCATTTTCAAACTGCTAGGATTGGCAATTTACCTGCCTAACATCAGGTCGCTTGCGCTGAGGTGGGAGGGGTGGCAATATTGCAGGTGTGTCCTTAAAAATAAGCAAAAAAGTGACAATTTCATGCAGCGCTAATGGAAAGTTTTAAAACCCACCAAATGCAGCTGTTAACGGTAACGCAGCTGATAATGGCATGGATTTTGAGAGTGGAAAGAGAGATATGCCTTTTGTGCCAGTGAATCACGTATTTATAAACATAAACAACTTTTGGTTTTCCCCATTTCATTTAATTTGATTTAAAACCAAGCATAGCCTACCCTCCCCTTAATCAATGCTGGTTTAGCAGCAAAGCATAGGTGCATCTTTATATCCTGGCCATTAGCTAAGTAGCCTATAAATAAAGGGGTTTAAATGGTCTACTGAGAGTGCTTTGAAATATTAAGCTTTTGCCCTCATATGTTTTCATTATTCACAATTGACATACTTAATTTATGTTGTTCAAGTTGCCCACTGGGCAGATGTCAATTCAATGTCTATTCCACGTTGGTTGAACGTCATTCCATAAAAATGACGTGGAAACACTTTTTGAAAGAGCTGACCTCGTCCGATTACAAATGATGCACTCCTCCAAACTATTCAGGCCTCCTATCATGCCATATCAACGGCAGATTGTTTTTGAGGATCTGCCTTGCACATAGGCAATGATACAATTGACAGGAGCCTAGTATTATGTATAGAAGTGCAAATGTTATGGTAAAGACATATATTCCTACCCCTGCTAGCACATTTGGTTCCTTTGAAGTTGTGGGAACATATGTTTTTGGTTTCCCATTGGTTCTGGGAACAAAGCCATATGTGTCCTGACCGGTAAAACATTTTGAGAATGGAAGTGAACATTTTGTCTGTTCTGGGAACATTCTTTTTAGGTTGCAGGGAGGTTCTGAGAATGTTTTACTATGGTTCCCTGAAAGCTTTCCTGGGAGGTTTTATTCATGTTCTGAGAATGGAAATGATAGGTTATTATGAGGTTTTTGAATAGCTTCCTTAAAAGATTCAATAAGACTTTAATAACACTGCTAACGTAGTTTAACTGCTTAGAACTCCAAGCACAGATATAAATAAATTTGCTTAGGCATTAATCAAGCAAACATATAATTTTTTAAATTTTAAATATGGCACATCTCACTGACGCTATCAATCTTCTGTGGTCTGTCCACAGGATTAGTCCACTGCACCACCAGGATGGAGCCATGTTTTATAAACTCATATAAAGCTGTTCATTTTAGTCTATTCAAACAGACCCCCTTTCAAAGGAAACATCCACTCATTAAGATCAGGTGTGGCCAATTAGTGGGTGTGGCCAACACACCTGAACACACTTAACAAGATAGAGATAGTTTTGTTGATGCTGAGAACGTTATGTATACGTTTCTAAATAACATTATGCAGAAGTATTGAAATTCCCACAGGGAAACGTTGGTTCTTAACATTCTCTGACTTATTTCAGAACATTCCCAATGTCAAACCAGTTAAGGCGTCCACATGCTTCCCAGCCGAAACAGTTCAGAAGAGTTCGGTGAGTGTTTTTCGGCTGTTCGGGCACACAACATTTTTTTTCTGGAGGCAAGCCGAAGTTTGTTGCCGAAGTCTACGCCCCTTCGTCGGTGATTGGTCAACAGTAGGGATTCTTCAATAAAGTCGTTGTTGTCATTCAATGAGAGATGACTCATTTTCATGCACATTTTTTCAATTACATTTCATTAGTTAGATGTAAAATTGTGCAACTAAGACCTCCTTGGCAAAACCATCAAAATGAATAATAGATTTCTTGAGTTATCTTAGATTATTTTCAGGAAGTGTATATTGGCTACAATGTCTCAAAATGGACAAACTGTACATTTGCCGCTTTTTTCTTGCTTTTCAAGCGAGTATGCGAGCACACTTAACCGACTAGCCGACTTCGCCGAACTGAAGCATGCTGACGCCTTCAGAGAACGTTCCTAGAACATTACCGACAATGTAATTAAATGTACCACGTTTGTACCTTTACAAAACATTCTGTTAAAGTAATACCAATAAAATTACAATTATTTTGTCAAGTTGTTTAAATGTGCTGAGAATGTTCCAAAGCCATGCAACTCTCCTGCACCAATCACAGAACATTGTGGGAAGGTTTTATGCAAAATAACGATAGGACAACCACGCTCTCACCAAGCTCTAAGAAACATATGGTTCTCCGATATGCTAGCTGGGACGTGTGAACACAATGCAATGGAACGAGAGAAGCGATTTATGATATCATGCTTCTGACCCCATCCTGTTTAGTAATATTATTGTTGTTTTAAAAAACAAGATTGCTTGTTTTTCTTTTTCTATCAAGCCCTCTATAGGCTACCCTAGGCTACTATGGCTGGTTCAACAGCAATGCATTGCCTTTTTTATCCTGGCCTTGCAAAGTAGCCTATCTATAAAAGGTGTTTAAATGTGCCTTGAATTGAAAATATACTGCACATCCTAAATCATACATGTACATTTAGCAGACACTCTTATCCAGAACAACTTGCTCAAGGGCACATCAACAGATTTTACAAATAGTCAGCTCAGGGATTGAAACCAGTTACCTTTCAGTTACAGGCCCGACACTCTTAACCGCTAGGCTACCTACCTGCTGCCCCAGCTATGAAAATAGCAAAAAATATTTCTGACATACCTCCAGAACTATTGCGCTACTGCCAGCGATTAGATTAACCATTGCGTTAAGTTTGTTAAAATAGAGCCCCTAATATCCTATTCCCTAAATGTGCTTGGTGACTGACATCATTAGTGTCCATAAGGGGAGATCTTCAGCATTAAGCCTAAAGAGCAGCTCTCCATCTGGGATCACAGCACCATTTCTTCCCCATAGTATCTCTCCACTGAAAACACAACATTGGAACTGCACCACATTTACATGTAAATAAATCCTCAGAGCAGAAAGGGGCGGCTTTCAAAACACATGTCAATCATCTCCTCAGCCTTGCCTTACTGGAGGTAATCAGAGGAAAGGAACATTGCCTCACTAGCCAAACCTGATCCTGGCAGGATCTTTCCAACCTTAATGTGTGTGAAGCTGAGGTATGTAGACTCACTTCAACTGATATCTAAGCAGCAGTAGCCCACAATGGAATGAGAGAGTGAGCGAGGGAGTGAGAGAGAGAGAGGGAGAAGAGAGACTAAAACCCTCTCTAATGACAGAGTGCCCAAACTAATTACTGCATTGTAAATGTACACATGCAATGCATCTCAGGCTTTGAATTGAACAGCACATCAAAACCCCCAGTGCTCACCCCTGTCAAACCAAGAAACAAGGAGAATGGCCGCAAAAAATCATTACTTAAGGTCTGGTTTCATACCAACAGCATAAAAGTGGGGAACAACATCTCCCTCCCAAAGTGCACAGATCCAGCCTCTGTAAACAAAACTAAACATCGCTGGCGTTACAAGAAATACCACCCCGACCATGAACCTTGCAGCATACAGGGTTCAGGCCTGCTCTGTCCCTGCTATCTTGATTACATGAGTCTTTTCCCTGGAGGAAAACCTTTGATGTATACCCATCCGTCCAGCCATCAAATGAATTAGAACATTAAAGTTGAAGGCATTCTCTGAATGTAATGAAATCATTGCTCTGAAAAAGAATCCATACCTGAATCAAGTCGCTTATTCTGCTGGCTCCTTTTGGTGCGATGGACGGCATTTTCTCTGTCTTCTGTGAGGTGAGAGTTTTCCTCACTGTTCCCCAGAGGCAATCTATTCTGTTGGTCAGTGAGGGATACAAAAAAAGTGCTGTAAAATTGAAATAGAACTGTGGTTTGCAATGGTCTCTTCATAATTTCAAGCCTCTGTAGGACCTCTTAACTAGCCAGTCATGAGAGCTTGCATAAGATATACGAAGTGTGTTCATATTATCTCATAACATGTATTGAAATCAGGGGCAATGTATGGAAAAGGAGACAAACTTGATGTTTTTTCAACTAATATTTCAAATCCACACTGGAACCCTGCTGGGTGGATTAGATTTGTGTCTGCATTTTGGCATTTGTTGACATAGAATGGAATGACTTGGTTTTGTTCACTTTGAGTATTTATGAGACCTGCACCTGTGGAACATAAATTAGACCAAACTGCAACGCGATCAGCAGAGTACCTCTCTACAGACACTAAGAAGTGGGATAGGGAATAGGGGAGAGGGAGAAAGGTTAACATTTCAGTCGCATGCCCAACTCCAGGGGAAACAACGTGAAAACATGATTCCAATGATGGAAGGCATCAGGCTTATGTGAATGGTACAAGATGCAGAAAACCAAACCCAGGCAGAGTCTCTATTTGATGGATAGTAGAGCAGGCCGCTTGTTTCCATGGCTATTACTTGATAGTGTGGTATTGATTACTCGTTGAAAATAGCACATTTTATGACAATAGAAAGCAGTAGACATGAATTCCAAAAGTCCACCAATAACCTTAAAGACAGGCAAAGAAACATTACTTTTGACTGGGTTTGAACATGGGTCATCTGCGTGCCACAAGAATGTGTTAGCCCGCTGAGATAATGCCTGGGAAAACAGTTATAGGGGAGTTCTGCCTACAAAATATTAGAGGGCACTATAGTTCAATTTTCACAAGTTCAGTCTTCCATAAAAGTGTCTTCAAACTACTGTTTAAAAAGTTATACATAAAAGAGTAATGCTGATAAAGGCAATACCGTACCTGTTAAATGTTGTGAAAATTGGCCAGAGAGACCAGCGCTTGCCAAACGTGAACAATAAGAATTACCTCACATCACTCCCAGCCAATGGTTTCATTTTATGGCCCCTCTGCATTCCTTTGGGGTGATTGTCCACTTCCACCAGCTATCATTATACTCTCCAGAGGTGAGTCTCATGTGCTGGTACACGCGTGTCAACGTTTATAGAGTTCAGCTCTATATGGATACTGCACTGATATCAGGGTACTTTCAACCTACATTAGAGACTGTTCAGTACTCTTAAAGCATTGGCTTTAAGGACAGGAATATTACATGAGAACAGTAACCAATGGACTTTAACATACAGTATGTACTCCAAATAAAATTGAATAACAATGGCTTTATTTAGCAGGTACAGAGGATGTTCTGTAGCTGAGTGATACCAACAACAGGCAGGCTTCTATGGATGCTCTGCTCGTTGCATGCCGACTTTAAAAATGCTGGAGTTTGTGCTTAACTCTGCACCTGGCCGACATTAAAACCGGGCAGGACAATAAAGGGTGAAAGCAGTGCTGGGAGTTTATTTTGTTTATCAGCGGGGCCTTTGATATCCCAGCCAGCCCGTAAAGGGAGAGGATGGCCAAAACTTCAGCTAACCTGACAGGCACTCATTACAGTCTGTAGAGCCTGAGACAAGACCTCTGAACCTCAGCTTTGTGTCAACATGACTCTCACCAAGTACTTTTCCATATGCTGCTGCCCACCTTTATGATAAAAATTCAACACTGAGTGTATAAACCATTAAGAACACCCTCCTAATATTTTGCCCCCAAAACAACCTAAATTCGTTGAGGCATAGACTCGACAAGGTGTCTCAAGCATTCCACAGGGATGCTGGCTCATGTTGACTCCAATGCTTCCCACGGTTGTGTCAAGTTGGCTGGATGTCCTTTAAGTGGTGGACCATTCTTGATGCAAACAGGAAACTGTTGAGCGTGAAAAACCCAGCAGCGTTGTAGTTCTTGACACACACAAAGCAGTGCGCCTGGCACCTACTACCATACCCCGTTCAAATGCACTTAAATATTTTGTCTTGTCCAGTCACCCTCTGAATTGTACACATACACAATCCATGTCTCAAGGCTTAACATCCTTATTTCAATTGACTCCTCCCCTTCATATACACTGATTGAAATGGATTTAACAGGTGACATCAATAAGGGATCATAGCTTCCACCAGGATTCACCTGGTCAGTCTATGTCTCAGCCTCCAGTATTTATGCTGCAGTAGTTTATGTGTCGGGGGGCTAGGGTCAGTTTGTTTATCTGGAGTACTTCTCCTGTCCTATTCGGTGTCCTGTGTAAATCTAAGTGTGCGTTCTCTAATTCTCTCCTTCTCTCTTTCTTTCTCTCTCTCGGAGGACCTGAGCCCTAGAACCATGCCCCAGGACTACCTGACATGATGACTCCTTGCTGTCCCCAGTCCACCTGGCCATGCTGCTGCTCCAGTTTCAACTGGCCTGGGCCCTAGGACCATGTCCCAGGACTACCTGACATGAGGACTCCTTGCTGTCCCCAGTCCACCTGGCCATGCTCCTGCTCCAGTTTCAACTGTTCTGCCTTACTATTATTCAACCATGCTGGTCATTTATGAACATTTGAACATCTTGGCCACGTTCTGTTATAATCTCCACCTGGCACAGCCAGAAGAGGACTGGCCACCCCACATATGCTCTCTCTAATTCTCTCTTTCTTTCTCTCTCTCGGAGGACCTGAGCCCTAGGACCGTGCCCCAGGACTACCTGACATGATGGCTCCTTGCTGTCCCCAGTCCATCTGACTGTGCTGCTGCTCCAGTTTCAACTGTTCTGCCTTATTATTATTTGACCATGCTGGTCATTTATGAACATTTGAACATCTTGGTCATGTTCTGTTATAATCTCTACCCGGCACAGCCAGAAGAGGACTGGCCACCCCACATAGCCCGGTTCCTCTCTAGGTTTCTTCCTAGGTTTTGGCCTTTGTAGGGAGTTTTTCCTAGCCACCGTGCTTTTACACCTGCATTGTTTGCTGTTTGGGGTTTTAGGCTGGGTTTCTGTACAGCACTTTGAGATATCAGCTGATGTACGAAGGGCTATATAAATAAATTTGATTTGATTTGATTTGATGTCATGTACACTCAGTGTATATACAGTGGGGCAAAAAAGTATTTAGTCAGCCACCAATTGTGCAAGTTCTTCCACTTAAAAATATGAGAGAGGCCTGTAATTTTCATCATAGGTACACTTCAACTATGACAGTCAAAATGAGAAGAGAAAAAATCCAGAAAATCACATTGTAGGATTTTAAATTAATTTATTTGCAAATTATGGTGGAAAATAAGTATTTGGTCAATAAGAAAAGTTTATCTCAATACTTTGTTATATACCTTTTGTTGGCAATGACAGAGGTCAAATGTTTTCTGTAAGTCTTCACAAGGTTTTCACACACTGTTGCTGGTATTTTGGCCCATTCCTCCATGCAGATCTCCTCTAGAGCAGTGATGTTTTGGGGCTGTTGCTGGGCAACACGGACTTTCAACTCCCTCCAAAGATTTTCTATGGGGTTGAGATCTGGAGACTGGCTAGGCCACTCCAGGACCTTGAAATGCTTCTTACGAAGCCACTCCTTCATTGCCCGGGCGGTGTGTTTGGGATCATTGTCATGCTGAAAGACCCAGCCACGTTTCATCTTCAATGCCCTTGCTGATGGAAGGAGGTTTTCACTCAAAATCTCACGATACATGACCCCATTCATTCTTTCCTTTACACGGATCAGTCGTCCTGGTCCCATTGCAGAAAAACAGCCCCAAAACATGATGTTTCCACCCCCATGCTTCACAGTAGGTATGGTATTCTTTGGATGCAACTCAATTATTTGTCCCCCAAACATGACGAGTTGAGTTTTTACCAAAAAGTTCTATTTTGGTTTCATCTGACCATATGACATTCTCCCAATCTTCTTCTGGATCATCCAAATGCTCTCTAGCAAACTTCAGACGGGCCTGGACATGTACTGGCTTAAGCAGGGGGACACGTCTGGCACTGCAGGATTTGAGTCCCTGGCGGCGTAGTGTGTCACTGATGGTAGGCTTTGTTACTTTGGTCCCAGCTCTCTGCAGGTCATTCACTAGGTCCCCCCGTGTGGTTCTGGGATTTTTGCTCACTGTTCTTGTGATCATTTTGACCCCACGGGGTGAGATCTTGGGTGGAGCCCCCGATCGAGGGAGATTATCAGTGGTTATGTATGTCTTCCATTTCCTAATTGCTCCCACAGTTGATTTCTTCAACCCAAGCTGCTTACCTATTGCAGATTCAGTCTTCCCAGCCTGTTGCAGGTCTACAATTTTGTTTCTAGTGTCCTTTGACAGCTCTTTGGTCTTGGCCATAGTGGAGTTTGGAGTGTGACTGTTTGAGGTTGTGGACAGGTGTCTTTTATACTGATAACAAGTTCAAACAGGTGTCATTAATACAGGTAACGAGTGGAGGATAGAGGAGCCTCTTAATGAAGAAGTTACAGGTCTGTGAGAGCCAGAAATCTTGCTTGTTTGTAGGTGACCAAATACTTATTTTCCACCATAATTTGCAAATAAATTCATTAAAAATCCTACAATGTGGTTTTTATGGATTTCTTTTCTCATTTTGTCTGTCATAGTTGAAGTGTACCTATGATGAAAATTACAGGCCTCTCTCATATTTTTAAGTGGGAGAACTTGCAAAATTGGTGGCTGACTAAATACTTTTTTGCCCCACTGTACATCATAACATTTTATAAAAATGAAATTTAAATGTGTGCCTTACAACACCCATTACAGATGATGTAGGTGAGTTTGAGTCATTAATTGTCCTTGCACAACTAGAATTCCAGCCAAATGTCAATCTAACAAGTGGCTTCCATCCAATGATTACAGAGGATATCCTCAGTCCAAGCTAAATGGTAAGTATGGGATGACAGGAACTATGATGTAATGTTATATGATTCCCCCAACAGATGATCACTACATCCTGCCATTCACTGGGCTTTATCTTCATGTCAATCAAACATATATGCACATCTGAAACAAGATATCAGCAAACACAGCCAGTAGCGAGAAAAACACAATACTGTTGGACAAGATTATTAATGAAAAGTAATTTGAGGTCTTAAAACGATCACACAAGCAGCGGTCCTTAAACGTATTGAGTTGCACACTTACTGGTTTAAGAATTAAGGTCTCAACATTTGACAGGAGTACAGGCTCTCTGAGCAGATATTGTCTTTCAGTGGGATGGGTAAAATCAACAATCTAATGTTAGGTAAACTGTGTTCATTATATTCTACAGTAGTTGTCATATTCGGGTTGGATGAAGACATGTGAAAATGAAACGTGATTGCCAAGGCACGAATATTACAAATATGTACTTATAGTTCTATTATGAACCCCCCCCCCCCCCCCCCCCCCAGGAGAAACTCAGAAGAATAGGTCAAACAAACTGTTCTCAGTGACACACAATCTACTGTCCTGTTTCAAATCCTTTTACAATACAATCTATTTTATAGTACGTAAGTCAATATAAGATTCTACTTTGATGCTCCCTTGTAGTATGTGAAGTGTGCACACAAGTAGTTGGAAAAGTTCAAATGAGGGAACAACTGCAGCTTGGAGGTAGTGATTCATTAGACAGGTGCAAAATAAGACCATAGGCCTACAGAATGAGGTGTGGGGGAGAGACTGTGTAAAGCAACAGGGGAACAGAGGCATCCCTATATATGAAGGAGTGTCTGAGGAGCGGGATGGCAAAAGAGAATTCTACCTTTCAATTCACATTACATCCTTGCCTTACTTTTTGTTGTGGCTTGCAACGCCACATTCTTGGTCCGCAGCTCAAATTGACTGTAAATAGCACAGTAGCTGCTAGCCAGTTAGCACAGACTATTAAAAAATGACCAAAACATATTGCACTATTGAATAATACAATAACATTACACTCTTGAATAATGCAACAATTCACAAGAATGTGCAGACATTTAAAGGGTTTATTCTCTCGTCTGTAGGTTACACTCGGTACATTTTAACTTCAAGACAAAGCACAGAGTTGCTAACAGCATGTCTTCATCATGTAACTTTAGCCGATTAACCGCCTCATACGAATATTACAGTAGGACAAACCAGACTTTTCCATATACATTACAACAAACCAGACTTCATTTTCACCAATATCATGCAAATCATTACATGTGGTATAAGCATATTGTGGCTGGAAATGTGGGTCTAAGTTAATTCACTGCAGATTTGCGAAGAGCTGTTTGATATAGAAGCCCATACCCACCACCCCAAAATATTTGTCAACATGAATAATTAGTCTGTGCTTCAGTCTGATCAACTGTAACCTACTGATAACAACCACAGCTGCAGGTAGCCTAGAGAAGCCTATGCGCTCTGATCCCATCTGGGCCCGGCTGGGGGAAACGTAACGTCATGTTTTTATAGCCTAAGCTATGTATTTATAGCCTAAAATAGGTCCATTTATATTCTGAGAAAATGTGAATGTGATAAAATGTGGTTTATATTCACACTTCGGGTGGCTTGGCTACCTAGACCTTTTTAATTCAGAATTATTGACTGGAATTAATCAATCAACACAATAGTGATGACATACTCTATGAGTATATTTTTATATACAGATTCAATGGCCTACAAGATGTAACTCTGCATATAGCAAGCTCAGCCCTGTTAGTTTTATTGTCCAATAGCAATTGTTGTCTCTTTGTCTGTGTAAGGGGTTTTAATGTTTTCATTCTCCCTAGGGCCAGGAGTTTTTCCAGGAGTAAAAAAACAACAACATATGTCTTGATTAGAAAAATAATCTGGCCCATATAGAACCGTTTTTATTTCATTTTTTTACAGTGATGTATTACTATGTAATACGCTACAACTAGGGTCCGGAGTTGGATAGGTTAGCCTACTATCAGATCAGGAAAAACTCTGGGACCCAGGAAAACACCACACAATGTTACAAATGAAAAAAACCATATCCTATTTGTATGATGGGCTTCCGTAGTTTAACGTGGCTCAGTGCGATAATTTCAGAATGTAGCAGGCTGTTACTGCAGTTTCAGACAAAAACAATAAAACAAGTCTCAAATATGAGGAAAATGTCTATACATTTAATCTGTTTCAAAAACATTGCTCTGCTATTACCATTTATACAGTAGGAGTGTTGGCTCAACAAGAAAATTATGTTTACACTGCCCTGCTTCAAGGGGGCAACTGTCGGGCTAGCATCACGTTCTACCTCCAGAGGTAGAGGTCGAGACGTAGCAAGTACACAAGTTTGTATATGTATTTTTACGCAAAGTTTAGTAAGTGTAAAGAGGCTCAAAGTAAATCAGAGAGAGAGAGAGAGAAAAAACATCCAATATTAGAATAACCCAGTGTGGTCTGGGGTGGTGTGGGAAGTATCACCACCACCAGAATAGATGCTGACCTGCCAAATGCTAACCTAATGCGCCGGTTCCCTGAAAGGCTGGAGAGACGCATTGTCTAGACTATGCAACATGAGTCTGCCGTGAGACATGGAGCATTTCTATGCAGGTGGCGTTTCCAGGTGCGTTTTAAATTGCACCTTTTATACTGATGGCGGACATTGCCATCTCATTCATCGTGCTGTAATAGGGGAGATCAGAGTACATACCTCTCTTAGAAAAAATGTACCCATAGGCTGCCACTCAAAATAAAAATAACAGCAAGAAATACATACAGTGGTTTAAGTAATAATACATTCAGTTTAAACAGAAGAAAAGTGGGCCTCCACCCCCAACATCCTATCCCATTCCCCCAGCCCCACCCAGCCAACATGTCTCTATCGACCCCCCCCCCCATTCTGGAACCCCCTCCCCCATCAAATAAGGTTGCTCGTCAGTCACCCCCCCAGACCCCCCACCCGGCGACCGGAGAAAACCCTCCCCATACCACCCCTTCCCGTGGGCCTGAAAGCAGAGAAAGTTCAAAAGATTAAAATGGGTATATACATATAAAGTGGGGAGAACAAGTACTTTTTTTTAATCATAGGTACACTTCAACTGTGAGAGACAGAATCTAAAACAAAAATCCAGAAAATCAATGATTTTTAAGTAATTAATTTGCATTTTATTGCATGACAAGTTTTTGATCCCTACCAACCAGTAAGAATTCTGTCTCTCACAGACCTGTTAATTTTTCTTTAAGAAGCCCCCCTGTTCTCCACTCATTACCTGTATTAACTGCACCTGTTTGAACTCGTTACCTGTATAAAAGCCACCTGTCCACACACTCAATCAAACAGACTCCAACCTCTCCACAATGGCCAAGACCAGAGAGCTGTGTAAGGACATCAGGGATAAAATTGTAGACCTGCACAAGGCTGGGATGGGCTACAGGACACTAGGCAAGCAGCTTGGTGAGAAGGTAACAACTGTTGGCACAATTATTAGAAAATGGAAGAAGTTCAAGATGACGGTCAATCACCCTCGGTCTGGGGCTCCATGCAAGATCTCACCTCGTGGGGGATGAATGATCATGAGGAATGTTAGGGATCAGCCCAGAACTACACGGCAGAACCTGGTCAATGACCTGAAGAGAACTGGGACCACAGTCTCAAAGAAAACCATTAGTAACACATTACGCCGTCATGGATTAAAATCCTGCAGCGCACGCTAGGTCCCCCTGCTCAAGCCAGCGCATGTCCAGGCCCGTCTGAAGTTTGCCAATGACCATCTGGATGGGAGAAGGTCATGTGGTCTGATGAGACAAAAATAGAGCTGTTTGGTCTAAACTCCACTCGCCGTGTTTGGAGGAAGAAGAAGGATGAGTACAACCCCAAGAACACCACCCCAACCGTGAAGCCTGGAGGTGGAAACATCATTCTTTGGGGATGCTTTTCTGCAAAGTGGACAGGACGACTGCACCGTATTGAGGGGAGGATGGATGGGGCCATGTATAGTGAGATCTTGGCCAACAACCTCCTTCCCTCATTAAGAGTATTGAAGATGGGTCGTGGCTGGGTCTTCCAGCATGACAATGACCCGAAACACACAGCCAGGGCAACTAAGGAGTGGCTCCGTAAGAAGCATCTCAAGGCCCTGGAGTGGCTTAGCCAGTCTCCAGACCTGAACCCAATAGAAAATCTTTGGAGGGAGCTGAAAGTCCATATTGCCCAGCGACAGCCCCGAAACCTGAAGAATCTGGAGAAGGTCTGTATGGAGGAGTGGGCCAAAATCCCTGCTGCAGTGTGTGCAAACCTGGTCAAGAATTACAGGAAACGTATGATCTCTGTAATTGCAAACAAACGTTTCTGTACCAAATATTAAGTTCTGCTTTTCTGATGTATCAAATACTTATGTCATGCAATAAAATGCAAATGAATTACTTAAAAATCATACAATGTGATTTACTGGATTTTTGTTTCTGTCTTTCACAGTTGAAGTGTACCTATGATAAAAATTACAGACCTCTACATGCTTTGTAAGTAGGAAAACCTGCAAAATCGGCAGTGTATCAAATACTTTTTCTACCCACTGTATATATATACAGTTGAAGTGGGAAGTTTACATACACTTAGGTTGGAGTCATTAAAACTCGTTTTTCAACCACTCCACACATTTTTTGTTAACAAACTATAGTTTTGGCAAGTCGGTTAGGACATCTACTTTGTGCATGACACAAGTCATGTTTCCAACAATTGTTTACATATATATTATTTCACTTATAATTAATAGTATCACAATTCAAGTGGGTCAGAAGTTTACATACACTAAGTTGACTGTGCCTTTAAACAGCTTGTAAAATTCCAGAAAATGAAGTCATGGCTTTAGAAGCATCTGATATGCTAATTGACATCATTTGAGTCAATTGTAGGTGTACCTGTGGATGTATTTCAAGGCCTACCTTCAAACTCAGTGCCTCTTTACTTGACATCATGGGAAAATCTAAATAAATCAGCCAAAAAAAATAGTAGACCTCCACAAGTCCACAAGTCTGGTTCATCCTTGGGAGCAATTTCCAAACGCCTGAAGATACCGCATTCATCCTTACAGACAATAGCACGCAAGTGTGAACACCATGGGACTAAGCAGCCGTCATACCGCTCAGGAAGGAGACACGTTCTGTCTCCTAGAGATGAACGTACTTTAGTGCAAAAAGTGCAAATCAATCTCAGAACAGCAAACGGACCTTGTGAAGATGCTGGTGGTAACAGGTACAAAATTATCGATATCCACAGTAAAACGAGTCCTATATCGACATAACTTGAAAGGCCGCTCAGCAAGGAAGAAGCCACTGCTCCAAAACAGCCATAAAAAGCCAGACTACGGTTTGCAACTGCACATGGGGACAAAGATCGTACTTTTTGGAGAAATGTCCTCTGGTCTGATGAAACAAAAATAGAACTGTTTGGCCATAATGACCATCGTTATGTTTGGAGGAAAAAGGGGGAGGCTTGCAAGTCAAAGAACACCATCCCAACCGTGAAGCACGGCGGTGGCAGCATCATGTTGTGGGGGTGCTTTGCGGCAGGAGGGACTGGTGCACTTCACAGAATAGATAGCATCATGAGGAAAGGACAATTATAATATATTGAAACAACATCTCAGGACATCAGTCAGGAAGTTAAAGCTTAGTCGCAAATGGGTCTTCCAAATGGCCAATGACCCCAAGTACACTTCCGAAGTTGTGGCAAAATGGCTAAGGACAACAAAGTCAAGGTATTGGAGTGGCCATCACAAGGACCTGACCTCAAACCCATTGAACATTTGCGGGCAGAACTGAGCACCCGTGTGCGAGTAAGGAGGCCTACAAACCTGACTCAGTTAGACCAGCTCTGTCAGGAGGACTGGGCCAAAATTCACCCAACTTATTGTGGGAAGCTTGTGGAAGGCTACCCGAAACGTTTGACCTAAGTTAAACAATTTAAAGGCAAAGCTACCAAATACTAATTGAGTGTTTGTAAACTTCTGACCCACTGAAAATGTGATGAAATAAATAAAAGCTGAAATAAATCATTCTCTCTACTATTATTCTGACATTTCACATTCTTAAAATAAAGTGGTGATCCTAACTGACCCAAAACAGGGAATATTTACTTGGATTAAATGTCAGGAATTGTGAAAAACTGAGTTTAAATGTAGTTGGCTAATGTGTATATAAACATCCGACTTCAACTGTGTGTATATATGTACTGTATCTTTTGGCCTTTATGGATTGTTTATTTGTGTGTTGGCCTTTAGCTGAGATGATTCTTTACAGAGTCAAGTATATTTGTCCAGGTCTCAATTGTTCCTTGACTAGCACCATTCATTCTCACTGTCGATCATTCTAATATTATAACTTCTAATAGTAACTGTATCTACTGGTGAATCGGGAGAGAGTGAGGTGATTGTCATCTAAGAGCCAGCATCTTTTTTTTGCGGCAGTGCTGCCTGCCAGCAGTAATCAACTCTGATTGATTGAGAGATTCAAGGAGCTATTATCGTTAAGTAACATAAGAGATGCAAAGCATTGACAATTTACATTCATGAAATGTGTAACTATGCCCCAGAAGCATTTAACTGCAACGCACTCCTACATCATATGAAGGAATGTGCCTACCTGATTTAGGGGACACAGTGAACAGTTGGGAGTTGGGGCCAATTTCCTTGTAAAATGTTTCCCTGTGTTAAATACAGTTAGCGATGTAAAGTACTTGGAAGTACTTCTTAAGTCGTTTTTGGGGGATATCGGTACTATATTTCCACAACTTTTACTTCATTACGTTCCTTTTTTAACCCCTTTTTATCCACAACATTGTGGTATCCAATTGGTAGTTACAGTTTTCACTCATCGCTGCAACTCTCGTACGGGCTCGGGAGAGGCGAAGGTCGAGAGCAGTGCGTCCTCCGAAACACAACCCAACCAAGCCACACTGCTTCTTCACACAATGCCCACTTAACCCGGAAGCCTGCCGCACCAATGTGTCGGAGGAAACACTGCACACCTGGCGACTGTGTCGGCCCGCCACAGGAGTCGCTAGTGTGCGATGGGACAAGGACATCCCTGCTGGCCAAAACCTCCCCTAACCTGGACGACACTGTCCAAATGTGCGCCACCCCATGGGTTTCCCAGTCACGGCTGGCTGCAACAGAGCCTGGACTCAAACCCAGAAACTCTAGAGGCACAGCTAACACTGCGATGCAGTGCCTTAGGCCACCGCGCCACTCGGGAGGCTACTTCACTACATTCCTAAAGAATATTATGTACTTTTTACTCCATACATTTTCCCTGACTCCCAAAAGTACTCGTTACATTTTGAATGCTTAGCAGGACAGAAAATGGTCTAATTCACACACTTATCAAGAGAACATCCCTACTGCATCTGATCTGGTGGACTCACTAAACACATGCTGCATATGAAAAGTATGTCCGAGTGTTGGAGTGTGCCCCTGGCTATCATAAATAAATAAAAAGCTAGACAATGGTGCTGTCTGGTTTGCTTAATATAAGGAATTTGAAAAGAGTATTTAAAACCAGATACTTCTAGACTTTTACTCAAGTAGGATTTTACTGGGTGACGTTCACTTTTACTTGAGTCATTTTCTATTAAGGTATCTTTACTTTTATGACAATTGGGCGCTTTCTCCATGACTGAATACAGTCTGAACAAACTTACAATGTACAGTATAAGTTGATGGTTCCGATTACAGGATGCCATGGTCATATTTTTCCATATTATGTTCCAGTTAAAGGGTTGTTCAGAACAAATGAGATCTGCGGACCATACTTTGACCTTTGACCCTGTTTCTAGTAGTGCAGCTGGAACTGGGACTGGAATGATGTACTCAACTGAACTCCAAACAGTCAAGAGACCAGGAAGGTCTCTTCGCATAACAAGGGGTGTTTACCATACTTTGTTTAGCACTTGTTTGCATATGATGCCTGATACTGGGACAAGCTCGGTAGGCATGTTTCCAATGAGTCACTGCCTGCTATAACCTCGGTTTTGTGTTTGGCAACACGTAGAGTATCAAACAAATGCAGACCTGCTGTGCCTACATTGGCAAGCAAGCATGCATACATAATTTCAGCATAAATCTTTTTTATAACAACTTTAATTAGTCTGATATTCTTCCCTGCACGAATCAGGATTGAAAGCAGTGGTGTACCGCAGTTTCGCGGGTCCCCCACGCAAGGGATTTTTGGTGGAAAACAGCCCATTCCTACAATTCTACACATTTTGCCATGAGCTGAGAGAAAATGTTGCATTGATTGAAAGACATTGAATGATGCCTGGATCATAAGGTTACAACAAGTCCACATCTGGAACCTGAGGTCAAGTCAGCATGTCCACTGTGTGTTGTCCCTAGAGTGGGTCATGCACTTGTATCTGGGGCTTGATTTAAAGGCTCCTCTGTCAGATACGTGCTCTGTTTAGGGGCCAAGCCCAAAAGGGAGCCCACAGCCCACTCAGACACGCCAACCCCTGAGGGGACCGGTGGGTAGAAAAACACGAGAGATTTGACTTATTCCTCTTCACTGCTGCAAACAGACCACCCAGAGTATTATTCTTGACGAAGGCTAGCACTGTTCTGCTCTTTATGTTGGTGTGTGCAGTGTGAAAAATGTATCCCCCCTCTGTCTAAACAGCATGAAACTTTGATGAGGGGTCAGACTGAACGATTATGTGACATTGGAGTGGAAAAATATGTACATATGGGAATAAAACACATGATTGATTCCAAAATCGTCCTAAATTCAGTCCTGCAGTGACACGTCAAGCATTTTTGGCACAGCGGGTAGTGCTATCACTTTTGGGAATGATTTTGGAGAAGAGGAGCCATGGGAGGAACACTAGAGCCCGGGGATACTGCTCTATTGATTCATATTGTATCTGTTATGCGTGCCATGCAGGTCCACAGATTTCAGTTATCAGATACATGTTGGATAGCAGCTCTACTCATTCATAATACATGGAAACTGAAGACATCTAGATTTTTCTAAAATTACAATATATGTATGCAAGGTTGCTTGTTTGTTATTGCTGGCATAGGATCAAGAAGGATCTCGTTTTCAGCAACGCTGGTGTTTGGTCAAATGTTTAGATACCACAAGATGATTCTGATAAGAAGCTTTTGGAGAGGTAGAAGGCCTACTGTATGGTTGGTAGTTTGAGTTAAATGAATGGAAAACATGTTCATCATTTATTACAAAGATGTTTCTTTGGCCAGTATGTTTAGCATTGCTTGGAACACTGGGACTGAGAGGTAGAGTGATTACCCTGTATGTGTGGGCATGTTTCACAGTAGCTTCCTCTGCCTTCATATTTATTTTCACTTGTCGTACAAACCCAAGTGTGTCTTCGTGAGTAGTGTTTTTATATCATGAAAAATGCAGTTAGTCATTATGTTGGGAACAGCCCATAACAACACCCGCAATGAATGTGTGGAACATTTCATGACCTTCCCCATGAATGATTCAAATAATAAACACAACTGCTATTGTTTATACTGCACAGAATCTATTGTATATGTAGAGATCATGGAGATGTTAACGACTGTTGTAAAGAAGGGGAATGAAACATGTCTTGAAGCCCACTGCCTTACATGAACCAGTCTACAGACACCATTCTCAGAGGCCCATGTTTGAACTGGGCACTGGGTCCACGTAAGGCCAAATGTTTGAGTGTTAACAGCATTCACCCTTGTCCAAGTGCTCTCATGTTAGCCAACTGCCAATCATAGGACATCATTTCTGGCACACTATTGCTCAGGTCATTTCAAACATTTCATAAAACATCGACAATATGACTATGAAACATCACATTTCAAAGGGAATGAACTTAAATCACTTGACAGGTCTAGTAACTATTAGTTATTAGCTAACAGTTATACTACAACCAAAATGCGTGGAAGCCCTATTGGCAAACTGTATAGCATTTGGCACAGACACAGAGTAGTGTATTGACTCAGTCAAGAAACACTGTGGATGGGCACTATTAAAGATCTCAACTTATTCAAACTTCATTTTAACCCATAACTTTGGAAAGGTGTGTACAAATGTCTGAGCATCATGAGTTATGTGTAGGGTGGAGTAGGGGGAGTGAGCCATGAAGGGAGGTGCATCAGGGGTTGCACTGAGATGCATTTGTACTCAGAAACTCAATCATTGTAACCATGCTGGCAGTAGCTACAGTACAGTGCCTCAAAAAGGATTCCCCGGTGTGGAGTGTTCTCAGGAAGTTTGTCACTTCCATAGAGAATGGGTGAGTAAGCCCATCAATAAGTAAGTGACTGTGGTTGAGGAGAGTGACACTCTTTATATTAATTCCAGGACACAAACCAATGCAACATCTTCTGCTTTTGTGAGTCATTATGTCATTTCAGCACCAAAGGCAACCAACCAGATCCAATGATGTGTGTCACTATGTCATTTCAGCACCACAGGCAACCAACCAGATCCACTGAGATGTCAGAAACGGCCATGGTACAGCCCAGACAAGCCTTCCTGATTGTCTCACTATGAAGTCAGAATTACACTCATGTTACAGGCCTCTGGAGATTGAACAGTTTAAGCACAATGAGAAAGTCCCACATACAGCATATTAGAGCCTTTGTACTTAGGAGTCAACAGACTTCAGTATTCGTCACCTCTCTAGCTATCAGTAGGAATGCCACAAGACATATAAAGAACAATAGTGTAGACAGGATGCTCACGTGGAGTCTACTGCCTACATGAGTAGAGAGCACTGTTCCCCTGTTATACAGTATTGCACCAACTGAAAACAACACCGTGTGTTGGGTATTGGGCGCTACATATTGAACATTCTTAAATCAAGTGAAAAGTACTATGCAATTCAATTGATTCACCATGTGCAGCATCGGCCCAACAAGTCAGACTATCCAGAAGACATCAGTGATAAAGCAATGGTAAAAATATATGGATACGTATCTTAAAAGGGCGTTCCCCAGACGACTTTAATCACACATACTGTCAGGAGCTTGCATCGCATCGTTATTGTGATTCCTTAGACATGAGTCTGGTCAGACTAACACAGAGACGTTGAACGAAGAACCACAGAAGAGGTTTGGACATGGTTCTCCTTTCCTCCTTCATCCAGATCATGCACTGACTCCAGCCATTTCTAATAGTATGCAGATTCCTGTTCACGCAGCCTGCCAAGTTAAGCAAAGCACGCAACGTTTCCACGCAGCAGGCATTAATGATGACTCATGCTTCTGTAACTCTGCAGAGAGAAAATCCAGGTGACACCGGAGATACATGTGAACAATGATGTTACTAGCCGTCTACCACCCGGTTACTCAATCCTGCACCTTAGAGGTTGCTGCCCTAAATACATTTGAAGTCGTTAAAACTCGTTTTTCAACCACTCCGACAAATTTCTTGTTAACAAACTATAGCTTTGGCAAGTCAGTTAGGACATCTACTTTGTGCATTACACAAGTAATTTTTCAACAATTGTTTACAGACAGATTAATTCACTGTATCACAACTCCAGTGGGTCAAACGTTTACATACACTCAGTTGACTGTGCCTTTAAACAGCTTGGAAAATTCCATAAAATTATGTCATGGCTTTAGAAGCTTCTGATAAGCGAATTGACATTATTTGAGTCAATTGGAGGGGTACCTGTGGATGTATTTCAAGGCCTACCTTCAAACTCAGTGCCTCTTTGCTTGACATCATGGGAAAATCAAAAGAAATCAGCCAAGACCTCAGGAAAAAATTGTAGAGCTCCACAAGTCTGGTTAATCCTTGGGAGCAATTTCCAAATGCCTGAAGGTACCTGAAGGTACCACGTTCATCTGTACAAACAATAGTATGCAAGTATAAACACCATGGGAACACGCAGCCATCATACCACTCAGGATGGAGAATCGTTTTGGTTCAAAAAGTGCAAATCAATCCCAGAACAACAGCAAAGGACCATGCTGGAGGAAACAGGTACAAAAGCAAGCCCAATCTCGACATAACCTGAAAGGCTGCTCAGCAAGGAAGAAGCCACTGCTCCAAAACCGCCATGAAAAAGCCAGACTATGGTTTGCAACTGCACACGGGGACAAAGATTGTTTATCTTGGAGAAATGTCCTCTGGTCTGATGAAACAAAAATAGAACTGCTTGGCCATAATGACCATCGTTATGATTTGAGGAAAAAGGGGGACGCTTGCAAGCCGAAGAACACCATCCCAACCGTGGAGCACGGGGGTGGCATCATGTTGTGGTGTTTTGCTGTAGAAGGGACTGGTGCACTTCACAAAATAGATGGCATCTTGAGGAAAGGACAATTATGTGGATATATTGAAGCAACAGCTCAAGACATCAGTCAGGAAGTTAAAGCTTGGTCGCAAATTGGTCTTCCAAATTGACAATGACCCCAAGCATACTTCCAAAGTTGTGGCAAAATGGCTAAGGACAACAAAGTCAAGGTATTGGAGTGGCCATCACAAAGCCCTGACCTCAATCCTATAGAACTGGAAAAGCATGTGCGAGAAAGGAGGCCTTCAAACTTGACTCAGTTACACCAGCTCTGTCAGGAGGAATGTGCCAAAATTCACCCAACTTATTGTGGGAAACTTGTGGAAGGCTACCCGAAACGTTTGACCCAAGTTAAGCAATTTAAAGGCAATGCTACCAAATACTAATTGAGTGTATGTAAACTTCTGACCCACTGGGAATGTGATGAAAGAAATAAAAGCTGAAATAAATTATTTCTCTACTAGTATTCTGACATTTCACATTCTTAAAATAAAGTGGTGATCCTAACTGACCTAATACAGAGAATTTTAACTAGGATTAAATGTCAGGAATGGTGAAAAACTGAGTTTAAATGTATTTGGCTATGTAAACTTCCGATTTCAACTGTACATAGACATGGAATCACTGGTCACTTTAATAATGTTTACATATTGCTTTACTCATTTCATATGTGTATACTGTATTTTAGTCAATGCCACCCCGACACTGCTCATCCTAATATTTATATATTTCTTAATTCCATTATTTTACTTTTAGATGTGTGTATATTGTTATGAATGATTAGATATTAATGCACTATCGGAGCTAGGAACACAAGCATTTCGCTAGACTCGCAATAACATCTGCTAAATATGTGTATGTGACCAACATAATTTGATTATGTGATCATCATGGCCTCACTTGATATGGTCTAAGAAGCTCTATTCATGGCTTTCCTTTTTAACATTATATTCATAATCCACCCTTTAACCTTGAGTTTATGAGAGTTCTTATCCAGCCAATCATATCCATTCCCCAGGGATTCATAAGAGAAGAGAACCTGGTGGTGGTGTGTGCTCAGTGGCATAATGACAGTCATCAGCAACCTAGGCTCACACTGGATGAGAGGCTACAGCTAGAGCACTTGACCAGACGTGAACATGTACTCACCTCACAAGCCCAGTATGAGCCTAGATAAAGTACAGTGGAGGAAAGAGAGAGAGAGAGAGACTTGTCTGTCCACAGAGCTCCAGATGTTGCACCAGTCTGCAGCCCTGGCCAGATGGTACACAGCTGTACTGCAACGCTAGTCTACATCACAGCACAGAAAACCAACCATCCTCCATTATATGCAGTCTACAGATTTCACCCACTACGAACTGTGCTCCTTCTCCTCAACAATTTACAGAATAACAAAAAAGTATTGTACATTTTTGACACTAGAAAATACTTTAATACAGTAAGAATAGGGTGTAAAACAACAATGTCAGAGAACAGTATTCAACAATCAAGAATTGTATGGGACATTACCCACACTCTTAGAAAAAAGGGTTCCAAAGTGGTTCTTCGGCTGCCCCCATAGGATAACCTTTTTTGGTTCCAGGTAGAACCCTTTTTGGGTCCATGTAGTCCCCTCTGTGGAAAAGGTCCTACCTGGAACCAGAAAGGGTCTTCAAAGGGTTCTCCTATAGGGACAGCCGAAGAACCCTTTTAGGTTCTAGATAGCCCATGATGATGATTTAATTTAAAGCATCACTCATGACAGAGTCCAATGATAGTCCCCTGGAGTTCAACGGAGAGAGCAATCCACCTGAACCCATAATCAGGATTGTTTAACACTGCCATCTGTGCAAATAAGTGTGTAGTAAAACATTTACAGCTGCACAAGTGTTTATTGCCATCTGGTCCCAACACATTAATATTTGACATTGCGTTCATGAAACATGAAGAACAGTGCACAACGAGATGAGAAATGTTAACAAACTGAGATATTTATGAATATCTTATTGATATGAAGTAATAGTTTACTGATCAGGCCTTCTGAGACACAACATTTCTCAACAAAATGAAGGCTGATGCATCGCTAGTTTACTGATGGTCTCAATATCAGGAGCCTAACAACAACATGAAAGGAGTCTTTTGGCCAATGAACGATTGCCCAATAGTCACTTGGTCAGAAACAACAAGAATCAATGAATACATCTTTGTCCTCCAAAAACCAAACAGCTTTGATTAAAACAGTCAGATATGTTGGTAATTTACTGCAAAAGAGATTCTAAAATCAAACAATAGATTTTGAGCAGTAAACTATCCTCACAATGAGAACCATGGAGAGCTGAAAGCCTCTATGAGTAAATATTTTGGCATTCCTACCCAAAATAACAGCTATGCATCACCGAGGCCTGTGCAACACAGGGGTGGTGGATGGGGTTCATTACCCTATTATATGTTTAGCAGTGTTAGAATACAAAGACTGTACTACGATGAGAGAATCCTGCAAAGACCAACTCAAATTCAAACCACACGCCAACCCCTCTTTTAAGCAATGTGATGACTTTACCATTTTTTCTGTGTGAAAAAGTCATTGAAGATAGACATCATGATAGACAGCGTCTGATGGGAGGCTATGTGTGACTGTGGCAGTGCCATGGTGAGATAATGGGGATAGCCCTTCTTTGTCTCTGTTCTGTCAAATCAGTTCAACTGCACTGCCGGCCAATGTGGAGGAACTACACACTCCCTTGTCATCGCAGTAGCAAAAGCCACAGCTTTGAAAAACTCATCTGTATCTGTTTGTGACTCTTGCGGATTTGCCCTCTTTACAAGAAACAGGATTTGGTTACACTTAATAAACACACTGTTGTGCCACGACAATTTTCAAAAGCCATCAATTGTTTGTAATAGGAAATGAATAGGGTTCGACTAAAAGCATGTGGGGCATGAGCCTGCACTAGGTTGAGACACAGCAGCTATGCCTTCTTCAAACCAAGGTACAGTTAAAGTCGGAAGTTTACATACACTTAGGTTGGAGTCATTAAAACTAGTTTTTTCAACCACTCCACAAATTTCTTGTTAACAAACTAGTTTGGGCAAGTTGGTTAGGACATCTACTTTGTGCATGACACAAGTCATTTTTCCAACAATTGTTTACAGACAGATTATTTCACTTATAATTCACTGTATCACAATTCCAGTGGGTCAGAAGTTAACATACACTAAGTTGACTGTGCCTTTAAACAGCTTGGAAAATTCCAGAAAATGATGTCATGGCTTTAGAAGCTTCTGATAGGCTAATTGACATCATTTGAGTCAATTGGAGGTGTACCTGTGGATGTATTTCAAGGCCTACCTTCAAACTCAGTGCCTCTTTGCTTGACATCATGGGAAAATCAAAAGAAATCAACCAAGACCTCCCCAAAAAATTGTAGACCTCCACAAGTCTGTTTCATCCTTGGGAGCAATTTCCAAACGCCTGAAGGTACCAAGTTCATCTGTACAAACAATAGTACGCAAGTATAAACACCATGGGACCACGCAGCCGTCATATCGCTCAGGAAGGAGACATGTTCTGTCTCCTAGAGATGAACGTACTTTGGTGCGAAAAGTGCTAATCAATCCCAGAACAACAGCAAAGGATCTTGTGAAGCTGCTGGAGGAAACAGGTACAAACGTATCTACATCCACAGTAAAACGAGTGCTATATCGACATAACCTGAAAGGCTGCTCAGCAAGGAAGAAGCCACTGCTCCAAAACCGCCATAAAAAAGTCAGACTATGGTTCGCAACTGCACATGGGGACAAAGATCGTACTTTTGGAGAAATATCCTCTGGTCTGATGAAACAAAAAACTGTTTGGTGATAATGACCTTCGTTTTCTTTGGAGGAAAAAGGGGGATGCTTGCAAGCCGAAGAACACCATCTCAACTGTGAAGCATGGGGGTGGCAGCATCATGTTGTGGGGGTGCTTTGTTGCAGGAGGGAATGGTGCACTTCACAAAATGTATTGCATAATGAGGAAAGGACAATTAGGTGGATATATTGAAGCAACATCTCAAGACATCAGTCAGGAAGTTAAAACTTGGTCGTAAATGGGTCTTCCAAATGGACAATGATCCCAAGCATACTTCCAAAGTTGTGCAAAATGAGCTTAAGGACAACAAAGTCAAGGTATTGGAGTGGCCATCACAAAGCCCTGACCTCATCCTATAGAACATTTGTGGGCATAACTGAAAAAGCATGTGTGAGCAAGGAGGCCTACAAACCTGACTCAATTTCACCCCAGCTCTGTCAAGCTGTCAAGAGGAATGGGCCAAAATTCACCCACCTTATTGTGGGAATCTTGTGGAAGGCTACCCGAAATGTTTGACCCAAGTTAAACAATTTAAAAGGCAATGCTACCAAATACTAATTGTGTGTATGTAAACTTCTGAACCACAGGGAATGTGATGAAATAAATAAAAGCTGAAAGAAATGATTCTCTCTACTATTATTCTGACATTTCGCATTCTCAAAATGAAGTAGTTATTCTAACTGACCTAAAACAGGGACTTTTTACTAGGATTAAATGTATAGGAATTTTGCAAAACTGAGTTTAAATGTATTTGGCTAAGGTGTACGTAAACTTCGAACTTCAACTGTAATTAGCTTTAAATAAAATTTCAAAGCTGCAACTAACCATGAGAAAACCTCAAAAGAAGGGAAAATAATCTTGACAATTACATACAAAATGTATTTGATAAAACCCCTGATGAAAATGTTTTAAAACATGAACCAGCTATGTGACAGATTAGTGTGAGGTCTTCACAGTTACTGAACCACACACAGTAAATATTTGGAATCTCTTCCATTGTGATTCTACCCCCCCAAAAAATCATAGTGATTCTCAATCTTTTTCAGTTCAGTTCGTTATGGCCAGCTTGAAATTGTTTTCATTAGGAAGTCTTAATTGTGACTTTATGAAAGTTGTGAGTGACTAGCCTTCATTGTTGTAATCTGATTGAACGAGACCATCCAGTGCTGCTTTGGGAATCAGTGTTACTATGGTCATGTCAACACACTGCAAGAAGACTTCAAACAAAGACTGGTCTCTTTCAGCTAGAGTTATGAGAAGAAATGTTCTTAAGTACTGGGTTTTCCTCTGTCTGAACACAACAAACAGTATCTAGCCTCTTTAAACAATAGCCAAGATGCCTGTCATACGACTCATTGGGCTCTTTCTTCAAACTATCAAAATATATATTGCGAAAATGTTATTCTAACTACTCCCAAGCTCCAATTGTTCCCACAAAAGGCCAGAAACCAGAATTCCCTTATTGACTAAGCAATGGAATAAACCTCAAATAATTGCAGGATTGGCAATCAGCTGCACTTTGTTCTAGAGATGGTTTGATAACAGATTTTGAATTTGGGCTTAAGGACTCATACACATGGGGGAAGTTAATAAAAAAACACTCCAATAAGTGGATAAGAAATAAATCTAATCAAATAGACATGCAATACTCTAGGATGTAGACAGCCAATTCACATATTACATGGAGAAACAAATATAAATTAGTATATAAGGCCAGAAATAATAAAATAGGATTATGTGTCACTGAGTTTAAGAGTACATTAATATACCAGGGGAAAAGCATGTTCTCTTTCAGCTTTTACCTTGAAGCCCCCAAACATACAGTTCAAGACCACCACATTCTTGACCTCTCAGGAGAAATGTCAATGCAGGTTTGAGGCTCTCAGATTTTCTATTTTAATCACTAATCCCAAGTCATTTGGTCATCCTCATGCAGACTCTAAGTCTTGGCCATGGATGACCGCAATGGTGTGAGTTTATAGTTGCCACGCTGATCACGGTGAAATAGCAGGGAGCAACAACCAGAAAGAAAGCCAAAGCTTGACACTTTGAGAGGTACTGGCTATTTACACCTTCACCTGCTCACAGAACAGTGACTGGCAGCTAAAGCTTCAGCTTTATAGAAGCCAATGTTTTGGCAGGTTGGCAAACTGAATCAATGGTAAAACACGGTCACTGGCAGTAACTCTTTAATAACTCCCAATATATTTAAACAACTAATTTCAGCTGCCATATCACAATCCAATATGCAAGGCATACTGTCATCAAGTGTGCACTCGCACCTACCTGCGAACTGGGAACTAATTATTTTATCATACAATCATAGAAAAATGCTTAGAATAATTGGCACAGGAAAGTAACATCAGACAACATTAGAATCTTAGCATATTGTATTCGTGTTGAAGAGTAGCCTACAAGGGCGATGCATGGCGAGAGTCCATTTGAAAATCATCTGATTGATGATGAGATTTAAAAGATAAAACATATCTGTTTAAGTAATATAAAATATGTTTTAAATTGTGCCTTTGATTTTCCTGAAATAAAATTATTCTTCAGTGCAACATCTGTATGTAATCTAGTAAAGAATCAACTAATTTCCTTGTAGCTCATTTGAATAGTCTACATCAATTAGGACATTTATGAAATGAAAAAGGTCATAATTCATAATGAGTCAGATTATTTATCCTGGCATATTGTAAAGTTGGCCACACACATAGTAAAGCCACAACATTGTGTGATGAGGCCAACTTGTTTCAGAGAATTTAGAATGTGTGGTCTACAACAATTACAACACTTGCATGTTCGCACAGCTACATGCAATTTAAATACAAACATATCTAGGAACCTACACTTTATTTACATCTTCATTAGTTTGAAAGTAGACCCAGGTGCAGATGTACATTTGATTAAAACTCCCAACACTGTCTGAATATGCGTAGGTCACAAGATGGCCACTGAATATGCCCTCCACTATGTCGATGCTGCATAGTCTCTCGTATGTTCTTTAACTTCCTATTTTATAGCAAAGCTCTTGTACCTTCTGCAGATACTACAAATCAAAAAAGGGAACCCCCTGTTCCCTGTAATTTAGTTTTATAGCTCTCTAAAATTGGACTAAATCACAAAGAAAGACAAACTGAGATGTGCTCTGTAAAACATAAGTAATATAAGGCTTTCCAACATGACACGTTTGTTTTTTTCTCCCCATAAGCCAAGCTGCACTGAACCTGACTTCAAACACTTTGCATATCAACAAAGGGCCTGGGACGTCTCAGACACGCCTTATCTCATCTAGTCCCAGTAATGTCTCACAGCTGCTTTCAGTAAGGCAGTCACAAAGGCCTTTGGACATTGCTCTGCGAGAAATGAAGATGCTGGCTCATCACAAATGACACTGTCATAATCCGCTGTCTCTGACATCAAAAGACAAAAGAGGACAAGAGTTACAATTTGTGGAAAACATGAACTTTTCTCAAAATAAGATATTTATTTATGGATGTTTACTTTTGGGAAAGAGAATGTCATTGGGTTTTCAGAGAATCCTGGTCCATGAGACAAATCATTCATAACAATTTCATCTACTTTAGTTTTTGAAAGATCAATTAGCTTTCCCAAATCACTCTTATCAGAGAGCCTCACAGAAGAAGACTCTGGAGATGACAAAATGTTCTCTAACTGTTCTGCATTATTTTAAGGCAGTCTAACTGCATATGATCATCTAGTTGTTTCAAATAAAAACCTGGAATGTTTTCAACATCTTTAACAGAGGATTATGCTTTTTGTTGGCCCAGTGCTTTCTTAGTTTCAGTTTTTAATACCAGATTTTACAGGGTTCATTAAAAGTAACCCTCCCTCTCCAAAATACACATTATTTTGAAGGCAAAGGCTTTTAAGGATTAAAAGACACAGTAGAGGAATGAGTGCCATAAGAACATGGGCCTTCATTTATATAAAAAAAAGAAAGAGCATTAAGTGAGCATAGGTCATCATTACACAACGTTCCAGATTGATCACTTTCAACATGAACTTGGGTCGAATTGCTCCAACCGGTTTACTGAGATTTTACCAATCAAACCCACTCCCTTTCCTGGTATAAATAACTGAGAGAAACCGGTAAATTATAATCAATTATTCATATGAACAGCATGACGTTACATGGAACTGTTAAATGACATGCGAAGTCTAAATCTGTCTTCTCTACAGACCCTTGGCTTACTCTGCTATCTGCAGGATCACTCATCAACGCTCAGGGTGGGAACAGACAGCTCATCTCAGTATGGAGCGCATAATACAACGCATGTATTATCTCATCATGGTAACTTTTTTATTGTGAAAGGAAGGACTACATTTGCTGCAGCATAGCCTATGCTACAGTAATATAAGGACTGAATGCACGTCTAATTTACACATCTCCATCTGGCTTTAGGGATCACCCTAATTTTCCATTGTAAAGATGCATTTTTTGAGTTGCATCTGCAGAGTTTTAAAATGGCCTATCACTCGAATATCGTTGCTTTAAATCAGTACGCACACGAGCACTCTCTCGCAGTCTTTCTATCAATTCCATTCCAATTTAATCCAAAATAGATAGGCATAATCCATATATATATATATATATATATATGTCCTTGCCTACCTCTTTCAGGCAATACATTAAATGCAGTATTGGCCTTATATTTAGCTAATGAATGATTTGTTATGCATACGCTTCTAATTTATAGCCTCGGTCTCTTGTGCAATACGCACCTGCGCTCCGCTAGCCTCTCTTCTTTAGAAAAACGCCCCTTAGCTCTGGCTGTCCCAGGAAAAGCTAGACTGCAAATAGCTTGCTGGACATCTTTTAAAGCATTTATTATACAAATAGACTATTCGAAGAGGGATGCATGCTCTTGTTTGCTGAATGTTAAATACAGCAGCATACAGAACTCACAGGAGTTTGAAAGAAGAGAGAACGTGCGACGGCGGTTGTCTATAGTAGTTATTTATTCAGACCCTATATTATTCAAGCATGTCATTACAGTTATGAATTTAAGGAAAACGAAACTTATTTCATTTAACTGTTGAAAGCAAGGAAGGAAAGAAGCAACAAGAGAGAGAGAAAGGCGGTGGGCTAATACCAGTCGCACGACATTAGGGAAAATATTACGAAAGGTAGCCTATATTTCCGTCAGGCTACTAATGATAAAAATGTGAAATAGAACATATTACATGTCAAATTTTAAATCAAATTCACTAGCCTAGAATTGTAACTTTGTTGGCCGCATGTCCTGCAGCAGCATCGCATGTTCGCTCCCAGCTTCATTGTTTGAGAGAGGTTCGTCAATCCAATCCATATAATACAGTGTAATACATTTCCCCTAATTGGCTACAGTCCACACTCAAAAAGATTAGCCTATTGGAGCTTGTTTCATTTACTTACCCAAGAGAGCATAGCTACATGTTTGAGCTTTTATGTTTTTCTGTCAGGCGTAATGTGCGGTAGCCTATATATCATAGACCACTATTGGATAACAGCACAATCATTTGGGCTTTTTCTGGACTTGGGATCATAAAATGTCTTTAATGTAGGGCTCATAAAATGTATTTAATGTATGCCTCATCAGGCTCAGGTAGCATCAGGCTTGAATTTTCATGCCGATCAAAGCTCTAATCAAATCCAGACATAAATGCTTCAGAATGACACTTCCGGTTTGGGCTGCAAATACTGGGTTACCCGGAGAAAAGCGATTTATTCTCGGGTGGAATATTTGTCAAATACCGGGAAATGATTCAACCCTAACATGAACCCATGATCAAATCTCAAGTCAAGTCCTAGCTGGTGCATGTTGATCTCCTGTGTTGAACAAGTGGAATTGCTTGACATGTCCTCATATGTAAGGCTAAAGTCTGATCTATTAGTCAGCTGAGGTAACACATTCATGCTCAAATCAGTACCAATCATGAAACCCCACAATATGTCTAGCTCAATTCGCTTAACATTCTTCTGTACCAAAGGACAGTATGAACAGCGACCAATCAATTGACATTGAACCTAAAAACTGTAGCTCTTACACTTAAATAAATATCCACAAAGAAAATTCCAACAAATATCCCAACATTTTGGTGCTAGGTAGCTAAAAAGGTCACATCTTGCTTTGAGTGGCTCTTCGCCAAATTCTGAAAGCTTGTTCAATTCCCCATGCTGTGTTTTCTATTTGAACCTTCTAACCAAGGCTGTGGAGCACCTGTCAGTAATTTGGCAAATATGTTTTTCCACCTGCTACCTTGCCCCCCCCTATTTTTTCCTCCAAGTGCTCACCCTACCCTTCCTCCTGGGACAGTTTCTGTGTGTTGTGGCTTTAAAACAATTCCAATTTGGGGCAACCAGAAAACCACATGAAACATGTTTCGTAAATGTGGCCCCACATCTGTTCTGCAGCAAGGTTGACAACATGCTTTCACTACTCCTCTATTTTTCATACAGATGTAGGGTCTTAATTTGATCAGGACATGTTTAACTTGTACTGTATTTGAGGTTTTAAACGGCTTCTGAAGTTGGTAATTTCCACTTAGAAATGTCAGACTTGATTTTCAGAAAGTTTTATGAATCCCTACAAAAATGTCCATTAATTATAATCCACATAATAATTGACATTTCCTGTTTCTATAGGAGTATTTTCCTGCTGTAGCAAACTGGCTCAATTTAAGATCCTACATCTGTAGTGTCTTTCCAAACTCAAACCACTACAACGATCTATGCTGAGAAAATGTAGACAATATGTATATTATTTATTTCAGTGATCTAATAGCAGTGTTCATAATTTACTTTTTGGCTTCAGTACATTGTTATTATATGGATGCAAATATATATTAATCAAAGATAAACTTTAGCATTTGTAATCAGTGTTGGTGCCATTCAATGTTTCGCATTACATGAACATCTATGGGTAATGCAATTAATACGCTAATAAACATTACAGTGCAGTTTAGGTTTATAATACATGCTGTATAGTGCCTTAGGTTGGATGTAGGTCCAGCAATTAGCTTAGGAAGTTGCTATGATCACTATCTGAGGGAGGTGGAGGGAGGATAGAAAGGTGGTGGTCTTGTGAGAATGAGATACATTTTGTTTTGAACAATCACCTCCATAATGTTAAGAATTTGGGAGGCTCATACATATTAACATCCATAAAGTAAGGCCTTTCAGATTTTATTTGACCTTTATTTTACTAGGCAAGTCAATTAAGAACAAATTCTTATTTTCAAAAATGGCCTAGGAACAGTGGGTTAACTGCCTGTTCAGGGGCAGAACGACAGATGTGTACCTTGTCAGCTTGGGGGTTTGAACTTGCAACCTTCCGGTTACTAGTCCAACGCTCTAACCACTAGGCTACCCAAAACTTTTTATTGAACCTTTATGTATAATCACTTCCTAATCTCTTTCTGCTCAGACTTGTTACATTTTAATGAATTGAGTCACTGATGTGGTCTTCCTGTCTGGGTTGCCCCCCCCCCCCTTGGGTTGTGCCGTGGCGGAGATCTTTGCGGACTATACTCGGCCTTGTCTCAGGATGGTAAGTTGGTGGTTGAAGATATCCCTCTGGTGGTGTGGTGTGGTGTGGGGCTGTGCTTTGGCAAAGTGGGTGGGGTTATATCCTGCCTGTTTGGCCCTGTCCTGGGGTATCATTGGATGGGGCCACAGTGTCTCCTGACCCCTCCTGTCTCAGCCTCCAGTATTTATGCTGCAGTATCTGGAGTATTTCTCCTGTCTTATCCGGTGTCCTGTGTGAATTTAAGTATGCTCTCTCTAATGATTTCTTTCTTTCTCTTGGAGGACCTGAGCTCTAGGACCATGCCTCAGGACTACCTGGCATGATGACTCCTTGCTGTCCCCAGTCCACCTGGCCATGCTGCTGCTCCAGTTTCAACTGTTCTGCCTGCGGCTATGGAACCCTGACCTGCTCACCGGACGTGCTACCTGTCCCAGACAGCAGGAGCAGTAGAGATACTCTCAATGATCAGCTATGAAAAGCCAACTGATATTTACTCCTGAGATGCTGACTTGTTGCACCCTCGACAACTACTGTGATTATTATTATTTAACCATGCTGGTCATTTATGAACATTTGAACATCTTGGCCATGTTCTGTTATAATCTCCACCCGGCACAGCCAGAAGAGGACTGGCCACCCCTCATAGCCTGGTTCCTCTCTAGGATTCTTCCTATAGGTTTTGGCCTTTCTAGGGAGTTTTTCCTAGCCACTGTGCTTCTACACCTGCATTGCTTGCTGTTTTGGGTTTTAGGCTGGGTTTCTGTACAGCACTTTGCGATATCAGCTGATGTAAGAAGGGCTATATAAATACATTTGATTTGATTTGAATTAGGTAACAGTCTCAGAAAAAAAGGTACCCGAATTGTACTTAAAGTGGTACAAACGCTTGTCACTGTCAACTTAAGCAACATTAACCTACATTATCACTGCATATAAGCTTTGCTTGAATTGCCCTGCAAATGCATTGTTGTTTGGACCATTTAAAAAATATATATATTTCAGTATTTGAGGTAGGCCATATGATCACATTGGTATTAGATGAGTTGCTGTATTATTTGGGAGGCACAGCTGAGTAAGAACACACTTAAATCATTTGATTTTTATTTCAATTCTACTGGGCTGCTGGAACGTGCATGTGATGGTCAGTCTCAGCGGAGGGAGAGAGCAGCATACTGAGAGTCCACCTCTCAACATCCCTCCGCTCTCCCTTTCCTCCACTGACACTGACCAAAACGGGACACTGTCTTCCTCCAGTTGAACTCGAGTCACACTGCATTATTTCTGCCTCATGCACAAATTCATTGTCATACTTCTATGAACAGAGAAAGTGAAATATTCCTCTGTATTAAAAAAGACCCAAGCCGCTAATAATAACGCAAGCCTATCGATACAAAAAAAGACCTAATCACATGCACGTTTCCTACTCATTCATTACAGCTGCAGTGCTGGTTGTAGTGCCAGTGGAAGTAAGAACAACGCACATTTTATGGCTTATAAAAGTGTTGAATAAAAAGTGTTGACAGTGCTGAGGAAAAACTTAAACATGAACTCACTCATAAAAACAGCTGCTCTTTGCTGTATTCATTGACAGACTCGCTGGTCATGGTTTTAAAGGTTTAGAAATCTCACAGTGTCAACTTTGCTTTAGCTTTCTTTTACGTCTGCTATGTTACTGCAGACACGGTAATCTGAGCCATCTGATTGGCCAGCGGTAGACCTATAATGCACTTGATTTTTTAAATATATTTTTTTACCTTTATTTAACCAGGCAAGTCAGTTAAGAACAAATTCTTATTTTCAATGACGGCCTAGGAACAGTGGGTTAACTGCCTAGGTGCCTGCTGGGAAGGCAGAGTTTGTACCTTCAGACACATGAAATGGTTCAAAATGGGAAAACTTTGCCTACCCGGCATGCAGGGCAGCTGAATTGGGTGCACCTACCACCAACAGTGCGAGATTAATAAATAAAAATAGGAGCGCAAGGCTTTAACGTTGTTGTTTTTTACAGAAATACTAGGCGATCGACTAGGAATGCATTGGAGATCAACCAGTCGTACCCTGTAAGGTACGTTGATTGTACTCTTGCAGTTTGTACCTTAAAATAGCCAAATTGTACAAATGTGACATTTTAAGGTACCACCAGTGACATAGCCATTTGTTTCTTTAACTTCTTATGGCTTGGGGGCAGTATTTTGATGTCTGAATGAGAAGCGTGCCCAAAGTAAACTAGCTGTTACTCAGGCCCAGAAGATATGACATGCATATAATTGGTAGATTTGGATAGAAAACACTCTAAAATTTCCAAAACTGTTAAATTGTCTGAGTATATCAGAACCGATATGGCAGGCGAAAACCTGAGGAAAATCCATCCAGGAAGTGGATCTTTTTTGATGTGGGTAGTTTTCAATTGAATGCCTATAGAGTATCTAATGGGTTAGGACCCAGATTGCAGTTCCTATGGCTTCCACTAGATGTCAACAGTTTAGACATTGTTTCAGGCTTGTTTTCTGAAAAATTAAGAAGAATGAGACCTTTCTGTCATTGGACTGTAGAATCATGCAGTGCTGGTTTGCGCGCATGACCGAGTGCGCACCCTTCGTTGTTTTTCCTTTCTATTGAATATGCTATTGTATGGTTGAAATATGATCTATTATTTACACAATTGACAACCTGAGGATTAATTATAAACATCGTTTGACATGTTTCGACAAACTTTACCGGTACTATTAGGATGTATTCGTCTGCATGTTTTGACCGCCTTTGAGCCAGTGGATTACTGAACAAAACACGCCAACAAAACAGAGTTTTTGGGATATAAAGAGGGACTTTATCGAACAAAACCAACATTTCATTGTGTAGCTGGGACTCTCGTGACTGCAACCATTCATTTTATCGCTATTTCTGACTTTCTGACTCCTCTACTTGGTTGGAAAATGTTTGTATGCTTTTTGTATGGTTTCCCCTTAAACCACTCAAGTGTTGCTTTAGCAGTATGCTTAGGGTCATTGTCCTTGCTGGAAGGTGAACCTCCGTCCCAGTCTCAAATCTCTGGAAGACTGAAACAGTTTTCCCTCAAGAATTTCCTTGTATTTAGAGCCATCCATCATTCCTTCAATTCTGACCAGTTTCCCAGTCCCTGCAGATAAAAAACATCCCCACAGCATGATGCTGCCACCATCATGCTTCACTGTGGGGACGTTGTTCTCGGGGAGATGAGAGGTGTTGAGTTTGCACCAGACATAGCATTTTCTTGATGGCCAAAAAGCTCAATTTTAGTCTCATCTGACCTGAGTACCTTCTTCCATATGTTTGGGGAGTCTCCCACATGCCTTTTGGCGAACACCAAACATGTTTGCTTATTTTTTTCTGTCCACTCTTCCGTAAAGCCCAGCTCTGTGGAGTGTACGGCTTAAAGTGGTCCTATGGACAGATACTCCAATCTCCGCTGTGCTTAGTGGTATTGCAGAATTTCAGAACAGGTGTATATATACTAAGATCATGTGATATTTTAAATTCACTTCACCAATTTGGACTATTTTGTATATGTCCATTACATGACATCCAAATTAAAATCTATTTAAATTACAGGATGTAATGCAACTAAATAGGAAAAATGCCAAGAGGGTGAATACTTTTGCAAGGCACTGTATATAGTTATATATGGTTTATTACCGGTATCGTCCCGTGTCAGTCATCGAGGTTTACCCTCTCTGTTTTGTTTGGGTTCAGCCCAGTGTATACGCGTTTGTTTTGAGTGTATCAAAAACCCCCATTGTGTATTCCTGCACCTGTCTCCAAAATCCTTTTTTTTTTTTACCAGCGTGAGAGTTTTCATTTTACTCCATATTGTTATAGTGTTCTTAACTATGAAGTTGTTAATGTTCTTAGATGTATCCTTTGAAAATCAACACAAAGATTCTGGGGACAATATGCACCCATTGTTCCTCTTTAATGCATTTAACTATATGTCATACGTTTTAGCAAAGGGGGCATTGAGTCTTCAATATTGGACAGGTATATCAGGAGATTATCTACAAATAAGTTTAGTTTATATTCATGTTTACCAATACTGATACCTGTTACGTTTGGGTCCTGTCTTTCTGCAAGCGGTTCAACTGCCACTGTAAACAGGAGGGGGGAGAGGGGAGAGGGGACATCCCTGTCTTGCGACCCTTTTTAAAGCAATTTCATAGAGATAATGTATTATTTGTGTATATTTATTGCTTTAGGACATTTATATAATAATTGAATTACATGTATTTCAGCTGAAAGGTTGAAAGCTTCCAAAGTTTTGATGAGAAAATGTTATTCAAGACGGTCAAAAGCCTCTTCGGCTTTAACAGCCATTATTGATTAATCTATATCTTGTTTTTTGCTTATTGTATTAAACTGAAACATGTTTTTGTATTTGTTTGTCTATTTTTAATAAACCCTGTTTGATTGATATGTATCAAGTCTGTTTCAAGTCTGGTCCTTCTGTAGCTCAGTTGGTAGAGCATGGCGCTTGTAACGCCAGGGTAGTGGGTTCGATTCCTGGGACCACCCATACGTAGAATGTATGCACACATGACTGTAAGTCGCTTTGGATAAAAGCGTCTGCTAAATGGCATATATTATTATATTATGTAAGACTTTAGCCATTCTATTGCTTATAAGCTTTGTTATCATTTTATTGTCACAATTGATTCAATTTATGGGTCTATAATCAGCAGGGTACTCTCCAGATTTTCCTGGTTTTAATTTAACTGAAATAACTGTTTGATTCATGGAACTAGGAAGTACTGAATTTACATTTGTGTAAATAGAGGGCCTACTTTGTCACAAAATGTTGAATAGAATTCTAAGGGAAAGCCACCCATTTACTGCTATATGATTGTTCAATATTAGTCTCCTTCGAAAATAGTTGCATGTGATTTGGAACATACAGCTGAAGTATATTAGCTGTTGGTGGAGAGGAGGGGGAGGTTGAATGGGGTTGAAGTGTTGCAGTGGTGGTTCTGTGAAATACCCTGATATGATGAGTAACCTTGCCTGAGACCTGGAGGCTTGTTTTAGTTCCCAAGGCTAATACCATTGCCTAGACTTTAGCTCTGTGGGCTAACACGGCCTTAAGTCATGACTCGGGTTAGAAACTGTTTGGTCGATCTAATTAGTAGCTCCAAGAGGGAGAAGCAATGAACGTGAGCTATTGTGTCCAGTCTCATGCAAGAGGTAAATCCCTTTATGATATAAAAAGCTTTCACCTTCAAAATAATACTCAACAGGAAACAATTTGAGCTTTCTTGACTCATTTCTTTAGTTAGCAGTAACTTTTAGTCTCTCCTCTGTTTTCTAAACATACTGAAAGGCACAAAATGTTTGGTTTGTATGGATAGCTTCCCATAAGAAAGAAAATAACATCTGTGTAACCACTAGCTACACCCTCAAGTTAATCTAAATAGATGCAGGTGCATAATCATGGCAAACATAATTGACAATTAAGGTCATTCAAACATTATTTCCTAACTCCCTTGCAAGCAGAACAAAACTTGTAATAGTCTTGACACCTGTCCCCAGTAAAAACTATGGCCTGAGGCCCACTGTTCCTTTGAAATCATTCCAAATAACTCTATTAAAACCTACAGCTAAAATAAGCACATCGTTCTTGACCACACATCTACAGTTCACCATCAGGGATGTTTACTTATGTTTTATGAGCTTGAGTGGTGGGTAATTACAAAAGATTATGTAAAATGACAGTCCCTAACCTCTATAACTACAGCCCTCAGATTGAACACTGACCATATCCCCTCTGGATGGTTCTTTGCTTCAGGTTGGGCCTTTGCTTGAATATATGATAATAAGGACCCAATGCAACTTACACTACAGACAAATAAACAATAGAAACAATACACACATCCGTAATCACACCTTTCACAGATATTTCCAAATATGGGGCCTAAATCATCTCTAAAGATCTCTCACTTCAAATATTTGCCTGTCTCTATTAACATTTACAGCCATGTGTACATTCTCCCACAAAGATACATTTGAATGGAGTTGAGTAATTGTGTGGATGTTATTCATTGCGTGCACAATGTTGCTATTAAGGTAATATCCTGTAAGAAATCTCATACTCCAACAGAGCACACAGTTTGATTTAATAGTGATGTTGAGGGTTGGCACTGGATCTTTTGTGGAGCTAACTCTGCTAGCCAGAGATTTCACACTGAGCTCTGGAGACAAGCCACAATGCCTGGGGAAGTTGGAATGACGAAGCGGGGGGTCATTTACCTGCATTAGCTAATTTACAATCTCATTTGGGATTTTTGAAGTGTTTTTCTCTAAATAAACCTCTATGAATAAACCATCCACAGGCCTACAAAAAACATAGTGACTGAACTTAAAAGCTGAGGATTAAAAAAAAAACGATGGTAATCTTTAGATATGAGCAACCAGTTGTGCTGTGTAGTACTTTTGCAGTTCGTAGCAAGGTCAAAGACAACAATGTGGATTCTGGAGAATTCAGAGCGACATGATCACAAACAAACCAATAAACTTTTCTCATCTCATCTGATTATAACAGAGATGAGGCCCAGATGGATCTTAACGTTGTAGAATTGTTGGTGTAATTTATGTGTAATTGAAAGGCATCCACTTAGTCTCATTTTACTGCTGTGATGTTTCTGTGCAGCTGTATTTTTAACATGGCTGATCATGCTTCTGACCATATTTTCTAAACCAAGCACATTTGGCAGAGCCATCTTACACCCCAGCCTCACAGACAGGTGGGGGGCATTCTTTCTCCCATGCTGTCAATCCACAGGCTTAAAGAATAACTGACAAGAGAACTTTAGCACCTTTTAGGATTAGATTCCAGTAACAACTCAAATGGCCCCAGATTTTTTCTGAAGTCAATTCAGAAATTGTAAGGCATTATAATATGCCAATGCATTAACATGTGAGAGTGGGTTGTTAATTCTTGGAGGGGATGTGTGGAATCTTACTGTGCCACATGCTGATGACATGCAGGCAGTATTCTCTACTGTAGATGTCTGCTCGTCTCAACATGCACCATCAGGTCACTTAAACCATACCCTCACTATTCAAATCCTCGCTAAACCACTTTGGAAAAAATACTTTCACCAAAAGCATTATTAACCATTATCCATCTCAAGCAACAATAAACAATTGGGCGCCTCAACCGTGAAACTATGCTCTGTATAGCTATACTGCCAACATGCAACTAGACTGTGTCATAATAAAACAAAGCCTAAGTAGTCCTTATCTGAGAAAAACTGACCAGTATACTGTATTATTGTGTCCGATCAAGGACAAATTAAAGTTTCTAACTGATGGCGGTAAATATTCATCATACACATCCTTTCATCGGAATTGACAGAAATTGCCACATGTTGTTTCAACATCCCACAAGTGAAAATAATTTGGTGTGGGCTACACTTTGGTCCTCTTATGTGTATTTATATGAATTCTTACTAAATGTTACTATATGTTTAGTGTTATTACGCTATTAAAGAGCCGATAATTAACCTACCTGTGGCTGTAGATCAGTTGGGTAGCTGATATCCAACAGCTGGAATACTGGAGAATATCGGTCATTCATATCGTCTGCGGCCGGTGACACTGTCTCCTCTCTGTTCTTCTGGAGAATCTCGCGTTTCACCTCCGATCTCAGGTCCAAATAACAGAAAAGCGTTACTAGATGCAATGAAAGGGATAACACGAAGAATCCCAGGAAGATTTTACAGTTATTACAATGTTTCCTGCAAATGCAAGTAGTCTCTTTCAAGTCAATCTCCTCTATGTGTGCAAACTTTTCAGACATAGATTTAGATGCCATGTTTAAATACTTTCAGTCGTTGCTATTTCAGCATACTAGGCTTTTGTCTATGATGCTATGGCCCTAACCTGAGCTGTCTGATGCTCAAACGTTCGCACATCGACAGTTATCTCCATCCACATCAAGGCAGGAGGACAGTACTGTAACCCACACTGATACCGTAACTTAAAGCAATCCTTGTCGAAAGATCCGCCCCTCTTGTATCTGATTGGGCTGCGCCTATTACGTGCCACTCCATTGAAAACTACAGCGACGAATGCTGTCCGGGTCGTCTTGTTTGATTGATCAGCCAAAACCAGAACATCCCACCACTGGCCACATCACGTAATTTCAACGTTGAAATGTGGAACATATTTGCTTGAGACCTTGATCAATGAGATTTCAATCTTTATTTACACACTCATAAAGGACATACAGAGTTCGTTGAATTCCTAATGTGTTATCACTATGCCTTAGAAGAACCATTTAAAAGTCCAACAAAATTCCAATGGGTGGCGCAGTGGTCTCCGGCAGGGATAACATTGTCTCTTGTGGCGGGCCAGGCGCAGGGCACGCTAACCAAGGTCGCCGGGTGCACGGTGTTTCCTCCGACACATTGGTGCGGCTGGCTTCCGGGTTGGATGCACGCTGTGTTAAGAAGCAGTGCGGCTTGGTTGGGTTGTGTATCGGAGGACGCATGACTTTCGACCTTCGTCTCTCCCGAGCCCATACGGGAGTTGTAGCGATGAGACAAGATAGTAGTTACTAACAATTGGATACCATTGGATACCACGAAAAAAGGGGAATATTTTTTATTTTTTTAAATCCAATGGAAAAAATGGTCAGATTTTTGGTTTAGTTGTCATCTAAATGGTTATCACTGGGCATTCAACCATTTAAAAGCACAACAAAGCTCAAATGGGAATATGCCAGATATTTTGTATTTATACAACAATTTAGAGCTCTATTCAATCTGTATAACTGAAGTGTTACAGAAAGCAAAATATAAATGTAAAGGCAATTTCCGATTGTACCGACATATGCAACATTTATCGTGAATGCACTAACGAGGGAAAATTGCCTTTAAATTTCAATCACTCTGTAACGCTGAACTTCCGTGATATGAATTGAATAGATCCCTTAATGCGTTATCAGGGGCATCCTGCACCCCAAAAATCTGAAGGGACTCAAGAGTAGAGTAGATGAGGATGGCTGTTCCGGTGTTCCGGACACCATCTGGAAGTTGGAGAATTTTGAATTTTTCAAACACCTGAAGCAGCTTTTTCCTGTAATCGAGAGCAATAATCATGATGCTTAACTTTAAATATATAAATACATATTTTTTCTGCACGTCTAAGCATACCTCTTGAGCTCTCGGTATCTTCCTGACTGTTTATTTAAAATTGTATTTTTTTTGTGCATCTTTTCTAAAATCTGGGATAAATATTAAAAGGAATGTGAGTCTTATTCAATACATTTAGTAATTGCTTGCTTTTCAAAAGGCTAACAACCTTGCCAGCAGGCATGCCAGCTAATATAGCTACTCTAAATTGATTGATAGACTGAAATGGATTCTTTGTAGCTAGTTATGCGATTATGAGATTGGGAACCTGTCAGGGCTAGCTAAAGTCAAATTAATAAAATTGCTAGTAGTTTTTTAGAGAAGCAACACAAAAAGCTAAAAAACAGCAAACAAATATATGTATATATATAAATATATGTATATATATACAGTTGAAGCCGGAGGTTTACATACACTTAGTTTGAGGTAATTAAAACTAGTTTTTCAACCACTCCACACATTTCTTGTTAACAAACTATAGTTTTGGGAAGTCAGTCTCATTTGTGTTTGACACAAGTAGTTTTCCAACAATTGTTTACAGACAGATTATTTCACTTATAATTCACTGTATCACATTTCCAGTGGGTCAGAAGTTTAAATACACTAAGTTGACTGTGCCTTTAAACAGCTTGGAAAATTCCAGAAAATGAATTAATGGCTTTAGAAGGTTCTGATAGGTCAATTGACATAATTTGAGTCAATTGAAGGTGTACCTATGGATGTATTTCTGGGCCTACCTTCAAACTCAGTGCCTCTTTGCTTGACATCATGGGAAAATCAAAATAAATCAGTGAAGACCTCAGAAATATTTTTTATAGACCTCCACAAGTCTGGTTCATCATTGGGAGCAATTTCCAAATGCCTGAAGGTCCATGTTCATCTGTACAAACAATAGTCCGCAAGTATAAACACTATGGGACCACACAGCCGTCATACGGCTCAGGAAGGAGCTACGTTCTGTCTCCTAGAGATGAATGTACTTTGGTGCAGAAAGGAAAAATAAATCCCAGGACAATAGCAAAGGACCTTGTGAAGATGTGTGAGGAAACAGGTACAAAAGTATCTATATCCACAGTAAAACAAGTCCTTTATCAACATAACCTGAAAGGTCGCTCAGCAAGGAAGAAGCCACTGCTCCAAAACCGCCATAAAAAAAGCCAGACTACGGTTTGCAACTGCACATGGGGACAAATATCGTACTATTTGGAGAAATGTCCTCTGGTCTGATGAACACCTCAAGACATCAGTCAGGAAGTTAAAGCTTGGTCGCAAATGGGTTTTCCAAATGGACAATGACCCCAAGCATACTTCCAAAGTTGTTGCAAAATGGCTTAAGGACAACTAAGTCAAGGTATTGGAGTGGCCATCACAAAGCCCTGATCTCAATCCTATAGAATATTTGTGGGCAGAACTGAAAATGCATGTGCGAGCTAGGAGGCCTACAAACCTGCTCTGTCAGGAGAAATGGGCCAAAATTCCCCCAACTTATTGTGGGAAGCTTGTGGAAGGCTACCCAAAACGTTTGATCCAAGTTAAACAATTTAAGGCAATGCTACCAAATACTAACTGAGTGTATGTAAACTTCTGACCCACATGGAATGTGACGAAAGAAATAAAAGCTGAAATAAATCATTCTCTCTATTATTATACTGACATTTCACATTCTTAAAATAAAGTGGTGATCCTAACTGACCTAATACAGGGAATTTTTACTAGGATTAAATGTCAGGAATTGTGAAAAACGGAGTTTAAATGTATTTGGCTAAGATGTATGTAAACTTCCGACTTCAACTATATATATATATATATATACAGTGCACTCTGAAAGTTTTCAGACTTTTCCCACATTGTTTTACGTTAAAGCCTTATTCAAAATTGATTAAATAAATGTTTTTCTCATCAATCTACACACAATACCCCATAATGACAAAGCAAAAAACCGTTTTAAGATTTTCTTTGCAAATGTATTAAAATGACAAAAACATAAATATCTTATTTACATAAGTATTCAGAACCCTTTGCTATCAGACTAGAAATTGAGCTCAGGTGCATCCTGTTTCCATTGATCATCCTTGAAATGTTTCTTCAACTTGATTGGAATCCACCTGTGGTAAATTGAATTGATTGGACATGATTTGGAAAGGCATACACCAGTCTATATAATGCCCCACAGTTGACACTGTATATCAGAGCAAGAACCAAGCCATGGAATTGTCCGTAAAGCTCAGAGACAGGATTGTGCAGCATTGAAGATCCCCAAGAACACAGTGGCCTCCATCATTCTTGGAAGTTTGGAACCACCAAGACTCTTCCAAGAGCAGGCCGTCTGGCCAAACTGATACATCGGAGGAGGGAAAGATGAATGGAGCAAAGTACAGAGAGATCCTTGATGAAAACCTGCTCCAGAGCGCTCAGGACCTCAGACTGGGTCGAAGGTTCCCCTTCCAACAGGACAATGACCCTAAGCACACAGCCAAGACAACGCAGGAGTGGCTTCGGGACAAGTCTCTGAATGTCCTTGAGTTGCCCAGCCAGAGCCCGGACTTGAACCTGATCGAACATCTCTGGAGAGACCTAACAATAGTTGTGGAGCCACGCTCCCCATCTAACCTGACAGAGCTTGAGAGGATCTGCAGAGAAGAATGGGAGAAACTGCCCAAATACAGGTGTGCCAAGCTTGTAGTGTCATACCCAATAAGACCTATCCAAGAAGGCTGTAGTCACTGCCAAAGGTGCTTCAACAAAGTACTGAGTAAAGGGTCTGAATACTTATGTAAAAGTGATATTTCCATTTGGAAAAAAGTCTAAAAAAGTATTTTTGCTTTGTCGTTATGGGGTGTGTAGATTGATGAGGGAAAAAAACTATATAATCAATTTTAGAATAAGGCTGTAATGTAACAAAAGGTGGAAAAAGTGAAGGTGTCTGAATACTTTCAGAATGCACTGTATATACAGTACCAGTTTGGACACACCTACTCATTCAAGGTTTTTTCTTTATTTTTATTATTTTCTATACTGCAGAATAATAGTGAAGAAGTCATAACTATGAAATTACATATATGGAATCATGTAGTAAGCAATAGTGTTAAACACATCTAAATATATTTGAGACTCTTAAAAGTAGCCCCCCTTTGCCTTGATGACATCTTTGCACACTCTTGCCATTCTCTCAACCGTCTTCACCTGGAATGCTTTTCCAACAGTCTTGAAGGAGTTCCCACATATGCTGAGCACTTGTTGGCTGCTTTTCCTTCACTCTACAGTTCAACTCATCCCAAATCATCTCAATTGGGCTGAGGTCGGGTGATTGTGGAGGCCAGGTCATCTGATGGAGCATTCCATCACTCTCCTTCTTGGTCAAATAAGCCTTACAAAGCCGGGAGAGGTGTTGGGTCACTGTCCTGTTGAAAAACAAATGATAGACCCACTAAGCGCAAAACAGATGGGATGGCGTATTGCTGCAGATTGCTGTGTTAGCCATTCTGGTTAAGTGTGCCTTAAATTCTAAAATACATCACAGTGTCACCAGCAAAGCACCCCCACACCATCACACCTCCTCCTCCATGCTTCACGGTGGGAACCACACATGCGGAGATCGTTCACCTAGTCTGCATCTCACAAAGACACAGTGGTTGGAAGCAGAAATCTCAAATTTGGACTCATCAGACCAAAGGACAGATTTCCACCGGTCTAATGTCCATTGCTCGTGTTTCTTGAACCAAGCACATCTCTTCTTATTATTGGTGTCCTTTAGTAGTCTTTTCTTTGCAGCAATTTGACCATGAAGGCCTGATTCACTCAGTCTCCTCTGAACAGTTGATGTTGAGATGTGTCTGTTACTTGAGCTCTGTGAGGCATTTATTTGGGCTGCCATTTCTGAGGTGCAGTTAACTCTGATGAACGTATCCTCTGCAGCAGAGGTAACTCTGGATCTTCTTTTCCTATGGCGATCCTCATGAGTGACAGTTTCATCATAGTGCTTGATGGTTTTTGCGACTGCACTTGAAGAAGCTTTCAAAGTTCTTGAAATGTTCCCTATTGACTGACCTTCATGTCTTAAAGTAATGATGGAGGGTAATTTCTCTTTGCTTGTTTGAGCTGTTCTTGCCATTATATGGACTTGGTCTTTTACCAAATAGGTTATCTTCTGTATACCCCCTACCTTGTCACAACACAACTGCTCGGCGCAAATGCATTAAGAATGAAAGAAATTCCACAAATTAACTTTTAACAATAAAGTTTTATTGGTCACATACATGTGTTTAGCAGATGTTGTTGCAGGTGTAGCAAAATGCTTGTGTTTCTAGCTCCGATAGTGCAGTAATATCTAACAAGTAATATCTAACAATTTCACAACATATACCCAATACACACAAATCTAAGTAAAGTGGAATGGAATTAAGAATATATAAATATATGGACGAGTAATGTCAGAGTGGCATAGACTAAGATACAGTAGAATAGAATACAGTATATACACTACCGGCCAAAAGTTTTACAACACCTACTCATTCAAGGGTTTTTCTTTATTTTTTACTATTTTCTACATTGCAGAATAATAGTGAAGACATCAAAAATATGAAATAATACATAAGGAATCATGATATATATATATTCCTGTCTGCACAATTAACTCCCAGGTGGTGAAGGTAGGAAAAAACACCTCCACTTCGCTGATACTCAACACTGGTGCCCCACAAGGATACGTGCTCAGCTCCCCTCCTGTACTCCCTGTTCACCCATGACTGTGTGGCTTTGCATGCCTCCAACTCAATCATGAAGTTTGCAGACGACACAACAGTAGTAGGCTTGATTATCAACAATGACGAGCCAGCCTACATGGAGGAGGTGAGGGCCCTGGGAGTGTGGTGCCAGGAAAATAATCACTCACCTAACGTCATCAAAACAAAGGAGTTGATCGTGGACTACAGGAAACAACAGAGGGAGCACTCTCCTATCCACACCGATGGGACCGCAGTGTAGAAGGTTGAAAGCTTCAAGTTCTTTGGTGTACATATCACTGATAATCTGAAATGGTCCACCTACACAGACAGTGTGGTGAAGAAGGTGCAACAGTGCCTCTTCAACCTCAGGAGGCTGAATAAATTTTGCTTGTCACCTAAAACCCTCACAAACCTTTACAGATGCACAATCGAGAGCATCCTGTTGGGCTGTATCACCGCCTGGTACGGCAACTGCACTGCCCGCAACTGCAGGGCTCTCCAGAGGGTGGTGCGGTCTGCCCAATGCATCACCAGGGGAAAACTACCTGTCCTCTAGGACACCTGCAGCACCTGATGTCACAGGAAGGCCAAAAAGATCATCAGGGACAACAACCACCCGAGCCACTGCCTCTTCACCCCGCTATCATCCAGAAGGTGAGGTCAGTACAGGTACATCAAAGCTGGGACCGAGAGACTGAAAAACAGCTTCTATCTCAAGGCCATCAGACTGTTACATTCTGTTAAATAGCCAGCACTAGCACATTAGAGGCTGCAACCCTATATTCATATACTTGGAATTACTGGCCACTTTATTAATGGAATACTAGTCACTTTAATAATGTTTATATATTTTAATCATTGCATATGTATATACTGTATTATATCCTATTCTACTGTATCTAAGTCTATACCGCTCTAACATTGCTCGCCCAATATTTATATATTGTTAATTCCGTTCCTTTGCTTTAGATGTGTGCGTATTTTCGTGAAATTGTTAGATATTATTGTGAGATATTACAGCACTGTTAGATCTAGAATCTGAAGCATTTTGCTACACCCGCAATAACATCTGCTAAACACGTGTATGTGCCTTTCCAAATACTGTCCAATCAATTAAATTCAATTGAAACATCTCAAGGATGATTCATGGAAACAGGATGCACCTAAACTCAATTCCGGATCTCATAGCAAAGGGTCTGAATACTTATGTAAATAAGGTATTTGGGTTTTTTATTTTTTATTTTTAATAAATGTTCCAAAAATGATAAAAACCTGTTTTTCGCTTTTTCATTATGGGTTATTGTGTGTAGATTGATGAGAATGTTTATTTATTTAATCCAATTTAGAACAAGGCTGTAATGTAACAAAATGTGGAAAAAGTCAATGGGTCTGAATACTTTTCAAATGCACTATATATAGTTTTATTTTTGTTCAGTGTGTTTGGGATGTTCTGGATTGACATGTACGACAGCATGTTCCAGTTCCCACCAATATCCAGCAACTTCAAACAGCCATTGAAGAGGAGTGGGACAGAGGAGGCCACAATCAATAGCCTGATCAAATACTTTTATTTTACCAGGTAAATTGACTGAGAACACATTCTCATTTACAGCAACAACCTGGGGAATAGTTACAGGGGAGAGGAGGGGGATGAATGAGCCAATTGTAAGCTGGGGATGATTAGGTGACCATGATGGCATGAGGGACAGCTTGGGAGTTTAGCCAGGACACCAGGGTTAACACCCCTACTCTTCCAATAAGTGCCATAGGATCTTTAGTGACCACAGAGAGTCAGGACACCCGTTTAACGTCCCATCCGAAAGACGGCACCCTACACAGGTCAGTGTCCCCAATCACTGCCCTGGGGCTATTTTTTTATATATCTGTGGAAAGAGTGCCTCCTACTGGCCCTCCAACACCACTTCCAGCAGCGTCTGGTCTCCCATCTAAGGACCTTCAGAAGCAAGCCAGCTTAAAGGAGATATTTAAAGGAGATGTGTTGCGATGCATGAGGCAAATGGTGGTCACAGCCGATACTGACCGGTTTTCTGATCCATATCACTATTTTTTTAAGGTATCTGCATTCCCAGTCATGTGAAATCCATAGATCATGGCCTAATTTATTTATACAGTTCCTTATATGAACTGTAACTTAGTAAAGTCTTTGAAATTGTTGCATGTTGCGTTTATATGTTTGTTCAGTGTGGTATGGTTACATTTAATTTGCTCTGTTAAACCTACCATTTGGAATAACTTTGATAGCAAAAGTTAAGAGAGAGATCAGTCAACAATCATTCTCACTATAGCACATTGGTAGGGACAAATATCAATGCCAGTTAAAACCCTGGATGACCAAATGGATAGTTGTGGATAGATCAGCTCTCCAGTCGGAGGTGCTGCCCAGCCTATAGTGTTTTTCTGATAGTGGATATAATGTAGAAGATCTGAACATGTTTCAAAGGTATAAATTCAAGGCTTGTTTGTCTATGTTGAAAAATGGTTGCCATGGTGACATAACCCCGTGGTTGAAATTTCAGCCTCAAAACAACAGTTTACGTTGATTCATTTTCTAAATGCAATGTATTTTCCACATAGATTCCACTTCACAATACGTTAGCAAATTTAAACAACCTACACGTGTCTTTTTACATGCTGCAGAGAGAGACAGAGCGAGAGAGAGAGCTATGTCTTAAATATAATGCAACCTGTTAGAGGTCCAGATTATGGTTACCTGAGACCTCACATAATACATGTATTTCAAAGACACATTCTGAATGCTTAGCCATGCATCATCATCACAAGTATCACTACTTACACAGTGGAGGCTGCTGAGGGGAGAACGGTTCATAATAATGTCTGGAACGGGGCAAATGGAATGGCATCAAACACCAGGAAACCATATATTTGATGTATTTGATACCATTCCATGATTGTGCTCCAGTCATTACCACGAGCCCGTTCTCTAAAATGAAGGTACCACCAATGTCCTGTGGTACAGTATGGACCTTCTGGACAAAGGCTCTCATCTGAACATGACTAAGGGACGCTTTTATACCTTTCACATATTCACCACTAATTAGGGTCCCCTAAGAAATATGGACAAAAACTATGGATCTTATGCTGTTACACTACTGGTGTATCAACAACCTTGGAGTCATGCAATGTCAATTATATTGCTGACATCTCTATTCTGGGCACATGCCCACAGCCACATTGCTACTCACTGATCATACCCACAACATTATTACAATATCAACAGCTGAATAAATACCAGGCCTTCTCAAAGCATGGAGCTGACCTCTTTACAATGTTAAAAAAGGGTGTAATAGTAAATATGTAGAGCAATATATTTCCATCCCTTCAAGCCTGCCACTTAAAAAGAAAAAACTTGTGTGATTTATATGTCAAATACATTTGAACAGCCATGAGGATCTATGACTAGATCTATGACCTTATTCATCTACTGTATGTACGTATTGGATAGAGGTATACATGTTGGTTCCATGACCAGGCACTGCTTATGTTCATGTGGGATACAGTTGGACATACTGTAGTGACGATAATCTATGTAAAAATGGCAATGGAAAGCAATGATGGTTCCCTATTAATTGCCCCTTCTAAACACTGTTATATGTGTAAAATACATATCCATTTTTCCTAATATAAACAGATGCAGTGAAGTTTCATCATCATCTGACTGGATTTACCAACCCTGCCCTCTTTCAAGTCAACTCTGAAATTAAGTTCAAAGCTGGTCGGCTATAATTATATTCTATTTAGAACATGTCTAATGAATCTCTCTCACACACGCACGCACGCACGCACGCACGCACGCACGCACGCACGCACGCACGCACGCACGCACGCACGCACGCACGCACGCACGCACGCACGCACACACACACACACACACACACACACACACACACACACACACACACACACACACACACACACACACACACACACACACACACACATTATTATTACTATGCCTATCAAACATTTAGGTCAACAGGAGTATCTCAGTGGACCTGTGGAGGTGAAGGGAATTGAACTGGGACTGGTTTTTCACTCCCAACACTTTCCAGCGCTGAGCCCCATCCATGTCAGAGCTATGCGTAAGCCTCAAAGTGTTAGGGTCCCTTTGAAAGAGCAGGATCCGTCAGCTCTTGGCATAGGGAGAGAGCGCTATGCTACCCAGCTCACTCCTATCTAGGCATCTGTCACAGTTGGCTGAAAGACTTCAAATATCATGGAATGTGTTTGGTTATAATATATACAGTACCAGTCAAAAGTTTGGACACACCCACTCATTCAAGGGTTTTTCTTTATTTTTACTATTTTCCACATTATAGAATAATAGTGAAGACATCACAACTAAGAAATAACACATATGGAATCATGTAGTAACCAAAAAAGTGTTAAACAAATCAAAATATATTTGACATTTTTGAGATTCTTCAACGTAGCCACCCTTTGCCTTGATGACAGCTTTGCACACTCTTGGCATTCTCTCAACCAGCTTCATAAGGTAGTCACCTGGAATGCATTTCAATTAACAGGTGTGCCTTGTTAAAAGTTTATTTGTGTTTGAGCTAATCAGTTGTGTTGTGACAAGTTAGTGGTGATATACAGATGATAGCCCTATTTGGTAAAATACCAAGTCCATATTATGGCAAGAACAGCTAAAATAAGCAAAGAGAAATGACCCTCCATCATTACTTTAAGACATGAAGGTCAGTCAATCCAGATAATGTCAAGAAATGTTAAAGTTTCTTCAAGTGCAATCGCAAAAACCATCAAGCGCTATGATGAAACTGGCTCTCATGAAAGGAAGACCCAGTTACCTCTGCTGCAGAGGCCTTCATGGTCGAATTGCTGCAGAGAAAACACTACTGAAGGACACCAATCAGAAGAAGAGACTTGCTTGGGCCAAGAAACACGAGCAATGGACATTAGACCAGTGGAAATCTGTCCTTTGGTCTGATGAGTCCAAATTGGAGATTTTTGGTTTACAACCACTGTGTCTTTGTGAGACGCAGACGAGGTGAACGGATGATCTCCGCATGTGTGGTTCCCACTGTGAAGCATGGAGGAGAAGGTGTGATGGTGAGGAGGTGCTTTGCTGGTGACTCTGTCTGTGATTTATTTAGAATTCAAGGCACACTTAACAAGCATGGCTAACACAGCAGTCTGCAGCAATATGCCATCCCATCTGGTTTGCGCTTAGTGGGACTATCATTTGTTTTTCAACAGGACAATGACCCAACACACCTCCATGCTGTGTAAGGGCTATCTGACCAAGAATAAGAGTGATGGGGTGATGAATCAGCTGACCTGGCCACAATCACCTGAACTCAACTTAATTGAGATAGTTTGGGGTGAGTTGGACCACAGGGTGAAGGAAATGCAGCCAACAAGTGCTCAACATATGTGGGAACTCCTTCAAGTCTGTTAGAAAAGCATTCCAGGTGAAGCTGGTTGAGAGAATGGCAAGAGTGTGCAAAGCTGTCATGAAGGCAAAGGGTGGCCACTATGAAGAATCTAAAATATATTTCAATTTGTTTAACAATTTTTTGGTTACTACATGATTCCATACGTGTTATTTCATAGTTTTGATGTCTTCACTATTATTCTTCATTGTAGAAAATAGTAAAAATAAAGAAAAACCCTTGAATGAGTAGGTGTGTCCAAAGTTTTGACTGGTACTGTATATATTTTTCTTTAAACATTAGAACGTAATGATTTCCTCATGCCCACTAAAAAGATCAATGTAGTATCCCTGAAGCCCCACCCCCTCACCCATCTAATGACTTCTTAGTGAGAAGCAAACACAATGTCAAGGCCTACAGCATACATTAGTACAGTACCTAGATCTCTTTTAGTTGTTATTCGTTTCAGGGATTTGATGAACGACCTCATATACTCCCGGTAACATTAGTCTTTTGACGTCTGACCAGTCTCTTTCTATTTGAATGCCATAGCCCCTCTGGCCTCTCACTGGAAAGGACAGTGTGCAAAATGACCGTCAACCACAATAATCTCTTCTCATGTGCAGTAATGGTGTAAAACATTGACTGTGACCAATATGCTTCCTAGTTGATGTAATCTCTCTGGGCATAGAGTTACATGATATGTTGGCTTTATTTTACCAACACATTAACAGTGGCCATAGATATATAGTTGGCCAACCTGGAAAACCACAGGGAAGCTTCAGGATTAGCTGATTTCTGTTTTGTCATTGTTTCGGCACAATAGGCAGTAAGTGACTCCATCTGGTTTTCCAAGTCTAGATCTGTTGTGGATTCGTCGGCAACCTCTTGAGCATGCAGACACCAAGGCCCCTTAGGGTAAGGATTGCCCATCACTGTCATAAAATAGTAAAGCATTAATTCCAGCATAGAATCCCATAGACAACCCTTGTCTATCTCCCACTAACATTCAGTGGTAAATCCAAGCAAAGCCATCACTGACACATATTATTTCTATTCAATGCGCCCAAGATGTTTTCATGTTTCTATATAGTGATCCATATTTGTAGACATGACAGCGGCGGGTGGACATGACCTGTACCCCGCACACTGACTCGGTACAGGTACCTCCTGTATATAGCCTCGTTGTTGTTATTGTGTTGCTTTTAATGATTTTTGCCTTGAGTTCATTTGAGCAATATTTTTCTTATCTCTTCTTGAACTGCACTGTTGGCTAAGGGCTTGTAAGTAAGCATTTCACGGTAAGGTCTACACTTGTTGTATTCGGCGCACGAGACAAATAAAGTTTGATTTGATTTGGGAAGGTCATAGGTAATGTGAAAAAGTAAAACAGCGGGGAACATACTTTAAATCATGGCTCCTTTGTCCCTGTCCCAGAACCAAGGGGGCTGTCCCACAGATGTACCCCTATATCATCCATGGGCCATGTCTGTTCTTGAAAGTATTAACTTTAGAGAGGACTTTCTGTAGCAGCAGCACCATTCCAAGAGCATTAAAACAAGCTTAATATAAATGTGCCTTTCATCACTTTCCAGCATTGGGAATGGATCATGCTTTTAGAGTAACTTTATTAGATCCAATGTTGAGAATGAGATTTGAACATCAATACAACAGAGCACAGAGACCCTTTCTGATGTGAACATTTGCTGTGATCCATTAATTCTCTCAACATCTGACAGACGTCAACAGAACAGATGTATTGGAGAGACCAGGCCCACATACTGTACTGTTTGAAGAGAAATAGAACAATTATAGAACATTATTGCAAAATCAATCAGACACAACTGCTGCCAAAGTGGATATACTGTACACAGTATCACCAAATAATGTTGGAGACTACTTATGCATCATTCACAAGGACAGGAATATTCAAAAGGTGTACCATTTATGTAACACTTGACCATGCTAATGTGGTTGTTCGCTCCAGTGTTTGAAAGTGAAATGAAAATATCAATTTTAAAACAGGTTGGCTTGTTAAGAACATAGGTCACATACATCAGATGTGGTTTTCTTAGGCAGTTAGCTTGTGTATATATATTGATACACATCACATTTGAAATGTGATTTCGAGTCTATTTGTTGTTGTTCCAGGAATGTGGGACTCTGATGATATAACAGATGTCAGTAGGAAGTTAAATAATTTTGTTTCACAGTAATCGGTATAAAACCTTTTCACTGATATTGATGCAGAAATAGTATGGCGCTGCAGACAGTTCTCACAAATACACAGCATACTTTCTCTCACAATCAATTCTCACTTAACAATGGCTCTCCCTACTGGTGATACAGAGTAACACAGATTCTATGACTTGTTCCAGTGCCTTGTAAAAGTATTCATGCCCCTTGGTGTTTTTCCTATTTTGTTGCATTACAACCTGTAATTTAAATAGATTTTTATTTGGATTTCATTTAACGGACACAAAATAGTCCAAATTGGTGAAGTGACATGTAAAAAATAAATTATTTAAAAAAATAAAAAAATAAAAAAACGGAAAAGTGGTGCGTGCACATGTATTCACCCCTTTTGCTATAAATCAGATCTGGTGCAACCAATTACCTTCAGAAGTCACATAATCAGTTAAAGTCCACCTGTGTACAATCTAAGTGTCACACGATCTGTCACATGATCTCAGTCTGCAACACCATTAAGCAAGGGGCACCATGATGACCAAGGAACTATCAAAACAGGTCAGGGACAAAGTTGTGGCGAAGTACAGATCAGGGTTGGGTTATAAAAAAATATCAGAAACTTTGAACAGTCCACGGAGCACCATTAAATCCATTATTAAAAAATAGAAATCAAATCAAATTGTATTTGTCACATACACATGGTTAGCAGATGTTAATGCGAGTGTAGCGAAATGCTTGTGCTTCTAGTTCCGACAATGCAGTAATAACCAACAAGTAATCTATCTAACAATTCCAAAACTACTACCATATAGATACAAGTGTAAGGGGATAAAGAATATGTACATAAAGATATATGAATGAGTGATGGTACAGAGTGGCATAGGCAAGATACAGTAGATGGTATTGAGTGCAGTATATACATATGAGATGAGTATGTAAACAAAGTGGCATAGTTAAAGTGGCTAGTGATACATGTATTACATAAAGATGCAGTAGATGATATAGAGTACAGTATATACATATACATATGAGATGAATAATGTAGGGTATTTAAACATTATATTAGGTAGCATTGTTTAAAGTGGCTAGTGATATATTTTACATAATTTCCCATCAATTCCCATTATTAAAGTGGCTGGAGTTGAGTCAGTGTGTTGGCAGCAGCCACTCAATGTTAGTGGTGGCTGTTTAACAGTCTGATGGCCTTGAGATAGAAGCTGTTTTTCAGTCTCTCGGTCCCAGCTTTGATGCACCTGTACTGACCTCGCCTTCTGGATGATAGCGGGATGAACAGGCAGTGGCTCGGGTGGTTGTTGTCCTTGATGATCTTTATGGCCTTCCTGTGACATTGGGTGGTGTAGGTGTCCTGGAGGGCTGGTCTTTTGCCCCCGGTGATGAGTTGTGCAGACCTCACTACCCTCTGGAGAGCCTTACGGTTGTGGGTGGAGCAGTTGCCGTATCAGGCGGTGATACAGCCCGACAGGATGCTCTCGATTGTGCATCTGTAGAAGTTTGTGAGTGCTTTTGGTGACAAGCCGAATTTCTTCAGCCTCCTGAGGTTGAAGAGGCGCTGCTGCGCCTTCTTCACGATGCTGTCTGTGTGGGTGGACCAATATGGCACCACAACAAACCTGCCAAGAGAGGGCAGCCCACCAAAACTCACGTACCAGGCAAGGAGGGCATTAATCAGAGAGGCAACAAAGAGACCAAAGATAACACTGAAGGAGCTGCAAAGCTCCACAGCAGAGATTGGAGTATCTGTCCATAGGACCACTTTAAGCCATACACTCTACGGGGCTGGGCTTTACGGGAGAAAATAAGCAAACACGTTTGGTGTATGCCAAAAGGCATGTGGGAGACTCCCCAAACATATGGAAGAAGGTACTCTGGTCAGATGAGACTAAAATGTAGCTTTTTGGCCATCAAGGAAATCGCTATGTCTGGCGCAAACCCAACACCTCTCATCACCCTGAGAACAACATCCCCACAGTGAAGCATGATGCTGGCAGCATGGGGCATGGTGGGGATGTTTTCATCGGCAGGGACTGGGAAACTGGTCAGAATTGAAGGAATGATGGATGGCCCTAAATACAGGGAAATTCTTGAGGGAAACCTGTGTCAGTCTTCCAGATATTTGAAACTGGGAAGTTGGTTCACCTTCCAGCAGGACAATGGCCCTAAGCATACTGCTAAAGCAACACTCAAGTGGTTTAAGGGGAAACATTTAAATGTCTTGGAATGGCCTAGTCAAAGCCCAGACCTCAATCCAATTGAGAAACTGTGTTATGACTTAATGATTGCTGTACACCAGCGGAACCCATCCAACTTGAAGGAGCTGGAGCAGTTTTGCCTTGAAGAATGGGCAAAAATCCCAGTGGCTAGACGTGCCAAGCTTATAGAGACATACCCGAAGAGACTTGCAGCTGTATTGCTGCAAAATGTTTTTTTTGTCTTATTTCTAGTTTGTTTCACAAGAAAAAATATTTTGCATCTTCAAAATTGGAGGCAAATCCCCCCCAAAATCAAATTTAATTCAAGGTTAATTCCAACAAAATAGGAAAAATGCCCAGGGGGGTGAATACTTTCGTAAGCCACTGTATGTGACCTACCAACTGATATATTTCGAGGCATGGTTACAAGGGTAGTGCTAACCTTAACCTCTTTTTTAAATGTGTCTAACTGAAAAGATATTTGGGATGTATAAGATTGTAAAATGACTAACAGCTAAATATTTTATTTAACCCCTCACAAAAAGAGAGTCTGTTAATGAACGATTGTATTACTTTAATGAGCTTTAACAGTGAGCAGGCACTGCTCCGCCCAAAATACAATAGAAACAGAAAACAGATTACATATACAACTAGAAACACAGATATGGGATAATATTTGTTTTAGAACGGAATTAATAAGCACAGTTTTAAAACAAATCTCAGGAAAAAAAAAGTTATTAGAACTAGTGCAAAAAGTTCTAAACATTAAAGCACAGTGTATAAAATGGCATAAGAAGTAGTCCCCTCACAGCATACAGGCTTAGGACACCAGTGTAGATCTATACCCCTTTTCCCTTCTCTGATGGAGGTACCATTCCTTTACATTCTAACGGATAAGCAACAGCGATGACTGACATAGGAGAGAGAAGGGTACAAGTGACCTTTTTGGAAATGGAGAGACCATACAATGTTACACACGTTAGTCATATAAGGCAGGCAAGATTTCCAATCCATAGTTGCAGTTATCAACATGGTTGTCTCTTTTAGAGTGTTTGGCATCTTAAACCAGTTTATAATCAGCATGCTGACAATGTCCGTTAGATATTAAATGAAACAACACAGGCTGTCAAAAACAAAATATTGCACTTTTAGCAAAAGAAACGAGCAGTTTATCAGACTGACATGAGGTTAGTTCTTACTAATTCATTGTGGGCATTAAAGGCTACAGTGATATAATTAAGCAATAAGGCACGAGGGGGTGTGGTATATAGCCAATATATATTGGCTAAGGGCTGTTCTTAGGGCCTGGATATAGCCGTGGTATATTGGCCATGTACCACAAACGCCAGAGTTGCCTTATTGCTATTATAAACTGGTTACCAACGTAATTAGAACAGTACAAATATTTTTGGGGGCATTTTGTGGTATACAGTCTGATATACCACGGCTTTCAACCAATCAGCCATCAGGGCTCGAACCACCAAGTTCATAATATATTTTATTTTAGATAAATAAATAATCTGAATCTCATGCATCTCATAGATCTCTGATTTGTTTATATTACTAAAATGCTCAAATATTCAAATCCAAGTTAAATTCATATACATACTGTATACAATACTCTGTAAAAACCTGTGCTATGATATAGTTTTTCAATAGTAAAATAGTTAAGATAGTTTTGTTAGGACATAAACAATATGCCTGTATTCTGGTAGACCAAGGTCACATATAGTATCTGTTTGGGAGGTGAACCCAGGAATACTTTGTAAGATAAAAAATGATTCACAATTCCTGTTTGTGAATCAATTTGTCACATTGGAAGACAGGTATTTTATTTCAGCTTCCCAAATACAAGCCCAAATTTTACCAACTATTTGTAAGAATAATACACAAATTATGCCAGGAAAAGAGAGGTCAGAAGTATTCAATCCAAGAAATCAGAAACATATGAGAACCATTTATATAATCATGCTCTAGCTTGTCTTTACAAATAACAAATCCGCTTCCCAACAGATTGCCTATGAATAAATCAAGGTGGATCTTTTTCTATATCTCTAATATTTAGAAGTATATTTATAAAGTTTTGGTTCTTTCCAAATTACTGTAATCACTGTATTTTACCATGAATGTAATGAACACACAAGAAGACATTGAGGGCATACACACATGCCTCAGTTTTTTGATGACACGATGCATTCACATCTTGAACATTTCTTAAACATTCAGCCATGATAACATTCTGCTCCAATTATCACTCTGGGTCTTTGTTATGTGTAATACGTGGTAAATTGTCTGTTTTATGAGTAAGAAATGATTGGTGTAGTTATAATACAGACAGTCTTCCATTGCACAATCATGTGCCTTCTGTAAGCGATTAGAGACCCAGTGGGGGTTTCAACTCGTTTCAATCAGCTTTGCATAAACACATGTTCCTCCACAGCATTAGTAGTGTACTTCTGACATCTATCAAAAACAACATGGTTTACCTTTGATTAGGATCTGTAATCCAATACTTGCGTGAACTGATTCTACTTGGTGGATGATAATGAGGGTAGTGGTACTGAGAATAAGAATAATATTTACTCTGAGCCAAACAAAGTATTTGTTGTGCGTATTCTGTTAGCTTGGAAGATGTAATGGTCATCTGATTTGTGTTGGGTCATATACATTATATTGCTGACTTCTTCGCTGTATTCACACACACACACACACACACACACACACACACACACACACACACACACACACACACACACACACACACACACACACACACACACACACACACACACACACACACACACACACACACACACACACACACACACACACACACACACACACACACACACACACACATCCAGATAAAAAAAAATAGCATACGAGCCTGCAACTCATCATTTTCCCCACTGTGCAGTTCACAAACTCAACACCCAACGTCATACGTAAATCCCCAAAAACATCACTCAACTCATTAAATAGAGTAGTGATAAAACTTGAAAAAGGCCATTTGTACCCAAAACCTTCTCAGAAACAGCATACAGTACCTCTTTCAGTTATAAAATCGACGCTTCCTCTGGACCCTGGGATGATAGGAGACCCGCCTCTCTTTCCCTATGCCCTTTCATGTCCTCCTTACATGTGAGACATGTCTGGTTCTCAGTTTCGAAACCTCATCCACCTCCATACCTCTCTGTGTCGAGGTAGGGGAGGGCCCATGCTTCGCCACTCCTCCGGTGTGGTGGAGGGTGAGGAGGTATACCGACCTGTAGCCTGCCCTGGAACGGTGTATAACCTCCTCATTGCTGATGGGAGGGGACTGGATGGAGAGAGAGGGTTATAAACGCCTCACTCCTCAGGTACTGTGAAGGAAGGGGTCTCTGTAGACTGGAGGCAGGGAACAGTAGAAACTCTTGTTCATAATCAGTCACTCCTCTCGGGCAGAGCTCTCCTCCAGGGGCAGGGGTACCATGGCCTCCAGGCCCACAGCGCCACTGCTCTGGACAGTGGAGAAGGAGACGACAGTGTGCAGCAGGATGAGGACCAGAACACACAGTCTTAGTCTGCTGCTGCACAGCCGCGATGCAGCTGACACGGGCGGGGAGCTGCGCCGCTGCCATGACGACGACCCTGGAAGCTGTGTCAGGGCGCACGCCGCCCCCACAGAGGGGTCGCAGCCACTCCATCTGACATCACAACACTCTGGGTCTGCATTGGTTAAATGGTTTTCTAGTAGCCCTGCATCACACACAGAGAAGAAACATAATTCAGATCCAGATTAGTTTTTCAGATGACAACAAACAACAAGATACCAGGCGATTCCAGCCCGGGAAAGCCCAAAAATATTTTTGGAATCTCAGAATGTTCTGGCAATTCTCACAAAGAAACGTCACTGGAAGGAACTGTCAAAGGCTCCCTAAAACACCTCTGCGAGCAGGCCTTTCTAATCGACCTGGCCCGGGTATCCTGGAAGGATATTGACCTCATCCCGTCAGTAGAGGATGCCTGGTCATGCAGAACTAAGAACAGATATATCCCTTGGTTCACTCCAGACCTGACTGCCCTCGACCAGCACAAAAACATCCTGTGGCGGACTGCAATAGCATCGAATAGTCCCCGCGATATGCAACTGTTCAGGGAAGTCAGGAACCAATACACGCAGTCAGCCAGGAAAGCAAAGGCCAGCTTTTTCAAGCAGAAATGTACATCCTGTAGCTCTAACTCCAAAAAGTTCTGGGACACTGTAAAGGCCATGGAGAACAAGAGCACCTCCTCCCAGCTGCCCACTGCACTGAGGCTAGGTAACACAGTCACCACCGATAAATCCATGATAATCGAAAACTTCAACAAGCATTTCTCAATGCCTTTCTCCTGGCTACTCCAACCTCGGCCAACAGCCCCCCCCCGCAGCTACTCGCCCAAGCCTCCCCAGCTTCTCCTTTACCCAAATCCAGATAGCAGATGTTCTGAAAGAGCTGCAAAACCTGGACCCGTACAAATCAGCTGGTCTTGACAATCTGGAATCTCTATTTCTGAAACTATCCGCAGCCATTGTCGCAACCCCTATTACCAGCCTGTTCAACCTCTCTTTCATATCGTCTGAGATCCCCAAGGATTGGAAAGCTGCCGCAGTCATCCCCCTCTTCAAAGGGGGAGACACCCTGGACCCAAACTGTTACAGACCTATATCCATCCTGCCCTGCCTATCTAAGGTCTTCGAAAGCCTAGTGAACAAACAGATCACTGACCATCTCGAATCCCACCGTACCTTCTCCGCTGTGCAATCTGGTTTCCGAGCCGGTCACGGGTGCACCTCAGCCACGCTCAAGGTACTAAACGATATCATAACCTCCATCGATAAAAGACAGTACTGTGCAGCCGTTTTCAACGACCTGGCCAAGGCTTTGGACTCTGTCAATCACCATATTCTTATCGCAGACTCAGTAGCCTCGGTTTTTCTAATGACTGCCTTGCCTGGTTCACCAACTACTTTGCAGACAGAGTTCAGTGTGTCAAATCGGAGGGCATGTTGTCCGGTCCTCTGGCAGTCTCTATGGGGGTGCCACAGGGTTCAATTCTCGGGCCGACTCTTTTCTCTGTATATATCAATGATGTTGCTCTGGCTGCGGGCGATTCCCTGATCCACCTCTACGCAGACGACACCATTCTGTATACTTCTGGTCCTTCCTTGGACACTGTGCTATCTAACCTCCAAACAAGCTTCAATGCCATACAACACTCCTTCCGTGGCCTCCAACTGCTCTTAAACGCTAGTAAAACCAAATGCATGCTTTTCAACCGTTCGCTGCCTGCACCCTCATGCCTGACTAGCATCACCACCCTGGATGGTTCCGACCTAAAATATGTGGACATCTATAAGTACCTATGTGTCTGGCTTGACTGTAAACTCTCCTTCCAGACTCATATCAAACATCTCCAATCAAAAAATCAAATCTAGAGTCGGCTTTCTATTCCACAACAAAGGCTCCTTCACTCACGCCACCAAACTTACCCTAGTAAAACTGACTATCCTACCGATCCTCAACTTCGGCGATGTCATCTACAAAATAGCTTCCAATACTCTACTCAGCAAACTGGATGCAGTTTATCACAGTGCCATCCGTTTTGTTACTAAAGCACCTTATACCACCACCACTGTGACCTGTATGCTCTAGTCGGCTGGTCCTCGCTCCATATTCTTCGCCAGACCCACTGGCTCCAGGTCATCTACAAGTCCATGTTAGGTAAAGCTCCACCTTATCTCAGTTCACTGGTCATGATGGCAACACCCGCCCGTAGCACGCGCTCCAGCAGGTGTATCTCACTGATCATCCCTAAAGCCAACACCTCATTTGGCCGCCTTTCCTTCCAGTTCTCTGCTGCCTGTGCAAAAATCGCTGAAGTTGGAGACTTTTATCTCCCTCACCAACTTTAAACATCTGCTATCTGAGCAGCTAACCGATCGCTGTAGTTGTACATAGTCCATCGGTAAATAGCCCACCGATTTTTACTTACCTCATCCCCATACTGTTTTTATTTATTTACTTTTCTGCTCTTTTGCACACCAGTATCCCTACCTGCACATGACCATCTGATCATTTATCACTCCAGTGTTAATCTGCTCAATTGTAATTATTCGCCTACCTCCTCATGCCTTTTGCACACAATGTATAAAGACTCTTTTTTTCTTTATTCTACTGTGTTATTGACTTGTTTATTGTTTACTCCATGTGTAACTCTGTGTTGTTGTCTGTTCACACTGCTATGATTTATCTTGGCCAGGTCGCAGTTGTAAATGAGAACTTGTTCTCAACTAGCCTACCTGGTTAAATAAAGGTGAAATAAATAAAATAAAACAATTAAATTATAGGCCATTTCTAGATCTATACAGTGCCTTCTGAAAGTATTCATACTCCATGACTTATTCCACATTTTGTTGTTTTACAGCCTGAATTCAAAACCGATTAAATTTAACATTCTTTTTTTTTTTACCAATCTACAAACAATACAAAGTGAATATTTATTTTGGGAAATTGTTGCACATTTTTTGAAAATTACATACAGAAATATGACATTTACATAAGTATTCACACCCCTGAGTCAATATTTTGTAGAAGCAACAGTTACTGCAGTGAGTCTTTCTGGCTAAATGCTTTCCACACTTTGTGTGTGCAACATTTGTCCATTATTCAAGCTCTGTCAAATACGTTGTTGATCATTGCTAGAAAACCCTTTTTATGTCTTGCTATAAATTTTCATGTAGATTTAAGTAAAAACTGTAACATGGCCACTCAGGAACATTCACTGCCTTCTTTGTAAGCAACTTGTGTTTTACATTATTGTCCTGCTGAAAGGTAAATTCATATACCAGTGTCTGGTGGAAAGCAGACTGAACCAGGTTTTCCTCTGGGATTTTGCATGTGCTGAGCTCCATTCCATTTCTTTTCTATCCTGAAAAACTCCCCAGTTCTTAATGATTGCAAGCATACCCATAATATGATGCAGCCACCACTTTGCTGGAAAATATGAGGAGTGGTACTCAGCAATGTGTTTTATTGGATTTGCCCCAAACATAACACTTTTTATTCAGGACGAAAGGTTAATTTATTTTCCACATATTTTTCAGTTTTACTTTAGTGCCTTATTGCAAACAGAATGCATGTTTTGGAATATTTGTTATTCTGTACGGGTTTTCTTCTTTTCACTCTGTCAATTAGGTTAGTTTTGTGGAGTAACTACAATGTTGTTGATCCATCCTCAGTTTTCTACTATCACTGCCCTTAACTCATTGGTCTTATGGTAAAATCCCTGAGCGGTTTCCTTCCTCTCTGTCAAATGAGTTAGGAGGACATCTGTATCTTTGTAGGGACTGGGCGTATTAATACACCATCAAAAGTGTAATTACTAACTTCACTATGCTCAAAAAACATCTACCAATAGGTGCCCTTTTTTGCGAGCCATTGGAAAACCTCCCTGGTCTTTGTGGTTGAATCGATATTTGAAATTCACTGCCCGACTAAGGAACCTTACAGATAATTGTATTTGTGGGGTACAGAGAGGGGGGGTAGCCATACAAAAATAATGTTTAACACTATTACTGCACACAGAGTGAGTCCATGCAACTTATTATGTGACTTGTAAAGCAAATGTGTATTTTGGAACTTGCATAGGCTTGCCATAACAAAGGAGTTGAATACTTATCGACTCAAGACATTTCAGCTTTTTAATTAGTAAACATTTTGAAAAACATAATTCCACTTCGACATTATGGGTTATTGTGTGGCAGCCAGTGACACAAAATCTTGATTATTACATTTTAAAATTCTGGCTGTATCACAACAAAATGTAGAAAAATGTAAGGTCTGTGAATACTTTCTGAAGGCACTGTACTACGACAGTTTTCTAAAATATGGACTCGGTCTAGATTCTGTAATACAATTTTTCACATTAATTTATGAAACATTAAAAATATTAATATGAATATCTCAAAAAGATTTAGCTTATTTTTTGTTTGGAAAACAATATTTTTGAAGACATTACCCATACTTTAACCATATCGACGTGTACATACTACCTCAATCAGCCTGACTAACCAGTGTCTGTATATAGCCTCGCTACTGTTGTTTTTCACTGTCTTTTTACGGATGTTTGATTTCTTTACTTACCTATTGTTCACTTAATACCTTTTTTTGCACTATTGGTTAGAGCCTGCAAGTAAGCATTTCACTGTTGTATTCGGCGCACGTGACAAATATTTTGATTTGATCTTATACACTACCGTTCAAAAGTTTGGGGTAATTTAGAAATGTCCTTGTTTTTGAACAAAAAGCTAATTTTTTGTTCATTAAAATAACATCAAGTTGATCAGAAATACAGTGTAGACATTGTTAATGTTATAAATGACTATTGTAGCAGGAAACGGCTGATTTTTCATGGAATATCTACATTGGCATACGGAGGCCCATTATCAGCAACCATCACTACCTGGATTATGTTGGATAGGCTTCCATTAAAGAACACCCTCTGTGTACTGTTAGACAGGTAACTCTTTATTTACAATATAGCAGGGGGTGTAAAGCCATAACACATGTTTTTCCAGCAGCAGACTATGGATCGATAACGCAAAAGCTGCACTGAAGTCGAACAAACAGCCCCCACTATATTTTTATTATCAATTTCCCTCATCCAATCATCAGTCATTTGTGTAAGTGCTGTGCTTGCTGAATGTCCTTCCCTATAAGTGTGCTGAAAGTCTGTTGTCAATTTGTTTACAGTAAAATAGCATTGTACTTGGTCAAACACTATTTTTTTCCAAAGCTTTACTAAGGGTTGGTAACAGGCTAATTGGTCTGCTATTTGAGCCAGTAAAATGCGCTTTACTATTCTTAGGTAGCGGAATGACTTTTACTTCCCTCCAGAATTGAGGGCACACACTTTCTACTAGGCTTAAATTGAAGATATGGCAAATAGGAGTGGCAATATCGTCTGCTATTATCCATCATTTTCCATCCAAGATGTCAGACTCCGGTGGCTTGTCATTGTTGATAGACAGCAATAATGTTTTCCCCCCTTCCATACTCAACTTTACGGAATTTAAAAATTACAATTCCTGTCTTTCTTAATTTGGTCAGATATACTTGGATGTGTAGTGTCAGTGTTTGTTGCTGGCATGTCATACCTAAGTTTGCTAATCTTGCCAATGAAAAAATAATTAAAAGTAGTTGGCAATATCAGTCGGTTTTGCAATGAATAAGCCATCTGATTCAATGAATGATGGAGCTGAGTTTGCCTTATTTCTGCAAATTTCATTGAAGGTGCTCCAAAGCTTTTTATTATCATTCTTTGTCATTTATCTTTGTTTGATACTCTAGTTTCTTATTCTTTTTATTCAGTTTAGTCACATGATTTCTCAATTTGCAGCCAGATTTATTAGGCATTCCTTTTGCCTCATCCCTCTCAACCATACCATTTTTTTCAATTCCTCATCAATCCACAGGGATTGAACAGTTTTTACAGTCATTTTCTTAATGGGAGCATACTGGGATGAGCAATTTCATAAATGTGTCAAGTGCAACGTCTGTTTGCACCACAGACCAACAGATATTCTTTACATGAACAACATAGGAATCACTACAAAACGTATTGTATGACCTCTTATACACTATATTAGGCCCAGGCTTTGGAACTTTGGTTTTCCCAGATATGGCTATTATATTGTGGTCACTGCATCTGGACACCGCTTTCAAGCATGAGTAAAGATGTGATCCGTACATGTTAATGATTTCATTCCTGTGCTGTTTGTAACTACCCTGGTAGGTTGACTGATAACCTGAACCAGGTTGCAGGTACTAGTGAATATTTTTCTTGAGTAGTCCCAGAAAGTCCTCCGTAATTTGACTCCCCCCTCACACGAGAGAAAGGCCTATAGTAGGGTGTGCTTGGGAAAGATGGCGGAAGTGGATGAAGAGTTCGAATCAAGCAAAGTTGGTGTAGACGAATGTTCTGAATGGACAACAGTAGAATTGAAAACTGGAAAAAAATGTACATTTTCTAAAATTGTAGTGGAGGATATGTGTATGAATCGCTTCTTGTTGGGATGTGTTTGTTGAATAAGGATGCATATGTGGGAGACCTGTTTGAGGTGTCGAAAATGGTTAGTATGCGCTGGGAAAAGTGGACTCTATCAGAGTGACCAGGAGTGGTCTTATTTTGATTCATTGCATTTCTGAAGAACAGTGGAAGATTGCAGTGAGCCTCAAAAGGATCCGGAAAACAGATTTTCCATTGCTGAGGTAATGGCAGCTACTGTCAACTACAGGCACAGATAGAACAAGGAGCTAGTTATAAAACAATCTGAGATATCCAAAATATTTTCAGGCCTTCCTGGTGTGGAATCGACCCACAGTTTCTGTGCAAATACATGAGTTTGAGAGAAAAATGGTAACAACAATAACGACTAAATGTCACTCAAGGCACCAATCATACTGTACCTGTACAGATGAAACTGGATAGTCCTCCGTAGACCAAGTCGTCATTGTCTGGTAACACAAAGGGGCACATGGTCTGGACCTCCAGACAATATTGCTTGCAGGGAATCCTGTGTTGACACTGGCTCTGGGTGGCGTTGAAGTATTCTGAGCATAACCAGGCTTTGTAGACTGACTGCAAGAGAAGAGCACAGCGCCTGGCAGCTTTCACACACAGCAGGTTTTTGTCATTGCAGTGTAATTGAGGCTAATTGATGGACATTAAAACCATTTCTACAGTATTAGGGAAGCAGCTACTACAAACATCTATTTTCTGCTGAGGTGGCAATGGGTAGCTATAGTGAATCCTCTATAAGGGGACAGATGACACAAATTGGGCTTTCTACAGTGATAGAAAACTTTGGCAAAACAAAGCCAACCCAGTATATACTTTGTCAAGGCCATCTCCAGGCCATCAGACTGTTGAACAGCTATCCCTACAGTAGTTGGCTACCTGCCCAGGACTCTGCCCTGTACCTTGATACTAATGTCCCATGTATATAGAGTCATTGAATGCTGGTCACTTCATATTCTGTTTATATACTTTTGCTTAATCACCGTATGTGCGTATGTATATACTTTATTCTCGAGATAGCTCATCCTAATATATACTTTTGCTTAATCACCGTATGTGCGTATGTATATACTTTATTCTCGAGATAGCTCATCCTAATATACCTACAGTGGCTTGCGAAAGTATTCACCCCCCAGGGCATTTTTCCTATTTTGTTGCCCTAAAACCTGGAATTAACATGTATTTTTGGGGGGGGTTGTATCATTTGATTTACACAACATGCCTACCACTTCAAAGAAGCAAAATATTTTTTTATTGTGAAACAAACAAGAAATAAGACAAAAAAACGGAAAACTTGACCATGCATAACTATTGACCCCCTCAATGTCAACACTCTGTAGAGACACCTTTTGCAGCAATGACAGCTGCAAGTCTCTTGGGGTATGTCTCTATAAGCTTGACACATCTATCTACTGGGATGTTTGCCCATTCTTCAAGGCAAAACTGCTCCAGCTCCTTCAAGTTGGATGGGTTCCGATTGTGTACAGCAATCTTTAAGTCATAACACAGATTCTCAATTGGATTGTGGTCTGGGCTTTGACTAGGCCATTCCAAGACATTTAAATGTTTCCCCTTAAACCACTCGAGTGTTGCTTTAGCAGTATGCTTAGGGTCATTGTCCTGCTGGAAGGTGAACCTCCATCCCAGTCTCAAATCTCTGGAAGACTGAAACAGGTTTCCCTCAAGAATTTCCCTGTATTTAGCACCATCCATCATTCCTTCAATTCTGACCAGTTTCCCAGTCCCTGCCGATGAAAACATCCCCATAGCATGTTGCCACCACCATGCTTCACTGTGGGGACGTTGTTCTCGGGTTGATGAGAGGTGTTGGGTTTGCGGAAGACATAGTGTTTTCCTTGATGGCCAAAAATCTACATTTTAGTCTAATTGAATCAGAGTGCCTTCTTCCATATGTTTGAGGAGTCTCCCACATGCCTTTTGGCGAACACCAAACGTGTTAGCTTATTTTGTTTTTTAAGCAATGGCTTTTGTCTGGCCACTATTCTGTAAAGTCCAGCTCCGTGGAGTGTATAGCATAAAGTGGTCCTATGGACAGATAAGCCAATCTCCGCTGTGGAGCTTTGCAGCTCCTTCAGGGTTATATTTGGTCTCTTTGTTGCCTCTCTGATTAATACCCTCATTGCCTGGTCTGTGAGTTTTGGTGGCCGGCGCTCTCTTGGCAGGTTTGTTGTGGTGCCATATTCTTTCAATTTTTTTATAATGGATTTAATGGTGCTCCATGGGATGTTCAAAGTTTCTGATATTCTTTATAACCCAACCCAGATCTGTACTTTTCCACAACTTTGTCCCTGACCTGTTTGGAGAGCTCCTTGGTCTTCATGGTGCCGCTTGCTTGGCAATGCCCCTTGCTTTGTGGTGTTGCAGACTCTGGGGCCTTTCAGAACAGGTTATATATACTGAGATCATGTGACAGATCATGTGACACTTAGATTGCACACAGGTGGACTTTATTTAACTAATTGTGTGACTAAAGGTAATTGGTTGCACTAGATCTTATTTAGGGGCTTCATAGGAAAGGGGTGAATACATATGCATGCACCACTTTTCCGTTATTTTTTTCATTTCACTTCACCAATTTGGACTATTTTGTGTATGTCCTTCACATGAAATCCAAATAAAATCCATTTCAATTACAGGTTGTAATGCAACAAAATTGGAAAAATGCCAAGGGGGATGATTACTTTTGCAAGGCACTGTACTACTCTACATACCATTTTATTTCGTAATGATATATTGTCTATACACACCACATATTTATATTCTGGGTTCTTTCTGACACATGCTAACAAATACAATCTACTCTGGATAGTTACTTGGACTTGTTCAGTCATTTCTTTATTTATTGCTTTGATTATTGAGTATTTGTGAGACATTCTACTGCACTGTTGGAGCTAGTAACACAAGACATTCTACTGTACTGTTGGAGCTAGTAATACAACACATTCTACTGTACTGTTGGAGCTAGTAACACAAGACATTCTACTGTACTGTTGGAGCTAGTAATACAACACATTCTACTGTACTGTTGGAGCTAGTAACACAACACATTCTACTGTACTGCTGGAGCTAGAAACACAAGACATTCTACTGTACTGTTGGAGCTAGTAACACAAAACATTCTACTGCGCTGTTGGAGCTAGTAACACAAGACATTCTACTGCGCTGTTGGAGCTAGTAACACAAGACATTCTACTGTGCTGTTGGAGCTAGTAACACAAGACATTCTACTGTACTGTTGAGGCTAGTAACACAAGACATTCTACTGTACTGTTGGAGCTAGTAACACAAGACATTCTACTGTACTGTTGGAGCTAGTAACACAAGACATTCTACTGCGCTGTTGGAGCTAGTAACACAAGACATTCAACTGTACTGTTGGAGCAAGTAACAAAAGACATTCAACTGTACTGTTGGAGCTAGTAACACAAGACATTCAACTGTGCTGTTGGAGCTAGTAACAAAAGACATTCAACTGTACTGTTGGAGCTAGTAACAAAAGACATTCAACTGTACTGTTGGAGCTAGTAACACAAGACATTCAACTGTGCTGTTGGAGCTAGAAACAAAAGACATTCAACTGTACTGTTGGAGCTAGTAACACAAGACATTCTGGTCCTTCTGTAGCTCAGTTGGTAGACAAGACATTCAACTGTGCTGTTGGAGCTAGTAACAAAAGACATTCAACTGTACTGTTGAATGCTATGTAACACAAGACATGTGGTCCTTCTGGATAAAAGCGTCTGCTAAATGGCATATATTATATTATTATTATTACTGAACTGTTGGAGCTAGTAACACAAGACATTCAACTGTACTGTTGGAGCTAGTAACACAAGACATTCAACTGTACTGTTGGAGCTAGTAACATTACATTCTTACTGAACTGTTGGAGCTAGTAACACAAGACATTCAACTGTACTGTTGGAGCTAGTAACACAAGACATTCAACTGTACTGTTGGAGCTAGTAACACAAGACATTCTACTGCACTGTTGGATCTAGTAACACAAGACATTCTACTGTACTGTTGGAGCTAGTAACACAAGACATTCTAGTAACACAAGACATTCTACTGTACTGTTGGAGCTAGTAACACAAGACATTCTACTGTACTGTTGGAGCTAGTAACACAAGACATTCTACTGTACTGTTGGAGCTAGTAACACAAGACATTCTACTGCGCTGTTGGATCTAGTAACACAAGACATTCTACTGTACTGTTGGAGCTAGTAACACAAGACATTCTACTGTACTGTTGGAGCTAGTAACACAAGACATTCTACTGCGCTGTTGGAGCTAGTAACACAAGACATTCTACTGTACTGTTGGAGATAGTAACACAAGACATTCTACTGTACTGTTGGAGCTAGTAACACAAGACATTCTACTGCGCTGTTGGAGCTAGTAACACAAGACATTCAACTGTACTGTTGGAGCTAGTAACAAAAGACATTCTACTGCGCTGTTGGAGCTAGTAACACAAGACATTCTACTGTACTGTTGGAGCTAGTAACACAAGACATTCTAATGCGCTGTTGGAGCTAGTAACACAAGACATTCAACTGTGCTGTTGGAGCTAGTAAAAAAAGACATTCAACTGTACTAGTAACACAAGACATGCTGTTGGAGCTAGTAACACAAGACATTCTACTGTACTGTTGGAGCTAGTAACACAAGACATTCTACTGTTGGAGCTGTTGGAGCTAGTAACACAAGACATTCTACTGTACTGTTGGAGCTACTAACACAAGACATTCTACGTACTGTTGGAGCTAGTAACACAAGACATTCTACTGTACTGTTGGAGCTAGTAACACAAGACATTCTAATGTACTGTTGGAGCTAGTAACACAAGACATTCTACTGCACTGTTGGATCTAGTAACACAAGACATTCTACTGTACTGTTGGAGCTAGTAACACAAGACATTCTACTGCGCTGTTGGATCTAGTAACACAAGACATTCTACTGTACTGTTGGAGCTAGTAACACAAGACATTCTACTGTACTGTTGGAGCTAGTAACACAAGACATTCTACTGCGCTGTTGGAGCTAGTAACACAAGACATTCTACTGTACTGTTGGAGCTAGTAACACAATACATTCAACTGTACTGTTGGAGCTAGTAACACAAGACATTCTACTGCGCTGTTGGAGCTAGTAACACAATACATTCAACTGTACTGTTGGAGCTAGTAACAAAAGACATTCTACTGCGCTGTTGGAGCTAGTAACACAAGACATTCTACTGTACTGTTGGAGCTACTAACACAAGACATTCTACTGTACTGTTGGAGCTAGTAACACAAGACATTCTACTGCGCTGTTGGAGCTAGTAACACAAGACATTCTACTGAACTGTTGGAGCTAGTAACACAAGACATTCTACTGTACTGTTGGAGCTAGTAACACAAGACATTCTACTGCGCTGTTGGAGCTAGTAACACAAGACATTCTACTGTACTGTTGGAGCTACTAGCACAAGACATTCTACTGTACTGTTGGAGCTAGTAACAGAAGACATTCAACTGTGCTGTTGGAGCTAGTAACACAAGACACTCTAGTGCACTGTTGGAGCTAGTAACACAAGCATTTCACTGCAGCTGCTATAACACCTGCAAATTTGTACGCAACCAATAAACTTGATTTTATTCAGGGCTGTAGCCATGGAACCCTATAGTGAAATTTACTGAGTCAGCCACTGTGGTAATGCACACTGTAAATCACTGTAAGACAAGCGCTGTATGGGGCCAGTGAACTACATTGAGTACAGTACAATGTAGCTCAAGGAAAGCCAGGGTACATCTTCATCCTACTCAGGAAGCTCTCCACCAGGCCCTGTGTTTGATTAAGTAAGAGAGATAAATATAGATGATAATATGAGCAAGGCAGCAGCAGCAGCCCTCCACAGACAGAGGCACAGGAAACAGGGCAGCAGTGATGTAGACAGAGGACCCAGGCAGTTTCTTCACCTCGCTCTGCTGTGGAGCCAAGGGCTACCGCTGTCATACCAGCAGGATGAGCCAGAGCCTTTCACAGCCATTCTATTTATCATATGTTCAGCCTCCCATCACTACACCCAATACTACAACCTGTCTTTTCTTTATTCACAACAGGATAAGGGTAGGTACTGGTCGGTCCCTGGATGAGAGACTAGATGCTGCTGGAAGTGGTGTTGGACGGCTAGTAGGAAGCACTCTTTCCGCTGCTCTAAAACAAATATCCCAACGCCCCAGGGCAGTGATTGGAGATATTGCCCTGTGTAGCGTGCCGTCTTTTGGATGGGCCATTAAAACGGGTGTCCTGACTCTCTGTTTCTGTCCCTCGTACCATCATGGTCACCTAACCATCAACCGTTTCCAATTGGATCATTCATCCCCCTCCTCTCTCCTGTAACGATTCCCCAGGTCGTTGCTGTAAATGGGAAAGTGTTCTCAGTCAACTTATATGGTCAAATAAAATTATACAATTCTGAAGACGAGTCAGCCCCACCAAGAGTAAACATTGTGAAGGATGAGGATGTCTGCTGCGACACAAATCTAAGTACAGATACTCAATTATTTTATTGCACAATTACAACACAATACATCAAACACTACAGTATATTTGTCACGCCCTGGTCGAAGTATTTTGTGTTTATCTTTATGTATTGGGTCAGGCCAGGGTGTGGCATGGGGTTTTTGTATTGTGGTGTGTTTTGTCTTGGGGTTTTGGTGTGTGTATATATTGGGATTGTAGCTAGTGGGGTGATCTAGCAAAGTCTATGGCTGTCTTGAGTGGTTCTCAATCAGAGGCAGGTGTTTATCGTTGTCTCTGATTGGGAACCATATTTAGGCAGCCATATTCTTTGAGTTTGTCGTGGGTGATTGTCCTTAGTGTCCTTGTTCCTGGCGCTGTGTTAGTTGACTAGTATAGTCTGTTTCGGTGTTCGTTACGTTTCTTTGTATTATTTGTTTATTCGTGTTATGTTTTAGTTCATTAAACATGGATCGCAATCTACACGCTGCGTTTTGGTCCGACTCTCCTTCACCACACCTAGAAAACCGTTACAATATTACAACTTTGTCCAATGTTCTGTGTCCCCCTCTACATGCTTTCTTGGTTCATCTTTCAATTACAAACCCCACTCACTCCTGAGAGAGACAGGGACGAGAGAGGAATTCCCTGACTACATTTCCATACACATTAACCTGCAGTATGTTGCTGACAGATGGTACGCTGGAATTGTGTTTCCAGAATGACAAAGACCATCAAGGAACTCATCAACATCCACATGAACAAGGGGGCTCAGAGAACTGAACCCATCTGATTGAATAAGTTAACACCACAGAAGGTGACTCTGTAACATAAGATGTTATCAAACATCGTGTTTTACAAGACACTTGTGCAGAGTAAGAAAAAAAGAGAGGTAGAGGCTGTTTTGTATGTACAACCTATTGCAACACAATACTAATCCTGCAATACAAAATGAAATAGTTGTGAGAGATGAGGCGATTAGACCAGCATCCCGGAGTCGCCTCTCCACTGTTGACTTTGAGACAGGTGTTTTGCTGGTACTATTTCATTAAGCTGCTAATTGAGGACTTGTGAGGTGTTGGTTTCTCAAACTAGACACTAATGTACTTGTCCTCTTGCTCAGTTGTGTACCGGAGGGGTGCAACTCAACTTTAGGAAGGTGTTCTTAACGTTTTGTACACTCGGTGTATAATAAGCCTAGTGCATGGTAGCTGGCAGAGAAAGGAACCAGTGATGGTAGGGATACATTGATTTTAGGTTTCATCAATGAACCTCCAGCGAACACTGATTCATTCAATCTTAATCTGGGATTATATTCAAAGCTACTTCATCCTCCTCTTGCGATGCCATTGCATCAGTGTAGTGTCTGCAATCCGTACTAAGACTCACTTGTACACGGTTGAATTGGGGACAATTCAGTTTCACAGCACACAGCAATCAAAGATGGCGACTGGAGTGCATGTGCGCACATAACACTCGGGGCCAAATGCAAATTCTGCTCTCCCTTGCTCTATAGTAAATTATGAAGATCCCCAATTTAGCTACTGATTTTAAACACGTGTGAGTGTGGCTATGAAATACCAGTTATCGGTGTAAATTGACTGTAGTTATTTCCTTAATTTATCCAAAATTGGAGTGGAGGATACGTGTTTGAATGATAATGAATCACTTCTTGTTGGGATGCATTTGTTGAGTAAGGATGCATATGTGGGAGACCCGTTTGAGGTGTCAAATGGTGAAGTAAGGTCTAAGGCACTGCATCTCAGTGCAAGACACGTCACTACAGTCCCTGGTTTGAATCCATGCTGTATCACATCCGGCCGTGATTGGAAGTTCCATAGGGCGGCGCACAATTGGCCCAGTGTCATCCGGGTTTGGCCGGGGTAGGCCATCATTGTAAATAAGAATTTGTTCTTAACTGACTTGCCTTGTTAAATACATGTAAAGGTTAAATGTAAAAAAAAATACAAAATAATTTAAAGTATCCGCTGGGAAAAGTCTGTCAGAGTGACCAGGAGAGGTCTTCTTTAGATGAATTGTATTTCTGAGGAACAGAGCAAGATTGCAGTGAGCCTAAAAAGAATCCGGACAATAGAAGTTTTGTCTTAGTAGAGCACCCGTCAAAGGAGTCATCTCTGGGTGACATCAGATGTTCAGGTTGAATCCTTGAAGAGAATTCCTGGTGTGGTTGGTGCTGGCGTCTGTCCTGCTGGGTGAATGGAGAAAAAGAAGAAAGCCTGCCGGTCCTGTTGTTTTTTGATAAAGAGCAAATGCCTACGTATGTGAAGCTTGGTTATGTAAGATTTTGAGCTTTTGTCCCCAAACCATTGCAGTGTAAAAATGGTAAAGGATTTGTCCATGTTCCCAGTGTGTGCAGACGGACAGAGTATACGCAACAACGATGTGTAGAAGGACGACAGTGAGTGTTGCAATTGTGGTGGGGATCATGATCACGATTTCCTGGAGTTCCCTGTAAGGGTGAAGAAGATTGAGGTGGTAAAAGTTAGAGTGGTCAATCGAATCTCCTATGCGGCGGCTATTAAAATAATTGAGAAAACAAATGATGCTAGTGAAGATATGGTAGTCAATGCACCACAGCCTGTAGTAAATGTTTGCTGCCAGTCAAAAGATACCTTGGTGGATTTTGTGGCGTTCATTGCCACAGTTATAAACCGTACGGCACAAGTCTCAATGGCTAAGAAAGGCTAAGAAACTGGAGCTTAGTGTGACTGTGGGAGAAAAGTTTTGGGGATTTAAGGATTTTACATCTAAAGACCTGCAAAGGGTACTGGTGCTGGAAGACCCACCCTTACAGGTTTCCCTTGAGCCTGTGTAGGGATCAGATTACTTTTATTTTTTAACAGAAAAGTTCTTCAATTTTTTTATTTTTGTAGTTTGGTAGTTTTATGGTAGTTTGTTACAGTTTTTGACAATTTTGTTTCCATCCCGCACAGTAGGTGCGCATTAAATGCACAATAAATTGTGCAATTGCCCTGGGGCGGCAGGTTAGCCTAGTGGTTAGAGCATTGGACTAGTAACCTAAAGGTTGCAAGTTCAAATCCCCGAGCTGACAAGGTACAAAATCTGTCATTTTGCCCTTGAACAGGCAGTTCAATGACGGTTCCTAAGCCGTCATTGAAAATAAGAATTTGTTCTTAACTGACTTGCCTAGTAAAATAAAAAATAATAATAAAAAGTAACCCATGTTCACAGTTAGCCACTGTTATGTAAATACAAGCTGAAAAGTATCAGTGGCCTGGGCTTGGCCCTCGATACGAGACGCGCCAGCGCACGTGTGCTTGTATACCATCGGATGCATGAGACACCCACACTCCTTTTCCCCATTTTGTCCTGTCCCCAACTCAAAGATGATGGAAAAATGAAGATGTCCCAGGCCATTTACCATTGAACAAAAATTGTCACAGTACGCTATGAAAGTCCCGCCTACTTCCTGGTTCAAGTCCCATTCTGCTTTTAGGCTTCAAATTCATGAAAATGTGATTTAAGAAATATGTCAAATGTTATTTGTTGATTCATTTAGTTTCGATTGTGTTATTGTCTTTTTCGTAATCGAAAACCTACATAGAAGGCATTGGGTAACGATAATTAATCCACAAATACAAATATAATGTTAGATATATCTTAAATGACCCCATTTCCATTAATTTAATGATATAAGCTTGAAGCCCATTCAAAAACTGTAAAGGACTTGAACCAGGCGGGACATTCATAGGGTGTTCCGTTCTGCTCTCCTATAGACACCAATGCGATAGCAGCTACTGTAGGTCTGGTCTGCTTAGTTAATTGACTGTATATGAACCCGAAAAAATGAGGCAGTGGGATTTTCCGCTTCCTTTTCCATCTCTGCCCTAATTTTGGGCGTGACAATTATTTCATCAAATTTGTGAAAACATGGTCATTTTAGATATTTACAATTATATCAGTGTTTGTGGGTAAAAACTACAAGGCAACTTCCTGGAAAACGACAAGTCACTTTTTTATGTGTCATCCTCTGGGTTTCTTGTACTTTTAAATACCTTTTTAAAGGCAACGTCAGTGATATGACGTAGATCATACATACCCAGCAGGCGGATGGTGGTCCGGATCAGGATCAGTACCAATAATGAGATCAATACGGACAGCGGGTCTGAGAAAAAATAAATTAACTTTTTGCACACACGTAAGACATGGCAAAATGTGTAGAATTGCAGGAAATTAGCTTAAATCGCAAAATATTCTCTCCGCTCCATAGCAAAATGTGTACAATTGTAGGAAATTAGCTTAAAATATAGCGCAACATTCTCTTTCCGCCAACAAAAGGGGTGTGAACAGGTTGTGAGCAATGTTCTCTCTAAACTGCACGCGTGTGCAGGTGTGCAGCTCCCCTCGGACTGGCACACAGAAGAAATATCAGCCCGTGCAGAGAAGCATGAGATTGAACTTCAACTTTCTAGGGTTTTCCCCTTAGTTAACACTATCAACGTTTCCCTTTACTGTAGGAATTGTGCTTGAATCAACGCAATATTAAACTCTTTCATTGTAACATACTGAAACAAAACAAACTATGCAAGACTTAGTATGCAAAACTAATTGTGCAAGCGATTTTCTTGTAGGCAGAGCACATTGGAGTAGGATTCTATTGCATTGACAGGCACGACTCTAGCCTGTACTCTGCCAGACGGGTGCGCCATAACCAATCAGAGCTGCAGTAGGCCTATATGCAAAAAACTATTGCCATATATGGATCTGTGCCATTCACTTTGAGCTGGACTATTTTATAGCATGAGCAGTCGTGAGTAGATGTGCTTGTTTTGATATCAAAGCGAGAGCTGCATGTAGCCACCTGTGCACACATTTGTTAATATTATTTGCTAGTTAGTGAGTTATTAGCCCAGTTATTGCTAACTTCTAGTCAACAATGGAGTAGTGATTGCTTCCTACAAGAGCACAAAATGTGTGCCTTTCTCAGGCCTACATTGAACACCACACATTTGCTGCTACTGACAGAACAGCTATTCCCATGTTAAAATGTTATGGAATGCATTTGCTCCATTGTTTTTCATGGTAGGCCACTCTGGTAGGCCTACATTATGATCAAATAGCCACAGCAGCCTACTCGGCCACTGTCAAAACTGTAACTTAAAGCGGGTACAGCCTTAGTGTTCACAGTAAATGCTCATAGTTGCACAGAATTTTCACAATGTTCAAGTTTGCACTCAGCAGACCTGACATTTTGTCAGTGCTGAAAAAAAGTAGAGGAAACATTGGTCGCGAGGTGGGGGTTTGTTACTACGCCATAAAGAATGATAGAGTTCGTCCGCCCTTGAATGCGTCCACCAATTTATTGTAGTTAACCACAGGAGGTTAATGGCACCTTAATTGGGGAGAAAGGAATCGTAGTAATGACTGTAGTGGAATTAGTGGAATGGTAACAAATACATCAAACACAAGATTTCCTGATGTTTGATGCCATTCCATTTGCTCAGTTCCAGCCATTATTATGAGATGTTCTCCCCTCAGCAGCCTCCTGTGTAGTCAACTGGGTGGGTCTTCCAACTTCATTGGTTGATCTCTCATGTCATGTCCAACCAGGTCATCTGGAGGGATTAGCTAATCGTGAAGAAGAAAATTGACTACTGCCCATGCTGTCAAAAATGCTATAATGGCACAGATACAAAGATGAGTACTCTATCTAACTCTATGTACTGCACTGATAAATGACAGTATCCCTCCGGACATTTGTCACCTAGGAAATGTGTGTGGTAGTTGAGTACCCCTGACGTGAATGCAAAAGTAAACAGCATAGAGGGTCAATTTCAGCAACAACTAAGAGTGTTGGAGCTCGTGGCTAAACTCTCCACTGTTCTGGTTCCGTGGCTACCACATTGCAAGAGTGTGAAGCGAACCCATGCACATGCGCAGATACTATATGTGACTGTGAGAGCGAAGTCTTGCATCTTACTCATCACAATATCTGCGGTGCTGCTCATGCAACGTCATTTCGCTGACTTTAAACTGTACAAATTGTTTTACCCAGAATACAATTAATCAATCATTATTGATTATTTTAGATTCGATTTTGATATCGGAACCTGTCAAATGTGGCTCATAGTTTGTTTTTACAAGTACTTTAGCTTATTTCTTAAGTTCTTTCTTTTTATTGTTTTTGTGTGTATTGTTTTGTACTGTTAGGTATTACTGCACTGTTGGAGCTAGAAACACAAGCATTTCACTCCACCTGTGATAACACCTGCTAAATATGTGTATGAGCCCAAAACAATTTGATTTGATTCATCTTGCCAACATTATATTTATTCTAACCACCTCTACCATCAATTTGATTTGAAATGACATATTTTTCCTCTTCTCATCCTTAGCCTCTTACCTGCCGGTCTCCCCGACCGCAAGACACGTTTATCTTTTCAACATGGATAAACGTCTGGAGCATTTTAGAACTTGGAGATGTTGGATGATGCATCTGGAAAACTTCAATCTAGCAAAGGGTCAGTTGACTTCACAATGATGAACTGAGACATACAGTGAACTTTAAAGGCCACCTATGTCCACCACTGAGATCACTGCCAACACTGTGTTGATTGATGCCGCCATAGACCTATAGCGCTGACCTACCATACTGTAGGGCATTTTTCAGTGGGCTCCAAACAAATTGCATAGAGAACAAGAACACAACAGAATCAACTTTAAGTGCTGCACACAGTTGGATGGAGTCTACTTTTCTAGCTAATAGGGGGCTCTTTACTCTTCTGTAGCAATATGGGTATAATGATGCAGAGAAGACAAAGGAAATGTCTGCTTTTTAACGACCTTTCCATGGATTTTCTCATGACATCATGGGTCTGTCTTCCTTTTATGAGGCCTATTAAAAAGCCAGCCCTGGGCATCCCTAGTCAGTCGAGAACACACTGTTAAAACCGAGCCTATCTCCCACACAGCTATCCTCTCCACAGTTAGAGACCACACGGCGCGACATGGGGAGTTCTATGAAATGTGTGTTTTGATTTGACTTCTTTGAGCACACTGTAGTGTCGTTCGGCATACTGCAGTAGTCTTTCAGTCAAAGCAAAAGTTGTCTGTCGTATTCTTTTCACCAGCAGATGTCCTCACTGCTACACTGAAACCCTGTTTCGCGTTGCCATAAATCACATTCAGCATGGCTGTTAGTTGTCATATCCTCCTAACACCCAGCAAAAAAATAATATTTGTATTTGTTTCACATCAGATTAGTGTTTGGGTTGGAAAAAAAAACATTTTACAAATAAAATAAAATGTGAACACATAGTTTATTTTATGTAGAGGACATAAGGAATTGGTTGATAATAAATATGAAACACTTAACATTACAATAAATGGGTTCAGTAGGTAAAAACCATAGTTGGCGCATCCTGATGTCCACTACAGAGGACATTTATAAAAAAGCTCTTATTTATTTAATGTGAAAAAAAACATTACACTGATCTGACAACTCGTCAAAATATTCTTGAGATATTTACTTACCATAAACAATTTGAATATCAAACTCACAAAAAAATATATAATTACACAATTACACACACTAACCTTTCTTATACCATAAAATGTGATAATTGTGTTTGGCAGCAATTCTGAAAAACCAGGAAGAGAAAGTTATCCAGGTCACAGTCTCACATGTGATATCATTGAAAAGCCCAGAATGTCCTCTCAAAGGCACACCAGGAATTAATTACCACAGTGGCATGAATGGCCTCAAAGATACAGACCAAAAACCAATGTCCATAAGAGTGGACAAAAATGAATTGCTCGGTCTCAGGACAATAAAAAATGATATCCTGTTAACCATCCAATAATTAAAAGTCATTCCTAGAAATGGGAAAAATCACAAATCCATTTTTTTCCTACAATCTTAATAAATTACCTTAAATTAAACATTCTTCAATGTTTCATGACTTTCCGAGTAACAGCATCAGATTTATTGAATTCTTGGTCAAATAGACATTGAGCACATTATGATCAACAAACCCAAAGTCCAAATCATTAAATTATGTTCTACATAATGATAGCCTGCCTCCTAGATGCGCTAAACGCTAGCTTAGCTTTGAATGTGCTCTGTGAAAGGCTTAAGGAGCGCCGAGTGTGCTAACCTGACAACCTGGCTTTGTGTGGGTCTCAGACTAAGGAGTGTTAGCCGCTTGCCAGGCTCTGAATGTGGGCCTGCTAACCTGGCTGGCTGTCCTTACACAGCCCAATGAGTTGGCTCCATGCCTAGTCCCGCAGACAGACACACAGCACAGTACAGCACAGGGCTACTCTTAACACGCTGGAGACAGTCAACTGCATGAGATCACTGATGCTTCAAGTGCTCAATAGAAAGTCATAAGAGACACAGGGAAAATAAGCCTTTTACCAGTCATCCAGTACTTCTCATGCTGTCATAGTGTTTAATGTTAGCCCATTAAGAATGTGTCATGGTGGTCTTGTGTATACAGATAGCTTCTAGTGTGTAAAGGTGGAGGTAGAATGTAATGAGTCATATTTGCTGCAGGTCCTATATTCGGCCAGGGCTGAAGGTGATGCTGGAGGAAAGCATCCAGAGCAGATTCAATTAAAGCAAAGTACACCACATGACCAAAAGTATGTGGACACCAACTCGTCGAACATCTCATTCCAAAATCATGGGCATAAGAAGTTGGTCCCCCCTTTGTTGCTATAACAGCCTCCACTGTTCATGGAAGGCTTTCCACTAGATGTTGGAACATAGCTGAGGGGATTTGCTTCCATTCAGCCACAAGAGCATTCGTGAGGTCTGGTACTGATGTTGGGCGTTTAGGCCTGGCTCACAGTCTGCGTTACAATTCATCCCAAAGGTGTCCGATGGGGTTGGGGTCAGGGCTCTGCGCAGGCCAGTCAAGTTCTTCCACACCGATCTCAACAAACCATTTCTGTATGGACCTCACTTTGTGCACGGGGGCATTGTCATGCTGAAACAGGAAAGGGCTTCTCCAAACTGTTGCCACAAAGTTGGAAGCACAGAATTGTCTAGAACAAGGGGGGGGGGTCAAAGTATGGCCCGCCGGGCACTACAATCCGGCCGAGACATACTTTAAAATAAATAAATAAATAATGTACTTTTGTTTTTACCCATTTCTTCTCCCCAATTTAGCGGTATCCAATTGGTAGTTACAGTCTTGTCCCATTGCTACAACTCCTGTACGGACTCGGAAGAGGCGAAGGTCGAGAGCCATGTGTCCTATGAAACACGACTCAGCCAAGCGGCACTGCTTCTTGACACAATGCCCCCTTAACCCGGGAGCCAGCCGCACCAATGTGTCGGATTAAAAACCGTACACCTGGCGACCATGTCAGCGTACATGCGCCCGGGCCGCCACAGGAGTTGGTGGAGCGCAATGGGACAAGGAAATCTCGGCATGCCAAAACCTTTCCTAACCCGGACGACCCTGGGTCAATTGTGTGCCGCCTTATGGGTCTCCCAATCACGGCAATTTGTGTTATAGCCTGGGATTGAACCCGGTCTGTAGTGATGCCTCAAGCATGGCGATGCTGCGCCACTCTGGAAGCTCCCGCAACTTTTAACAAACAATTTGTCCCCCAACAAACGTGTCCCTCCGTTGAATTTCAAAATCCCGAAGTGGCCCTCGAGCCATGGTTTCCATGGCTGCTTCCAGAGGCAGTTTGGAACTCGGTAATGAGTGAGGTAACCGAAGACAGACAATTTTTATGTGCTACGCACTTCAGCACTTGGTGGTACCATTCTGTGAGCTTGTGTGGCCTACCATTTCGCGGCTGAGCCTTTGTTGCTCCTAGACGATTCCATTTTACAATAACAGCACTTACAGCTGACTGGAACAGCTCTAGCAGGGCAGAAATTTTACGAACTGACTTGTTGGAAAGATGGCATCCTATGACGGTGCCACATTGAAAGTCACTAAGCTATTCAGTAAGGCCATTTTAATGCCAATTTTTGTCAATTTTATTTTATTTATCCGTTATTTTACCAGGTAAATTGACTGAGAACACGTTCTCATTTGCAGCAACGACCTGGAGAATAGTTACAGGGGAGAGGAGGGGGATTAATGAGCCAATTGTAAACTGGGGATTATTAGGTGACCGTGATGGTTTGAGGGCCAGATTGGGAATTTAGCCAGGACACCGGGGTTAACACCCCTACTCTTACGATAAGTGCCTTTGGATCTTTAATGACCTCAGAAAGTCAGGACACCCGTTTAATGTCCCATCCGAAAGACGGCACCCTAGACAGGGCAGTGCCCTGGGGCATTGGGATATTTTTTTAGGCCGGAGGAAAGAGTGCCTCCTACTGGAGATGGAGATTGCATGGCTGTGTGCTTGATTTTATACACCTGTCAGCAACTTGTGTGGTTGAAATAGCTAAATCCACTAATTTGAAAGGGTGTCCACATACCTTTGTATATATAGTGTATGTCTGCACTGTTTTAATCACCTCGTTAAGTATGGTGTTAAGCAGGTATCTAATCACGAACCTTTTAAGGTGCGTTTACACACACAACAATTCTGATGTTTTTACCACTAATTGGTCTTTTGACAAATCACATCAGCTCTTTTTCAGAGCTGATCTGATTGGTCAAAAGACCAATGTTGAAAAAAAGATCAGAATTGGGCTGCCTGTGTAAACACAGCCTAAAAGGAAAATTACAATTGGCTCAGAACAGGGCAGCACGGCTGGCCCTTAAATGTGCACGGAGAGCTGACATTAATAATATGCATGTAAATCTCTCATGGCTCAAAGAGGAGAGATTGACTTCATCACCCCAAAAAATTGTGAGAAGTGTTGACATGCTGAATGCACCAAGCTGTCTGTTTAAACTACTAGCACACAGCTCAGACACCCATGCATACCCCACAAGACATGCCACCAGTGATCTTTTCACAATCCCCAAGTCCAGAACAGACTATGGGAGGCACACAATACTACATAAAGCCATGGCTACATGAAACTCTATTTCACATCAGGTAACTGGTGCAACCAATAGAATCAGATAAATAAATCTGATAAAAATACACCTTATGGAGACACACACACATACAGGCATAGACACATGGTAAGTCACACACTCTACACACACATACAAATGGATTTTGAATTGTAGATAAGTGATAGTAGTGTTCTGGCCTGTGGGCACAGACAATGTGTTGTGAAAAGTGTTATGAAATGTAATGTCATGTAATATTTTAAATTATATATAACTGTCTTAATGTGTTTGGACCCCAGGAAGACTAGCTGCTTCCAAGGCAGCAGCTAATGGGCATCACTAACAAATTCAAATAAATACAGTCAGCAGGCGGTCAGACAGCCTTAACGTCTCTCAGAACAGATGTGATTTTCACTCCTGCCACTACACAGTAAAACCTGTCATTATGCACAGCTCAGGAAAAGGGCAGAGAGCGAGTTAAGAGTATAAGCCTCAAAGGTTGCCAAAACAAGTTTAGAAATTCATAGTATTGCGAGTGTGTTGTATTCAATATACTGTACATACAGCATATTATAGTATTGCCCATTCAATCTTCTACAATTGTATTTTTCCGATCCTTTTAGCAATGAGAAAAAAATGCATATCACTTGTCTGTGGTGCACCTAGCTTGCTGTTGAATCAATAGGTATAGCTTGTTGCAAAGGGGAGGTTGCTTATCTGAACCACAGATAAGTAAAATCAATTATTCAAAGATAAACATTTGGAGTAAGTATCAGCTACAAATGTGACTTCAGATCACACTCAGTTGGTACAAAACACAGTCCAGTTTCAGTCCAACACAGTTGAGACATCGACAAGCGATATCGTCAAGTATATTATGGCGCAGTATTGTCCAGCAGTAGCTTCAGTAGATCTGTTTTCCAGTATTTATGACCTATTGTCAGTCTAGAATCTACTTAGCTACCCCATATTGTCCCTTTTGGGACAAAAGGGCTATACTGTATGATATAGTAATATATTATTGAAGACTATAAGAGCTCTCTCTCTCCCATATAAGTCCTTATCACTGAAGGGGATAGAAGGCCCTGCTATAAGAGCTCTCTCTCTCTCTTTCAAATCTATTCTCATGACTAAAGGGGTGAGGTGACAATGGGCCTACCCTGCAGCTCTTTTGCAACTGCAGGGTTCCTTCTGAGTAATAGTGAGGTGAAGCAATTATCTGTGTATAAATGGGGTGGAAATGGCCCAATATACAGCTGTCTTAAACATTTCACATCTACTTAATCAGAGAGACCAGGTCTCACTGGAGACTTGGACCAAGGAACACCTTATTGTTGGAAAGAGAATAACTGCATGAGCCAGAAAAATCAGGACCTTCGGATGGGTCAACGTCTCTGATTTTTAAATGATCACAAGATCATGTTGTGTGGTGTTGAGATGATCTTGAACATTATATCATTAGGTGATCAATTTCCCCCCCTATGACTATACTACCTCAAATCAAATGTTCAAATCAAATTTTATTTGTCACACGCGCCGAATACAACATGTGTAGTAGACCTTACAGTGGATAGGCTTACTTACAAGCCCTTAACCAACAAAGCAGTTTTAAGAAAGAAAAAGTGTTAAGTATTTACTAAATAAATTGAAGGAAACAATAAATAAATAAAAAAGAAATAAGAAAAAAATATTTTTTAAGAGTAACAATAAAATAACAGTAACGAGGCTACAGTTGAAGTTGGAAGTTTACATACACATTTCAACTCAGTTTTTCACAATTCCTGACATTAAATCCTAGTAAATATTCCCTCTCTTAGGTCAGTTAGTTTGCTGTCCTTAAGCCATTTTGCCACAACTTCGGAAGTATGCTTGGGGTCATTGTCCATTTGGAAGACCCATTTGCGACCAAGCATTAACTTCCTGACTGATGTCTTGAGATGTTGCTTCAATGTATCCATATAATTGTTGAGCCTCATGATGCCATCTATTTTGTGAAGTGCACCAGTCCCTCCTGCAGTAAAGCACCCCAACAACATGATGTTGCCACCCCCGTGCTTCATGGTAGGGATGGTGATCTTCAGCTTGCAAGCCTCCCCCGTTTTCCTTCAAACATAACGATGGTCTTTATGGCCAAAGAGTTCTATTTATGTTTCATCAGAACAGAGGACATTTCTCCCAAAAAGTACGATCTTTGTCCCCATGTGCAGTTGCAAACCGTAGTCTGGCTTTTTATGGCGGTTTTGGAGCAGTGGCTTCTTCCTTGCTGAGTAGCTTTTCAGGTTATGTCGATATAGGACTTGTTTTAGTGTGGATATAGATACTTTGTACCTGTTTCCTCCAGCATCTTCACAAGGTCCTTTGCTGTTGTTCTGGGATTGATTTGCACTTTTCGCACCAAAGTACGTTCATCTCTAGGCGACAGAACGCGTCTCCTTCCTGAGCAGTATGACGGCTGCGTGGTCCCATGGTGTTTATAGTTGCGTACTATTGTTTGTACAGATGGACGTGGTACCTTCAGGCATTTGTAAATTGCTCCCAAGGATGAACCAGACTTGTGGAGGTCTACAATTTATTTTTGGGGGTCTTGGCTGATTTCTTTTGATTTTCCCATGATGTCAAGCAAAAAGGCACTGAGTTTGAAGGTAGGCCTTGAAATACATCCACAGGTACACCTCCAATTGACTCAAATTATGTCAATTAGCCTATCAGAAGCTTCTAAAGCCATAACATCATTTTCCGGAATTTTCCAAGCTGTTTAAAGGCACAGTCAACTTAGTGTATGTAAACTTCTGACCCGCTGGAATTGTGATATCGTGAATTATAGTGAATTTTAAGTGAAATAATCTGTCTGTAAACAATTGTTGGAAAAATTACTTGTGTCCTGCACACAGTAGATGTCCTAACTGACTTGCCAAAACTATAGTTCACAAAAAATCTGCGGAGTGGTTGAAAAACTAGTTTTAACGACTCCAAACTAAGTGTATGTAAACTTCTGACTTTAACTGCATATATAGGGGGTACCGGTACAGAATCAATGTTCAGGGGCACAGGTTAGTCGAGGTAAAGTGACTACGCATAGATAATAAACAGAGTGTAGCAGCAGAATAAAAATAGGGGGGTCAATGCAAATAGTCCGGGTAGCCATTTGGTTAGCTGTTCAGGATGAGGGTGAGGAGTCTTACAGGATAATGTAATGCTTCGCACAATGGCATATTAAAACATGATACACAGGTATCTGTGTGTCGGTCTGAGAAGAAAGACCATAGCATACTACAGTTCCTTATTGAGAGGTTTCCAGTCAGCAGTCAGAGTAGAGAGACAGATGAGTTTTTCCCTGTGTCTTCCTTGTTGGTTTGTCAGTTGCCAATAGATTACTCACTCAGAGCGATGGGCAGAGGCATGAGCGCAGAGACAGGGGTCGTTTCTCTGCTTTCTCTTATGTCTGCTTGCAATAGTGCTATTCTTTTTCACAGGCCTCCAGGAAAGTAATATTTTCTTCAACGTGTATTGTTTGTAATGAACTGGTAATTAATGTGCTTTAGCAGTATCAGCACTATTTCAAAATAGCCATTTATCAGACATTTCCATACACAACATGTAGCTAGACAGGGAGATAGCTAGGTTTTGGGAAAACCCTGATGTTGATAATAACATGGTGCGCCAAGTCCACTAAACAGCTGTTGTTGTAGGAAGTTCTTGTTAAAGCCCCCATGCAGTCTTTTCAATTGTATTTTGAAATCATCACAGTATGTCTAATAAATCACTGTGTGTGTTTATTTCATGCATTTTTATCATGTATTTCCCTGAGCCTCCTTTTGCCATTGAAATACTCAGTCTGGTGCTCTATTTCGCCTGCTCTCTTTGCTATAGCCATGGAACCCCTTGCTACTCTCAGTCGTGTAAGTGCCGATATAGCTCCCGTTAAAATAAAAGACACGGAGCACAATATTTCCCACTATGCAGATGATGTTCTTTTGTTTTTATCCAAGTCTAAAACATATATTCTCCCCTTACTTAACTTGATAGATACAGTGCCTTGCGAAAGTATTCGGCCCCCTTGAACTTTGTGGAAGAGTGGCAAGAAGAAAGCCATTTCTTAAAGATATCCATAAAAAGTGTCGTTTAAGGTTTGCCACAAGCCACCTGGGAGACACACCAAACATGTGGAAGAAGGTGCTCTGGTCAGATGAATTTAAAAAAAAACTTTTTGGCAACAATGCAAAACGTTATGTTTGGCGTAAAAGCAACACAGCTCATCACCCTGAACACACCATCCCCACTGTCAAACATGGTGGTGGCAGCATCATGGTTTGGGCCTGCTTTTCTTCAGCAGGGACAGGGAAGATGGTTAAAATTGATGGGAAGATGGATGGAGCCAAATACAGGACCATTCTGGAAGAAAACCTGATGGAGTCTGCAAAAGACCTGAGATGTTATGCAGGTGAATGAGGACCCAAAAGCGACTTGGCGAAAACAGAGTCTTTAATCCAGTAAAGTAAAATACAATCAAAAAACACAACTTCCACTCGTAATGACGAGAACCGACTGGAGACTCGATCTTGAACAGCAGGTTGCCTCGGGAAGGCACTTGAACCTAGCAGACTCAGACACCTGCTCACCATGCAGCATCTGAGGGAAACACGACACGACAGGGCGATACACAAACACAGCACGGTGAACAATAGATCGGATCCGACAGGGCAGGAACGGAAAACAAGGAGAGAAATAGGGACTCTAATCAGGGAAAAGGATCGGGAACAGGTGTGGGAAGACTAAATGATTGATTAGGGGAATAGGAACAGCTGGGAGCAGGAACGGAACGATAGAGAGAAGAGAGAGAGGGAGGGGGAGAGAGAGGGATAGAAAAAGGGAACGAACCTAATAAGACCAGCAGGGGGAAACGAACAGAAGGGAAAGCATAATGACAAGACAATATATGACAAAACATGACATGAGACTGGGACGGAGATTTGTCTTCCAACAAGACAATGATTCAAAACATAAAGCAAAATCTACAATGGAATGGTTAAAAAATAAACATATCCAGGTGTTAGAATGGCCAAGTCAAAGTCCAGACCTGAATCCAATCGAGAATCTGTGGAAAGAACTGAAAACTGCTGTTCACAAATGCTCTCCATCCAACCTCACTGAGCTCGAGCTGTTTTGCAAGGAGGAATGGGAAAAAAAATGTCAGTCTCTCGATGTGCAAAACTGATAGAGATATACCCCAAGTGACTTACAGCTGTAATCGCAGCAAAAGGTGGCGCTACAAAGTATTATCTTAAGGGGGCTGAATAATTTTGCACGCCCAATTTTTCAGTTTTTGATTTGTTAAAAAAGTTTGAAATATCCAATAAATGTCGTTCCACTTCATGATTGTGTCCCACTTGTTGTTGATTCTTCACAAAAAAATACAGTTTTATATCTTTATGTTTGAAGCCTGAAATGTGGCAAAAGGTCGCAAAGTTCAAGTGGGCCGAATACTTTCGCAAGGCACTGTATCTACTGTAAATCACGTCCAGATAGGCTACTTATTTTACTTTTTTAACATGCACATATATAAACCATATCCATGTTTTCCTTTTGGTAGGTATTTTCATTATTAAACATGCAATGAACTACACTGAGGAAAAAGTACATTGTGCATTCAGCACCACGGTCAGCACCACAGACAGAACTCTTGTTAACGGGTATGCACAAAAACACAAGAAAGAGAGAGAGATCAACATTACATTTAAACTACTCAATCAGTGTGAGGAGTGAATTCTTTGATGGGCATTGACTAGAGCAGTGAAGTCAGGTATAGTTTCTGACGTCGCTATGCTCAGGATTGCTGAGAGGTGAGAGACAGTAAGAGACGATCTGTGCCTTGACTTTCTATATTTCATCACTGAAAATGTCTGTTCACATACAGTACCATTCAAAAGATTGGGGTCGCTTTGAAATGTCCTTGTTTTTGAAAGAAAATAACATTTTTGGTCCATTAAAATAACACCAAATTTATCAGAAATACAGTGCAGACATTATTAATGTTGTCAATGATTATTGTAGCTGGAAACGGCTGATTTTTTAAATAGAATATCTACATAGGTGTACAGAGGCCCATTATCAGCAACCATCACTCCTGTGTTCCAATGGCACGTTGTGTTAGCTAATCCAAGTTTATCATTTTAAAAGGCTAATTGATCATTAGAAAACCGTTTTGCAATTATATTAGCACAGCTGAAAAGTGTTGTTCTGATTAAAGAAGCAATAAAACTGGCCTTCTTTAGACTAGTTCAGTATCTGGAGCATCAGCATTTGTGGGTTCCATTACAGGCTCAAAATGGCCAGAAACAAAGACTTTCTTCTGAAACTCGTCAGTCTATTCTTGTCCTGAAAAAAGAAGGCTATTCCATGCGAGAAATTGCTAAGAAACTGAAGATCTTGTACAACGCTTTGTACTTCTCCCTTCACAAAACAGCGCAAACTGGCTCTAATCAGAATAGAAAGAGGAGTGGGAGGCCCCGGTGCACAACTGAGCAAGAGGACAAGTATATTAGAGTGTGCTGTTGTGTGTATGGAAATGTTTTATAGCCTTTTTGTCCCGTTTCTACAGAAGTAAATTAACTTGGCTAGTTTTCGCCAGTTGATGTACGTACCATTAGAGCTAGCCAAAAGTTGGCTATCGTTAGCTAGCTAGCACACTAACTTTAGGTATTATTTTTGCCTCAAACCAGCAACCCCTTGAAGACCGGTACATTTTGACAGCGCAATATAGAAAAAAAATAATTCTTGGCACACAAGACACCTGTGTGATTTGTGCCTGTCTTAGTGAACTAATCCATTGAGGAGGCCATGGTCCAAGAATATGAGGAGTGTGGCTCAGATGAACAAGGCACGTCTCTCTCCAGAATGAGCTCTCACTCACCATTTTGTGAGTATTTATTGTTTCATAACTTCATTGTGTGCATCAATTCCCCATTAGATACATCACCAGTAGTAGCCGACATTTACCTATTAATTCACATAATTTCTAATCTGCAATGTTTGTTTGGTTATGGTAATTTCTGTTAATACATTAAATATATTTTTATTACAGTAATGTACCGTTCTCATTGTCGGAGTGGACATGGGTTTTGTAGAACTCACAACCTATACTACACTTGTGAGAAACAAGTTTTTGTTCATTTTGTCAGTTTATTCATCATGTTTTGTTTTAAACTCTCCTGTCTATGTTGTGTAAGGATGCACACCTGATTACGCCTATAGAAGTAGGACTAGTCTACCTGGCCTGAGTGCAATTTTAGGCCTATGAATGTGCCCGTTTGGGGATGTCTGATAGTATCTCTGATTGTCTTAACTCACCACCACTAATGAGCTGTGGAGCTTCTCAAAGTAATTTTTCTTCACCTCAAACAGCAAGTAAACAAAGTCTGTTTTTAGAATCAATTGAGAATGACAATAGTCCCTCAAAGTATTTGAACAACATTTCCAGCTCTCTTTCGATAACCACTTGGCATGAAACAGAAAAATGTAATGCTCTGATCCAGTGGAAATGTCTTAAAATACCTGATTACTTCTTATCCCTTCCACAAATAGCCTACACCTGTGACTGTCTCGAGCTCACTAGCACAGGAAACTGAGGGCCCAGAATATTTTATACAATGTTTGAAGTTTGCTTGGTAAAGTTTCGGGGTGACTCAGTTGATAGTTGATCAAATGTTTCAAGATCGTTGCAGACAGGCCATGGGTAGCCAATGTAATTTAAAGGATATTTATTTTTATCAGGATATTTTCTACCTGTAAACTGCAATGTTTTTTTTGTTGGGTTTATTACATAGTTGGCAATGGCAATACAGGATACTTTTAGATTTGCATAATTTCCATTTAGATTTAGATTGAATGTAGATTAACCACACACAATGATTTTGAGATACAAATATTATTCAAAATGAAGTGAAACTGTTCCATGAAAATGTGCATATGAAAATCATAACTGGCAAGCAGACTGGTAGAAATGGTAAGATAAATTGGCACTCCAAATAGAAATGGCTGCCGACCGCTGATGTAGCATATTACCGGGCTACTTCAGGAGCACAATGGCAGAATCTGCAAAGGCCAGCAGCAGTGTGAGGAGGCTCTGAAACAGTTTTTTTCTAACTGGTTAGGCTATATTGATCTCTGGCTCCCTCGAGTCATTAGTGTGACTTCATTATTTAATCAAAGAGCGCACTTAAAGCACCAGACAAGTTCAGTAAAAGTTCAAACACATGTGTCTATATATAGTACCAGTCAAAAGATAGGACACACCTACTCATTCAAGGGTTTTTCTTTATTTTTTCAAATGTTCTACATTATAGAGTAATAGTGAAGACATCAAAACTATGAAATAACACATATGGAATCATGTAGTAACCAAAAAAGTGTTATATAAAGTAATTTTATATTTGAGATTCTTCAAAGTAGCCATCGTTTGCCTTGATGACAGCTTTCCACACTCTTGGCATTCTGTCAACCAGCTTCATGGGGTAGTTACCTGGAATGCATTTAAATTAACAGGTGTGCATTGTTAAAAGTTCATTTGTGGAATTTCATTCATTCTTAATGCGTTTGAGATTATCAGTTGTGTTGTGGCAAGGTATGGGTGGTATACAGAAGATAGCTCTACTTGGTAAAGACCAAGTCCATATTATAGCAAGAACAACTCAAATAAGAAAAGAGAAATGACAGTCCATCATTACTTTAAGATATAAATGTCGATCAATCTGGAAAATTTCAAGAACTTTTCATTTTTTTTTCAAGCGCAGTCGCAAAAACTATCAAGAGCAATGATGCAAATGGCTCTCATGAGGACCGCCACAGAAAAGGAAGACGCAGAGTTACCTCTGCTGCAGAGGATAAATTCATTAGAGTTAACTGCACCTCAGATTGCAGCCCAAATAAATGCTTCAGAGTTCAAGTAAGAGACACATCTCAACATCAACAAAGGCCTTCATGGTCGAATCGCTGCAAAAAAAAACACTAGTAAAGGAGACATGCTTTGGCCACGAAACACGAGCAATGGACACTAGGCCGGTGGAAATCTGTCCTTTTGTCTGATGAGTCCAAATTTGAGATTTTCGGTTCCAACCTCTGTGTCTTTGTGAGGTGAACGGATGATCTCTGCATATGTGGTTCCCACCGTGAAGCATAGAGTTGGAGGTGTGATGGTGTGGGGGTGCTTTGATGGTGACACTGTCTGTGATTTATTTAAAATGTATGGTACGCTTAACCAGCATGCCTACCACAGCATTCTGCAGCTATACGCCATGGCATCCGGTTTGCGCTTTGTGGGACTATCATTTGTTTTTCAACAGGACAATTACCCAATTCCCCTCCAGGCTGTGTAAGGGTTATTTGACCAAACAGAGTGATGGAGTGCTGCATCAGATGACTTGGCCTCCACAATCACCCAAGCTAGTTGAGAGAATGCCAAGACTGTGCAAACCTGTCATCAAGGCAAATAGTGGCTACTTTGAAGAATCTAAAATCTAAAATATATTTAACACTTTTTGGGTTACTACATGATTCCATATGTGTTATTTCATAGATTTGATGTCTTCACTATTATTCTACAATGTAGAAAATTGTAAAAATCAAATAAAACCATGGAATGGGTAGGTGTGTACAAACCTTTGACTGGTACTGTATATGTATGACCCTATTGCAGTTCCCCCTCAACCCAACTAGGGGTCGTGACCCAGACTTTTAATACCACTGTTTTACACTAAAAGGGCATTATCGTCATTTTCACAATTTCAGTGTTATTTCGATGTCATATAGTGGATATATCATAGGAAAAAAATGAAAATCTAGTTTTGACTGCACTGCCCCTTAATCAAAGTTTACTCCCTTATTCTAGCTTGGTGTCGCATAGACATGTATAGAGATCGCAACATTGTGTCTATCCTATTATCGCATCTGAGAGCGCGCACGGGCAGTGCCATTGAGACCGATTCAACTTCGCAAACTTTGTACATCTCTATGCGACAACCGGACAAAAAGAGGAAGTGGATAGAATCTCGGTAGAATTGCTAACTTGCCTCTCTTTTCAACACACATTGCGTTCACTCCTTTTCTGTTAGCTAGATCCGACCAGCTACACTGAATGGTGTCAGTCGAAAGAGGTTTTCCAGACTGAAAGAACCCCCTAGCACCAGGCTAGCACTTTGAAGCTATAGGTAGGCTATTAGCCCACGAGGTGAGCAACAAGCACCGTTCTCCCCTCGTGCTCAAGGCACATTGCTGCATAAAATAATATGTTCTATATTGCAAAAATGGGCAAAAATGTGATGGAAGGGTGACTTTCCATAATGCTGCCAGAGGGCTCTATGTAGGGCTGGGCGGTATGGCCTAAAGATCAGATCTAGATTTTTTTTAAATTTATGGGCGATTCACGATATATATCTCGATTAAAACATTTTTTTTCTCTAAATGAGCTGTGTTGCAAATTTAATCTCAATACACTGCATTTCAAACAGTCAGCAATAATCAAATGAATTCAGGGTTAAATATAAGCCTTCCACAACAATAAGACCCACTAATAATTACATTATTTTATCAAAATAGTTTAACATGCTTGCAATAATCATTGATCTGGATTTCATATCTTTCTATGAAAATTGCCTTTTTTCATAAAAAATGTAGCCAGAACCAAAGCAACGTTCACATCCACCAACTTCTTGTAGCAGGCACAATAGAAAATAAACACAGGTAGGGCTGTGACGTCATGGAATTTGGATCACGGTTATTGGAGAGAAGAATTGACTCTCACATACAGCTTGTGTAAGAAAAACGAGGAGCTACTCTCGACTATTCAATGTTATTTAGGTGGTTTTCGCAAATGAGCATGGAAGCCGATCAATGTCTAAATGTGTTGACATGATACCTCAGCTGGAACTTGCTCAGCTGAAACGTACACAGCTCGTTTCCAAAGCTAAACAGGGTACATAGAGGTAGGCATCTGGATTGTGGATTCGTTCTTACTGAACTACATTAACACTCGTATACCAGTAGGAGTCAATCTTTGGACTGTGGCTTCACATTTTATTTCAATATAGAGTACCTCTTTATTTAGGTTGATGGTATGACGTTGAAACAATGACATTGATGCAAACATAACATTTTAGTACCAACATGGAAACAAGGTCAAATCAAATATAAAATTAAACATAATTACAACTAACCAATGGCAATATATACTGGACATGGGGTGAAAAAGATAGTTTGTTTCTATGTAATATTATCAACGCAATTTCGACATATACTGAGTTTTGATGATTATGATGAAATTAATTTGACGTAAGAAGCTGTTACTCAGGTTAAGTCAAAGTTCTACCCATATTTCGATGTTTACAAGTTTCCAGTTACTTATATAAAAGTGTGTCTTTTATGCTCAAACCTCAAACTTTTTTTGGACCAAACTTCAAATGCAAATATGGGCTGTAGTGGAGCCAGAGTTTCAAGTTCCTCGGTGTCCACATCCTTAAGGATCTATCATGGTCCAAACACACCAGGGCACAACAACGCCTCAGGAGGCTGAAATTGATTGAGAGCATCTCTGGCTGCATCACCGCTTGGTATGGCAACTGCTTCGTATCCGACCGCAAGGCACTACAGAGGGTAGAGGTCGACCGATTATGATTTTTCAACGCTGATACCGATTATTGGGGGACAAAAAAAGTAATGACAATTACAACAATACTGAATGAACACTTATTTTAACTTAATATAATACATCAATAAAATCAATTTAGCCTCAAATAAATAATGAAACATGTTCATTTTGGTTTAAATAATGCAAAAACAAAGTGTTGAAGAAAGTAAAAGTGCAATATGTGCCATGTAAGAAAGCTAACGTTTAAGTTCCTTTCTCAGAACATGAGAACATATGAAAGCTGGTGGTTCCCTTTAACATGAATCTTCAATATTCCCAGGTAATAAGTTTTAGGCTGTAGTTATTATAGGAGTTATAGGACTATTTCTCTCTATACGATTTGTATTTCATATACCTTTGAAGGCCCAAAAAATGGTCAAAGACTCCAGCCACCCAAGTCATAGACTTTTCTCTCTGCTACCGCATGGCAAGCGATACCGATCACCAACTCTGGAACAAACAGGACCCTGAACAGCTTCTACCCCCAAGCCATAAGACTGCTAAATCGTTTTAAAAAAGTTAACCAAATAGCTACCTAGACTATCTGCATTCATCCTTTTTGCACAACATTTTTTGACTCATCACATATGCTGCTGCTACTGTTTATGATCTATCCTTTTGCCTAGCACCCATTCCTAGTTATATGTATATACTGTATCTACCTCAATTACCTCGTACATCTGCATATTGACTCGGTACTGGTATCCCGTGTATATAGCCATGTTATCATTACTCATTGTGTGTTTACTATTACTTTTATTATAACATCTTATTACTTTTCTATTCATTCTCAATTGTATTTTTCTTTGCATTGTTGGGAAGGGCCCATAAGCATTTCACTGCTTGTTTACAAAGCACGTGACAAATACAATTTGATTTGACTATCATGCTAGCAGATACCCATAGACTTCCAGTCATTGCGCTAACGCCAGTTAGCAGTGGCTCACAAAACTACCTCTAACTTCTTCCATACATAGTTCATCTGACTCTGGGGAAGTAGATGATGGACATCATTGCCAAAATACGGAAGTATCCCTTTAACTGTGAGATGATGTTTAATATGGACTCTACTTTATCTCTAAAGAGGGAAATCAAATCTGTTATACTCCATGATAGAACTTCAAGCTCAATGCACCCTAGACATTTTCCAGATTTATTTTTTGCAGATTGAGTGGTGCCAATCTAATCAATGTGACAGTAATATTTATGTAAATGCTGTCAATTCTTGATAATAAATTGAACAATCCTATCACCATTCACAACTTATCTCTTCTGCACCAAGTCGAGGTATCTAAATATCTGAAAATGGGCATTACCGGTAAACCCTTCAGAGGCTAGTTTAAATTGAAACAAATCCTTTCTAATTGTGATTATTCTCTATGCCATACAAAGGAAGGTTGCTAGTCATGGACTGTCGTATCTATGGTAACTGCAGACTCCCCTGAACGGGAGTCCCGAGGGAGGGCTAGGAGCTTGTGAACTGCCAACCCTTCCTTTGGACACAGTCAGCTGCCTGGACAGCTAAATCAAGACTGAGGAAACGGATCATGTAAACAGTTTCCACCCACACCTCATAGAATACAATAACAACACTGACTGACTGCATACGTTTCATAGACAGACCCTACCCAGGGTCATTCACATGGAGTGGAGCAGCTGAGCACAGGCCACACATAGCCTACAGTGATGTAAGATGGGGTGTCTGGACAATGGTAAAGGCAATTACATTTGCATGTAAATAAACACAGCTATACTGTTATACAACTACTGTCAAGATCTTTGGAATATCCATGTAGCAGAGAAACGACACACACACACACACACACACACACACACACACACACACACACACACACACACACACACACACACACACACACACACACACACACACACACACACACACACACACACACACACACACACACACACACACACACACACACATACTGCTCTGGAGCAAAATATAACATAATTTCATATCTGAGTAAGCAGTCTAATGTAACTGCTGCCACATGAAGACATTAAAGCATGACAGGTCAACCTGTAATGCTGAAGTCCCCATAGATCTCATTAAACATCCCTGTGATTGGATTCATTAACAGCTTACATTGATCAGCTAAATGTGAGTCCTCTCCTGACATGCATTATGCCACCACCACAGTACATTCCTATCAGTACTGGTTTAGGCAGGAGCCACAGAAGTGTTGATCCAGCTTCCAGGTGTTAATATTCTACTACGTGCTGAAGACAAAGGTTTTCATTGCAATCAGAAGGAAATGTATGAAATCTGGTAAAGGTTATGGTAAATAAATAGTAAAGGATCATGTTCAGTCCATTCCACTAGTTGCCATACATATTAGTTGCAGCATAGAAGTCATAGTATACTGCTTCAAGTTACAAATAAGGCTTCATAAGAATTCAGTGTTGCAAGTGATTTTAAGCTGTAAACAAACTGATTGGCTTTGGCAAGAAAATTATGAGTAAACAAAATGATCTTGACAGGATGGATCACTATGTCCCTTAAAGCAGAGGGGGGCTGCATGGGAGACAAGGTTGGAAAGTAAATGTGCCTCATTTGTAACCATTCCGTCAATTTTACACAACATTTTTGCGCCATTTCTGAAAAGTCTGCGCACGGACAAAATATTAAGATTAATAAACTTGGCGCTCGCCATACGTATGTTTCCTATTATAAATCAGACCTGTCGTAAAACTGTGCGCGAGTGAACAGCATTAAAACTCTGCCTGGAAAACGCCTCCAATCACCTTTTATGGTGACAATAACGCCCTTTATCTGCTGTATAATTTGGAACTATTGGCATTAGGTTTATATGTCCTGCATGGGTAAAGTCTATGAGATTAAATAGAAAATAGAAAATACTCCTATCGCACAGCAATACTGTAGCCTACCCATACTGTCAAATACACTACATAACTAAAAGTCTGTGGACACCTGCATGTCGAACATCTCATTCCAACATATAGGTCATTAATATTAGGTTGGTCCCCTCTTTGCTGCTATAATAGCCTCCACTCTTCTGGGAAGGCTTTCCGCTAGATGTTGGTACATTGCTACAGGGACTTCCATTCAGCCACAAGAGCATTAAAATCCAAATAAAAAATGTGGCCAGTGATTTCAAGTCTATGTATATAGGCAGCAGCCTCTAATGTGCTAGTGATGGCTATTTAACAGGCTGATGGCCTTGAGATAGAAGCTGTTTTTCAGACTCTCGGTCCCAGCTTTGATGCATCTGTACTGACCTCGCCTTCTGGAGGTGAGGTTGGGCATTGATGTTGGGTGATTAGACCTGCGTTGCATTTGATGCTCCAATTCATCCCAAAGGTGTTCGATAGAGTTGAGGTCAGAACTCTGCATTTCCACTGCTCCAGAGTCCAATGGAGGCAAAACATTACCCCAATCTAGCCGATGCTTAGTATTGCGCATGGTGATCTTAGGCTTGTGTGCGGCTGCTCGCCCATGGAAACCCATTTCATGAAGCTTCCGATAAACAGTTTTTATGCTGACATTGCTTCCAGAGGCAGTTTGGAACTCGGTAGTGAGTGTTGCAACCGAGGACATGCGTTTATGCGCTACGAGCTTCAGCACTCGGCGGTCCCGTTCTGTGAGCTTGCTACCACTTCGCGGCTGAGATGTTCTTCCTCCTAGACGTCCACTTCACAATAACAGCACTTACAGTTCACTGTACTTGTGCACATGACAATAAAAACTTGAAACTTGATAAATAGGCCTACTTCTATGTAATAGATCAGCTGTTAAATTTGACTGTATACCGGTAATAAAAACCGTGCTGCTTATGATATTGCACAAGTTGAAATATATTTAGCCTATCTATTTACTAGGCTACTAGGTTACGCTTACTCATTAAAGGTTTTTTTTAAACTAATTTCTACATAGTAGAATAATAGTGAAGACATCAAAACTATGGAATAACGTAGAATGCAAAAAAGTGTTATATTTGAGATTCTTCAAAGTAGCCACCCTTTGCCTTGATGATACCTTTGCACACTCTTGGCATTCTCTCAACCAGCTTCACCTGGAATGCTTTTCCACCATTCTTGAAAGAGTTCCCACATATGCTGAGCAGTTGTTGGCTGCTTTTCCTTCACTCTGCGTTCCAACGCATCCCAAACCATCTCAATTGGGTTGATGAACGGTGATTGCGGAGGCCAGGTCATCTGATGCAGCATTCTCCTCCTTGGTCAAATAGCCCTTACACAGCATGGAGGTCCCACTAAGAGCAAACCAGGTGGGATGACGTATCACTGCAGAATGTTGTGGTAGGCATGCTGGTTAAGTGTGCTAAATAATAATTCTAAATAAATCACAGACAGTGTCACAAGCAAAGCACCCCCACACAGCATACCTCCTCCTCCATGCTTCACTTTGGGAACCACACATGCAGAGATCATCCGTTCACCTACTCTGTGTCTCACAAAGATAGAGGTTGGAACTAAACATCTCAAATTTGGACACACCAGACCAAAGGACAGATTTCCACAGGTCTAATATCCATTGCTCGTGTTTCTTGGCCCAAGCAAGTCTCTTCTTATTATTTTTGTCCTGTAGTAGTGGTTTCTTTGCAGCAATTAGACCATGAAGGCCTGATTCACGCAGTCTCCTCTGAACAGTTGATGTTGAGATGTGTCTGTTACTTGAACTCTGTGAAGCATTTACTTTGGGCTGCAATTTCTAAAGCGGATGACTCCAATGATCCTCTGCAGCAATGGTAACTCTGGATTTTACTTTCCTGTTGCGGCCCTCATGAGAGCCAGTTTCATCATTGGGCTTGATGGTTTTTGCAACTTCACTTGAAGAAACTTTCAAAGTTATTGAAAAGTTTCCGGATTGACTGACCTTCACTGTCTTAAAATATCACGGCCTGGTATGGGAATTTCTCCATCTGCAACCTCAAGGCTCACCAGCAGGAGGTGAAAATGGCCCAGTACAACACTGGGACCATGGTCCCACCCATTCAGAACATCTACTCAAAATGGTGCCTGAGGATGGCCCTCAGGATCATCAAGGACCCCACACACCCCAGCCATGAGCTGTTCACTCCCTTACCGTTAAGCAGACAGTATCGGAGCATGAGGTATGATACCAATAGGCTCAGAGACGGTTTCTACCTACAAGCCATCAGGCTGCTGAACACTTGCACTGGACTGACCACCTGCACTGACTCTCTGCACCTTAGCACATATGCACTCACTCACACCCATACAGATATACAATAATCCACACACCACAACTGCTGCTACCAGACTTATCAGTATTGTTAAATACTGCACAATGTAAACACTTGCCCCCCAAATCCCCCTTCCCAAAAACACGTGTAAATATTAGACTATGAATTGTGCCTTCCTGTTTTATATTTATTCTACTGAGCCATTTACATTGTTTGTATTCTTATCTTTTCTTATTTCGCATCGTTGAGAAGGAACCTGTAAGTAAGCATTGCGTTGGATGGTGTATACCATGTGTATCCTGTACGTACGACTAATGAAACGTGAAATTTGAAACTAGAGACTATTGGAGGAAGGACAATGGTGTGTGAATGGGCAGTTACCATTATGAAGTCTGTGTAATGAACCACCATAGGAACATGTTCACACAAACTAGTCAGCAGAGGTATCTCTGGTAATTGGAGAATGGGGAATTAAGAACTTCTCTGTGTTAACTGAAAGCATATAAAGGACACGCCAACTCATGGGGAGGATGATGGTTAATTGAGTCATGACCCTGAAAATATTGTGCATGCAATGTTTTTTAATTTTATTTTTTAATTTTATTTCACCTTTATTTAACCCGGTAGGTTAGTTGAGAACAAGTTCTCATTTACAACTGCGACCTGGCCAAGATAAAGCAAAGCAGTGCGACACAAACAACAACACAGAGTTACACATGGAATAAATAAACATACAGTCAATAACACAATAGAAAAAAAGTCTATATACAGTGTGTGCAAATGAGGTAGGATAAGGGAGGAAAGGCAATAAATAGGCCATAGTGGCGAAACAATTACAATTTAGCAAATAAACACTGGAGTGATAGATGTGCAGTGATAGATGTGCAAAGTCAGGGGAAGAGGAACAGAGCGAGGTGTCTTCATTTAATGTGAGTCTCTGATCCTTGCAGAAAGGAGTTCCACAGTCACATCCCCTCCACTAATAGGCACCCTGAGATGGGAGAGCTGATTAAAAACACAATCCTCTCAGTTTGAAAAGAGTAGAATAAACAGTCTGTGAACATGACAAATTAATGGTTAAGTAAGTTAGTTAGTTATATCTCACTCACTTTCTTTGTTGCCTACCACTTTACATACAATATTGTGCAAAGCTGTCATCAAGGCAAAGGGTGGCTACTTTGAAAAATCAAAAATATATATATATTTTTTTATTTGTTTAACACTTTTGTGGTTACTACATGATTCCATATGTATTATTTCATAGTTGTGATGTCTTCACTATTATTTTACAATGTAGAAAATAGTAAAATTCTCTCTATTATGCGTGGGAATAGTTTGGAACAGATTTCCAAAATAAAAATGACTTGGAGCTGATTTTCTGGTGTTTTTATAGTATTTTATGTCCAACAATAAAAATATATATTTATACTTTTTTTCTCCAAAAACTTGGGGGTCCAAATAAAATCACCTAAATGCCAGTTGGGGAACCCTGCAGTAGACAATGTAACCAATCACATCTTAACGCTGAATCGGTGAGTGAGTAAGGAAGTGCATTGGAGATGTTGTACCCACTGTGACTATTAAAATCTACCCTAACCAGAAACAGTGGATGGATGGCGACAATCGCGCAAAACTGAAAGTGTGAACCACCGCATTTAACCATGGAAAGAGGTCTGGGAATATGGCTGAATATAAACAGTGTAGCTATTCTCTCCGCAAGAAATAAAAAAAGCTAAATACCGGTACAGGGACAAAGTGGAGTCGCAATGCAATGGCTCAGACACGAGACATACGTGGCAAGGTCTACAGGAAATCACGGACTACAAAAAGAAAACCAGCCAAGTCACGGACACCGACATCACGCTTCCAGACAAACTAAACATCTTCTTTGCCCGCTTTGAGGATAATACAGTGCCACCACCACGGCCCGCTAATAAGGAGTGTGCCCCCTCTACTATTCTGTGGCCGGGGTGAGTGAAACATTTAATCGTGTTAACCCTCGCAAGGCTGCTGGCCCAGACGGCATCCCTAGTCACGTTCTCAGAGCATACTCAGACTAGCTGGCTGGTGTGTTTACCGACATATTCAATCGCTCCTTATCCCAGTCTGCTGCCCCCACATGCTTCAAGATGGCCACCATTGTTCCTGTACCCAAGATGTCAAAGATAACAGAACTAATTGACTACCTAGCACTCACTTCAGTCATTATGAAGTGCTTTGAGAGACTAGTCAAGGATCATATCACCTCCACCTTACCTGCCACCCAAGACCCACTTCAGTTTGCATACCGCTCCAACAGGTCCACAGATGATGCAATCGCCATCACACTGCACACTGCCCTATCCCATCTGGACAAGAGGCATACCTATGTAAGAATGCTGTTCATTGACTACAGCTCAGCATTCAACACCATACTACCCTCCAAGCTCATCATCAAGCTGGAGGCCCTGGGTCTCAACCCTGCCCTGTGCAATTGGGTCCTGAACGTTCTGACGGGCCGCCCTCAGGTGGTGAAGGTAGGAAACATCTCCACTTTGCTGACCCTCAACACTGGGGCCCCACAAGGGTGGGTGTTCAGCCCCCTCCTGTATTCCCTGTTCACCCACGACTGCATAGCCATGCATGACTCCAACTCAATCATCAAGTTTGCAGACGACACAACAGTAGTGGGCTTGATTACCAACAACGACGAGACAGCCTACAGGGAGGAGGTGAGGGCATTCGGAGTGTAGTGTCAGGAAAACAACCTCTCACTCAACGTCAACAAAACAAAGATGATCATGGACTTCAGAAAACAGCAGAGGGAGCACCCCCCCTATCCACATTGAAGGGACAGCAGTGGAGAAGGTGGAAAATGTTAAGTTCCTCAGTGTACACATCACAGACAAACTGAAATGGTCAACCCACACAGACAGTGTGGTGAAGAAGGCGCAACAGCGCCTCCTCAACCTCAGGAGGCTGAAGAAATGTAGCTTGTTACCCAAAACCCTGACAAGCTTTTACAGATGCACAATCGAGAGCATCCTGTCGGGCTGTATCACAGCCTGGTACGGCAACTGCACCGCCCTCAACCAATGCATCACCGGGGGCAAACTACCTGCCCTCCATGACACCTACCGCACCCGATTTCACTGGAAGGTCAAAAAAGATCATCAAGGACAACAACCACCCGAGCCACTGCCTGTTCACACCTCTACCATCCAGAAGGCGAGGTCAGTACAGGTGCATCAAAGCTGGGATCGAGAGACTGAAAAACAGCTTCTATCTCAAGGCCATCAGACTGCTAAACAGCAATCACTAACTCAGAGAGGCTCCTGGCCACTTTAATAAATGGATCACCATTTACTTTAAACAATGCCACTTTCAATAATGCCACTTAATAATGTTTGCATATCTTACATTACTCATATCATATACTGCATATTATACCATCTATTGCACCTTGCCTAGGCTGCTCGTCCATCGCCCATCCATATATTTAAATGTACATATTCTCATTCACCCCTTTAGATTTGTGTCTATTAGGTAGTTGTTGGGGAATTCCTAGATTACTTGTTAGCTTCTTGACGCACACATCCCTGTAGCGGGATTATTTTCGTCAGCAACCGCAGAATAGCATAGCGCAACAGTCAAATAATATTACTAAAAAATATTCATATTCATGAAATCACAAGTGCAATATTGCGAAACACAGCTTAGCCTTTTGTTAATCACCCTGTCGTCTCAGATTTTGAAATTATGCTTTACAGCGAAAGCAATCCAAGTGTTTGTGTAAGTTTATCGATAGCATAGCATAGCATTATGTACACTTAGCATCAGGAAGCTTGGTCACGAAAATCAGAAAAGCAATCAAATTAATCGTTTACCTTCGATGATCTTCAGATGTTTACACTCACGAGACTCCCAGTTACACAGCAAATGTTCCTTTTGTTCCATAAAGATTATTTTTGTAGCCAAAATACCGACATTTGTTTGTCATGTTATGTTCAGAAATCCACAGGAAAGAGCGGTCACGACAACGCAGACGGAAATTCCAAATATTCTTCATAATGTCCACAGAAACATGTCAAACGTTTTTTATAATCATTCCTCAGGTAGTTTTTAAAATATATATTCGATAATATATCAACCGAGTGTGTAGCTTTTTCCATAACAGCGGGAGGAACAATGGCCGCTTTACTCAATTGCGCACAAACTCACTCTGAGAGCCCCCACCTCTCCACTTACGCAATGTGATCCTTCACGCTCATTTTTCAAAATAAAAGCCTAAAACTATGTCTAAAGACTGTTGACACCTTAGGGAAGCCACAGAAAAATGAATCTGGTTGATATCCCTTTAAATGGAGGATAGGCATGCATAGGAACACAGAGGTTTCAAAATAAGAGGCACTTCCTGATTGGATTTTCCTCAGGCTTTTGCCTGCAATATCAGTTATGTTATACTCACAGACAATATTTATACAGTTTTGGAAACTTTAGAGTATTTTCTATCCTAATATGTCAATGATATGCATATTCTAGCATCTGCTCATGAGAAATAGGTCGTTTACATTGGGAACGTTATTTTTCCAAACATAAAAATAGTGCCCCCTAGCTTCAAGAGGTTAGATATTACTGCACTGTCGGAAATAGAAGCACAAACATTTCGCTACACTCACAATAACATCTGCTAACCATGTGTATGTGACCAATAAAAATGGATTTGATTTGATTTAATTTTATTGCACATTCTGCAAATCACCAGCAGAGGGCATTTTGAATCCAATTTCACGTTCACTGTTTGTAATACTTACAAATTGGATCATAACTCAAAGTAGCAGGAGACCAAAACGTCATAAATATGCTATCTTTGATTGATTATTTCTCAGTTGTGCTTTTAGATACAAATGTCAAATATATGTCAACAATCCTTCCTTCAAAAGACCATTCTATGGATTAAATCTTGTGAAAAAAATCATGGTCCCTTTTTGTCCTGGTTTCGTGAGGAACGCACTCTAATGTGAAAATGTGACATAATTCTACTTGTCAAAGTATCTTCAGATCCTTCGATATAAAGTTATTTGAGCCAAATCTTAAGATAAATGCAGATGGATACAATCTCACTCAATAAAATGCCCTTGCGCAACAAATTGAAATGCAAGGTGTCAGTATTCTACAGTAAATTAGTCATCAGGTGTTCTCTGGAGTTTGTTTCAACTTGAAGTGCTGATGCCAAAACTGTTTGAAACTCATCTTATCTAATTATTGAAATTGGTTCATAGAAAGATTATGTTTTTGAAAATAAAACTGCTCCAATTCTGCCATTTTGTTACAGGGGATTTTATGATGCCCAAGCATAATGAAAGTGTAATAAAACTTTTAGAACTAGCAATATTGACCTTTGTCACCAACAAACCTTTTTTCAGATAGACACCTCAAACTATACTATTAAATACACTACATGACCAAAAGTATCGAATATCAGCTCGTCGAATATCTCATTCCAAAATCATGGCATTGATATGGAGTTGCTGCTACAACAGCCTCCACTCTTCTGGGAAGGCCTTCCACTAGATGTTGGAACATTGCTGCAGGGACTTTGCTTCCATTCAGCCACAAAAGCATTAGTGAGGTCGGGCGCTGATGTTAGGCGATTAGGCCAGGCTTGCAGTAGGCGTTCCAATTCATCCCAAAGGTGTTCGATAGGGTTGAGGTCAGGACTCTGTGCAGGCCAGTCAAGTTCTTCCACACCGATCTCGACAAACCATTTCTGTATAGACCTCGCTTTGTGCATGGGGGCATTGTCATGCTGAAACAGGAAAGGGCCTTCCCCAAACTGTTGCCACAAAGTTGGAGGCACAGAATTGTCTAGAATGTCATTGAATGCTGGAGCTTTAAGATTTCCCTTCACTGGAACTATGGGGCCGAGTCCGAAGCATGCAAAACAGCCCCAGACCATAATTCCTCCTTTACCAAACTTTACAGTTGGCACTATGCATTAGAGCAGGTAGCGTTCTTCTGGAATTCGCCAAACCCCGATCCGTCTGTCGGACTGCCAGATGGTGAAGCGTGATTCATCACTCCAGAGTAAGCGTTTCCACTGCTCCAGAGTCCAATGGAGGTCTGCTTTATACAGTGCCTTGCAACAGTATTCATCCCCCTTGGTGTTTTTCCTATTATGTTGCATTACAACCTGTCATTTAAATATATTTTTATTTGGATTTCATGTAATAGATATACACAAAATAGTCCAAATTGGTGAAGTGAAAAAAAAAAAAAACTTATTTCAAAAAATTACAAACTGAAATGTAGTGTGTGCATATGTATTCAACCCCTTTGCAATGAAGCCCCTAAACAAGATCCAGTGCAACCAATTACCTTCATACGTCACATAATTTGTCCACCTGTGTGCAATCTAAGTGTCACATGATCTCTATATTTATATACACCTGTTCAGAAAGGCCCCAGAGTCTGCAACACCACTAAACAAGGGGCACCATAAAGCTGGAGACTCATACAGTCCTCCCTCACTAGCTTTAAGCAGTTCACAGATCACTGCACCTGTACATAGCCCATCTGTAAATAGCCCATCCAACTACCGCATCCCCATTATTTATTTATCTTGCTCATTTGCACCCCAGTATCTCTACTTGAACATTAATCTTCTGCACATCTACCATTCCAGTGTTTAATTGCTAAATTGTAATGACTTTGCCACCATGGCCTATTTCTTTACCTCATTTATACTTTTTCTACTGTATTATTGACTGTATGTTTGTTTATTCCATGTTTAACTCTGTATTGTCGTATGTGTCGAACTGAATGGCTTTTTCTTGGCCAGATCGCAGTTGTAAATGAAAACTTGTTCTCAACTAGCCTACATGGTTAAATAAAAGGTTAAATAAAAAATGTAATAAAGACCAAGGAGCGGGTGAATAGTTATGCATACTCAAGTTTTCATTTTTTTCTCTTATTTCTTGTTTGTTTCACATTAAAAAATATTTTGCATCTTCAAAGTGGTAGGCATGTTGTGTAAATCAAAATGATACATAAATATAGTTTAATTCCAGGTTGTAAGGCAACAAAATAGAAAAAATGCCAAGGGGGTGAATACTTTCGCAAGCCGCTGCACTACTCCAGCCGATGCTTGGCATTGCGCATGGTGATCTTAGGCTTGTGTGCGGCTGCTCAGCCAGTGCACCTCAGTGGTGCAATAGTCTAAGATACTGCTACAGATGCATAGCAGATGAAGCTGTGTTGCTGCACATGCTGGTTCAATACCCGTGCCAGCCTTGACTGAGAGACCCATGAGATGACTGTAGGTTTTTATATATCTTTATGTACATATTCTTCATCCCTTTACACTTGTGTGTATAAGGTAGCTGTTGGGAAATTGTTAGGTTAGATTACTCGTTGGTTATTACTGTATTGTTGGAACTAGAATCACAAGGATTTCGCTACACTCGCATTAACATCTGCTAACCATGTGTATGTGACAAATAATTTGATTTGATATGAAGCTCTCGACGAACAGTTCTTGTGCTGATGTTGCTTCCAGAGGCAGTTTGGAACTCAGTAGTGAGTGTTGCAACCGAGGACAGACGATTTTAAGCTCTTCAGCACTCGGCGGTCCCCGTTCTGTGAGCTTGTGTAGCCTACCACTTCGTGGCTGAGCCGTTGTTGCTCCTAGACGTTTCCACTTCACAATAACAGCACTTACAGTTGACTGGGGCAGCTCAAGCAGGGCAGAAATGTTACGAACCGACTTGTTGGAAAGGTGGCATCCTATGACGGTGCTACGTTGAAAGTGACTGAGCTCTTCAGTAAGGCCATTCTACTGCCAATGTTTGTCTATGGCGATTGCATTTCTGTGTGTTTCGATTTTATACACCTGTCAGCAACGGGTGTGGCTGAAATAGCCGAATCCACTAATTTGAAGGGTTGTCTACTTACTTTTGTATATATAGTGCATATTAAATTAGAAGTTGCCACAATATGCTGTTGAAGATTGTTATAACCTTAATCATGAGGGGGAAAAGGTTCTTAAATTGACATTAGTCATACATTATTATTCAACCAAATTAAAGGAATAATCTAAGTAAATAAACAAAGTGTAATGAATAATATAAATGCAAAGCCAAAATCAAAAAATACAAACAATCTCAAGATCAGATATTACTTGAAATCCTCAAACGTTAGGCACGGAATTGATTAACTGCATAAATAAAATATCCCTTTGTTTACGCTAGAAACGGTCTTTCTCCCTGTGGTGCCACTTTTCTCTGTGAGCACATTTATAATATTGCCATCCAGGACAACGGAGGGAGGCCACATTACAAAGCTGATGGAGCCCATTCACCAGGGTGATAAGCAGGCAGACAGCATGGCCTTCCCGTGAAGGCAAGCACATAATCACTCATCAGCAGTAGGGCCCTGTAGGCTTCACTGCTTTCAGGAAGATATAAAAAACTACCAGGGCAACGACTGTAGCAGCACATAATTCGCAATGTTACTATTAGTATTAATATGACTACCATTTAGGATAAATTGCATGGTATCTCAATGCAAGATGTTCTTTCTACTTATACTGCAGGTATCCACTGCACAGATGTGATGCAGTATGCTTGTTACTCAATGCATGTGGTAAAGAAGGATGACCGCAAGCTTATGAAAGAGATGGTCCAGGTTAGCACCCTTTTATTGGTCAGATGATGCCAATCAGCAGCCAATGGTCTGGACTAACACTAGGGGTGTGGGTACGTGACAACCCTGTTGTAAATCCTTCAGGAAGCTCATTGCCTCATTGATATTCTAGTGTGCTGTGAGTCAGCTGGTTCATACTCTGACACTCTCTTTGAGCCAGCCATGTTACTTCCAAAACACAGCCCTCTGGTCCACAAATTACCATGTGGCTGTTTGGAGTATTTTACTTCGATGTAAAGGATGTATATTTGATAATGCAATAAGTAAATACACATATTCACACCAATAACTGAAAACATTAAATTGCTGAAAACGTGTGTGAAAATGTGTTAAAGGGATGAATATGGGTTGAATATAAACAGTACTCATTAAAGATGCACTATGCAGAAATCGTTCTGCCATTTCCTGGTTGCTACCATTCTAATAGTTCACCGGATTTCAGTTTATGTGACAAAACAAGCAAGTATACTGTAGAGAATCCGTGTACCATCTAAACTGCTGTCAAATCTATTTTCCATAACCAAAAGTATTGTATTTTCAGTTGTTTTAAGCTGGTGTACAAAACCAAAAAAACTCAACTTAAGAACGGGAAGCTACAAATAACATAGAACAGATCTACCGCTTCTTAGGCTTGCTTTCAGTAAAAATGACAGATCTATAGGTCACATTTCTATGTGAATTTGGTTTTGTCGCCCAAAAAGTTGCATATTGCAGCTTCAAGATTACAATATTTTCCCTACTTTCTGGAATAGGAAATAGGTATCAAAGCAGCTTGGTGTAGTGAATGTAGAAGCGTAGACTACTATCACATCTCAAAGCAGAGTGCACAGGTGCTGCTCCTGTTATTCCTACAAGAAAGCTGATGTTACATAAGATTAACAGTGATTAAACATTGATTCTGATTAGACACAGTGTTCACTACTAGGCTGTATTTACTGGCTGCCTTTTTGTAGCAGCAGCAGAACGGGATCATAAATAATTGACCATGTTTTAAATAGTGAGAACTGGTCTTAGAAAATATGTACTGTATGTAAAATCAAAAGGTAACAAACATCTCCTTCAAGCCCTACACTCTACTCTGATAATGATAAACATGATAAACAACTGGGATAGGCCTACAGGTTCAACTGAACTGGAAAAATGTGAACTATACAATTCATAGTTGTATGGGCAGAGTAGTGTTTTGTAAAACACAAAGCAGTTTTAAGAGTAAATGTGTATGAGTCAAGCATTGGACAGTGACAATCCCCCTCTAATCCTATGAAATGTGTCCATTCATTTGTGTAAAGTAGTAGCCAGGGGATACATTACATCCTAGAGGGAGGAGCTACGACTTGGCACTAGCAATGTTAAAACATAACTGAAAATGATCTGTAGCTGACCCCACCAAGAGGTCGACACCATCAATAACAGTTAGGCCTGAAGGATCACTGTGTGTCCCGTCACCAAAGAAGACGGATCTGTAAGGTCACACTGTGAGCAAAATGTTTGTCCTTGGAAAGAGCAACAGTTCTGTCAAACAGGGGAAGGCTTTTAGCCTGGAGAGGCTGTCTGAAATAACAGCATCTCTAGCCTACATAAGAGGAAAGATGAGGAATTAGCCTGTATGGGCTGTCACCTTCTATCTGTCTCCATATTTTAAGCTCTACAACCAACATAAGCCCAGTGTATGATCATATAAACAAGAATATCCACAGCGAAGGAGATGAGACATGTGATAACTAATTGACACTGACAGCAATCTCTTCCGGCCCAAAATGTTTCAGTTCATGTCCCTACTCACATAGAAACAGACCCTTTTGTTTATTAAGTAGTAAAAATGCAGAAGCCATGTGGCTTTCTATTAAATGAATGGGCTTACTGTACATACATTCCTGAAATACTAATCATGGTATTTTAATACAGGAATACATCAAATGTTTTTTTCTATTCAAAATTGTTTTTGTGAGAAAATGCCATAATAGAGGATGTAAGTGGGGACAACAGGGCAGGGGACATGAGTAAACTTATGACACGTGTCATCTCAGCACAGCGCAGTGCTGTGTGGATAGGTCTCCTTAGTTGACAGGTGTTTCTTAGTTGACACTTGATTGAAGGGCAACCGATGTGCTCTACAAAAGGTGGCCTCAAGACAGTCTTGTTTAAGAAGAGAGGGCGCCTTGCTTGTTTTTGATATGCAGCACCTGGGAACCAATTAGTAGCCTTAGGATGGGGTAGCTTCTACCGCTGGGGTGTGCATATGCAGAATTAACTGTATGTGTGGGATCAATTGCACTCTGGATAACATCTAACATTTTCATTTGATAACAAGGTAACAGTACATGAAGTTGTTACTTTGCAAGGTGTTCGATGGCCTGGCAGCCAGCAAGAAAAGCCAGCAAAATATGATCATCTCAACTAGATATATTTTAAATGTAGTGTTTCTCTTATACCTGTGTAATAACATTCTAATAACGGTTGGTTAATATGCACAAGTAAATCCATCACTCATTGAAAATCCCTGAGTGAGCCTGTGGCCTTTTTTGCCCGAGTTGTTTCTGCATGGAATCTTTGAAATGGATGTTAGTTCAGCCTTCCAAGTTTTTAGAACATTCATAGGTCAAAACCTTTTGACAACCATCAGATAATATTACATTTGCTCTATGTAGCATACATCTTCTGTTTGCTGGAAGCACTGTCTCTTATCACCAGGGCTGTTCTTAAACCTACAGCTGTGGGTCAATAGGCTACGTCTCAGTGACACCTCTCTCCACATGTGCCATCCTGAAACAGAGTAGTTTCAAAGCCTTAGGAAATCCTGGTTGCACGAGCTCTCATTAGAGACTTGGGAAACACCTAAGGCATCATGGCTCGATCAACACCAACCAGGGCAAAGAGTCTGACTGTGGTCCAATATGACACATAAAGATCCCTAACCACAGACATCCCTCTGCTGTGAGGTAGTGGAACATCAAGGGCTCTGCCAGACAACCCAGAGAGGGCACAGAGGGGTGACATCATCACAGCTCGACACACAGGTGGCAAGATACCAGAGCTGAGAAGTGGCATGAAAAACAAAACACTATTAACGTGATAGAAGCACAAGGAAACAAACATCTGCTATAGGTAGATATTATACAACCATGAACCACATGTATTATTATATGCATAGGCTATTCATGAATTCAGTATGAATATTCACATACAGTAAATAGGCCTGTTCATGAATGAGCAAATAAATTGTTTCAAATGGAAAACATTCATAAGAGGTATTGTGTACATATATGGTACTTGGTCTGTGTAATTAGTCACCTGAAATCATTTATTGTGTGTAAATGTGTCTTCTGTAGCCTGAAGACGAAGGAGTTTTAACCGTTCTGCCAATAGCTCCCTGCTGAATAAAACAGCCATTACAATGTAAAATGCACTTATGACAGGATGTACAAGTTGATCTTACCTTACAGTCTTCTGTGTGGGATCGGACGGAATAATCCTCCGATAAATACTTGAGAAAGAAGAAGTCAAACTCTTCATATTTTTCCTGAGCGTGTTGGTCCAGCCGCATGTACGCCTGGATACAGATGCTGCAGACATCCTCGTCATCCCCACCGCCTCTAAACAAATCCAAAACCATGTTCTGAAGACTGCAATTCAAACTGTCTGGGCTTGACATCCCCAACAGTAAGTCGGAGATGGTGTAAGAATCACAAAAAGAAAGGCTGAAATTCCTAAAATAATCAAGTAACATCTGTGACGAGAACGTTGATGGAGTTGAGAAAGAGGACCCAAAGCCATTTTTTTGCTGATACAACGTGGTGCAGGCTGACTCCAGGTGAGTGTGGTGGCTTTGAGAATCAGTGCAATGAGGACTTGGAGCAGCGGATTTGGTGAAATTGCTTAGAAAAATACCAAATTTCTCCTCATTTTGAGCCGGGTGGACCCCGTCAGTCGCGTTACTCCAGATTTTGCGGTTGCTCCTATCCTTGGACCTCAGTTTAACTCCAGCACACAACCAGAGGTGATCAGAGAGAAGGACAGTGAAAAATAATAGGGATGCCAAAGACATTCGCCATTTCTGTACCCTCTCGGAATCGGCACAGGGTTTGTCGTTTTGTTTGGGTGCACAACAGATTTTTAACACAGCGTCATCTTCCCTTCGAAACATCCAAGCACCCCTGATCATATTTTAGGGGGGAGACAAAAGCGATCTCAGATGGGTTTTTCACCTCTGCAATATAGGCTATCCCCCAAACAATGTCACCTACCTCGTTTGCAACATGGTGATGGGAAGAATTTTCCCCAAGTTGTTGTGTCAAGAAATCAATCCAGTTCCAAACCCTGGCGTCTAATTTTTACAATGATCCATTGCAAATAGATAACGTCCGGCATAATATTCCCTATACACCCAAAATTGTAACATATTGCGAAATCCTACTGACACCTCCAGCACCGGTGCAGCATCACACAAGAAACGCATAGTATGTACAAAAACGAAATCTTTATTCTATATCTGTCATCCTCAAACATGACACAATTCCTTGTTTTTTTCTTCCGTTTCTGATGAAAAAAAGCGAAATTTGCCTCTCATCTTCTCCCTCCTTGATAGTCTCGTTTAGTCTGTCGCCATCTTCGGTTTTGCACAGAAAACCTTGAGATTTTTTAATTGAAGGGGGTTGGGGCGCCTGCGCTCTTCGTCGCCCCTGTGGTTCCACATCTCTTACATCCCCATTAACGCAAGCTCCATTCATTCCCCAGCTTTCATTCATTCCTTTCGCTGGACTGCTTTACCCCAGGAGGCATTTAAGGATAGAGATTAAACACCACGTTATTCATATGGTTCGCAAGAAAATATTTGATGTGACTATAGATAAATGTGACAATTCATATGTTGTAAAAAATATATGCCATGGTAAACGGATTTAGATGATGTTGAGTGTGGTGATATACTACAACCCCCAAACTGTGAGGTCAGAAGATCATTAAATGTTAGTTCATTTCATTTTACACTTCTTTGATGGTGTTTTATCCACAGAGAAACCACCCTCACCAATATTTTAGAGTGGTACTGATTGTCATAATTTGCCACTGTAGTCCTTCCTCTACTGCCTGGCTAGGCTACTAGTACTAAAGTTTATCACAGTAATAATACAAAATAAAAAAACGAACCATCTCTATGTTCTGCACATAACAACTATGTAGATCAAGCCTTATATTGTATTGAAAACACATTTTTTCTGAATGTATATGAGATTTAAATGAATAAATTGAGAAGGAGTAGTCATCTCTATAGACACTCATAATTATGTTGACACTGGAAAAATGTAATTTCTCTGCAATACAGGTTTACATTGTAAAGACATCCTTAGGTCCACAAGAAAGTAAACTCAATTTTACCACACAAATTAGATTGCTTTAGAATTGTTTCTCACTATATAGTGTAATAATGCAAGCAAAATGACTCCCCCATGAGCTAAATCAATGGATTAAATAAGATTACTTGCAACCAGTTTCTATAATTAAGTATAATTTAGTCTGTTTCTTCTCCCAAAGGTATCAAGTATCTGTTTTACTCATTGTTAGACTGATCCTGAGCTGCTATATACATTTGTTACATACAATAACAGAAGGTATTTGCTTAAATTTCATATAATACATGTGGATTTCAATCTGATTCACAATATAGGGCAAACTGAGCCACACCATGCTGAGCCGAACTGTGCTGGCCTGGTTACGCATCTAAGTTTGGACACACCTACTCATTCAAGGGTTTTTCTTTATTTGACTCTTTTCTACATTGTAGAATAATAGTGAATACATCATCAATACATCATCTTCAAGTGCAGTCACAAAAACCATCAAGCGCCGTGATGAAACCGGCTCTCATGAGGACCGCCACAGGAAAGGAAGACCCAGAGTTACCTCTGCTGCAGAGGACAAGTTCATTAGAGTTACCAGCCTCAGAAATTGCAGTCCAAATAAATTCTTCACCGAGTTTAATTAACAGACACATCTCAACATCAACTGTTCAGAGGAGACAGTGAATCAGGCCGAACTGGTCAAATTGCTGCAAAGAAACCACTACTAAGGACACCAATAATAAGAAGAGTCTTGCTTGAGCCAGGAAACACGAGCAATGGACATTAGACTGGTGAAATCTGTCCTTTGGTCTGATGAGTCTAAATTTGAGATTTTTTTGTTCCAACCGCCGTGTCTTTGTGAGATGCAGAGTAGGTGAATGGATGATCTCTGCATGTGTGGTTATCATCGTGAAGCTTTGATGAGGAGGTGCGAGGATGTGGGGGTGCTTTGCTGGTGACACTGTCTGGGATTTATTTAGAATGCAAGGCACACTTAACCAGCATGGCTACCACAGCATTTTGCAGCGATACATCATCCCATCTGGTATGCGCTTAGTGGGACTATCATTTGTTTTTCAACAGGACAATGACCCAACACACATCCAGTCTGTGTAGGGGCTATTTGACCAAGAAGGAGAGTGATGGAATGCTGCATCAGATGACCTGGCATCCACAATCACCCAACCTCAAGCCAATGAGGTGGACCGCAGAGTAAAGGAAAAGAAGCCAACATGTGCTCAGCATATGTGGGAACTCTTTCAAGACTGTTGGAAAAGCATTCCATGTGAAACTGGTTGAGAGAATGCCAAGAGTGTGCAAAGCTGTCATCAAGGCAAAAGGTGGCTACTTTGAAGAATCAAAAAAAAAATAGTTTTATTTGTTTAACAGTATTTTGGTTACTACATGATTCCATAGCTGTTATTTCATAGTGTTGATGACTTCACTGTTGTTCTCCAGATGAAGAAAATAGTAAAAATAAAGAAAAACCCTTGAATGAGTAGTTGTGTCCAAACTTTTGACTGGTACTGCCCTACAATGGCTTATAGACAAACATGTATCAGTTAGGCTGTTTAAGGATGACAGTGATGTGTAAGAGCCTTGTGTGTGTTAAACATCTTGGAGCAGCGTGGAAAAGTGTTTCTAGTGTGTACGTGTAAACCTGGGATATTCATGTAAAGGAATATCACCATAGTCCAACAAGGGCAAAACAGTGTGAGTTTATACAGTACAGTATATATAGTGTGAATCAGGTATTCAGTAACTGTCAACCATTGACCTAACTAAGCATACTTCCTTTTGCCGTACAGTGACACCTGTTGGAAAAATAATGAAAGTGACCCCCTTTAAATCACTGACTAGAGAACTGTCTCATAAACTATATATGAACTTAATATTAGAATAGCTAATTAACAGGCACATGTTTTGTATTACTTGCTGTGTATTAATGTTATTGAAGTGGATCAAATAGACAACTAGAACATTACATTTACTTCAGTAAATGTGGTGTATTTGTCTTGAAGTCTTGAAGTATTTACAGTTGTGAAATAGCAGTGGTAGTGTCGCCAGTAGTAATGGTAGTAGTAGTAGTAGTAATGCTAGTAATAGGTTTTTCATAGGCTATGTGTTAGTTATAGTGACCTATTTTGGGTGGTTTGTAGGTGTGGAGTTATGATAGTGGGTTAGTGGCTAGTATAGTAGGTTAGAGTGAGTCACAAACTAAGACATATAATATGTTTTAGTTTGAACATTCTGAGTTTCATGGCAGTGATTTCAGTCTAGAATGTTGAAGCATGCATTCCGCAATTGAAATGAATGGGGATACGACAAGCTTTATAGTTTATGAAGTAGGCTTGGTAGCACAAAGCTGTGTTGAATACAATTGTGCCTTTGAAGTCTATGGAACTTTTATGCTAATTTAAGACAGTTATAGTTCAAAATGAATAAATAGCATCAACAATCTTTTGACAAGCAATTTAAATTGAGTCAGTCTGCACATGTAAACATTTGTTTTGTGTTCGTATCTTTAACGGTTCAAGAGCAGTGGGAATTCAAATACTTCCCATTCAAGGCTATGGAGCTTTTATGTAAAAAAAAAAAAAAAAAAAAAAAGTATAAATGGTATGAAAAAGCTGTATACATGCACACTATTCCAGACCGGTCTGCACATTTTAATGTTTGATGGTGTTTCTAGATTAAATGGTCGAAGACTAGCAGTGACCTACATTTCTCCCATTCAAGTCTATGGCAACTGGAATGCATTGGAAATTATGCAAATAATGTTTGTAGTGTGAAACGTTTCTTCAAACACACCTACCAGTGGTTGTCTGGACATTTGAAAGTTGTTTTGGTGTTGGTAGCTTTTACAATTTTCACACTACAGGTTCCAGTGGAATAATAATCTAGTTCACCAGCCGGCTCTCTCTCTGTCGAACTGTCTGGTTTCACAGCGCCTCAGAATGGGATATGACTGTAAATCTATGGCAGGAGCAAACAAAACTAGCACTGGTTTTAATTGACTGATCTCTCAGTCCATCACCATCTAATATAACCTGTTTAACCTCCCCCTACATTGTGGACTTCAAAGCACAAGCAGTGAAAGTGGACATGAGTTCGGAAAATCTGAAAGTACGCATTTTAGAAAAAGTTTTGACAGACTTCATATGCTCGAAGACTTTATATGCCGGAACTCAGAATCAATCGGGCTTCCAAAAAATCATATGGTTCTATCTAAATCAGCCTTAGCAGGCTCGCTTCCTCTCCTGCCTCGATTTTAAACACACTCCTTTCGAGTGCCACTTGATTGCACAGTGTTACCAGGCTATATGCGCCAGCAATTCGATCCTGGTGACGAGGTTAGCGGAATAATAAAAATAAGAAGTATGAACAGTTTTTTGCTTTGTTTTCAGCAGGCATATCTAACTAGTAACAAGCAAAAGTACAGAATCTCACACAGGCTCCCCAAAGTTTTGTATCTGATTTTTATTTAGTCTGCTCTATCCTCATGCAGAAACAGCTGTAATGGTCATGTCTCTACCCTATAGGAACTCATTCTGATTGGAGCAGTGGCGACCCCAACATTTGTTTTCATGTTTTACATGTTATTGTGGCATTAGAACATATCAGTTTGCAAACAATATAAAGAAATGTTAATAAAGTTAATAAAGTCACATACAAACTTGGTGTCTTTTTTGCTTTCTTGAGTAAGGCAACTCCAAAATGCAGGTCTTTCAGCCTAGCTCAGTGCTTTCTGTGGTGGTGGGGCAGCCAGTGGAAAATACAGAGCGTAATGGTTGGTAATGTTCTCTAGTTGCGCCATGATTTGCTCAGTGTTCTGTCACTCATGGGGACACTACGTCACTGCAAAATCTACGAGTATAGCTCGAAAATTCAAGCCCCTTGGGTGCTGCAATGGAGTTACATTAGAAGTGCCCATCCAAGAAGGCTCAAGGTCATTGGCTACAGATAAAATTACGTCAAATCACGTTATATCTACAGTAGATTTGATTGGACTGATCATGTCAACATCATACCTTCAAAATCTTAGCTAGCAAGCTAGCAGTCGTCATCATGAATCAACTCAACAATCTACTGGCAAATCTTTTTCAATCCTTGTCATATGAAAATAAATAATGAAGAGAAATTATAGATAAAACAAATCGGTGCTCACCGGCCATTGGACATAAACATTTCACCACGAGTTGGAAATCGCAAACTCAACAATTAGTGGTTTGGAGTCATTGGTTAAATGGGTTTAAGGGTCTCTTTTCCAAGCTTAAAAGGATAAACATTCAACATTGGCCATGCTGTCAATCCAGCATGACTTCTGCCGTGTTCAAGACAACTGGAAACTCAGACAAAAACGAGGTCTGACTGGGAAAATACGTTTTGAACAGTGATCCAACTCGGAATTGCAAGTCGGGAACTCTGGTCTCTTTCTAGAGCTCTAACCTGAAGATCACTGACGTCCTCATGATTCAACCTTGTTTTTTTCAGAGTTCCCAGTTGTCTTGAAAGCACAATAAATCCATAAAATGCCAGACTTTGATGAAAGTTTGATGACAAAATTTGCCTGCCGAAAAACTGATGCGCCACCTTCCTGTTCAAGTGAGCACAGGACAACAAGGTGAGTCCAAAAATGTATTGTATGCTGCTGCATAAATTATGTAATATGCCAAGGAGATATGTATATTGTAGCTAAGAAAGTAATACTAAGTGTATGTTGTGTAGTAAGCTGTTAGTAGCCCATGTGCCTTACCCTAAAAATTAGGTCCATTTCCCACCACATAATTTAGCCTACTGTTCTCACTTGGTGGTGCACATGTAGCCTATAACCTATTGTAAGAGCTTTCATTATCTACTTATCTGCCCCCTTTATTTATCCTATGGTTCTGACTTTGTGTACAGGGAGAACTATAAGAATGGCCCATGTTCTGAATTCTGTCGCTGTACATTTCAAAAGTGCTGAACAAATAGTTATATTGTCTGTCCTAGCTTGCTCATTTATATCTTAATCCAAATTACGGATTGCCTCTTATCCGCTCGTCATCCCCTTATGCCATAGTTTGTACATCTCAATTGTCAGTAGAAACCAAATTTGTTTAAGCAAGTCACCCATATAATTAAATGAGGCTGAATGAACTGTTTCGCTGCCAGACAAGGCTCCACTGATAGCCAGGTGTAGCAGTGGTATGGTGTTGGGACATCTGTTGGGACTGCTGTTGGGACTCTGCTGTTGGGACAGCTTTATGTAGGCCCTAACATTTTGTGGTAACTGTTTGTCACCAGTGTAATGAATGTATTATTTTGTGTTGTGTTGTGTAGTGGCTTTGCTGGCATGCATCACAAAATACATTTTGGGAGTCTGCCGCACCAAGATTTACGTGCTAAAATCGCCACTGGATTGGAGAGACAGACATGCATGTTCAAGCTCTGCGCAAATCAGACTATTTGGACAAAGACATTTTACAACACGTCTCTGAAGTCAGACAACAGACTATTGTATAAACGTCATGTTATCCATGGGAGATCAGACTGTATAGGGTAGCTAACCCTGTGATGCACATGAACATGTGGCTCACCTCTCTTATGTCAAATAGGCTTTAAAGATGAGCCCTCGTCACCAGCAGATGGGGAGAATGGGCTTTCTTTATGACAGACTTTGGCATCAAGATCAAAGGTTAAATAAGAACCATCTGCCCTGGTAACCTGCCAGCTACAGACCCTAGTCGTTTTAACATGGCGTGCTACTTCAAACACTGCCTGTGCTTTATTACATTTCTTTAGTGTGTTAACCTGGATTTTTTTCAAACATTATTTCCCCCCTGCCTCCCTAGTGAAAGAGCATTCAATCCTCACAAATACAGGAATAGCTTTTTTGGGCCACAGATTGAGTATATGAAGCCATAGTAATTTTACAGAGGACACCTCTCCTGCCCTCAGTAGGGATTTTTAAATAACTGGTCGGCCACAGACGACTGGTGTTAAGAAGATACGTGAATTTGGCTGTTGAATGTGCTCTAGAATTGTCCCCATGCCAGTAAAGCATAAACTTGTGTAATACATTTTAATGCAGTGTGATGGTGGTGCACTACTACTATATGTAGTAGTGCTGAGCGATTAGTGCTTTTTGAGGTTGGTTCGGTTTCGGTAAGATTATAAAAAAATAATCCAGGATTTCGGTCTTGATAATCTTTTTCGATCGACATTACAATGATTTTAGAGCTTTTTAATGGTAATTCCAAAGGCCAAAATAGTGAACATTCAATCAGGTCCACATTGGGTAGACATAATAATACAATATTTCAGTTGTGTATATTACTTTGTTTTTATGTGATTATTTTTCATTCCTTAAAAGTAATCATCTCATCTCTGCTCAGACAGTGCTCCCCATACTGTACTGCCTTTACTGTACTGTACTGCCTTTAGTCATTCTATTTAGCTAGCCTACCTAAGTATGCAGCAGTGCTGTCTGACAAAATCATTTTATTAGTACTTCAAAGTACGTAGATAAGGCATACTTTCACAAACGGTCTCTGTCCCTCATCGTTGTGTTGTGTACGGTATGTGTACATCTAACCTAAAGTAGCAGGCTGTGTATCCATCCGGAGATCTGTATAAAATGACAAGATGCTCATGTCTCTGCCCCAACAATGGGAGTTGTTATCCCAAAGGCAGGAAGGCAGGTCCGAAATAAAACAATATAAATGCAATAGGATTATTTTGGATAGATTTTGTTGAGAGTGAAACCGTGTACAACCTAAAATACCAAATAATGCATGCAGAGCAGATTTTTAAAATTTAACTAGGCAAGTCAGTTAAAACAAATTGTTATTTACAATAACGGCCTACATCGCCCAAATCCTAATGACGCTGGGCCAATTGTGCGCCGCCCTATGGGACTCCCAATCACGACCGGTTGTGATGCAGCCTGGAATCAAACCATGGTCTGTAGTGACGCCTCTAACACGGAGATGCAGTGCCTTGGACCTCTGCGCTACTCGGGAGCCCCAAGTGTTAGAATGAGGTCAATACACGATAATCAAAATCCAGAAAAGAGCAGTTAAATTCTGCAACCACCTAAGAGGAATCGATTTCCAAACATTCCATAACAAATCCATCACCTACAGAGAGATGAACCTGGAGAAGAGTCCCCTAAGCAAGCTGGTCCTGGGGCTCTGTTCACAAACACAAACAGAGCCCCTGGACAGCAATACAATTAGACCCAACCAAATCATGAGAAAGCAAAAAGAGAATTACTTTGGCTCTGAACAGAATACCTGACCACTGCGACTGACCCAGAATTAAGGAAATGTTTGACTATGTACAGACTCAGTGAGCATAGCCGTGCTATTGAGAGAGATAAACTCCCATATCTATTTTGTAATTTGGTATTTTATTAGGATCCCTATCAGCTGTTGCAAAAGCAGCAGCTACTCTTCCTGGGGTCCACAAAAAACATGAAACATTACATAATACAGAACACTAATAGACAAGAACAGCTCAAGGGCGGAACTTTTTTTAAGGCACACAGCCTACATACACACAAACTATCTAGGTCAAATAGGGGTGAGGCGTTGTGCCGTGAGGTGTTGCTTTATCTCTTTTTTGAAACCAGGTTTGCTGTTTATTTGAGCATTTTCAGATGGAACAAAGTTCCATGCAATAATGTCTCTATACAATACTGTACATTTTCTTGAATTTGTTTTCGATTTGGGGACTGTGAAATACCACAGTGTGCCATCACAGCAGCAAGATTTTTGACCTGTTGCCACAAGAAAAGGGCAACCAGTGAAGAACAAACACCATTGTAAATACAACCCATATTTACGTTTATTTACTTCCCCGTTTGTACTTTAACTATTTGCACATTGTTACCATACTGTACATAGCCATAATGTGACATTTGAAATGTCTCTATTCCTTTGGAACTTTTGTGAGTGTAAAGTTTACTGTTCATTTTCTATAGTTTCTTTAACTTTTGTTTATTATCTATTTCACTTGCCAAAGCAAGTGAAACAGACAAGAAGCTAAATGGAAATAAACACATATAAAATTATAGACCTCTCAGAAAAGTTATGTATATTATTATAAAGGCAGAAGATGAAAGTACAGTATTTTGTGCTTAGAAACGTAATAAGAGTGGATATACATTGATCTTCATTGAAATATGGTACTTTTTAAGGCTGCATCTGTGGACAATTGCCCAAATGGAATTAGAAAATTCTTCCTCCATGATGTCAGGATTTTCCTGTGATGGATGCGGAATATGATGCATATGCATCATGTGAAATCTGAGACTCTAGTTCCCCTTTCATCACACACACACACACACACACACACACACACACACACACACACACACACACACACACACACACACACACACACACACACACACACACACACACACACACACACACACACACACACACACACACACACACACACACACACACACACACACACACACACACACACACACACACATAATCAGTTTAAGGTAACTAAAATAAATGATTATAGACCTTCAGTTTCCATGGCTTTGCATTGAGCAGGTGTCTCTGTAACTTCTATGGCCAAGAAATGCCTAATTCAGATATGGTATAGCTGCACCTGGCTTCAACCTCAATTCTGCCTGCCTATACTGAAATCCCACATGCTGCCTTCCATTAACAAGCCACTTGCAATACCACATGATTTCAATCAACCATATGAAAGGAACCATAGACAATATGGTGACAGGCTACATACCAGTACTATAGACCCCTTTTCATGCAAAGATGCACACGACTATTGGCGGCAGTAAGAAAGCCATCTCCATCTGCGCCCATTCAACATAGCCTAGATGTACATTTTTATTACTTCTAAACAAAATCACTTTTGGGGTTTTCATACGCTTACAATTAGGTTTAGATTTTTGCTTTAACAGTCGCTAAGATTATATTTGGTTGTGATCTTTGCAAAATAACTATTTTGGATGCAGCAATTGTTAGCTACAATGCTAACGCTCATTGACATAGGTTGTAGCAAAAGCTAGCCCAAAGAGCCAATTTACTGGTTGAAGTTGAAGTGTTTAATTATAATGCAGTTGATTTGCAATGATGACACAAACATTATATTAAGTAGGTCATTCATATTAGCCAGCCTAACATGTAAATAGAGGCTTTTTTTTGCTGCCGTTCTATAAGAACTATAAGAGTCTACAAATGGCTTTGCAGTTCCCCCTGCTGGTAAGGGAATTCTATAACAACAATGTACATGTTCATAGCCAATAGAGGGCAATAGAAACCATATCAATTATGAAAACGTTTTTAAAAGCAATGAAACAATAAGCCTGTAATCAACTATTATTATTTTGTAATGACAAAATAAGTATACACATTCATATTCTACAGTGGGTGATGCTGTCAGCTTCTAATAATTCCAAATGAGACAGAATGAAACTGCTCTCTGTTTAGTCACAACGACAGTTACAGTACTGTGGGTATATGCATTGTAATGCATATATTTTGAAAACAGTACTAAATATTTCCTCGAAACGTCAACTCTGACCTTTTAGAACCTAATGGGGGTTGGGAAAGTTGTCTGACAGCATTTTCTGTGTGAATTAGTCTGTCGTTGATGCATATGGCTTTGTACAATATCCTCCAGACACTAGTCCACATGGTGAAATAGAACTCTCGCTCCTCTGTAAAGGCTGCATTTTTGGACACTCAACCCCACTCTTAAAAACAATGAGGGCAAGAGAAAGTCAGAAGTTGTTGTTGGTGTGCGTGCGTGTGTCTGCATGCCTGTGTGTGCCCCAGGAGGCTGCGGAGAGGAGTACGACTCATTATAATGACCGGAACGAATCAAATGGAATGGCATCAAACACTTGTAAACCATGTTTGATATATTTGATACCATTCCACACATTCCACTCCAGCCATTACCAGAAGCCTGTCCTCTCAAATGAATGTGCCACCAACCTCTTGTGGTGTGTGTATATATGTGTGTTTGTGTGTGCGTGTGACAGGGTGGGAGGCATGTTGTGAAGGAAGTTTTCTTTGATATAAGCACAGTGTGCTGGGCAGGTCCTCACTCCCCTCCTCACTCCAGCTCAAACGCCACAGTTTGTTGTTTCCTTTGTCAAATCAAAGTTTACTGTTCGCGTACACAGATTTGCAGGTGTCATAGCAGTTGCAGCGAAATGCTTATGTTACTAGCTCTAACAGTGTAGTAGAAAGTCACGCAAATAGAACACAATTGCACAAATAATCAAAACAGGAAATCAAGAAAAAACAGAACGAGTCCAATTTACAATCTAGAGTAGAGTGAACATGTGTTAGTATCCAGAATACAAATACTTGGTGTGTGTATAGGCAGTATATCATTTGGAAAGGCATATTAGTAGGTAGGATGAGCTATGTCGAGAATACTGTATATACTGTAAATACACAGTATATAAACAGAATATGAGGTGACCAGCATTCAATGACTCTATATACTGTACATGAGGCATTAGTATCAAGGTGCAGGGCAGAGTACCAGGCAGGTAGCCGACTAGTGATGGCTGTTCAACAGTCTGATGGCCTGGAGATCGTTGTGTCTTGGTCTCGGCTCTGATACACCTGTACTGTCTCCGTCTGCTAGATGGTAGCAGGGAGAACAGACCGTGGCTCGGGTGCCTGAGGTCCTTGATGATGATCGAGGCCTTCCTATGAGACCGTGTGCTGTAAATATCTCTATGTCTTTGGGCTCCGTAGTACATCACAGCGGTATCAGCTGTCTGGAAGACCACGAACCAGATCCCGGAGAGATGTGTACATATTTACCACTGATAGCTTCATGAACAGCTAGGCCATGGTGTGGGGCCATGCACTCAGAACAAAAGGGTTCTGTTCGGGCTTGCTTCAACCTCAGGGCCAGCATCGTACATCAGAGCCCGGCAGTTCAGGATTCCGGTTCTGCACTGGGAAGAAATTCAAAGATAGAGATGTGCTTTAGTTTAGACAGACTCCACATCACATTCCTAGAAGGCCACAATACAGGCACATTGTAACAATTGTTCGTCTGAGGAAGCAGGAGTAGACCAAAGCGCAGTGTGGTACGTGTTCATATTTAGTTTAAATAACGGAACATTAAATACAAAAGAACAAGAGAATACATGAGAACCGAAACAGTCCCGTATGGTGCAAACACTGAAACGGAAAACAACTACCCACAACCCATAGTGGGAAAACAGGCTGCCTAAGTATGGTTTTCATTCAGAGACAACGATTGACAGATGTCTCTGATTGGGAACCATACCAGGCCAAACACCTAGAAATATAACACACAGAACCAAAACATAGAATGCCCACCCCAACTCACGCCCTGACCAAACAAAAATAGAGACATAAAAAAGGAACTAAGGTCAGGACGTGACACACATAATGGCCATGCCAAGTCTAGGACCAAAAGGCTCCTCAACAGCTTCTACCCCCAAGACATAAGACTGCTGAACAATTCATAAAATCGCCACCCCAATTCATAAAATGACCCCTCCCTCCCTTTTCTACACTGCTGCATGGCAGCAGGGTAGCCTAGTGGTTAGAGCATTGGACTAGTAACCAGAAGGTTGTAAATTCAAATCCCTAAGCCGACAAGGTACAAATCTGTCATTTTGCCCCTGAACAGGCAGCTAACCCACGGTTCCTAGGCTGTTACTGAAAATAAGAATTTGTTCTTCACTGACTTGCCTAGTTAAATAAAGATAAAATAAAATAATCTATGCATAGTCACTTTACCCCCATCTACATGTACAGATTACCTCGACTAGCCTGTACACTGACTCTGTACTGGTGCCCACTGAATATAGCCTCGTTATTCTTATTGTGTTACTTTAAATATGACTTTTTTGTTTTAGTCTACTTGGTAAATATTTTCTTCTTCATGAACTGCACTGTTGGTTGAGGGCTTGTAAGTAAGCATTTCACGGTAAAGTCTACACTTGTTGTATTCGGCGCATGTGACAAATAAAGTTTGATTTGATGTACTATCATTAGGCATTTTATCAATCCCTGAGCCTTGGACTGAGGGCAAGGGGAATAATGAGATGGTAATTATCTGCTTAGGGGTTGGGTTAAATGTGGAAGACACATTTCAGTTGAATACATTCAGTTGGACAACTGACTGGGTATCCCCCTTTCCCTTTCCATTTCAAATTGCTGAGTAAAAGCTTAATATAGATTAAACTCAACCTGGCACCCTCTAGCTGCACTAGTCAATATGTTTGAGTGGATTAGATTTAGAGGTGCTTTCTCTATAAAGAGGTTACTATGGTTGTTTTTATTTCTTTATAGACGACTGCCATATCAAACAATGACAGACAATGATGTAGTGGTTTTACGCCTCCACCATTGTCAGATGTGGTGTTGTGTTACATATTTTGTTGTTGGGGAATAAAGAGTAAACCCACTGGGCATAGATGTCTATTCCATGTTGGTTCAATGTAATTTCATTGAAATGATGTGGGAACAACGTTTATTCAACCAGCGTGTGCCCAGTGGGAAGGCGAAGTCATTACCATCAGATATGTCATCTAACCTAGATTATACACATACTTGAGTCACAGGAGGCTGCTGAGGGGAGGATGACTCAATAATGGCCAGAATGGAGCAAATGGAATGGCATCAAACACGGAAAGGATGTGTTGATGTCTTTGATACCCTTCCACTTATTCCTCTCCAGCCATTACCACTAGCCCGTTCTCTCCAATTAAGGTGCCACCAACCTCCTCTGTTGAGAATACTTGCGGGTGAACACACTTCTTTATTTATGCATACGACTCCAGATGAAAGACGGCCTATGTTTTGATTCACCATATTACCATTGATTGTCGCTCAGGGCTCATTGGTTTCTGTGGCGACATGGTTAGTGGGTTGGTGATGATGGAAGACTGTGGGTGTTTTGTTGCAGCATCCTGCCGTCAGTGTGGCTGTCGAACTCCCTCTCTCAGGAAGTTGCTCTTAAAGACTCAAGGGTCTCACTCATAACAAACCTCGGGCCCACACACAACCACACATAACCAAATTACTGGACAAACAAGTCAATATTTATTGGGTAAATAATGGACAAAAACCAAAATAGAAAATGTCAATAGCAGTGAATCAGATCAGTGGACAATCAATAACTTTCCCACGTCACTGAGAACATCCAGTCAATATATATATCGAGAACATTCAGTCCTCTAATGTTTGTCAAAAAGCTTTGGGTTACAGCAGAGCATTGATGGAGAGATCATGGGAGACATTCATTGGTTATTTGCCCCCTGTGTGTCAGAAGGACACGGATTGAGTGTAATGGAGAGGGTGACTGCCTGAGTTGTGAGGACCGAGTAACCCATCCCTCGAGAAGAAGACTCATGAATGTCCTATGTGTGCATATCAACAGTATTCTGCTTATCAATTAGAATAATACACTGCCTCTCCCAAGAGCTCCAATGATCAGTTTCAAACTCCAAGGTCAGGGGTCAGCCACCACTACCTGGCATAATGCTAGTATCAGTCTCAGCCCAGCTCCTGATTACTGTCTAAGCTGCCACAGAGGTTTGTGTTTCCAGAGGTCCCTCAGAAGCTGATCCTGATTCAGTCCTTAAATACTCCTGAAGGCTAAGGGGATGGCGAGGGTACTGAAAGTGGAGGAGTCCAAACTTGCTGAACTGTGAGGTAAGATAACACTTCCTTTGGCAGGCTTAGATGGCCCTGGTATGTTTGGAGAGCTGGCGTAACGTGATAGGCCAGAGTGCTGAGCCATGGAGTGAATCACCTCAGGCCCTTATACTCTGAGGGCCAAAGCTCTCAGTCTCTGCCTGTTTGATTTGTGATGGCTCCAGGTCTCAGGTGATAACACCGCACCTGTGAAAATGCTAGTGTGATCCACATAAGACCCTACACTAAAATATCTGAGATGAAATATGCTACTCAGAAATGTACTGTATCTTGAGAAACTAGATGTATATTTATCAACAGTTAACATGTATGGACAAGTACATACAATCACAGTGGTAGTGTAAACCTATATATCATTCGTAAAATTTGTAACATACTGTGTGGAGGGCCCCATGAAAAATGCCTACCTTACTCTTGGCAAAATTAATCATTTGCCAGGCTGTTTCTCGATAGACCAACAGCCATAGTACCTGGAGCCAACATCTAGTTATTACATTAATGACAGTTGTGGGAATTGTTACATGGATGCCAGTGCACAAAAGAATTATACAATTGTATGTATGATTGCAGACAAGCTCTAATCAAAATTCCAAATGGATTGTTTTGCACTTTGTAATAATGCAGATTCTATAAACTAGACAATCTGATGCATTGTATTTAATGTGAAGTATCAGCCGTCATGACTGACAACATGACTTATTCCATCTCCAATAAGGATTTATGACATTTCATAAAAAACAACTCCAATGACAAGCTGACTTCCTCTGTAACCAAAAAAGGCCAACAATAACCATCTCGTGGTCTTCTATTAATGATAGCTTTCATCATACTTTCTATGTTGGTCGATGGCAGGTGGTTGTCACTTAAATGATTTGATAATGATAGTGTTCCGCCTGCCAACCACAACATGGGCAGCCATTGTTTTAGTTTTTTTATCCAGTGCTGCACCCCACCCATGTGCCATTCTATAAGTGGGAAAGGATGCTGAATAATAGAGCTACCCTTTTCTTTGCTGTGGTGATGCAAGGAAAAACTAACTCAACATCCACATTCATTCCCTCAATCGGAAATAGTATCACATAATGTACAACTCAGCACAGTCAAGCTAGAACACATTAGATTATATACTTGAATTTACAGTAACTGTGTAATAAAATGCCTATAGTAATGAAATAATTTACTAACATATTGAAACATGAATTCATTCAAACTTGTATATGCCTACACAGCATTTGCATGTTTGAGGAAAAATAAAAATCCCTTTAGAACTATCCCAGTACATTCTTACTTTCATTTTGCTGTTCCCGGATCATCATCGACATGCCTTTAAACAAACACTCAACAGGCTTAGCAGATAAGGCTCCTTGCAACTCAGCACATTCTCTCTGACAGGACCTGGAATAACAGAGTTGAAGGGTCAGGGGTCAGGATGAGTAATGCCTTGCAGGTCGGGGGACTTAGGGTGAATTACATGTAATCATCAATTACATCATAAGAGGAGCCACTCATCTGCCCTAAACTGTAATTCATTAACCCTCCTAGAATTTTATCAGTTCTTCCCACTGTCTGGAGTGGACTAATGACCTGGGTCACGCAACACAACCCTGTGCCATTAAGAATTATGTCGCTGCACACTGAGATAACCTGCCCTAAATAAACCGTCAGGGTACAAATTCCAAGAGCGGCCCTATGATAGAGACCATATTTCACTCAAAACAGAAGTGAAAGAGTAGACACTTAAGAAAGAGAAAAGGTCTGAGCTTTTATAGTCTTTCTTTTCTCTAAAATATTATGATTTCCAATCATTCTTAATTAATATAAGGCCATTGTAACTTACTGTTCTATAGAGTGGTGCAAAGTAAAAATAGTTTAAAGTACTACTTAATAAATATCTGTCATTCTGAAGTTTGAGGCCATCTTAATAACTCCTGAGACACCATGACATATAAAAAATACGCATTTGCAGAAACTAAAAGGCTAAATGTGAAATTAGAGGCAACTAAACATAAAAATAAAAATCTTCTGAAATAAATAATAGCTAATTGAAGCAGTTATTGGCTAAGAAAAACAATTTGATCTCTTTGAGCCATTAGATGGCAGTAACAGTCTTTCCTTGCTGAACTAGGCTTTCTTCTTATTCATTGACAGGGTAGGCTCTGGACTTCTGGATGTGCTGCTCCACCACGTCATATTGGTTTGTGGGTTTTTGAACAGAATGTCAGCATAAATCCATTTCTTTTTTTGAGCTCAGCTTCATTGGATGTGAAAAAGCAAGTACATTTGACACGTCAACAGAATATGAGAAACTGCATTTCTTGTCTCATATGACTAATGTGCCAGCACAAAATTCACAGTGTCTCACCACCACCCAGCCAACACAGAATAATGACACAGTCCTTCTCTGGAAAAATGGAAAACAGAGGCTGAGCCGTTTAACATTTTGAGTGCAATGGTTGGAGGACTAGAAGCTCAAAATAAAGAAAAGAAAAGCACATTTCCTTTCAATTCACTGAGAATAATGCCCTACTGGCTTTTATCTATGGCCTAAAAGACTTGTGAAAATCACATAACACCATAATACAGTAAATGCACTTTAGAGAGAGTCTACGTGTATGGCAAACAGGGCTGTGTTTTGCAGAGTAGTTAGTATTGAAATAGCAAAGCCTGCAGCTACAGCACCAAGTCTGTACCATTAGCTCAGTCAGAGCAGCCTCCATTACACGGCTCTGAAACACAATAAGAACATAGCACGGGGGTTTCACACGAAACACCGCCCTCTTTGAGGTCTTTGAAATGTAACTGTGGCACGGTGCCCACAAGAAAAAAATTCTATAGTACAGTGCCTTACAAAAGTATTCATCCCCATTGCCGTTTTTTTATTTTGTTGCATTACAACCTGTAATTTAAATAGATTTTTATTTGGATTTCATGTAATGGACATGCAAAAAATAGTCCAAATTGGTGGAGTGAAATTTAAAAAAGAACATCTCTTTAAAAAATGTTTAAAAGAATAAATAAATTGGAAACATGGTGCGTGCATATGTATTCACCCCCTTTGCTAAGAAGCCACCTAAATAAGATAATTAAATATAAATATATATCAGCAACTTTGAACAACCCACGGAGCACCATTAAATCCCTTATTTAAAAAATGGAAAGAATATGGCACCACAACAAAGAGAGGGCATTAATCAGAGAGGCAACAAAGATGTCATGTTTTGTCTTATATCATCTTGTTATTTTGCTTTTCCTTCTGTTCGTTTTCCCCCTGCTGGTCTTTTTAGGTTCGTTCCCCTTTTTTCTCTCTCCCTTCCTCTCTCTCTTCTCTCTATCGTTCCGTTCCTGCTCCCAGCTGTTCCTATTCCCCTAATCAATCATTTAGTCTTCCCACACCTGTTCCTTATCTTTTCCCCTGATTAGAGTCCCTATTTCTTCCCTTGTTTTCCGTTCCTGTCCTGTCGGATCCTTGTCTATTGTTCACCGTGCTGTGTCTATGTATCGCCCTGTCGTGTCGTGTTTCCCTCAGATGCTGCGTGGTGAGCAGGTGTCTGAGTCTGCTACGTTCAAGTGCCTTCCCGAGGCAACCTGCAGTTCTTGATCAAGTCTCCAGTCTGTTCTCGTCATTACGAGTAGAATTATGCCTTTTGATTGTAAAGTTACTTTACTGGATTAAAGACTCTGTTTTCGCCAAGTCGCTTTTGGGTCCTCATTCACCTGCATAACAGAAGGATCCGACCAAAGAATGGACCCAGCGACTACAGATGCTCGTAACACTGCCGTCGAGATCCAAGGAGCCATGCTCGGCAGACACGAGCAGGAATTGTCTGCTGCTCGCCATGCCGTGGAGAACCTGGCCGCTCAGGTTTCCGACCTCTCTGGACAGTTCCAGAGTCTTCGTCTCGTGCCACCTGTTACTTCCTGGCCTGCCGAGCCTCCGGAACCTAGGGTTAATAACCCACCTTGCTACTCCGGGCAGCCCACGGAGTGCCGCTCCTTTCTCACCCAGTGTGATATTGTGTTCTCTCTCCAACCCAACACATACTCTAGCGAGAGAGCTCGGGTTGCTTACGTCATTTCACTCCTTACTGGCCGGGCTCGAGAGTGGGGCACAGCTATCTGGGAGGCAAGGGCTGATTGTTCAAACAATTACCAGAACTTTAAAGAGGAGATGATTCGGGTTTTTGACCGTTCAGTTTTTGGTAGGGAGGCTTCTAGGGTCCTGGCTTCCCTATGCCAAGGTGATCGATCCATAACGGATTACTCTATAGAGTTTCGCACTCTTGCTGCCTCTAGTGACTGGAACGAGCCGGCGCTGCTCGCTCGTTTTCTGGAGGGACTCCACGCAGTGGTCAAAGATGAGATTCTCTCTCGGGAGGTTCCTTCCAGTGTGGACTCTTTGATTGCTCTCGCCATCCGCATAGAACGACGGGTAGATCTTCGTCACCAAGCTCGTGGAAGAGAGCTCGCGTCAACGGTGTTTCCCTGCTCCGCATCGCAACCATCTCCCTCCTCTGGCTCAGAGACTGAGCCCATGCAGCTGGGAGGTATTCGCATCTCGACCAAGGAGAGGGAACGGAGGATCACCAACCGCCTGTGCCTCTATTGCGGATTTGATGGACATTTTGTCAATTCATGTCCAGTAAAAGGCCAGAGCTCATCAGTAAGCGGAGGGCTACTGGTGAGCGCTACTACTCAGGTCTCTTCATCTAGATCCTGTACTACTATGTCGGTCCATCTACGCTGGACCGGTTCGGGTGCTACATGCAGTGCCTTGATTGACTCTGGGGCTGAGGGTTGTTTCATGGACGAAGCATGGGCTCGGAAACATGACATTCCTTTCAGACAGTTAGACAAGCCTACGCCCATGTTTGCCTTAGATGGTAGTCATCTTCCCAGTATCAGATTTGAGACACTACCTTTAACTCTCACAGTATCTGGTAACCACAGTGAGACTATTTCTTTTTTGATTTTTTGTTCACCTTTTACACCTGTTGTTTTGGGTCATCCCTGGCTAGTATGTCATAATCCTTCTATTAATTGGTCTAGTAATTCTATCCTTTCCTGGAACGTTTCTTGTCATGTGAAGTGTTTAATGTCTGCTATTTCTCCTGTTTGTTCTGTCCCCTCTTCTCAGGAGGAACCTGGTGATTTGACAGGAGTACCGGAGGAGTATCATGGTCTGCGCACGGTCTTCAGTCGGTCCAGAACCAACTCCCTTCCTCCTCACCGGTCGTATGATTGTTGTCCTGTTCTCTTCAAGAAGCGTTTTGCATCCGCTCCTATCCTTGTTGCACCTGACGTCACTAAACCGTTTATTGTTGAGGTTGACGCGTCGGGGTGGGCGTGGGAGCCATTCTGTCCCAGCGCTCCGATACTGACGATGGGGTCCACCCTTGTGCGTATTTTTCTCATCGCCTGTCACCGTCGGAACGTAACTATGATGTGGCTAACCGCGAACTGCTCGCCATCCGTTTAGCCCTAGGCAAATGGCGACAGTGGTTGGAGGGGGCGACCGTTCCTTTTGTCGTTTGGACTGACCAAAAGAACCTTGAGTACATCCGTTCTGCCAAACGACTGAATGCGCGTCATGCTCGTTGGGCGTTGTTTTTCGCTCGTTTCGAATTCGTTATTTCTTATTGCCCGGGTACTAAGAACACCAAGCCTCATGCTTTATCCCGTCTCTTTAGTTCTTCTGTGGCTTCTACCGATCCCGAGGGGATCCTTCCTGTTGGGCGTGTTGTCGGGTTGACTGTCTGGGGAATTGAGAGACAGGTTAAGCAAGCACTCACGCACACTGCGTCGCCGCGCTTGTCCTAGTAACCTTCTTTTCGTTCCTGTTTCTACTCGTCTGGCTGTTCTTCAGTGGGCTCACTCTGCCAAGTTAGCTGGCCATCCCGGCGTTCGGGGTACGCTTGCTTCTATTCGCCAGCGGTTTTGGTGGCCTACTCAGGAGCGTGACACGCGCCGTTTCGTGGCTGCGTGTTCGGACTGCGCGCAGAAGAAGTCTGGTAATTTTTTTTTTTCTGCTTCTGCTCCTGGTCTTGCTGGATCTCAGTCTGTTCCCTGCCATCGCATCTCTCCTGTTCTTGTTCCTGCCCTTGCTGTGTCTCAGTCTGTCCCTAGTTGTTACTCTCCTGGCCTGTTTGGTCCTGTTTGCTCTAAAGTTTTCAGTTCTCTACCCGTGTCTCATTTTTTTTTTAGAGTAGTACCCTAGTTTCCCTTTTTATCGTTTTTCGTTACGGTCCTGAGGAGAGGAGTTGGGTTCTTTCTCGGGACGTGCTGGACCGTTTGATCTATGATTTCCTCCGTTGCCGCCAGTGTTCCTCCTCGAGAGCGCCAGGAGGCGCTCGGTGAGTGGGGGGGTACTGTCATGTTTTGTCTTATATCATCTTGTCATTTTGCTTTTCCTTCTGTTCGTTTTCCCCCTGCTGGTCTTTTTTAGGTTCGTTCCCCTTTTTCTCTCTCCCTTCCTCTCTCTCTTCTCTCTATCGTTCCGTTCCTGCTCCCAGCTGTTCCTATTCCCCTAATCAATCATTTAGTCTTCCCACACCTGTTCCTTATCTTTTCCCCTGATTAGAGTCCCTATTTCTTCCCTTGTTTTCCGTTCCTGTCCTGTCGGATCCTTGTCTATTGTTCACCGTGCTGTGTCTATGTATCGCCCTGTCGTGTTTCCCTCAGATGCTGCGTGGTGAGCAGGTGTCTGAGTCTGCTACGTTCAAGTGCCTTCCCGAGGCAACCTGCAGTTCTTGATCAAGTCTCCAGTCTGTTCTCGTCATTACGAGTAGAATTATGCCTTTTGATTGTAAAGTTACTTTACTGGATTAAAGACTCTGTTTTCGCCAAGTCGCTTTTGGGTCCTCATTCACCTGCATAACAAAAGAGACCAAAGATAACCCTGAAGGAACTTTAAAGCTCCACAGAGGAGATTGGAGTATCTGTCCATACGACCACTTTAAAACATACACTCCACAGAGATGGACTTTACGGAAGAGTGGACAGACAAAATCCATTGCTTAAAGAACAAAATAAGGAAACACATTTGGTTTTCGCCAAAAGGTATGTGGGAGACTACCCAAACATATGGAAGAAGGTACTCTGGTCAGATGAGACTAAAATGTAGCTTTTTGACCATCAAGGAAATCGCTATGTCTGGCGCAAACCCAACACTTCGCATCACCCCGAGAATACCATCCCCACAGTGAAGCATGGTGGTGACAGCATCATGCTGTGGGGATCTTTTTCATCGGCAGGGACTGGGAAACTGGTCAGAATTGAAGGAATGATGGATGGTACTAAATATAGGGAAAATTATTCTAGAGATTGAAGACGGGGATGGAGGTTTACCTTCCAGCAGGACAATGGCCCTAAGCACACTGCTAAAACAACACTCGAGTAGTTTAAGGGGAAACATTTAAATATTTAGAATGTCCTAGTAAAAGCCCAGACCTCAATCCAATTGAGAATCTGTATTAATTGGGAGTGTGTATTATTAGGGGTGTGTCTAGTTAGGCTTGGCTGCCTGAGGCGATTCCTAATTGGAGTCAGCTGATTCTCGTTGTCTCGTTTTGGGAACCGTATTTAGGCAGCCTGAGTGCGCGTTGTATTTAGTGGGTGATTGTACCTGTCTCTGTGTTAGTCACCAGATAGGCTGTAATTAGTTTCACTCGTTTGTTGTTTTTGTATTTTCAGTTATTTCATGTACCGCATTATTCTTCATTAAAAGTCATGAGTAACCTACACGCTGCATTTCGGTCTGACTCACTTCAAACAACAGATGAAGTTCGTTACAGATTGTTTCAAGATAAAAAATATTTTGCATCTTTAAAGTGGTAGGCATGTGTAAATCAAATGATTACAACCCCCCCAAAAATCCATGTTAATTCCAAGTTTTAAGGCAACAAAATAGGAAAAATGCCATGGGGGGTTAATTTCTTTCACAAGCCACTGTATACAATGGTATAAATAGTATAGTATTCACTGCAGTATTTACTGTGGAATACTGTAGTATACTGTAGTAATTACAGTTAACTATAGTATAACTACTGTAGTAAAACAGAACTGTAGTATATACTATAGTAATTCATGTAGTGTTTTTGCAGATTTTAGTCTTTGCGGTGATGTTTTTGCTGATTGAAGTATACTGCAGTATTTACTATGGTGTTTATTTGTGGAAGTTTTCTCCTTGAGTAAACCTACTAGAGAAATACTTTACATTACAGCCTTATTCTAAAATGGATTAAATTGTTTCCCCCCCCATGAATCTACACACAATACCACATAATGACAAAGCAAAAATAGTTAAATATAACATTAACATAAAAGTATTCAGACCCTTTACTCACTACTTTGTTGAAGCACCTTTAGCAGTGATTACAGCCTCGAATCTTCTTGGGTATGATGCTACAAGCTTGGCACACCTGTATTCGGGGAGTTTCTCCCATTCTTCTCTGCAGATCCTCTCAAGCTCTGTTAGGTTGGATGGGGAGCATCACTGTACAGCTATTTTCAGGTCTCTCCAGAGATGTTCAATCGGATTCAAGTCCGGGCTCTGGCTGGGCCACTCAAGGACATTCAGAGACTTGTCCCGAAGCCACTCCTGCGTTTTCTTGGCTGTGTGCTTAGGGTCATTGTCCTGATGGAAGGTGAACCTTCGCCCCAGTCTGAGGTCCTGAGCACTCTGGAGCAGGTTTTCATCAAGGATCTCTCTGTACTTTGCTCTATTCATCTTTCCCTTGATCCCGACTAGTCTCCCAGTCCCTGCCGTTGAAAAACATCCCCACAGCATGATGCTGCCAACACCATGCTTCACCGTAGGGATGGTGTTAGGTTTCCTCCAGACATGAGGCATGTCATTCAGGCCAAAGAGTTCAATCTTGGTTTCATCAGAACAGATAATCTTGTTTCTCATAGTCTGAGTCCGTTAGGTGCCTTTTGGCAAACTCCAAGCGGGCTGTCAAAAGCCTTTTACTGGCTTTCTGTCTGGCCACTCTACCTTAAATACCTGATTAGCGGAGTGCTGTAGAGATGGTTGTACTTCTGGAAGGTTATTCCATCTCCACAGAGGAACTCTGGAGCTCTGTCAGAGTGACCATTGGGTTTTTGGTCACCTCCCTGGCCAAGGCCCTTCTCCCCAGATTGCTCAGTTTGCTTGGGTGGCCAGCTCTAGGAAGAGTCTTGGTGGTTCCAAACTTCTTCCATTTAATAAAGATGGATGCCACTGTGTTCTTGGGGACCTTCAATGCTGCAGACATTTTTTTGGTACCCTTCCCCAAATCTGTGCCTTGACACAATCCTGTCTCTGAGGTCTACGAACAATTCCATGGACCTCATGGCTTGGTTTTTGCTCTGACGTGCACTGTCAAATGTGGAACCTTATTTAGACCGGTGTGTGCATTTCCAAATCATGTCCAATCAATTTAATTTACCACAGGTGGACTGTTTCTAAAAACAAATTTTCACTCTGTCATTATGGGTTATTTTGTGTAGATTGGTGAGGAAAACATGTTATATATTACATTTTAGAATAAGGCTGTAATGAAAGAAAATCATTATACACCGAATACACTGTATGGGTGGCACAAATTGCGATATGGGGAAGGGGAGTGGGAAGGGTATATGCAAATTAAATACTTTATATTATTTACTATAGTTAAAAGGTAGTGTTTTTGCGGACCTTACTGTAATTTTACTAGTTTTCCCCCTATAGTATTCTACAATATACTACAATATTTAGGTCTGAAAGAAATTTGCATTTGTAAGTGTAATTCCCCTTTAATTGCGCATCTGGCCCTTTAATTGTGCATCTAGCAAGTGAGGAATGTGCTGTCTAATGTGCCGGTCTAGCGATTGTTCTGTACTGCTGCTATTCGTTTTATGGAAAAGTTTGCAAATAACAAATAATAGATACAAATGATATTCTTACTCATGATATTCTTCTGCAAGGTAAGCCTACTTTGCAGTTAACATTTAATTGAGAAGGTTTTGGAAAAAGTATTTCTGTCAACCCATAAGATGGTTATCACACACGATTACACACGGTGTGATTGACAAACGCGCACACCACACAAACAGACATAGTCAATATTGCTGGAAATTAACTTGCAGATATTGGGTGTTTCTCAATATGCATATTACCGTGCTCCACACTCTCATGCTCCAAATGCATTTTCCGAGGACGTTCGCTTGAGTATGTTCTTCTGAGTATGAGAGTGTGGAAAACGTTTAACACATTTCATTTGAGAAGCACTTGCACTCCCCCTAATGTATTACCTTATACTGCATCTCCCATTCACTGAACCTTCGTCCACAATGGCAAAAATAGAAACTAAACAACATATACACAAACTAAATGTTTTACTTCATAACTATCAGCTTACTATATGTGAATCTTAATAATGTAGCTAACCAGACAGTATAAAAGGCCATAATGACCTAAAACCAATGTTATCCAAGGTCGATGTCAATTCTTTGTGGGTAGCTAGCTAAAAATGATTTGTGGTACTAACAATAGTAGCTAGCCAGTTAGCTCTATTGACTTACAACCTACACACACACACTAAAGTGGGTATTGTAGGCAGGTAACCATGCCAAAATTAACACAGCATGTATTTATTAATGTATCAAGATAAATTGTAGTCATGCAACAAATGAGATGTGAATAGGCTAAATTTAAGCCGAAGTGTATATTCTCTTGCTTCAGCTCAAATAATGGCCGCCATTGATTTCAAGACATTTTTTAGGTGGTTGTGTCAAATTGATTAGCATACTTTCCATTGAAGCTTGCATCGATACATGCTTCAAAATATGTACAAATGGAGTACGCATTTGAGAAGTGCCCTACGTACTCCGTTTCACATACTTTAATTTGGACTCATACTCCGACCCTCTCGTTCTCCAATTTGCATGCTTGGAGCCTGGTAGTATGCATTTTGAGAAACACCCAATGTGTTGATTAGATAGTAGTTGGGAGCTTGTGGTTTCTGATACTTGTGAGATTTGTTTATGACAGTTTTCGGTGCAACACTTGAAAATGGAATGTACTTTCAGAATTGTTTGGCGACCTAGTCATAGGTGTGCTGCAAGCCACTGGTACCTCACAATTGACCTGTTAGAGACCCATGTTCTATAGTAAGTGCTACATATGATCGAGGGATACTACAGTGTGTAGTATAGTATACTACAGTTAACTACAGAATTATATAGTAAGTACTGTAGTATTCTATAGTAAACTGTAGTGTTTTTTCATGTGGGTGGGCTCAACGTGGCTTCCTCAGCAGTTACATGTGCCAGGCAGCCTCTCCAAGCTGAGGGCCAGGAAGTGTATGGGAAATGCTAATGAGCTGTCCACACAAGGCTGGCCAGGGACATGAGACACACACACACATCGGGAGAGACTCTCTTTGGCATGGCTTCCTTCGATTGTGTTTGATGAGGCTCTCTCAGAAGCACACATTCCTCTTTCATGCCTTCATCTGAGTATGGAGCTTATTGGTGATGAAACAGACTACATACCTGTGACAAACGTGATTCATCAAATAAGGACGTGGTAAAATGTGAGCCTTTATGTCAGGTGTGTGCGTACTGGTAGTGAAGTCAGGTGCAGAGAGTTGTGAACAGGCGCACACTTTATTGAGGCAGGAGAAACCAACAGACTGCATCAAAACCTCCAGCCCATAGACAAAAGTGCAAAACGAGCAAAACAGTCACAATAATTTGTTTAACAAAAAACATCTTCGTAAACATCACGGTATAAGCAAACCAGTCTGGCGCGTCACAAATTAACACGTAACACAAACAATTTCACACAAAGACATGAGCGGGAACAGAGGAATAAATACATGCAGTGTGATTGGGGAATGAAAACCAGGTGTGCAGGAAACAAGACAAAACAAAGGGATCACTGAAAAATGGAGTGGCGATGGCTAGAAAGCCAGTGACGTCGACCACCGAACGCCGCCTGAACAAGAAGAGGAGCCGACTTCGGCGGAAGTCATGACACTTTAAGACGTGAGACTTGTGGAATATGATGAAAATATTTTCAGCAATAAGAGTATGGATCATTCAAAACTTGAAAATAATTAAGAAAAAGCCAGATTCATCTATTAACCCTGCACAAAGCAAAACCAATATAAATATTGTCAAAAGTAAAATCAGCATCTTTCAGTAAAACTATCAGTAAACTATTTTTGTACTCTTCTTGCTTCAGGGCTGAGCTCCTCATTAGCAGGCAAAGATCCATGGTTATAGAGATGCTCTAAAAAGCCTTGTATTATTCATTATGCTTTCCCAGGTGTTACTCCACATGCGTACATTGAACTGTTTAAGTAAGAATAAAGGCTAAATGATCAAACCAACCCTCACTTTCATTACACATTGGCAGTATTATTGGTTTTGCTATCCTCCATGTGCACAGCCATGTAAGTTAATTGAGATTTACAACCACTGGTTCAGGTACAAACAAAAATAAAAACTACCTCGGATAGTTAACTGCTTTGTTAGAAAATAGAGGGAACCCAGACAACTGCTGCCTACAACTGCAGAATTCCCCTAGATCCTTTTCCAAATGGAACATTTTTCTGTTTGATATTATCACTGATCTCAGAGCTGTTGGAGTCTCCAGGGAGGGCTCTGTGGTGACACTAGTGATTTCAGGCCTATTTGCTTTGAGCCTTACAAATGGGAGGGCCAGTGGGCTGCTCTCCTTGGGATTTAGAGCCAGTAGGCAGAACTGGAGGGCTGTCTTTGTGATCACAGCAACCACCCAAACAGTATATTTTGTGACCATGAGGCCTCATTATACTGTGCTTACATTTAATTATGGTCTCATAATTGCTTACTTCCACATCGGACACTACTGCATCTTGTTGATGTTTAGTGCAATGATATTACTAAGAAAGGCAAACCTTTCCACAGGTGGGGAATACCTTTATTCATATGTATCAAAGCAAATGCTAAAGAATATGAAAGCTGAGCTTAAAGGACATTTTGCAATGACATTTAAAATCAATGGCAAAAAAACGTTGCTTCCATGTGCATCCTGTTTAAAGAGAACTAGACCAGAGGCATGCATTTCTTGTCAGGGTGAGGTCAGCCCTCTATATACACTGGGTTTGTGTTTGTGGATATTTATATTGCCTCAGAGAGGGTAAAGTTGGACACCCATAGGCTCTTGCAGACCGTGACAAATTCAATTTTGATCTAAAGAGTCTTCCTGAAATCAAAGTCCATGAATAGATTTGACTTATATGTCATGTTGTCAATGTAAATCTTAGTCATGTCAGTCATGTCATGAATTTAAAACCACTCCCAGTCTCCTATTGGTCCGGGCTCCATTACTCAGCTCACAACATTCAGGATGTCCACGTTCTCATATCTGCTGTTTAGTTTTGCCATAGAAGGAAACGCCTGCTACCAGTACAGACGTAGGATCTTAATTTGAGCCAGTTTGTTATAGCAGGAAAATAATCCTGCAGCAACAGGAAATGTGAATTATTATGTGGATTATAATTAACGGTGGGAATTACAAACTTCAGAAGTCTTTTTAAGCCTCAGTTCTCCTGCAATAGGGTGAACAAATTAAGATTCTATGTCTGTATGTAGTGGAGGCAGGTCAGACTGGAGGGGTGAGTCAGTCAGGCTGTGGCCTGCTCAGCTCCATGCTGTAGATGTGGCTGTGTGAGACAGGCCTCCTGCTCCTCTCCCAGACGCTGCACTGCTGAGGAGACACCTGCAGCCACATCACAGTCAGGACCTGTCACAGCCAATAATGGGTGGCATTTGGCAGAGAAGGATCATGCAATGGTGCTGTCTCTGAAAGTCATTGTGTCCTCTCGTCTCTCCGCCTACACATATGTTGACACGCATGCGCGGCCACACACGCCCACGGACGGACACGCCCACGCAGACACACTTGAACATTGTTTTTTCATTTCGATGAGTCATGTCCTGGTTCCATAGCTGAGCGGATGCTCAATGTCTCTCCTTTCCCTGTTGGACCTCACCTAAACATCAGGCCCTTTGTAAGGAGAGGAGGACTATTCCTTCTGGGCTGTCAGAGTGTGTGTGGCCAGGGCTTGGTTTAAAAAGAGCCTTTAATAATTTGTCCCTGTTTGCCAGGTTCGATTTATCCCTGTGGCAGGTTTCTTGAACCCGACTCCTCATGCTCTCACGTAAGATATCCAGCACTTTAAAAACCAGGAGCCTCGTTTCTTGCCAAGACCAAATCCTGAACATGACCAGGCCACCGCAACCAACTTCACTGTGAAACCACTGTACCTTGGAGACATGTAACACTAGCCAACATGTTCACCTAAAGTGCATTTCATTTCAACAGGGCCTGTTAGCGCATGTAAAAGAGTAGTCCTAGGGAATAGGTGCTCATGAAAGCCAGTATAATTTTTCATTTGGTCCAACTACGATGAGTGATTCATAGGAACTGCCACCCTCCCCCCCAAAAAATATTTTAACACCTTTTGTTTTTACAGATGTTGAGTGTGAAAACACCAGCAATAAATTGTTTATTTATCTTTCTGCCAATATACAGTATGATATTTATTGATTTGAAAGTAGAAAGTAGAAAGAGGGGCCTTAGCTTGATGAAACATTGGTCCAGAATATAAGGCTAGTTCATGGATCATTTGCAATGGTCTGGGTGCCCGTTGGCTCCACCGTTGGCTCTCATGACATATTTCTGAGGTCATTAAAAGTCAATGGAGCAAGGTCAGGATTCGGGATGGAGCCACCAGCTGGAATGTCGGCATCACCAAGGCCAATAAACACAGATTGTCTTTCAGAGTGTGGACTCTTTATTTGCTTTGATTGCTAAGGCCAAACTAATAACTTTGTGTAATGTAAGCAGTCAGGAACTGGAGGGTAATTAGAAAAGGTCTGTTTCTGCCTGTTAGATTTCTAGCACAACACTTGGGCCCTTAGTCTTTGGACTTTTGGCTGGGGGAATCTTGAGACCTTATACGCGTATCTAGAGAAGGAACAACATTGGGGGTGGGGGGTGGGGGTGGGGGTGGGGGGTGGGGGGTCTGAACCTCACAAGCAACTTGATGTTGTCACGACTCACAAGTGTTTGTTTAATAGCTTGGGGATAGAGTTGTTTATTTTAACCCAGGCTACAAGTCTTGCCATACTCTTGCACAATGATACTCTCTTTCGGCTTGGGGAGAAGTGTGTGCATTGAAATGGTCCTAGCAGAGTTTTGGACAGAAAGCCAAAGGCACTTTCTAATGATACAAAGACATCATTATGGGTAGGAGTTGTGCACGGTCACCCAGTACTAAGCACCCCTGTGTTTCTGCACTGCAACAGACATTGTGGAGGAAGTTGTTTTTTAATCCACTGAGCAAAAAGCACATCTTCCAAGTTTTCCCCCTAGATTCCAACAATCTTTCAACCAAATAAAATGCTGAAGGACAGCAATCAACACTCAATATATCGGCACAACAACAAACCAGCCTAAAGAAATATCTGAACTTGAATCCAACCCTGCCACCGTATTCCATGACCAAAACAGTCTACTATTTTAACACTGCCAATTCTAGTCTGCATAGGACACATTGGTTGCCATGGATAGGGAAACAAAATTGGGGTCACATACACACATGCTTTGTTTTTGTTTTTGACCAAAAGGGTAGATAGAGTAATCCATAAACATAATTTATAATGATGTTCCAAAAACCAAAACCTAGCCTACGGACAGGGTTATTTAGGTTACTTTCTAAATGTTTTTTATTTATATATTTTTGATTTATTTCACCTTTATTTAACCAGGTAGGCCAGTTGAGAGCAACTGACCTGGCCAAGATAAAGGAAAGCGACAAAAACAACAACACTGAGGTAAGGAAATAAATATGCAATAGTGGCAAAATAATTACAATTTAGAATTAACACTGGAGTGATGGATGTGCAAAAAAAACAATATGGGGATGAGGTAGTTGGGTGTGCTATTTACAGATGGGCTGTGTACATATACAGTGATCGGTAATCTGCTTTGACAGCTGATGCTTTAAATTAGTGAGGGAGATATAAGATATATATATAAGTCTCCAGCTTCAGTGATTTTTGCAATTCGTTCCAGTCATTGGCTGCAGAGAACTGGAAGTAAAGGAGGCCAAAAGTAGGTGTTGGCTTTGGGGATAACCAGTGAAATAAACCTGCTGGAGCGCATGCTACTGGTGGGTGTTGCTATGAGACCAGTGAGCTGAGATAAGGCGGGGCTTTACCTAGCAAAGACTTATAGATGACCTGGAGCCAGTTGGTTTGGCGACGAATATGTAGCGAGGGCTACGCAATCTGTTTCTAGTTGCAGTTGCTTGATAAAGTATTCACCCCCTTGGCATTTTTCCTATGTTGTTGCCTTACAACCTGGAAATAAAATGTTTTTTGGGGGGTTTGTATCAGTTGATTTACACAACTGCCTACCACTTTAAAATGCAAAATATTTTTTATTGTGAAGCAAACAAGAAATAGGACAAAACACAGAACTTGAATGTGCATAACTATTCACCCCCCCAAAGTCAATACTTTGTAGAGACACCTTTTCAGCAATTACAGCTGCAAGTCTCTTGGGGAGTGTCTATAAGCTTGGCACATCTAGACATTGGGATTTCCCCCCATTCTTCAAGGCAAAACTGCTCCTCCATTCCAATCTCAAATCTCTGGAAGACTGAAATAGGTTTCCCTCAAGAATTTCCTTGTATTTAGCGCCATCCATCATTCCTTCAATTCTGACCAGTTTCCCAGTCCCTGCCGATGAAAACATCCCCACAGCATTTTGCTGCCTTCACCATGCTTCACTGTGGGGATGTTGTTCTCAGGGTGATGGGAGGTGTTGGGTTTGCGCCAGACATAGCATTTTCCTTGATGGCCAAAAAGCTACATTTTAGTCTCATCTGACCAAAGTACCCCCTTCCATATGTTTGGGGAGTCTCCCACATGTTTTTTGGCGAACACAAAACATGTTTGCTTATTTTTTCTTTAAGCAATGGCTTTTTTTCTGTCCACTCTTCCGTAAAGCCCAGCTCTGTGGAGTGTATGGCTTAAAATAGTCGTATGGACAGACACTCCAATCTCCGCTGTGGAGCTTTGCAGCTCCTTCAGGGTTATCTTTGTTGTCTCTTTGATTAATGCCCTCCTTGCCTGGTCCTTGAGTTTTGGTGAGCGGCCCTCTCTTGGCAGGTGTGTTGTGGTGCCATATTCTTTCCATTTTATAATTATGGATTTAATGGTGCTCTGTGGGATGTTCAAAGTTTCAGATATTTTTTAATCATCTTACCCTGATCTGCACTTCTCCACAGCTTTGCCCCTGACCTGTTTGGAGAGCTCCTTGGTCTTCATGATGCCTATTGCTTGGTGGTGTCCCTTGCTTAGTGGTGTTGCAGACCCTGGGGCCTTTCAGAACATGTGTATATATACTGAGATCATGTGACAGATCATGTGACACTTAAATAAGTCCACCTGTGTGCATTCTAACGAATTATGTGACTTCTGAAGGTAATTGGGTGCAGCAGATCTTATTTAGGGGCTTCATAGCAAAGTGGGTGAATAGATGTGTTTACGGCTCTCATTTGTGGAATGAGCGGACCAAGGTGCAGCGTCGTAGGCCTACATCGTTGTTATTATTAATGACACCAAAAGCAAAATGACAACGACAAAAATGAAAGCGCACAGTTCTGTAAGGCAAAATAAACTACAAAGAAAACAAGATCCCACAAACCCCAAAAGGAAAAGAAAACCAATGAAGAGATATATTTACATTACAAAAACTAAAGTCTGTCACATTTCCAGTCATTCCAAGTAATTAAATACCCTGGAAATATACTGTAGATTAATCAAATTGTTTTACCTGAACAAACCCCCAAAACAAAAAACTTATTAGTCTACTCTGTTGTTTATGTTTTTGTTGTCATGGAAGATTGATCGGGCTCATTGCTTCAAAACATTATTGAAAAAGATTTCTGCTCCCATTGAATGGTATGCTTTGAGCATTACCGAAAAGTGCTATTTGCAAAACGTGAAAAAGGAATGCCATATGCTGCATTTAGGCACATTGTTTAAGTTTTTGTTTGTGACATCATAGAATACGGAATTGGAATAATGAATACATTTTTTGGGATCTCTATGGGTGACACTTTGATATTTCGATAATTTGCCTATCAAAAGTGTACGATTTTGTCCGTTAGATATTTCGATTTTTTGTGAATCAGTACCAATTGGATTAGAATGGAGCACAACACCACGGAACTCCCTCAAACTTGTATTCTATAGGCTGAGATCCCCCCCTATGCAGCAATTGCAAGAGCACAATTTTGACTGGCTGTCCATGGGTTGCACAAACCATTATTGATAGGTAGCTTAGCCTACACTACTTTAAATCCAACATGATTGGGTTAAAATACACCTATACATTTGTGAATAGCCATCCACAACCACCGCAATCCTTAAGGCTTGAATAATTGAGAGAAGCTGTGTGATTCACATACACTACATGACCAAAAGTATGTGGAAAACCTGCTCGTCGAACATCTCATCCCAAAAATCATGGGCATTAATATGGAGTTGGTCCCCCCTTTGCTGCCACAACAGCCTCCACTCTTCTGGGAAGGCTTTCCACTAGACTTGCTTCCATTAAGCCACAAGAGCATTAGTGAGGTTGGGCAATCTCGACAAACCATTTTTGTATGGACCTCACTTTGTGCATGGGGTCATCGTCATGCTGAAACAGGAAAGGGCCTTTCTCAAATTGTTGCCAAAAAGTTGAAAGCACAGAATCATCTACAATGTTAAGATTTCCCTTCACTGGAACTGAGAGGCCTAGCCCGAACCATGAAAAACAGCTCCAGACTAGATGTCGACTGATTAATCGGAATGGCAGATTAATTAGGGCCGATTAATTAGTGCCTATTTCAAGTTTTCATAACAATCAGTAATTGGTATTTTTGGACACCGATTGTGGCTTTTTTTATACCTTTATTTAACTAGACAAGTCAGTTAAGAACACATTCTTATTTTCAATGATGGCCAAGGAACAGTGGGTTAACTGCCTTGTTCAGCGGCAGAACAACATATTTTTACCTTGTCAGCTCAGGGATTCGTTTTTGCAACCTTCCGGTTACTAGTTCAATGCTCTAACCACCTGCCTTACATTGCACTCCACGAGGAGCCTGCGTGGTTGGCTGACTACCCGCGAGGGCAGCAAGAAGCCAAGGTAAGTTGCTAGCTAGCATTAAACTTATCTTTTAAAAAACAGTCAATCTTAACATAATCACTAGTCACATGGTTGATGATATTACTAGTTTATCTAGCGTGTCCTGCATTGCGTATAATCGATGCGGTGCCTGTTAATTACTCATTGAATCACAGTCTGCTTCGCCAAACGAGTGATGATTTAGTAAGTGCATTCGTGAAAAAAGCACTGTTGTTGCACCGATGTGTACCTAACCATAAACATCAATGCCTTTCTTTAAAATCAATACACAAGTATATATTTTTAAACCTGCATATTTAGTTAATATTGCCTGCTAACATGAATTTCTTATAACTAGGAAAATTGTGTCACTTCTCTTGCGTTCCGTGCAAGCAGTCAGGGTATATGCAGCAGTTTGGGCCGCCTGGCTCGTTGCGAACTGTGTGAAGACCATTTATTCTTAACAAAGACCGTAATTAATTTGCCAAAATTTTACATAATTATGACATAAGATTGAAGGTTGTACAATGTAACAGCAATATTTAGACTAAGGGATGCCACCCGTTAGATAAAATACTGAAACGTTTTGTTTTCGAAATGATAGTTTCCAGATTCGACCATATCAATGACCAAAGGCTCGCATTTCTGTGTGTTATTATGTTATAATTAAGTCTATGATTTGATATTTGATAGAACAGTCTGACTGAGCGATGGTAGGCAGCAGCAGGCTCATTAGCATTCATTCAAACAGCACTTCAAACATCTCTTTCATGCATTTTCCAGCAGCTCTTCACTGTGCTTCAAGCATTGAGCTGTTTATGACTTCAAGCCTATCAACTCCAGAGATTAGGCTGGTGTAACCGATGTGAAATGGCTAGCTAGTTAGCAAGGTGTGCGCTAATAGCGTTTCAATCGGTGACGTCACTTGCTCTGAGACATCCAATAGTCAAAGGTATATGAAATACGGCCTCCCCGGTGGCGCAGTGGTTAAGGGCTGTGCCACCAGAGGCTCTGTTGCAACAGGTCGTGACCGGGAGGTCCGTGGGGCGATGCACAATTGGCCTAGCGTCGTCCGGGTTAGGGAGGGTTTGGCTGGTAGGGATATCCTTGTCTCATCATGCACGAGTGACGGGTCGGGCGCAGTGCGCGCTAACCAAGGTCGTCGGGTTCACGGTGTTTCCTCTGACACATTGGTGCAGCTGGCTTCCGGGTTGGATGCACGCTGTGTTAAGAAGCAGTGCAGCTTGGTTGGGTTGTGTATCGGAGGACGCATGACTTTTGACTTTCGACTCCCGTATGGGAGTTGTAGCGATGAGACAAGATTGTAGCTGCTAATAATTGGATACCACAAAATTGGGGAGAAAAAGGGGGTAAAATTTTAAAAACAAAAAATGTAAAATAGGGAGAAATATTCCTATTATAATAAGGTATAATTTTTTGACTTAATTGTTGTCCGGTACTGTATTTTTGCTAGCTTAGACAATCTAATTTAAGCACTGTCTGTCTTCACAGTAGCTTACTTGGTATGTGAACTGCTGCCTGGTCAAAACTTGCAGCTGATTGTTTACACATCAACCAGGATTAAGGGGCAGGGCAATTTCTGACTGCTCTTCGGAAAAGTTCGTTTTTTTGTAATCAGTTACTCCCCAATTCAGCCTACGGATAGCGCAGGGGTCCTAGAACTAGTTACATGGTCTATAACTTGAATGTGTGCATTTCTATTAGAAATCAGGACCGTTTTGGATGCACATGTGCGCAGGGAGACAGCAACCTTACCTTGGTAGAGGGCCAGCTTTCTCTCTCTTGACCTCTTGGTCGTCCAGTCCAAGCAGATTAGTATTTGTTGAGATGGGGACGAAACATATGTACAAAAAGGAAAAATACCAAACCCTATTCAGATCCTTTACTCAGTACTTTGTTGAAGCACCTTTTGGCAGCGATTACAGCCTTGTCTTCTTGGGTATGACGCTACAAGCTATATTTGGTGAGTTATTCCCATTACTCTCTGCAGATCCTCTCAAGCTCTTATGTGGAATGGGGAGCACTGCTGCACAGCTATTTTCAGGTCTCCAGAGATGTTCGATCAGGTTCAAGTCCAGGCTCTGGCTAGTCCCCTCAAGGACATTCAGAGACTTGTCCCGAAGCCACTCCTGCTTTGTCTTGGCTGTGTTCTTAAGGTCGTTGTCTTGTTGGAAAGTGAACCTTTGCCTCAGTCTGAGGTCCTGAGCACTCTGGAGCAGGTATTCATCAAAGATCTCTGTACTTTGCTCTGTTCATCTTTGCCTCGATCCTGATTAGTCTCCCAGTCCCTGTCGCTGAAAAACATCCTCACAGTATGATGTCTCCATCACCATTGTTCACTGTAGGGAGGGTGCCAGGTTTCCTCTAAACGTGACGCATTCAGGCCAAAGAGTTCAAACTTGGTTTCATTAGACCAGATAATCTTGTTTCACATGGTCTGAGTCCTTTAGGTGCATTTTGGCAAACTCCAAGCAGGCTGTCATGTGCCTTTTACTGTGAAGTTGCCTCCGTCTGGCCACTCTATCATAAAGGCCGGATTGGTGGAATGCTGCAGAGATGGTTGTCCTTTTGGAAGGTTTTCCCATCTCCACAGAGGAACTCTAGAGCTCTGTCAGAGTGACCATCGGGTTCTTGGTCACCTCCCTCCCTGTCCAAGGCCCTTCTCCCTCGATTGGTGTTTCAACTTCTTCCATTTCAGAATGATGGATGCCACTGTGTTCTTAGACCTTTAATGCTGCAGAATATTTTTTTTTTTTTTTTGCCCTTTAGATCTGTGCCGACACAATCCTGTCTCAGAGCTCTATGGACAATTATTTCAACCTCATGGCTTGTTTTTTTTCTCTGACATGCACTGTCAACTGTGAGACCTTATATTGTATGTGTGTGTGTGTGTACATTTCCAAATCATGTCCAATCAATTGATTTTACCACAGAGGGACTCCAAAGTTGTAGAAACAGCTCAAGGATTATTAATGGAAACCGTATACACCTGAGCTCAATTTCAAGTCTCATAGCAAAGGGTTTGAATACTTATGTAAATAAGAGATCAGTTAAAAACATGTTTTATACATTTGCAAACATGTCTAAACCTGCTTTCACTTTGTCATTATGGGGTATTGTGTGTGTGTGTGTATTGCATTTTTAAAAATCCATTTTAGAATAAGGCTAACGTAACAGTGGAACAAGTCAAGGGGTCTGAATATTTTCAGAAGGCACTGTATTGCTATCATTGTCTGTACCTAAATGACAGCTACTTGTATACTGAATGAGAGAAACATATGTGAATTTGTTTTTTGTGTTCTTTTTATATGCTGCCCCAGGAATTAAAGGGAGACTGGGACAAAGAAAACAAAGTTGGAGTGTTTTTATCCCTCAGTTTTCCTACTACAGTGTAAATGAGTCTATTGTACTGTATCCCTGAACCCTTCTCATTACTTCAGCGAGGACATCATTTCCTCCTCAATGTATGCTTTGGCCATTAAAAATAACTCTACATGATATCTGGGATATTACATCCGGGACTCTGAGGTGTGGTTGTTAGCACAGCTGATGTCTAATATCTTAGAGCACCCTAGGACCAGGACTGGTCTGTCTGCAGCTGGCTATGGTTTATCTTTAGATAGTAAAGGGAACAACAGAACTGGCTAAAGTGACTGTATATTTTTAAAAGGCCTCCCAACCACCCCTCACTCATCACTAGGCACCATAGGCCAGGATGGACACATAGTGGGAGCTCTTAAGTTCTCCACTCCCATAGGTTAACTTGTGTTTATTTACTAGTCTGACATGAGAGAGGCAACGATGGGCCTCTCCTCCTCCTTATCCCCGAGACATGGCCTGAGACGCTAGGGTTCTTGTTTGACAGTGAAGTAACACAGGAAACGCCCGTGGTATGTCTGCAGGACATTTGCACCACATCCCTGATAAGTCTAAACAAAAAGCTGTTTATACGAGAGTCCTTGCAACCTTGCACTGTGTCCTGTCCTGTTATAGCCTGTTCTATTCCACCACCAGAGGGAACTGTGCCTTGCTTTACATTAACTTTATCTGAGTCAGCATGTTGGACAGTCAGCTACTGACCGAATTCCCACGGCAATGTACTATATATCCACCTCCCATACAGAATCTTAAATGTCTGATGTATTTATTCATACTATTTCATCCTTCCACAAGATATAGTCCCGTCACACATCTAGGGTTGCTACCCAAGCCGGTTGGTCGTTTGTTCTATCGGTTCGGTTGCTAGAGACGCAACCTAGTCTTTCAGTCTTTTTGTTCTGTATCTATGGACGCAACCTTGTCGTTCATTCTAAATGTTCCATTGCCATATTGCCTGGCAATGTTCTTATCCCTTGCTTGCTAGCTAGCCAACTACTGCTAACTTAGTCACATCAAAAAGTGCAGCCAGAATAACAGCAAAGTAGCCGAATTTGCATTTGCTATATTTGTTTTCCACCTACATTTATTTGGATACATCCATAACAATGAGGTAATGAGATGCGATTTTTCCTGGCATAGAACATTTGCTCACTCGCCAGGACACTGTTGTTCAGAGGAGCTAGCCAACAACACAGCTAACACAATCACTTCAAAAATAAGCTGGAAAGACTGCAAACTAGCTGCACTCTTTTTCAATTGACATTTCTTTGTATATATCCATAACAATTATTGATGAATTTGACTGGATGAGAAACACTGCCTGCATGTCTGTCTCATCCTGACTCCCGACACGTTCATTACTATGGGACAGCTGGATATCAAAGTTGAATATTAATACAATGTTACAAATGCCGGAGACACAGACAGAAAGGTTTCTACAAATATTCACTGTTGAAAACTAAATTTTAGTCTAAAAGAAATGTGAGATAGTCTAGATGCTTTTTATAGTTTATAAATTGCTTGGCTTGGCTGATGAGACAGTGGATTGCGCAGCCAGAGTAAATATGCATTTTACAAATACATATACTGAACAAAAATATAAATGCAAAATGTAAAGTGTTGGTCCCATGTTTCATGACCTGAAATAAAATATCCCAGAAATGTTCCATTACGCACAAAAAGCTTATTTCTCTTTTATATTTATTTTACCAGGTAAGTTGACTGAGAACACATTCTCATTTACAGCAACGACCTGGGGAATAGTTACAGGGGAGAGGAGGGGGATGAATGAGCCACTTGTAAGATGGGGATGATTAGGATCTCTGATCCCTGTTAGTGAGCATCTCATCCTTTGCTTAGATAATCTGGCAGGTGTGGCATAATAGGAAGCTAATTAAACAGCATTATCATTACACAGGTGTTGGGGACAATGAAAGTTCGCTCCAATAATGGCGCAGGAAAGGATGGCTGCTGTTTTACGGGATCCTAACCAACTGTCCTATTTTGTTAGTTTTTTAGCATTGTTTGTAACTCATTTTGTACATAATGTTGCAGCTACTGTCTCTTATGACCAAAATGAGCTTTTGGACTTTAGAACAGCGATTACTCACCTTGAACTGAATTGAATCTGCGTGAAGAAAAGACAGAGAAAAAAAGGGAGGAGGGTGGGTGCCTTGTTAACCACCCCTACCCTCCGTATTATTGGCCAATGTGCAATCGTTGGAAAACAAAACTGGTCGATGTACATGATAACACAGATAATATAGAGCTGGCTGGCTTCTCCGTGCATCGGCAGGACAGAGCAGTTATGTCTGGTGAGACGAGTGGTGAGGGTGTGTGTCTATTTGTCAATAACTGCTGGTTTGTGATGTCTAGTATTAAAGAAGTCTCGAGGTATTACTCGCCTGATGTAGAATACCTCATGATAAGCTGTAGACTACACTATCTACCAAGAGAGTTCTCATTTATATGATTTGTAGCCGTCTATTTACCACCACAAACCGACGCTGCGACTAAGACCGTACTCAACAAGCTGTATAGTGCCATAAGCAAACAAGAAAATGCTCATCCAAAAGTGGCGCTCCTAGTGGCTGGGGACTTTAATGCAGGCAAACTTAAATCCATTTAACCTAATTTCTCCCAGTATGTCACATGTGCAACCGGAGAAAAAACAAATCTCGACCACCTTTATTCCACACACAAAGACACAGAAAAAGCTCTCCCTCACCCTCAATTTGGAAAATCTGACCATAATTCTATACTCCGGACACCTGCTTACAAGCAAAAACAAAGGCAGAAAACCCCAGTGACTCGCTCAATACGGAAGTTGTCAGATGACACAGATGCTACGCTACATGACTGCTTTGCTAACACAGACTGGAATATGTTCCGAGATTAATTTAGTGGCATTGAGGAGTACACTACCGGTCAAACGTTTTAGAACGCCTACTCAATCAAGGGTTTTTCTTTATTTTTACTATTTTCTACATTGTATAATAATAGGGAAGACATCAAAACTATGAAATAACACATATGGAATCATGTAGTAACCAAAAAAGTGTTAAACAAATCAAAATATATGTTATATTTGAGATTCTTCAAATAGCCACACTTCCTTGATGACAGCTTTGCACACGCTTGGCATTCTCTCAACCAGCTTCATGAGGTAGTCACCCGGAATGCATTTCAATTAACAGGTGTGCCTTGTGGAATTTCTTTCCTTCTTAATGGTTTTGAGCCAATCAGTTGTGGTGTGACAAGGTATACAGAAGATTTGGTAAAAGACCAAGTCCATATTATGGCAAGAACAGCTCAAATAAGCAAAGAGAAACAAATGTCCATTATTACTTTAAGACATGAAGGTCAGTCAATACGGAATATTTCAAGAACTTTGAAAGTTTCTTCAAGTGCAATCACAAAAACCTATGATGAAACTGCTCTCATGAGGACCACCACAGGAATGGAAGACCCAGAGTTACCTCTGCTGCAGAGGATAAGTTCATTCGAGTTACCAGCCTCAGAAATTGCAACCCAAATAAATATTTCACAGAGTTCAAGTAACAGACACATTCCAACATTAACTGTTCAGAGGAGACTGCATGAATCAGG